>NW_027122113.1:0-1200000 GCF_030686945.1 Centruroides vittatus
CCAACCAACCAACCATTAATAAGTAATCTTATTTACTCAACTAGGAAAAAATAAAATAACCAAACTTCATTAAATTATCAAAGTATGAATTTTTTGAAAATCATTTACATTGAAAACATCAGTTAGGCTTAGCATTCATGAATAAAAATAGCTCATTTTCTTCAAGATTTAATATGTGAACATCAATCTATTGTAATTCAAGTTTAACTTACTTTATTGATTTAATATTAATCCATGGAAATAGTTTACAAGTAATAATTTTTTTAACATCTGAATCCAACTACAGCTAATCCGATCACAAACGAAATCTCGTTCAAGTCTATCTTGTTCTAACGTGTTTCTAACGGACCCGAGGAATGACGTCACCAAAAGTTTTGGCTTCAGGGTTACGGCCTGTATCATCTAGACGGCCTTGATTAGACACACCGCACAAGCAATCACACGTATTACTTTTATTTGTCACTATTTTTGAAAGATTAAAAAGAAGAGAGGGTTTGGGGTGGTCCCGACCCTTCATGGGTGCCCAGAATTCGTTCAGACTTCAGGGAATGCGTTTAAGAGCCTGCTCTGGCTTCGGACTTACTGATGGTTCCATTTTGGCCATCTTATTGTCGGGCTGTCACTGCTTTGGCCCGCTGCCGGGACAGCTACCCATTAATGGCCGCCTACCCAAGGTCACCCCAGCCCAGCTGGTTGCTTGGCTTGGGCCACCCCATCCGACCTACTAGAAGACCTTCTTCCCATTTCCAGTCCTGCGAGACCATATATGACCATCCAACGCATCGTCAGGCTTTTAACCGGTTTAGTATCCTGTTTCGGGAAAAAAACGCTCGAAAATTTATCTTGTTATTAAATTTTAAAGCCAAAAAATTCATTTTAATTTAAAAAAAAGTTTTAACCAGTTTTTGTGTTCGCGCCTTGGATGGTTCCTAAACAGTGTCTTTCCCTCGCGATAGCCAACTTTACAGGGGCATCCCATCCTGCAATGTCGGCTTCACCGTATAGGTTATGTGATTTGCTGGGAAGCTGCCATTCGTGGGTAAAGTAGGTTAAAAATAATTTAAAAAATAAAACATGACAAAACATAAAATAAAAACGTTTTCGGTTATTTTTAATAACCTTTCTCAAGAACAGTTACATTCGAAAGCGGTCGTAAAAATTAGAACACGTCGCCAATCGTAAACGAGCTTTTGAAATGGTTCTATTCGCGATCTCCTAACGGGAGGTTTACAAGCCAAAAAAATTTATAAAAATATATCCTTAACTGATTCCTCAGCTTGTCCGTTGTTATACGTATTATCTTAGTATAACACCCATAATCAATTTCCTTGCCTGTTATAATGAATATCGCGTTCGTATATAAATCTGCTGTCGCCGGTTTTCTTATCTGGCGCTACCTTTCCTGCGCTACACCACGCTGTTTCTCCATGCCGATGAGATCTTGCTGGCTTCCCTAAAGTTAATAGCCTGTCCTTTGTAGCTGGTTTTGAAGATATTCCATGCTTCCGCATACTTTAGATGTTTTTTGCTGTAAACTTTTTGTATGAGCTTTGCTTTATCCCAATCTGCCTTTACTTCTTGTTGGTCTGCCAGAATATACGTTGCCAGGGCGGTGTTAGGATGTTCGAGTCTTATGTCTCTTTGGTGCTCGGTAAGTCTTTCTTTAAGGGATCTTCCTGTTGCTCCCACGTAGTATAGTTCGTTTTGTCGTCTGTTATCTATTACCGGGATTTTGTACACCCCTGGAATGAGGTGTAGGTTCGGTACGTCTTTGTCGGCTCTTAGCAGTTGATATATTGTCGGGTTCCTTTTGTATACTATTTTTTTGTTTGTGGCCGCTCCTATTCTTTTGTATACATTATTTAGTTGTGCTCTGTATTCCATGATTGTACATTCGTCTGCTTTTCTTCTATTTGGCTCTTTGTTGTTAGGCGGTTTGAGGTTGGAGAAAGCCTTGCTGTTCACCCCGAATGACTTAGCTAACATGTTAATATATTTCAACTCTTCGTTTCTATCTTGCAACTTGCTGCAGTGCGTGTACGCCCTTGTCACTAGTGCCCGGTAGGCTGCTAGCTTATATGATACCTTTGGAACTCCCACAACCCGGTATCATATAAGCTAGCAGCCTACCGGGCACTAGTGACAAGGGCGTACACGCACTGCAGCAAGTTGCAAGATAGAAACGAAGAGTTGAAATATATTAACATGTTAGCTAAGTCATTCGGGGTGAACAGCAAGGCTTTCTCCAACCTCAAACCGCCTAACAACAAAGAGCCAAATAGAAGAAAAGCAGACGAATGTACAATCATGGAATACAGAGCACAACTAAATAATGTATACAAAAGAATAGGAGCGGCCACAAACAAAAAAATAGTATACAAAAGGAACCCGACAATATATCAACTGCTAAGAGCCGACAAAGACGTACCGAACCTACACCTCATTCCAGGGGTGTACAAAATCCCGGTAATAGATAACAGACGACAAAACGAACTATACTACGTGGGAGCAACAGGAAGATCCCTTAAAGAAAGACTTACCGAGCACCAAAGAGACATAAGACTCGAACATCCTAACACCGCCCTGGCAACGTATATTCTGGCAGACCAACAAGAAGTAAAGGCAGATTGGGATAAAGCAAAGCTCATACAAAAAGTTTACAGCAAAAAACATCTAAAGTATGCGGAAGCATGGAATATCTTCAAAACCAGCTACAAAGGACAGGCTATTAACTTTAGGGAAGCCAGCAAGATCTCATCGGCATGGAGAAACAGCGTGGTGTAGCGCAGGAAAGGTAGCGCCAGATAAGAAAACCGGCGACAGCAGATTTATATACGAACGCGATATTCATTATAACAGGCAAGGAAATTGATTATGGGTGTTATACTAAGATAATACGTATAACAACGGACAAGCTGAGGAATCAGTTAAGGATATATTTTTATAAATTTTTTTGGCTTGTAAACCTCCCGTTAGGAGATCGCGAATAGAACCATTTCAAAAGCTCGTTTACGATTGGCGACGTGTTCTAATTTTTACGACCGCTTTCGAATGTAACTGTTCTTGAGAAAGGTTATTAAAAATAACCAAAAACGTTCGAATATTAGCAATAAACGGCTGTGTTTAAAAGGTATACTAGAGTCTATAGTGCAAATCTACGCAGTCTTTGAAGAGTATATAAAATAAAAATAAATTTAATGACATAAAAGATATTTAAAAATAATATATAAAAGATACAATGATAAAAATACAAAAATTGAATCATAAAAATACAATAATATAATATAAAAAAGAAAATACAATAGGAAAAAGATGAAAAGAATATAAAAAATTGAAAATTTGACTTATACATAAATTAAAAATGTAATTTCGTATGATAGATCTCAAAACACGGTGCAGGACATAGTGCAACCTCACATTTTGGGCACCAATACCGTGTTTCTTTACGTATTTTTTTCCCCCGGTGGTCGCGTCTGTTGCAACATACAGCACAGCATCTTGTGGGGTTGGCTTTTTTCTCTGTTGGCGGAATAAACGCCGGGAAATGCCTTTCAACTAGTCTAAGAGGACCTGGAGTCCTCGACCGACTATGTTGGCTGATCATCCTTTGGGTGTGATAAGTCATTACAAGGCGCTCTACTAAATTCATTCGAAATAATAAAGGATTTTTTTCCCCACCATTTTTTTATATAAAACGTGTGCGTTGTATATCGAAAGGTCCAACATTTGAAAAAATATTTTTTTATAGTATTTTTTGCCTCTTTTCCTCGTCACAGGATAATCATGGAGATGTTGATCTAAAAGATCAACACCTCCCATTCTCTGATTATAATCAAGGACACATTCCGGTTTTATTATTTCTATTCCGCTCCGAGTTTTTGTATTAATCATTTTTGGACTGTGGAATGTAGAGAGCATTGTAACAGTTCTTTTATCCTGCCATTTTTGGATTAATACTTTTCCCCTCTTCATTGCCACAGTCTCCCCTTTCTTCAATTTTTTGCTTTGAATTTCGTTTGGAACGTCTCTTCTTGTTACGCGGAGCGTTCCACAAAAATCAGTCTGGCAACTTACTAGATGATCCGCTAACTGTGGCGAGGTATAGTAGTTATCTGTTGTTAGGCAGTATCCTTTGCCTAACAACGGGTCTATCAAAGTAAGCACGATTTGGGTCGTTAGCGGCATATCTTTGTATTTTTCATTTAGTATCGTGCCTTTGCCTGTATAAATTATAAAATTCCATAAGTACCCCGAGGAAGATTCGCACAAGTTGTAAAATTTTATACCGAAACGTGCTCGTTTGCTAGGAATGTACTGCTTCCATGAAAGACGGCCTTTGTACAAGAGCAGGCTCTCGTCAACAGTTATGTTTTCTTCTGGTGTGTAGAGAGAGGAGAATTTAAAATGTAACTTTTCAATTATTGGCCAAATTTTGTTTAGTTTTGGGTTTGGGTGAGTTTCCGGGTCGAATGTGTCTGTGTTAGAGAAATGTAAATACTTTTTTATGCTTAGAAATCTTTTTTTTGTCATTAGTTTGCCAAATGAAGGAGTTATAAACAGTTCATTCCTGGACCAATTCATTTTTTCATCCGGTTTGTGCAAAATGCCTTCCATTATGCATATTGTTAGAAATATAAACATTTCTTCCATGGATACTAACTCCCACGTATCTGTTGATGCCCGTGCCTGTTGCATTGAGAAGCGGTTTGTTTCCGTTACTATTGAAGTCATAATATCCAAATCAAAAAACAACAAAAAATACGCGAGAGGGTCGAAGAAATTATTCAGAGTGAAATGGCATCCTGGAGTTCCCTGAAAGGGAAATCGCGGAGGAGCTGGAGGAGGGTTATCGATGCTGACATCACACCAAGTTCTGGAGGTGTTGTCTCCACTGTCATCATTCTCGGACACCTCGCTTTCGCTGCCATAGCTATCTGACATGCTATCAGATAGCTGGGAATAATTGAAATCAGATTCCGATGACATTCTGCCAAGAATAAAAATCCTCTAAAAGCTCGTTATATTTATCTAACGCGTAATAAAACAATTATTATTATTCTCTGGAAATATTATATTTCTTATAAACTTACTTGATAAAATAGCGAAATATAATTAGTCAGAACAGATCAGATAATATCGATTTTCTAAATATCTAGCAAAAAGAAAAAAATTATCTAAAAACCCGTTATATTCATCTAACGTGAAATAAAACAATTATTATTATTCTCCGGAAATATTATATTTCTTATAAACTTACTTGAGAATTTCTGGATAAATTTTATCTAGCTTCTAAGAGCCCACAAGAACCAAAAGATAACTGTCTACTAGAAAGTAAGACAACGAGTGAGAATTTCTCGAAGCATTCGAAAGAAGAACAAAGAGACATGTTTGTTCCTAGAAATTCTTAGACATTATTTATTGCAGTCATAAATTATAACATTCGAGAACCCCGGTATCGGAAACTTTTGTACTTACAGTACAATATACATTTCCATTTAGCAAATTTTTATTACACGTTCTCCACCTGAGAATTGATAATTACATGCAGGTGTTTGGAAGTTCTTTCTAAATGCTTTTATACATAAATAATTTTACAGAAATAGGAATAACATATCACCGTTTATGATTGTTAACTATGTATGTTTACAAAAATTTATAAAATTCAAGACTTGAAAAAATCAAAAAACTTTTTTGTATAAACATTCGATCAATCTGTTATATGTTACATAGACAGGTATATTTTCTCAAAAAAAAAACCTGCAGCTTTCTAAACCGACGTAGAGATAGAATATGGCCTATAGTTTACAACGCGATTAGTTTGGGGGGCGGTTGAATTTGTAAAAGTAGGTCAACACACATTTGTGCATCGTGGTGTATATTTGATTTTGTTCATGTTATTTATACTATTATAATAACAGAGCACTATAATAAGCGATTATTACCTTATTATATGAACGACTATACATGTATTATTTTTTATGTATTACGGAAGTACCACAATAAACCGGAATTACTTTGTTTTTTAGAAAGACCTGTGGCTGGATGATTCTGAAAAAAACGTTTACATACGTAAAACAGTATGAATATACATATAAATTTATTAAACTCGAATAAAAATAAATGAGAGTAATGATTTATGATTGTTTGTATATGTTTGTAGCTGACAAAGTATCTCCAAGAAGGCATGGCTTTTAGCATGAAAATTCCCAACCCACAAACTCGAATCGATGCTTATTCGTTGAAGGATTGTCAATTAGCTATAATCTATCAATTACAGCTCAAAAAGCATGGTGAATGAAGGTTTGTTTCATCCAATAAACAAAAGAAGGTTGTTCTATAGCTATAACATGGGAAGGAGGAGTTTTGTACAAACTGTAATCAAGTCTGTAGCGATCTAAGCTTTCATCTGCTTTCTTGTATGTGTCTTTTCACTGTCTCAATCAAGAAATGTTTTTTCACCATCTCCGGACCATAAATATTTCGCGTAATACCGTCCTCTCCCATTATAAAGCAATTAGAGGTGAGGAGGCAGATTATTGGCTGATAAAATTGATAGTCAACTTCTTTTAGACTGTAGTTGGTTACTTTCTGTCTATGTGGATATTAGATCAACGAATCAGACACCTCTGGAAACAGTAGAGCTCAAATTTCCACTAAGTGCCATCCCTCTCAGGCTAGTCTGAAATATCTAAACAATCGCTATAAAATTGCTTGTTTCTATCGTTTTTTTTAGCTCTATGTACCTAATTTATTGTTCTTAGAGAGTATTTAGGTGAGTAAGAATTATTTTAGAACTGTGAAGTTATAAATTATTTGGGAAAGTGAACATTTCCCCTTGCTATTACATAATATGAGAAAATATGTAAACAATCGCCAGCAAAATTGTGTAGTATAGTTGATTATTGTAAAAATCGTCTAAATGATAGCAATAATGTATAAGAAACATTATTTTTATAAGAAAACTTGTGTTGACTTCGACCCTCAGATGACTCATCCACTCCCTTCCTAGGAGAGTAATTAGAGTAGTAGTGTGAAAAATGACAATAACTTCTCACTTGCTGTAGCTAGAAAGCTGTGGTTTTCAAAGAACAGATATGTGTGACTAATAAATCTACGATATTTTAGCGAATTTCTATAAATAAATACATTGTTTTCTTTTTTTTCGGAAATTCAAAATTTTATTATAATTTTAAATTCATGACAAACAAAATACAAAACTACAAAAAACTGTAATATGATTTTGCTAGAAAAGAAAAAAACAGACTGAATGTAGTGCGAATTTGAAGCGAGGTACCACATTTGAAACAATACTTGCATCCGTAAAAGTGCTTCTCCCGCAAAACATCGTGTTTTTGATAGAAGAACGCAGAGTTCTTATAAATATTCTGTATATAAATATTTTTCATTAGCTTATTATCAGAGAAAGGTTTTATCTGTCCTACATTGCTTGAACCACACTAACGCTGGAGTTTGTCATGAAGAGAGAAATAGTATATTGTAAACAATGACATTTCACACCATGAGGCTATAGAAGGGTGCAGTTCGTTTAGTACAGAAGAGAATTTTTACATAAGTACAATTTCTTATATCACAATACTACTTATTCTATAATTATTAGTTTCTAGCTTTATATGCTGACATAAAAGCTTTACGTAAAACTCCCACAAAAAATCGGAAATAATTTATAATACACCATTTTATAAAATGAATTTCTAAAATATTTTATTATAAAACTTTATATATTTTATTATGTATTATTTAGAAACTTGTTATTTTTCATGTAACACAAAACTGGCAAGGAGACACTTGACACTTGCTGCAGTAAATACACAGCTGGATGACCTTGAGAACAGCTGATTGTAAAGTTTCGCGGGATGTTCCAAACAATGCCTGAGGAAGGGAGAGTAAGTTTTCTACAAATCTGAACTAGTTACTGTAAATACTCGAATGTATTTCGTTATTTACTAATAATTTCTTTACTAGGTTTTTCTTATTACTTATATTATATAATACATTAACCTAACATTGTTTTTTTGTGTTTTACAGAAAAAACACCCACAAAAATTTATAAAAAATGTTAATACACCAAATTATGAAATACATTTCTAAAAAATTTTAATATAAAATTTTATTTCCTTGGTTACGTATTATTTAGAAACAAATTATCTGTCACATAACAAAAAATCGCAGCGGATCACGTGACGCGCGCCACAGTTCGGTGTAATTAGCTTATCGTCCTTGAAAACATCTGGTTGTTGATGTTGGCGGGTTATTTTCAAGTAAGTTTCAGGGGAAGACCGGTTTCTAGCCAGATGTGATTCAGTTACCGTGAATACTCAAATAGGTGACGAAATTTTCGGTCATTTGTAATGTTTCTATAGGAGGGGACCAAGAAAATGGTAAAAAAAACCCACTTCTATTGGATGCTTAATTTTAAAATTTGCTGAGGTCATAAAAATCATTTAATAGAATACGAAATGATTTTTTCCCGAGTAATATAGCGCATAGAACGTTAACGAGAGATTTTTAATTGTTGTTCGAGTATACTCGGGCGAAGAACTACGTAAGCACGCGTCTTGCCCGAGTATACTCGGGCTAGGGACTTAACGCCTTAAGAACTGCTCCCCCCAGGACATAGGGAAGTTGGCCCTATGCGCCTGAGGAGCGGCTCTGCCAACTGCCCGTCAGGATAAACATCAGCTAGTGGAACCCCACAAGCCGCTGTAGGTTATGTCCCTCTGGCCACTAGCAAGGCTTCGGCAATCAATCAATATCTTTTTCTATTAGGTACAAAATAGTACATGCCTGGTACCGCAAAGCATTGCCGGGAGTGGAACAGAAATGTGATATAACACGTGATGGCAAAAGTATAGTTGATTACACAGTGGCGTAGCGTGGGTGTCAGCCGCCCGGGGCGGAGGAAAATTTCGCCGCCCCTTATTTAGTTATTTTTTCATGATGATATTATTTTTTGTGAAATTTTGCCGCCCGAAGCGGGCCGCCCCTGCCGCCCCCACTACGCTATGCCACTGTGATTACAGGAGACAGTACAAATACAATAAGCAATGTTCACATACGTGAACAGTGATTACAGGATAAAGCTAAATGGTTACAGAACATAATGAGATGATTACAAAATTATATAGTAATAAAATAGCAAATACAAAATGGTTACAAAAATAAAAGTAAAGATAAGATATAAAAGCAGGTATAATGCAATAGTATATACAATATGATACAAGTGCAAAGGTACGGTATACATTGTAGGGTTGAGCACAACTAGAAAGACAGTCAGTCAATCCCTTGTGGTGTTGGTTGCAATCCTCGAATAGTTGTGAGCGAGTTTTTGAAGAAGAGGATAGAGATCCTCATTGTTAATAAGTTAATGGTGTGGACAGGGCCAGGGAATGTTCATATCTTTGGCAGTGATCTCGATGGCTAGCCTATAACGCTCAAGGCACGCACATCTGTACAAGTAGTGGTCTGACCCATCAACCTCCCTGCAGATGGCGCAGAGAGGGGAGTGTTTGCCCGTGAATCTGTGGAGGTAACTAGAGAATTTACCCTGTCCACTGATGAGTTGGATAGTGTCAGGGTCAATGGTAATCTTCTGGTTGAGGTACGTAGTGATGTCAGGAATAAAGTTGAAGGTAGAATTGCTATGGTTTTGGCTCAAGGAGCTTTGCCAGCAGTTAATCAGGTGTGAGGATTTGCGCCTCTTAGTGAAAGGGGCGAAGTTGACCCGACTCGCTTTAGGTCAGGATGTCGCGAAACCGGCCTTTACCGTATGGGGGTTAGTGGTTGCTGGACGCAAAGGGACTCACACAGAGACCGTATTTATAAATTTTTCCGCGTTTATTTAGAGACAATCATGCTTACAGACAAAGCCGAATAGATGTGTCGCAGCCGTACTGTCTCTTCTCGTCGATCCTGGGTGTTCTCCGCCGAATCGGGTATTGGAGGTCCGAGGTGAAGAAAGTCGTCGGGAAGTTGAGTCCTTATAGTCCCTGCGCCCGGAGTCTCTCGAATCTCGAATCTCCTTTTCTGTCTTCCATCGGTATCCTTAAGGTTTCTTCTCTCGCTCGAGTATCTGCAGTCCGTACACAAGGGTTGACGCTCTCGATTCACCACACACACCCTGTCCCGGGAATTTCGGGCTTTTATAACCTTTCTTTCCTCGAAACCCCGAGCTTTTTGGTTGGTCCGAACGAGGGTCTTCTTTTTCTCTATTGGTCCCTGGTCTGTTGCCAGGGACGCGATTCGGGCCGCGGGGTCGCCGAAGATCCCCGAACTCCCCCTCCCGGGCCGCTCCCCGTCCGAGTCGGGTCAAGCCCTTCCCCGGACGACGGTCCCGTAAATTACATCTAAATGTGTTTTCTGACTTGGAGAAGGCGCAGCCGGGACCACTCGGCTCCGAATACCGCCTCCCTCGATGGAAAGCCGGACAGATTCCGCTTTGAACTCGGTGCAACCCGATGACCCAAACTTACCCCGGTCGGTCGATCCCTCAGTTGCTCCCACGATCTACGATCGGGGATCTGTCAATTAGGTCGGGAATGTGACAATTAAATCGTCTCGCGCACCCATTTCTTTACCATCTCGATCTTGTTTACCGGATAAATCACGGGTTTAACGACTTTAACTCGACAACCACTTTGCCAACAGGGGGGGGCGAACTTCCAACAGATGTCCGTTTAAGTTAGTTGTCCTGTTAAATTATTTACAAAACACACAAAAAAACGGATTCTAGAAACTAAAATTAGACTTCGAATAGGAAGAAAACAGTAATTTTTATTATTATTATTTATATTCTCAACTCCCGGCCCCACAGGGCTCCCCCCTTTTGTAAAAATGACGCCTAATTTCGGGGCGTCATTTTACCTGGCGGCATGACGGCGCCAGTCCACACGTCGAGCGCTATTTCGTCGTCCCGATGGATTTCTAGACTCGGGTTGGAGTGCGCGCGCGACCTAGTAGTTTAAGTATGACCTCTCAGGACCAACCAAGAGCACTTCGCCCAGGCTGTGTTTAACAACAATACCCGAATGTGATGACAGTTACAAAAAATTTCGCGCATAAAAATTTCTCGTTAGCCGTTTTTAGGACTAAACAGAATGGGGTATCCTCCCGACATGGCTGACCCCCGTGAATGGAGCTAGGATGTTCAATGTACATATGACGATCGATGCCGACAACTGGACTAAAAAGATTAACATGTGTTTGAGCGACACCGACAATTTCAAAGAATACCGTATATATCATTTGTACCGATTAATTGAGTAACATAAGTATGGTACGCACGAGTTACATTAACAATTTGCGCAAAATGAACACTGTATACATAGGTTTTACCGACAATTGTAAACAAAATGAATAACGTATATATATATGTGGGTCTTATCGACAATATAAATGAAACGAATAGCGTATACATAAGTCTTACCGACAATTTAAGCAAAATGAATAACGTATACATAAATCAGTGAGGTAGTTATATCGTGCCTTGGGGTTCGGACCACCTTGCACTTACACGTGGAACAAAAGAAACTCGGATAAAGACAACTAGATTGAGCTTTGCATCTCGATTGGCATCTACTTTGTGATCTACAAAAAAAATCTTACTGCGATCGTGTCTCTTCGCGTATTAGGTTTTCCCCGTTTTTTTTCCGAAACGCCAAATCGACCGTTACTTCCGGCTACTTTCCCTTTTCGCACTAACGCTGGGAAACGAGTTGACCGTTTCCTTGGTTCCGTAGACCGTCCCGCGCCGGATTCACTCCCGTGACGTTCGAGGGGAGCGCCCGCCGGCGTGAAAAGCGATTAGCCGCTGACCCCAAATTTGGGCGGTCACGTGTTTCTTGCCCGCAATCGTTAACTTCTCTCGTTACGCTCAAGACTTAATAGCTGCCTCCTTTATCGGGCAATTAGTCGTCCCTCGTGGTGCAATCCTTTCTGTCCGTCCGACTGAAACACGATCCAGCCACTTTGGCACGCGCCACATCGGGGGAGACAAAACTCTAAAACGTTTTCCGAGAACAGCGACTCTCCGACAGTCACACTTCGGGCACCAAACCGACCGTCGTCTCGTCCCACGTTAAACAAAGAAAAACTCAAATCTCATAAAGAAATAATATATATATTTATTGAAACTCACAGAAAACAAAAAAAAATAATTTTTTTTTCTTTCGGGGGGGGTTTACCCAGGGTAAAATTGGCATCCTGGCTCGGCGGAGCGGCCGCTGCGAGAGGCTATCTCCTCGCGGATAGCCCCCAAACGGCTTCTTCCCGGGGCCTGTTCCGGTCCGGGTTCTGCGCCGGCACCCGTAGTCCCGATCCTGACCCGGCGGCGACGCTCCTCAAACTTGTTGATCTCTCTCGGCAGGGGTTCGCCCACCGGGAGGAGAACTACGGTCTCCTGGCCGCCTGCTCGCCAGGCTTCGGCCCTCCGGATCGCCTTCTTCAGTTGGACCTCGGGGACCGAGGTACCGCCCCCGGGAGTCGACCCAGGTCCCGACTCCACTTCCCAAGGGTCTCCTTCTCCATCTTCCCCTCTATGCGGGGGAGTCACCTCGGACCTGTCCGTCGAGGCCACCACGTCCCGGAGAAAGGGAGGGGGCATCACCTCCTCCGGTTTCCTCTCGCCCACGGAGCGAATGGCCACCGTCACCTCGACGGCTCCGTCTCCGGACAGGCCCTCGACGAAAGCGATGGGCAAAGCCAGGCAGTCCCCGTGCTTGAAAGTACTGAGCACACTGCCTGCTACCCATCGGGGCTCGTCCTCATAGGTCACCCGCTGGGCCCACTCTCCCAAGTGGATGTAGTAGCGAAAACGCCGAGTGTCTTCGCGGGTGCCTAAAGACCGGAGGAGAAAGAAAACCATAGGGAAGTAGGCCTGGTCCTCCCTTTTTTCCTCCTTTACGACCTGGGCCAAGAATTTGCTGTGGCCCCAGGCGATGCCGGCCACCCACGAACATCGCCGAGCCAGGTGCCATCCCATGCAGATCATTCGTAAAGAGGAAGATTCCTCTTCCACTACCGCGGGATGGGCCCCCGCGAGGTGTCGAGATATGGCTTCCCGAGGGCCCTCCCAACGGCACCCCGGGGCGAGGGCCAGACAGCGGCACGTCCGAAACGGACAGTATCTTTCATGTGCCTCTCGATCCCTCTCCCCTAAGAATTTCCTACACCCCTCCCGTCGATACCAGCAGGGGTGCGCAAGGGCGTTGACTAATTGGTCTAAAATGAAGCATTTTCCTTCACTTAAGAGCCCCCGACATACCGGGCAGCGTTCTACGCGTCCCCGGCATCGGGGACACACAATGTGACCATTCTCGCATAAAGTGACGGGAGGGGCCGCCCTCTCCCAACACACCGGGCAGTCCACCAACCCGGCAAGTGTGAGGACCATCTCTGTGAGGTCCACGGTGCGCCCAGCGGTCTCCTGGTCTTCTCTGTCTCCTCGTCCGTTGGTCGCCATATTATTTTTTTTTTCTCTATTTTCCTTTCCTAAAAACAAATAAACGAGACGTTGAAATCAGTCGACCTCTCTTATCCTATTCTCGCGTTCGCGTTTTCACCAAACCTTGTACTTCCGTCGAGGCGGTCCGCCCGATTTGCACGTTCTTCCTTTCCCTTCCGTTCAGCTAGCTTCACGACCATTGTTTAGCGACTTCATATTCGTTTGTATGCGACGCTCAATCTTTACAAATCATTACGTCTCCATACGACTCGAACCCCTTTCTGTGACCTTTTCGTTCGGTTCACAGGGTGATTACATTAGGGGCGTCAACGCGACAATTCCCTGAGTTTCTTGCACGCGAAATAGACATGTATAAAGAAAATTATAAAAGTTATATATATATATACACTAAAAAAACAAATATATATATATATATATATATATTTTTTTTTTAGTATATATATAAAAAAATATATATATATATATATATATATATATATATATAGATATTTTTCTTTTTTTTTTGTTTACAAAAATACTTTACGGTCTCTTTGATGATGACCTCTCCTTACGGGAAGAGACCATCATTCACATCGAGTGAACAGACCATGAGGAACTAAAGGCAATTGGGGATACGTTTGACCCTGATCTGCCATTCCCGAACCGTCAGTCTCCCCTTCCGCACTTGAATCGATACCCGTATTGATCACAGCTTCTCCGCCACCTGAAGCGTTACCCCGTCTAGTCCGACTAGTGGTTGGCAAGACCCAGGGCTGTTCGGGCACTGGGCCTTGACTTTTCAACGCATAACCATGTGACACACGTGCGCTAACCGCCTGAGGGTCAGACTCTTTGGGAGTTGTTTCCCCCATTTGGTCCTGGGTGATTGAGGTTAAGATAACCTTGTCCCACGGATCCACGGGCTCCGCTAAATGCGGTCTACAGATACAGATACAGATACAGATATATTTTATTAAACAAATACCAATGGGTACATTCCCGGTGCCGTTAAAACATAACCGGGTGAAACAAAGTAGTACATGGAATAGTTACGTACAATATACAAGCAATAAAGACAATGTAAGGTATACAAAAGGATAAACAATAATACACTAAACATGGATACAGAAAGTAGAACAATAAACACAATATACAGGGTTACAAATAATTAAACAAAATACAGTGTACAAAATACAGACAAATATACAATAAACACAATATGATACAAGATACAAACACAATACAAGTAGTAAACACAATGCACAGAAATGCTAATGAATAAACGAAAACAAAAGTAAAAAAAAAACTACAAATAATAAGTTGTAAAACTATGTACATAATGCAAAAGATTAAATAGTAAACAAAATAGTAATGAATACAATTAGTAAGACATAATCACCATATACAGGAATACAAAACGTTGAACAATAATCCCAATGTACGGGAACAACTAAATGCGGTCTGTTAACCGTCGGCACATCGCTTTGGTCATTGGCGCGGGAGTCCGGGTCTCTCGGTGCCGTTGCAGAGGTCTCCGAATGCACAACCGCCGGTTTTAAACGGTTCGCATGCACATGCAATTTCTTTCCGGTATGTACGTGCTGGACATTGAAATTGACCGGACTGGTTTCGGCAATGATTCTAAAAGGACCGGACCAGCGCGGAGCTAATTTGCGCTTCAATCCAGGGGCAACTGCTGCCTCTTTTACAAATACTCTATCCCCCACTGCAAACTGATACGGTTTATTTTTCCGCTGATGATACCGTTGTCTATCACCCGCGGCTTTCTCGCATGCTCTTGAGCTAAACGATACGCGGTGGCCAGCCGTAATCTTAACTCGCTTGCGTAATTCTCATCGCTATCATACAGGGGTCTATTTGGCGCGGTTACAACATCAAAGGGGTAGACTGGATCTCTTTGATACAACAGGAAAAAGGGAACGTCATCGGTACTGGCGTGTACCGTTGTGTTGTAAGCGAAAAGCGCGTACGGGATCATTTCGTCCCAGTTCCGCTTGATCTCGATCGACGTAATGAGTTAATATGTCAACGAGCGTTTTATTTAGACGTTCTACTCATACCGTTACATTCCGGATGATACGCGGTAGTAAGGAGGCGATTTATGCGCAATAATTTGCACACTTCCTGCATAAGCTTTGACGTAAAATTGGTTCCGCGATCAGTGAGTAATTTCTTGGGTACCGAGTGACGTAAAACAATCTGGGTCACGAAAGCCTTAGCGACCGTCTCCGCCGTAGTGTTTGGGATAGGGACCGCCTCCGCCCACCGGGAAAAGTGGTCTATAAACACTAGCAAGTATTTATTGCCTTTATGTGTCGTTGGAAACGGGCCCTGTATATCCATTGCGGTCATCTCGAAAGGTCTCGTAATCCGAGGGAAAGACTGCAAAGGTGCCTGACGTCCCGGAACTTGACGACGACGCAGGGCATATTCCTCGCAGTTCTGGCAATAACGGGTTATATCCCCAGCCATTTCGGGCCAGAAGAATTGCGTCCGGATCTTTCGTCTCATTTTTTTCACGCCCAAATGTCCCGCCGTGGGGATATCGTGAAACAACTTTAGCACATGATCTACCAGGGTCTTCGGCACGACGATCTGTTCCCAAACCTCGTTCCGTTCGGGGATTAATTTTTTATGATATAGGACTTGGTCGGCGTCTAAGTAATAAGAGGTTAAATCGACATTAAGATCGCCCTGCTGCGAGGGAGTGTCTCCCAGCAAGCGCTGTCTGACGCGGTTACAAAATTCATCACCCTGCTGCTTTTCCTTAATCTGAGCCTTACTAATGATCGGGGTTACCTCCTCTACTTGCGCAATCGGCAAATGGCTCAAACCATCCACATTTGAATGAGCCTTACCCGGTTTATGAACGATCTCGAATTGATATTCTTGCAGGGCGAGATTCCACCGACTCAGGCGCGAGCTCTCGTCCCTCACGTTAATGAGCCATTTGAGCGGACGGTGATCGGTGACAACCTTGAATTGTCTGCCGTAAAGGTACGGGCGAAACTGTTTGATCGCCCAAATCACTGCCAAACACTCTTTCTTCGTAGTGCTATTCCCCTCGATGTGGGTTCCTGTCCGTGGTGAGGGGACCTCCCAGAGATGGTTTGGTATTTCTTCTTTACCATCCCTGGGATCTGAACGCCCACCCACGTGTTTGCCGTGCGTGGTGGCCCGTATGCCGGAAAGGGGGATCCTGGTAGTTGAGGGGCAACATACCGTCCCCAACACACTGCTTTGGCCCCTGCTTCGGATAAACGGGAGGCTCAAATCAGGCTCCGTTTGAGTCAATCGGCTGGTCGGTGAGTCATTCTTGACCTCGGCTTGGAGTCAACCGATCGATGCAGACCGGGCGGACACGTCAGGCAAGATGTGCTCTTCTTGACTGCATTGTGAGGGTATAGCTCCTGGGAAACCCTGGTGTGACGGTCTATGGGAGTCTCCCATGTGACGGCATCCCCTTGTTGGACCCCATGGTGGGTGGGGTCACTAGGAGCTGAATAGTTATTTTTAAACATGGATTCAACAAATTCAAAAACCACAAGCACCATTGCATCACAACCAAAGGAGGTCAGTTCCTCCAACCAACCAATTTATCTCATAGTACATAGTACTACTGAAAAACCGATGTCTAAGTGTTCCCCTTTCCTAATTCAAAAGTTGTTTGAATCAACTATTGGACATTTAAAGAAAATACAAAAATTGAGGTCAGGGGACCTACTGATAGAAGCAGCCTCCTCTCAACAGTCAGCAAAGCTTTTGAAAATGACATCTCTAGGAGACATAACAGTCACCATCACACCACACGCAAGTTTGAACTCATCACGTGGTGTGATATCTGAGGTCGATCTGATGTCTGAAGATGAATCAGATATCCAGATCGGTCTTTCAGATCAAGGTGTCACTGCTGTCCGACGCATCTCCATTCGTCGTGATGGCAAGTTGATACCAACTAAACATCTCATTCTCACTTTTGGAAAGCCAACATTACCATCATTTGTTACTGCAGGATATCTGCGCTGTCCAGTTCGACCATATGTTCCAAACCCACTGCGCTGCTTCAAATGCCAGCGGTTTGGACATTCTCAAACATCCTGCAGAGGAAAGAGCGTATGTGCACAGTGTGGAAGTGAAGGTCACCAGAGTGCTGAGTGTACCAATACTCCATGCTGTGTGAATTGCAAAGACGCCCATCCTGCCTACTCCCGGAAATGCCCTGCATGGCAGAGAGAGAAAGAAATCCAACGAGTGAAAACAGTTAGCAACATACCTTACCTAGAGGCTCGGCGCATGGTCACTTCAAGTGCACCATTGAAACAGAAGACATTTGCAGCTGTTTTGAAATCCACAAAGACATGTGCAGTTCAAACGAATATTTCAGTTTCTCCGAAAGAATCTCTCACTTGCCATGCGAAATGTCTACTGATCCCATCAAAAGAAACACCAGAAAAAGAGAATCTAAAAGCAAAAGCACCCCTACCTAAAACAGGGGTCACAACAAGAAACCTGGGTTCTAAGAAGGCAAGTAAGAACCCACTAAACAAACAGAGAGTGAAAGCAGCTCTCTCTAAATCTAAAAAATCAGAGGCTCAATCTATGAGTGAGTTCTCTGATATCTCTGATGAAGAGAATAATATGGAGGTGCCACAACCAATTTCACCTCCAAAAGGAAAATCCTCTGTGAAATTGAAGAGGGACACTTTTGCGAAGAATGCTACCTCAAACACATAATGGATAACAAAATAATCCAATGGAACTGTCGTGGTTTCCGCAACAACTTTTCTGACATTAAACACTTGACATTATCTACCTCATCTCTCTGTGTGGCACTCCAGGAAACCCATCTGAAACCTGGAGAAAATATTTCTTTAAAAGGATTCAATCTTTATCGTAAGGATGACGATAGCCACAACCGTGCCAGCGGAGGTGTGGCTATACTGGTTTCAAACCGCATCCCGTCCTTACCGGTACAAATAACAACAGAGCTGCAAGCTGTGGCAGTCAGAATTTCAATTGGCGTTACTGTCACAGTTTGTTCCATATACTTGCCACCAGATGTCAGAATTGATGAAGATGAATTGGATGCCTTGGTTGAACAACTGCCGACTCCATTCCTTTTACTCGGTGATTTCAATGGCCACAACCCAATGTGGGGCAGTCCCGACATAAACCGTCGAGGCAGGGCCATTGAGAGATTTATAGGCAATCACCAACTCTATTTATTTAATACTGGAGAAGTGACATACTTCCACGCCCCAACAAGAACATTTACTGCCATTGATTTGACATTAGCTAGTCCAAATCTGTTTTCAGCGTTTACATGGAAGGTTGGATGTAATCCACTTTCCAGCGACCACTTCCCAATATTTTTAGAATATCGAGGCAGAGAAAGCTGTGAAACAGCCCGTCCACCACGCTGGAAATTTGAAACGGCAGATTGGCCTACATTTTCCTCTTTGGCTAACATCACTGAGGAAATGGTCAATACTGCCGATATCAATGATGCAGTAGAAGTTGTCACATCGAGTATTATTCAGGCAGCCGAAAAAACAATGGGGAAAACGTCAACCAGATATCCAAAACATCCGAAACCATGGTGGGATCAGAATTGTGAGGTAGCATTTAAAAAACAAAAGAAAGCATGGGGGATCTTCAGAAGATACCCCACTGCTGAGAATTTGATAGCTTTTAAAAAAGCAAAGGCAAATGCCAGAAAAATAAGGAGGCAAAGCCAAAGGGATTCTTGGAGGAAGTATGTATCTAGCATAACATCTTCCACCAGCTCAAAAGCGGTCTGGGATAAAATCCATAAAATTAACGGGAAATATGCTTCTCACTCTCTGTCCATGCTGGAAAATAATGGCACAATAATCAGTGACATAAAAGGTATTGCTGATTGTTTGGGTGAAACATTTTCGTCCTCATCCAGCAATATTATGTATACAAAGGATTTTCAGGCTTACAAAGTGCGATCTGAAAAACAATATCTAAACTTCCACTCCCCATCTAATGAGGAATATAATGTGCCATTCAGCAGAATAGAACTATGTACAGCAATCTCTCGCTCGGGGAATACTGCTGTAGGCCCGGATAAAATCCACTACAGCATGATTAAAAATCTATCAGACAATTCCCTCAGTAATCTTCTGAATCTGTTTAACAGAATATGGACAGAACATACTTTTCCAGACTCTTGGAGGCTATCTATCATCATTCCCATACCCAAGCCAGGTAAAGACCACAAAAATCCCTCTAATTATAGACCAATTTCTCTGACTAGTTGTCTCTGCAAACTTTTCGAGAGAATGGTAAACAGACGCCTGATGTTCCTCTTAGAGGAAAAGAACTACTTTTCACCACATCAGAGTGGATTTCGTAGGAACAGAAGTACCACAGACAATTTAGTAATTCTTGAAACATCTATACGCGAAGCGTTTGTTAGACGGCAGCACTTAGTGTCTGTGTTTTTTGATATAGAGAAGGCCTACGATCGCTGCTGGCGATACGGTATACTCCGTGATCTGCACAAATTCGGATTGCGGGGTAATTTGCCAATTTTTATAAAAAACTTCCTGCAGAATCGTAGATTCCAAGTCAGGATGGGCAACACTTTTTCTAGGCCTTTCACACAAGAAGAAGGTGTTCCTCAAGGTTGTATTTTGAGTGTGACTCTGTTCCTAGTAAAAATTAACAGCATAGCTAAGTGTCTTCCTCCCAGTGTGAAACACACTCTGTATGTGGATGACTTTCAGATCTCCTGCCAGTCTAGTAACATGGGTTTCATCGAGAGACAGCTGCAAACCTCGCTAAACCGCATAGACAATTGGTCCAAGATCAATGGTTTTACTTTTAATGCAGAGAAGACCTCCTGTATCCACTTTTGCCGAAGGCGTGGTTTGCACCTGGACCCGGAAATTCACCTAAATGGGGTTAAAATCCCAATAGTCAATGAGGCAAAGTTTTTGGGTGTTGTGTTTGACCAAAAACTGACGTTCTTATCACACTTGCGCAATTTGAAGAGTAGATGTTTAAAATCTCTGAACCTTTTAAAGGTACTGTGCTGCTCATCCTGGGGAGCAGACAAATGTTTGATGCTTAGGATATATAGAGCCCTCGTTCGCTCTAAGCTGGACTATGGAAGCGTTGTCTATGGCTCTACGCGAGAATCTACTCTTCGGATGCTGGATCCAATCCACCATCAAGCATTGCGTTTGTGCACTGGTGCATTTCGAACTTCTCCTGTCCAAAGTTTGTACGTGGATGCTTATGAGCCTCCACTATCTCTCAGGAGAGAGCAGTTGTCTCTGTTCTATTATATTAAGCAGAAATCTCAGATTAAATCTTCAGTTGATTGTATAGTATCAGATACTCAGCTGATAAGATTATTTGCAGCCCGCCCAAGTAGTGTCCCTACATTCAGCATAAGAATGGAGAATGTCAGCAGCACGATCGACCTGGATATGGGTAACATTTCACAGCCTGAGCTTTATAGTATATCACCTTGGTCAACTCCTGTGATAAATGTCGATCTTAGCTTAAAGCAATTTCCTAAGGAATCCACCCCAGATTACATGTATAGACAGTACTTTGCTGAAATTCGACATCGTGACAGGAATTTAATTCCTATATACACTGATGGGTCTAAATCGGATGATTACGTTGGGTCAGCCTTTGTCTGTCAGAATGAAATTGTGGCAGAACAAATCGCACCAAATTCCTCCATTTTTACTGCGGAGTTGCAGGCTATTTATTTAGCCTTAAAGTATATAAATAGGAAAGGTCATCGTTGCTGCATGATTTACACTGACTCAGTTAGTGCACTTCAGGCTTTGATCTCGTATGAACCTAGTTCTCACTCCATAGTGATTAAAATTCGTAAGCTGATTTGCCATCTTTTTGCGAGGAATTTCTCTATAAAATTTTGTTGGGTCCCAGGCCATGTAGGTATAAGAGGAAATGAAGAAGCTGACGCAGCTGCAAAGTCAGCAAGACCTTCTCAGCATACAATGTTTATTGAAGGAGGTGACTTGAAGCTAGTTGTTAAAAAACGACTAGAGGAGAGATGGCAAAATGTGTGGAACGTACAAGTCCACAATAAACTACACGAGATCAAACCTGTGATAGAAAATTGGACACAGAAGAAACCCTATGACAGAAGATCTGAGGTCATTCTTACTCGTTTGAGAATTGGACATACTCGACTGACTCATCAATACCTTTTGAAGGGTGATGACCAGCCTGTATGTCAGTATTGCAACTGTAATGTAAGTGTTAAGCACATACTGAGCAATTGCATCGCCTCTGAACGGATTCGTAGGCAGCATTTTGGAAATGCAAGTTTTAAAGAGATTTTGGGCCAGAGGCCAAATGTTGATAAATTATTGAACTTTTTAAAAGTTACAAATATTTATAAAGAAATTTAATTAATTATTTATTTATTTATATCTATATACATCTTGTTGTTACAAAACCCATGCAGTTTAATTGTTGTATATTTTTGTTATTGGTTCTTTGTTTTTTGTTTTGTTGATTTTTATTGTTTATTGTTATTTATGTACATATATATACCATAAGTTGTGGCGCAGCTTGGCCTATGTGGCCTTTGTGCCAATAAACTTTAACCAACCAACCGTAGTGCTATAATTTCTTTCCGCCTTTTTGAGGAGTCGACTGGCGTAGGCCACCGGAAGCTCGCCCCGTTCGTCCTCCTGCGACAACACCGCGCCGATTGCGGCATTCGATGCATCTGTCGCTAAAATAAAAGGAGTTTCAAAGTCGGGCGATCGCAAGAGAGGGGCAGAGATAAGCATCTCCTTGAGCCTCTCGAACGCCGCTTCCCGTTCCTCATTCCATTGGAATTCGACATCCTTTTTCAGTAAATCGGAAAGGGGTCTCGAAATTCTCGCGTATTGGGAAATGTGCCGTCGATAATACCCGGTTAATCCCAAAAACGCTCTGATATCCCGTTCATTTCGCGGTCGAGGAAAATTCCTAACGCTCTCAATTTTTGCCGGGTCGGGACGGATTCCTTCCCCCGACACTTCATGACCTAAGAATTTAATTTGGCGCTGTAAAAAGTGACACTTTTTCGGTTTTAGCTTTAAACCTGACTCGGATAATCGTTGGAGTACCAATTCTAAACGCTCGAGGTGCGATTTGAAGGTGGAACTAAACACGAGTATGTCGTCCATGTAAACAAGACAAATCTTATTTTTAAGCCCGCTCAAAATCAAATCAGCTCCCCTTTGCCAGGTGCTAGGGCTATTGACGAGGCCCATCGGCATGCGATTAAATTGATAATGTCTTGAGGGTGTACTAAAATCGCTCTTCTCCTTAGATTTTAACCCTATCTGCCAAAATCCACTCAAGGTGTCCATCGACGAAAAGTAGGTCGCCTTCCCCAACAGGCTCAGTGACTCCTGTATTATGGGCAAAGGGTAAGGGTCTATCTTAGTGACCTTATTTAATTGGTGGAAGTCTATCACGAGACGCTGCGAACCGTCAGATTTCTTTACTAATAATGCCGGGGAAGACCACGGAGATTGAGTGTGTTCCACGATTCCAATCTCGATTAGGTCGTTGACTAACTTGTCCATGTGTTCTCGTTGCGCATAGGGGATCCGATACGGGGGACGATAAATCGGGGGGCTATTTCCCGTATCTATATCGTGCTGAACTAAGCTACAGAAGCCAAGATCAAAGTCGTTTTTGGCGAACACGTGTTTATACTTATACAGGAGATCGAGTAAGGGGGCTACTTTACCCTTCCCTACTTCGCTCAAATTAAATAGGTTAGCAAATTGGGCCCGCGTTAGCTCACTTTCAGGCAGCTTTTCGGGAGCGGCCTGATCCCTAGATTCATTTTCCGCCTTGAAAAACGCGCCTATCTTTAATCCCTTCTTAACTTTCATTGGGTGTACATCCGTATTCATGAGGCGTACGGGAATTTCGCCGCGTTTGCGCGTCTGCACTAAAACACCGGCGATAAACAAATGTTGCTCGGGTGAAAACGGCTCTAACACGCCTACTTGGTTGACCTCCTTCGAGGTCACTCTCCCCTTTACAATCACTTCGGATCTTGGAGGAATGACGTAATCGTCTGTTAAGACCACTTCGTTAGGGGAGTCACTCCCGGGACGGGAACTCTCCCCTTTCTCGACGGGGTTTCCGTTTCCCCTACGGCGGATACGCCTTTTTCTACGCGCCGACCTTTCTTTTAAGTCTTGAAAACTAACCAACTTATCATACTTTATTTTCCCGCTACTTACGCCATTTATACACCCGTTACCAATTGTTGACTCTTTACAATTATTACCGTTACCGCTACCTTCATTATACAGATTACTATTCTGACCACTATTCCTGCTACTTCTCCCGGACTTTAAAAGTTTCCCCGCGCCCATTGGATCACCTCGCGCTGACTTTCCGGGCTTATCCCTTAAGAAATCGTCACCTACGGGCTCCAATTCGCCCTGGAACGACACCTTTTCTCCTGACGGGAGAATTATCTCCGCGTTTTTCATGGAGATCGTCAGATCATTTTGCGCGATTGCATCTCGACCGAGAAGACCATCATTTGATCCGGTAATGTCTGGGTTGACCAGATAGCATTCGTGAACAAACGTCAGATTCCCGATTTTGAAAACTAGCTTGACCTTCCCATAATTTTTGATTGTATGTCCCGAAGCGCTGTATAGCTCTACTGATTTGGGCTCTAATCGAGGTAGTGCGCTCCAATCCGGGAGAAAGGTCTTTGATATCAACGTAACCGCCGCACCTGTGTCGACCAACACTAGGGCTCGATTTTTATTAATCTCGCAGACCAAAGTGCCTACAGGCACTGTTTCTCGCCCGTTTCTTGCTACACCCGTTATCCGAGTAGTCTCTTTCGCCTCATTTCCCGAACACACGAAGGAACAAGCCGGTACTCTAAAGTTCACCGATTCGAGCTGTTTTCCGCTCGACTTCGATTTCCGATCCTGATTAGCATTTTTCCTCTGTCCCCGCGAGTCATTTTCTGTCCCGTCGGACGAGTTTTCTGGCGCGGGTAATGCGGGATACTCAGTCACCGTTACCGTAGGTGATGAGCGCTCGCTACTGAACCTTTCCCCTGGCCATCCCTGACCATAACGCGCCGCATAAAATGGTGCCGCGTCCGCCCACGAATACCGTGATGCGAAGGATGGGGAGAATGTGGGTCCCTGCCATTCGGGCATCCTTGCCTGCGCATAATAGGTAGGTGCGAACCAACTTGGGAAAAATGGCGGACTCTGCATGGGTGTTTTCCAGTTTCCCGAATCATAAGGGAAAGAATTCGGCCTGCTGGGTCGACCATAACTCGCTTGTTTGGATTGCCTCCTCGAAGGCTGGCTGATTATTATTAAAGACGGGGTCGCGGGTACTGGATAACGCGGACTAAAAAAATAATTTTGAGGGGGTGCGGATGTCTCGTTTGCCTTATTTCTAAATGGCGGCATCGGTCTACTTTGCGCATTTCTCTCTCTCGGGGGCGGCGAGTCTTTCGGTCCCGGTCCCGGAGCTGTCCGAAGCTCGATTTTTTTTTTTCTATATTAGCTAATTGCCCTGTTATTTTTAATCTGACTTATTATTAATCTGACTTATTTTTGCCTCTAGCTCGGACTCGGGCTGTCCTGTCTCCCCTTCCGAACCTGCCGAAACCGCGTCGGTTGCCGTATCTACACTCGCCACCCAAGTTTGCGTTTTTCCCACTAATTGTTCAATTGTTTCTTCTCGTTTCGCGATTGTCAATGCATCCGAAAATGTCCGAGGGTCGTGGGTCAAGACGTTTCGTTTTAGACGGTCGTTGAGACCATGCAAAAACTGAATCCGAAGTTTTTCGTCTAGCTCTTTTTGCTGGCACCGTTTGATAATCTCGGTTTCCCGCTCGTTTTCTCCAGCCTGCGTAATCACTGTGTCGCTGGCCAGAGTTTGTAACCGAACTGCAAACTCCTGGACCTTCTCGTCCCGTTTCTGCATGCACGCGTGGAATTTCTGGACACGGATCGAATAAGGCTGTTCATCGAATCGTTCAACCATTAATCGCTTAAAACTATCGTAATCGCTTACTTCCTTCGTTTTAACGTCGCGTCGCGCGAAATCCCGTGCAACTCCTGTGAGTTTGCATTTGGCAATGCTCAGGCACTGCCGGGAAGTCCATCCAGCCAGACTAGCTATTTCGTCTAACGTCTCGAAAAAGTTTGTTACGCGCCCGTCTTCTTTGGAATATGCCGGCAACATTCCCACAAAAGCCGAAGCTGATCCCCCGAAACCGCTCGTTCCTCTTGAGTGTGACTGTGCGTCCGCCTCTGCGTCCATTTGTCTAGCCCCACTTTTCATTTTCAACCAATTTTAACGGATTCCTCACTAACTTTTGGAATAAAAATTATATATATATTTTTTTTTTGATAACAATTTTTCTCTTGGGACTTCGAATCCCACTTAACTGACACCACTGTGAGGATTTGCGCCTCTTAGTGAAAGGGGCGAAGTTGACCCGACTCGCTTTAGGTCAGGATGTCGCGAAACCGGCCTTTACCGTATGGGGGTTAGTGGTCTGGACGCAAAGGGACTCACACAGAGACCGTATTTATAAATTTTTCCACGTTTATTCAGAGACAATCATGCTTACAGACAAAGCCGAATAGATGTGTCGCAGCCGTACTGTCTCTTCTGTCGATCCTGGGTGTTCTCCGCCGAATCGGGTATAGGAGGTCCGAGGTGAAGAAAGTCGTCGGGAAGTTGAGTCCTTATAGTCCCTGCGCCCGGAGTCTCTCGAATCTCGAATCTCCTTTTCTGTCTTCCGTCGGTATCCTTAAGGTTTCTTCTCTCGCTCGAGTATCTGCAGTCCGTACACAAGGGTTGACGCTCTCGATTCACCACACACACCCCTGTCCCGGGAATTTCGGGCTTTTATAACTTTTCTTTCCCCGAAATCCCGAGCTTTTTGGTTGGTCCGAACGAGGGTCTTCTTTTTCTCTATTGGTCCCTGGTCTGTTGCCAGGGACGCGATTCGGGCCGCGGGGTCGCCGAAGATCCCCGAACTCCCCCTCCCGGGCCGCTCCCCGTCCGAGTCGGGTCAAGCCCTTCCCCGGACGACGGTCCCGTAAATTACATCTAAATGTGTTTTCTGACTTGGAGAAGGCGCAGCCGGGACCACTCGGCTCCGAATACCGCCTCCCTCGATGGAAAGCCGGACAGATTCCGCTTTGAACTCGGTGCAACCCGATGACCCAAACTTACCCCGGTCGGTCGATCCCTCAGTTGCTCCCACGATCTACGATCGGGGATCTGTCAATTAGGTCGGGAATGTGACAATTAAATCGTCTCGCGCACCCATTTCTTTACCATCTCGATCTTGTTTACCGGATAAATCACGGGTTTAACGACTTTAACTCGACAACCACTTTGCCAACAGGGGGGGCGAACTTCCAACAGATGTCCGTTTAAGTTAGTTGTCCTGTTAAATTATTTACAAAACACACAAAAAAACGGATTCTAGAAACTAAAATTAGACTTCGAATAGGAAGAAAACAGTAATTTTTATTATTATTATTTATATTCTCAACTCCCGGCCCCACACAGGTCTTTATGGAGTAGGTTTTTAATTGTAGACAGACTGAGTTTACTGTAAATGGGTTGGAGTGAGTTGTCATTTGCAGCCTGCTTAGCAAGCTGGTCAGCTCGCTCGTTGCCGATGGTACCCTGATGTCCTTGGGTCCAGCTGATGTAGTATCGGTTACTAGAGTGGAGGACGGCTTTTTTGATGGCAATGGTTATGGGATGAGGTTTGTCGCTGTTGATGAGAGAGATAGCTGACTGGCAGTCAGTGTAGATGGTAATCTTCAGGTTGTTGCAATACTCTTCAATCCAGATTATAGCTAAGTGGATTGCTTTCAGCTCGGCCTGAAAGACCAAGCAAAGACTGTCAAGCTTAAACCCCTGATGAAAGATTTCGGAATTGTTACCATAAACAACAAAGGCACATCCAGTATTGCTGTTGATTCCAGAGCCATCGGTGTAGATGTTTAGGTCAGAGTCAATGGAAGGGTCAGTGATAATATAGTCAAACAAACTTCACTCGTGACTACCGGTACATATAAAGTCTAATCCAGCAACTTCAACCTTTAAATTTCTGGTACAAGCGACGAAAATTAACAGAAAAAACTAACGTTTTCGAATCTCCATCAAGATCTTCTTCAGGTTCGTTAATGGAATGTCATGAGAATAGAACTGTTTTGAAGTTCAAAAATCGAACATCTCCAGCGTGCGATGACGATGCAAAACATAAGATTGATATAATAGACCTGAGTCTACTAACGTAACGTCGCAAAATATCAATGCAGGAAATAAAACCATGTCTACCATCGTGGATTGACCTCCGAGATGTATCGCCACGCGTACGATAAAACGTTGCTGTCTTTGTAATTAATGCATTTCCCCGATTTGGTAGCTCTGTAAATCTCCAGGGTCTCCAATGCCCTAATGTGGTCCGTTTTGAATGACTTCTTCATGAGGGTGGCGTTATCGAAGTCTGCTTTTACATCGGGGTCCGTGGCATACGTCGACAGGGCGGTGGTGTGCCTTTTTTTGGCAACGTCATTCTTATGTTCAGAAACCCTTTTTTGGAGGGATCTCTTGGTAGAACCAATATATACTAGGTCCCTTTGGAATCTGTGGTCTCTTAACAGGATACTATAAACGCCCGGTGCCCTTAAAATGCTCGGTTTGTCCTTGGCGTTTCTGAGAAGCGAATAGATAGATGGTGTTCTCGTGTGCGCTAACTTGGTGCCCTTTCTTAGCGCTATTTCCCTGTACAAGGAATGGAGGTCTTTGTTGTATAGTACAACCATGTGCTGGTCGGGGCTCGAGTTAGGATCACTTCGCCCTGCGGAGGTGTGATGCGCTGTGTTTATATTACAACACTTACGAGCTAAATTGCGGATAAGGCTACTTTTGTATCCATGGCTAGTGGCAATGTCTTCAATGTGTTTTAGCTCTGCGATCGTGTCTTCCCTTTTAGTATTATGGGTGAATGCCCTATTTACTAACGCCCTGAACGCCGCAATTTTATAAGGGTATGGATCCTCCGACCTAGCGGGTATGTACATAGGTAGGTAGCCGGGTTTGTAGTACACCCGCGTTTCAATATTGTTTATATCGAGCTGAATGGAGACGTCTAAAAAATGCACTCTGGTGTCCGATATTTGATCAAGCTTGAGCGTTAGACCAAACGGGTTGTTATTTACGATGTGCAAAAAATCATCGACCTTCGGCTCGCCCTTCCATATGATAATCACGTCATCCACGTACCTACGGTACAAAATAATGTCAGGTGTAAACATGGGAACGACATCCCTCTCTAATTGCCGTATAACCAACTCACATAGGTCGCCCGAAATTGGGCTCCCCATGGGTACCCCCCTTTTTTGTAGATATGTGGTATTGCCGAACCTAAACAGCGAATTGTAGCACATTAGGTGTATGAGTTCCAGTACATGCTTGCGGTGTGCCGAAAGACTATATTTGGCCAGCAAGACGTCCCTGAGGGCGCTTTTGCAAGCCCTCAGGACGGTGTTGACGGTGGTTCGCGTCACCGATATGCCCAGGCTCTTTGCTTTTGCGAAAACGCACAAGCCTACGCCGGCCCTCAGACCAATACTGGATAAAGCTAGAGCCCCCACTAGAATTCTAGAGAACAAATTACACCGCATATTGGCTGGACATCTAGAACAGTATGCTTTAACGGTGAAGAACTCCAGAGAGCTGGTCGACGCGTTGAAACATACACAGCTAACAGAGAGCGCTCACCTCACGGTGCTTGATTTTCAGGCTCTGTATCCATCCGTCAAACTCCAGCCTTGCTTTTGCGCACTCAGGGACGTCTTGCTGGCCAAATATAGTCTTCCGGCACACCGCAAGCATGTACTGGAACTCACACACCTAATGTGCTACAATTCGCTGTTTAGGTTCGGCAATACCACATATCTACAAAAAAGGGGGGTACCCATGGGGAGCCCAATTTCGGGCGACCTATGTGAGTTGGTTATACGGCAATTAGAGAGGGATGTCGTTCCCATGTTTACACCTGACATTATTTTGTACCGTAGGTACGTGGATGACGTGATTATCATATGGAAGGGCGAGCCGAAGGTCGATGATTTTTTGCACATCGTAAATAACAACCCGTTTGGTCTAACGCTCAAGCTTGATCAAATATCGGACACCAGAGTGCATTTTTTAGACGTCTCCATTCAGCTCGATATAAACAATATTGAAACGCGGGTGTACTACAAACCCGGCTACCTACCTATGTACATACCCGCTAGGTCGGAGGATCCGTACCCTTATAAAATTGCGGCGTTCAGGGCGTTAGTAAATAGGGCATTCACCCATAATACTAAAAGGGAAGACACGATCGCAGAGCTAAAACACATTGAAGACATTGCCACTAGCCATGGATACAAAAGTAGCCTTATCCGCAATTTAGCTCGTAAGTGTTGTAATATAAACACAGCGCATCACACCTCCGCAGGGCGAAGTGATCCTAACTCGAGCCCCGACCAGCACATGGTTGTACTATACAACAAAGACCTCCATTCCTTGTACAGGGAAATAGCGCTAAAAAAGGGCACCAAGTTAGCGCACACGAGAACACCATCTATCTATTCGCTTCTCAGAAACGCCAAGGACAAACCGAGCATTTTAAGGGCACCGGGCGTTTATAGTATCCTGTTAAGAGACCACAGATTCCAAAGGGACCTAGTATATATTGGTTCTACCAAGAGATCCCTCCAAAAAAGGGTTTCTGAACATAAGAATGACGTTGCCAAAAAAAGGCACACCACCGCCCTGTCGACGTATGCCACGGACCCCGATGTAAAAGCAGACTTCGATAACGCCACCCTCATGAAGAAGTCATTCAAAACGGACCACATTAGGGCATTGGAGACCCTGGAGATTTACAGAGCTACCAAATCGGGGAAATGCATTAATTACAAAGACAGCAACGTTTTATCGTACGCGTGGCGATACATCTCGGAGGTCAATCCACGATGGTAGACATGGTTTTATTTCCTGCATTGATATTTTGCGACGTTACGTTAGTAGACTCAGGTCTATTATATCAATCTTATGTTTTGCATCGTTATCGCACGCTGGAGATGTTCGATTTTTGAACTTCAAAAGAGTTCTATTCTCATGACATTCCATTAACGAACCTGAAGAAGATCTCGATGGAGATTCGAAAACGTTAGTTTTTTCTGTTAATTTTCGTCGTTTGTATCTGAAATTTAAAGGTTGAAGTTGCTGGATTAGATAATATAGTCGTTGATGTAAGGAGCAGGGAGATCAGCAGTAGTGCACATGCCCTCATACCTGGCTGCAGGGATAGTGAGGCTGGTGGTGTGTATGTCTTGCCCTATCCGGAGGCTTCAAAGCTGGTACCTATTGTTGATGATATCAGTGATGGGTGGTTTCTTGGTAATCACCTGAAGACTAGTATTGAGAGTAGTTCTGTAGGCTTTTGAAATGATGATGAGGCCTTTGCGCTGCGAGGAGATCAATTTCCTGTGAGGATGGATTTTCTTGGCAGCCCATCCCCAGCTGCCGCAGGCCTAAGTAATGATGGGCATATAGATGTAATTGTAGATGACGCCCATAGCTTTGGAGTTTAGACCCCACTTCCTGTGGGCAATCTGAGAGAAGGCCTGAAAGATTAGGTTGGTCCTGTTTGTGATATATTTAATGTGATCGTCCCAACCAAGGCGATGATCCATCCAGACTCCAAGGTACTTAATAGATTTTTTGACTTTGATGGAGTGGCAATTCATACGAATGGTAGGTGTACGAAGGTACAAGTTCGGGTGGCCGGGCTTGTTGAAAACAACACACTTTGTTTTATTTGGATTGAAATCAATTTTATGTTGTATTCCCCATTCATGAATTTTTGTAAGGATCTCATTGCCTTTAGTTTCTAGGGCAGCACGAGAGTTGCCACCTACGATGACCAGAACATCATCCACATATGCGATAGTGCAATCCTGGGTAAAGTTCTTCTGTAGAAAAGTGTCAAAAAGGAGGTTCCACAACAATGGCCAGCAAATGGAACTCTGGGGGCAGCTGCGGACAATGTTTTTTTCAGTGTGTTGAGTCCCCTGCTGAAGCACAGCCTTCCGCTCGTTAAGATAGTCTTTAAGTAGATAGTAGAGATTTGCTGGGCCTTGCCCCACTGGCTTCGGTATGCAGACCGTGGTCCCCAGATCAGCGCCCTGGGTGTGTGCTGCACCGGGGCCTTCTCCCTGGGAAGCTGATTCTTCTTTTACCGGACAGATGGGATTTACGTGGTTTGTGTTACCACGGGCGAGACGTTATTGACTGCATTCGACCGCCTCTATTACGACACTGGCTTGCACCACTGGGTTCGATGCGGAAGTTCGCTTCGTGTGTCTCAGATTCCGGATTGTCTCCAGTTTTTCCTCGCCGACGTGGGAATTGAATCCAGAAGCCCGGCGACCTCTGTGGCTAGTCAGAGGCCATCTCGTTGGATAGAAATGACGATCATCTCGCTACAAGCAGACGAATTTACCGTCGCAAGTAAGGGGACTCGGGGCCGTTCCACCAAGGTGGAGGGTCCCTACCACATTACAGTAGCGCCCCTATCGAGTGATGCCGACCGACGAGTGCCGAAACTTCCATCGGCAGGACTACCAACTTTCGTCAGACAAGTCCAAATGACTACACTCCACATATCTCGCCTGAAGACAAGTCCTCCATGGGAATCCTGATAATAGCGGCTACAGCGTTTATCCCCCAGCTCTGGACTTACTGAGGGCTCATTTTGGCCCTCTTATTGCCAATACTATTAGGAATAAACTCGTGCCTAGACCGCACCAGTCTTCCTTCTGTCTCGATGTGAGTCTTTTGTGTTATGAGCCAATTCACAGCTTTATTTGCCATCCTCCCAATGGAGATAGGTTCCAGATAGGGAGACAGTATGAAAACTCCACGGGAGGTTGCGGGCAAGCCCACTGCACTCAGATGACTGGCTGCCGTGAGGCACACACGCAGACCCAAAGCCTCTGATACTCTGACACCTCTGAAACCTTCGGCCTGAGTTTTGCAACTCCATTGGCGTTCGAGACCAAGACGAGTCTTTCGGGATCCCTTACCCTGTCGTCTCTCGCCGCTAGGCACCCCTGCTGCTGCAAGACCGGCTTCCCACTCGGGGGGGGGGGCTCAGACCAAGGTGTCACTTCTGTCACACTTGCAAAAAGAGGCCCTCTTAGTGCCCACAGGGCGGAAAGAGTTAATAAAAAAAAAAGTAAAATATATGATAATAAATGTTTAAGTATACTATAATCTAATTTTTATTTTGTCCATTGTAATAAATACTGTTTATTAATTATTCTAAACTTTTTTTCCAAAATATAATTAACTAGCATCCTCCGTCGCGGCCTCGCCTGCTCTTATATACATATAGTACTTCAAAAATTTGAAGTAATTGTTCATTAATTATTTTTGGGTGATCAATGTGTAGTATTGCAATAGAGTATTGCAAAATATAAAATCATAATACTTCTGAATAAGTTATATTTCGAGTTTTGTCACTTGTTGGTATCAAAATTATTTGATTATGATTTCCAGTTCTGGAAAGCCTTACATACAATTAGCCATGGGAGAAACTCTCCATATGAAGACCCACTCCAACGTGTTGGAATGTTTGGCCTTGCGATTTGTTAATTATAATTATAATAGCAAAAGAAACTGTAATTGGAAATTGTAAACGCTTAAATTGAAATGGTAGATCGGTAGGAATCATTGGGATTCTAGGAAAAAATGCAATTTCCCCAGTCGCTGGTCCACTGAGAATTATAGCTTCAATATTGTCACACATAGCTGTAATATGTAACCTGGTACCATTACAGAGATTGGGAAGTTGAACATTACTTGGAGTACCAATATACTTGGAGTATCAATTTTTAATTTTAATTTGTGGTAGAAATCCAGATCGATCATATTATTTTTTGGCAAAACAATGATCACATATTTTTGATCATTTTACCTAGTCGAACTTCTTTCATATCCAAATAGTCATTTTCAGGATGATAATCAAAAGCTGATTTAAAACCTAAAAACTTCCTTGCAATACGCATTTGATTTTGAGCTGAACGAATTCGTTGCTCTTCCAATCTTTGAGACTGCTTTGCTATAGATTCATGTTGTCTACAATTATGATCAAAAATATTCACTTGAGATAAATCCAATAACTATTTCGAATATTTTGTACAATTACCTGCAGAAATTAATGCGTAATGATTCGAAAACCCGCCTTAAGTACACATACTGCCATCTAGCATGATGACGTCACTTTTTTAATTCATCGAAGATTTTGCTAATTAACTAATTATAATTTAATGTCAGTTCTTCAAATATAAAAGTAAACTTCAATATAATGGACTTTTCTTATAGACAGAAAGTACTAATTCGTGTGTCGCCATCCAGTGAAGAGAGAGACAAACAGACAGACAAAAATCCGTTGCAGTTTTATTTAATTAATAATAAATCTGAAAGTTTGATTAGTGGTGAACATTCCGGGGATCATAAAGATGCTACAGTTAAAATTTGGTAACTATTGGCTCAGTAGTTTTCACGGTTAGTGGTCACAAACAAAAAATACATTGTCTTTATATAGTAGTATAAATTAATTATACATTTATATATTTTAGGTTTCAAAAATATCTAACCCTTGGATATTTTTCAAATTAAAGAATGATTGATTTAATAACAATTAGTTGATAGATACATCAATGTTTAAAAAATGTTTAAAAAATATACCTTTTCTGGACAATAAACAAACAGTACGTTTCTATATTCAACGGTTGACTCAACGGCGAGAAAACGACGTTTCTAAATAGACCGTTGAGTTGTCCGTTGAGATTAGTGACGTCAGCGCTGTTTCATCGTTGAGCTCAATGGACTCAACGGCCTTAAACGCTGTTGAGTAGTTCAACGAACTAACATGGCGGCTTCCATGAAACAAATAAACTTTTTGTATAGAAATTATCGATTCACTCTTGCTTTGGACGATGTAATAGCGGACAGATTATTGAAAGGTATATATATGATAAAACGTGATTGTACGATTATATTGGATAATTTGGTCAGTATTGAAAGACTAAGCTTTTTTTTTTTTTTTCCAGAGGCCAATTATCTCAATGAATTCTTTAAAAATTTGATCAGAACACATATTTGGCCGTCTTTAGGTTTGCCTAATGACTTAAATATAGAAGAAATCAAACTTATTGAAGATACATCTAATATAGAAAATGATACAGGTAAAATTTTTTTTTCGAATAATACTTACATGTATGGGGTATTTGTCGCGGATGAAGGAAATCCAGTCGGGATATCAATATCCTTTCCTTTATTTATATTTTATACAATGACGTATAATACAATATGACTACAATTGGCGTCGGCCGAGGTTGGAGTTGTTCGTGTTTTAAGATGTCCGCTCTCCGTAGTCGCTGGTCAGGAAGTGCGTGACCAGTTCGAAGTTCACCGTTTTCTCTTTTTTCTGCGCCCTCTGTCGGTTCGAATCGGCCCTTGCCGACGGGCGCCACAGTGCTCCCCCCCAGTGACAACGATATGGTGATCAGAGGTACCGGGGGTTGAAGCGGACGTGACGTCCTGACCGGGTCGTGGTGATTGGTGGTTGCGTCGGTGTGACAGGATGGCTTGTTTTGTTGACCGGTGGATTGGATGTATCGTTTGTGGTTGTATCGATGAATGCTGGTTTGAGCCGATCCACGCTGATGACGGCATCTCTGCCTTTTATTAGTATGGTGAAATGTTTATTGGATCGTGCTATAACTTGGTAAGGGCCATCATAGGGAGCTTGTAGGGGTTTTTTGACGGAATCATTTCTAACAAATACGTGGGAACATTCCATTATTGAGGGATGTAGAAAGGTGATAATTTTATCATGTGCAGATGTTCGAACTGGCGAAAAATTGTTCATAATATTGCGGAGGCGCTGCAGGAAGATAGGTGGCTCAAGAGAGTTGTTATTTGTAGGCTGTATGAAGTCGGCTGGTAGACGTAGAGTCGTTCCGTATACCATTTCTGAGCAAGTGCCCCCGACGTCCGGTTTAAACGTGGAGCGGAGCCCAAGTAGGACTGTAGGGAGGCTTTCTGTCCAACGGTTGTGATTACTGCATCGTAGGGCTTGCTTAAGTGTACGATGAAATCGCTCTACTAGCCCGTTTGATGATGGGTGATAGGGGGTAGTGCGGATTCGTTTAATTCCAAGGAGGGCAGTGAGTGACATGAAGAGCTGGGACTGAAACTGTCGCCCCTGGTCGGTTGTTATGATGGAAGGGACTCCAAAACGAGCTACCCATGTTGATATGAACGCCTTTGCCACAGTTTCTGCTGTTATGTCCGGGATTGGTGTGGCCTCCGGCCAACGTGTGAATCGGTCGACACATGTAAGGAGGTATACGAATCCGTCTGATGGGGGAGTGGTCCCACGATGTCCATGTGTACATGGTCGAATCGTTGTTTGGGTAGGTCGAACTGTTGTAATGGGCTTCGAATGTGGCGGTTAATTTTATTCCGCTGACAAGTTATACATGTTCTGCACCACTGATTGGTATCCTTGAGCATGGCTGGCCATACAAAGCGTTCCTGAATTAGTTTCCGGGTTGCACGAGTGCCTGGGTGAGAGAGATTGTGGACGGAGTCGAAGACTTCACGGCGAAAGTTAATCGGGATGTATGGCCGTATTCTATTATTTGACGTGTCACACATGATTTGTAGTTCGGAATTCAGAGTGAGAGGTTGTAGCTGTAAGGAAGATTGTTGGGTAGATAGTAGTTTTTTAAGTTCTTCGTCGTTGTTTTGTTCCTGTGCTATTGCGGTGAAGTCTAAGGAGGAAGGTAACTGAATGTTGTTGATTCGAGAGAGAGTGTCAGCTACAGTGTTGTGAGCTCCATGGATATGTCTGATGTCGGTGCTGAATTGAGCGATGAAGTCAAGTTGTCGGAGTTGTCGAGGGGAACAGGATGTAGATTTCTTATTGAGGGCAAAGGTCAGTGGTCGATGGTCAGTCAGAATAGTGAATTGTCTTCCTTCGAGGTGATGCCGAAAGTGTTTGATGGATGAATATATGCTAAGGAGCTCTCTGTCATAAGTGCTGTATTTTCGTTCTGTGTCGGATAGCTTGCGAGAGAAGAAGGCAAGCGGTCGTGGGCCTTGGTCGGTATGGCATTGCAGGACGGATCCAATGGCAAGGTCCGATGCGTCGACCATTAAGGAAAGTTTGCTGTCACTCGGTTGGAATGCAAGCGTGGCCGCTTTTTCCAAGTCGGATTTGCACTTGTTGAATGCGGTTGTCATCCCTTCGGTCCACTGGATAGTGCGTTTGTCATTTTTTCTGCCGCTCTTCAAAACATCGTATAGGGGTGCTTGGATAGCTGCAGCATTTGGAAGAAAGCGACGGTAAAAATTTAACATTGCCACGAAACGTTGTAGTTCAGCAATTGTTCGTGGTCGTGGGAAATTTTTAATGGTCTGGACTTTCTCAGGTGAAGGTTGTATGCCAGCAGGGGTGATTAGGCATCCGAGAAAAGATACAGAAGTTTGGCCGAAGGTACATTTTGATGGGTTCAGGGTAAGCCCGTGTTCTTGCAGTCGTGTGAAAACTTGACGGAGATGTTGCAGATGTTCGTCCTTGTCTACAGATGCAACTAGGACGTCGTCAAAATATGGGACACAGAAGTTAAGTCCGCGTAGCACCTGGTGGATAAATCGTTGAAAGGTCTGTCCCGCGTTTCGCAGTCCAAACGGCATGAATAGGTACTCGTATAATCCGAACGGCGTAGTTATGGCCGTCTTAGGTACGTCCGTTGGATTGACTGGTATCTGGTGGTATGCTCTTGCCAGATCCAGGGTGGAAAATATCTTCTTACCATGCAATAATTGCATACAGTCTTGTATGTGTGGCACGGGTATCTATCAGGGTGTGTAACTGCGTTGAGGCGGCGATAGTCCCCGCATGGCCGCCAGTCTCCATTTGGTTTTCTTACCATATGTAAGGGACTGGCCCATGCACTCTTTGATGGTTGGATGATCCCCTGTGCCATCATAAATTCGAACTCTTTGCGAGCAGCGAGGAGAGTGTCTGGAGATAGACGACGTGGTTTGCTAAACACAGGTGGGCCCTGTGTTTCTATGTGATGGTAAACTTGAGCTCTTTGTTTTGGTTTGTCCAAACGTGACAGGTTGGTGATATGAGGGAACTGGGCCAATAGTTTGTGATACGGTGAGTCGCCGGACACAACTGTGATGTTGGTGAAGGTTGGTAGTTTTTTTGTTGCCATCCCTTTTGATGTAAGTTTGGTTGTGGCATCGATCAAACAATTATGTTTTACATCGACGAGGAGGTTATAGTGTTTCAAGAAATCGACGCCCAAGATGGGTTGCGCAACGTCAGCAATGATGAAGGGCCAGCAAAAGGCTCGGCGAAGGTTTAAGTTTATCGTGAGTAACTTGGTTCCGTAAGTTGCAATTTGGGTGCCGTTTGCTGCGTAGAGGGTGAGTTTTCCTGGTTGTACAGAATGGTTTGTGAATTTTTTTGGTATGACTGATACGTCCGCTCCTGTGTCGATCAGAAAGCGAAGTTGAGACAAAGGATCGGCCATAAAGATTCTATCAACCTGGCATTTGCTCTCTGTGGCCGCAGGGAGCTGCCCGTCTAGTTTCCCGATCCCTGGAATGAACAAGGTGGGGTGCATTTTTTTGCATTTGCTCCAAAGTTGGTGTGATAGAAGCATAAGCCACCTTCTGGTTCCCTGTAACGGCGTCGCTCACGAGATGGGCTTCGTCTGTGTGAGCCTTGGGGGTTTCGGGAATTGTACCGCGGTTGATGTTGGTAGCGTGGTGCTCGCACCAAGGCAAAGAGTTCATTCACTTGCGATGCCAAGTCTTGTAGCTGTTTCTCGATCGGGTTGTCGATACAGAATTGCTCCCCTCGACTGATTGGTGTGTGTCTGATGGTGTTAACTTCCTGTATTTTGTCAGCCATTGTGGCGAGTTGTGGTAGATTTTCAGTCGAGGCCGCCAGAATAGCCTGGATATTCTCCGGAAGTCTTCGGAGCCACAGCGATTTAAGTATATCTTCACTGAAGTGTCCGCTTGCAAGGTCACGCATCTTAGTTAGTAAGTGCGACGGGCGCTGGTCGCCCAATTCAAGTCCTTGTAATAGTGTTTGTAGTTTAGATGTTTGACTCTCTGCATATATGTTGATCAGTCTATTTTTTATGGTGTCGTACTTGTTACTTTCGGGAGGTTTGGTTACCAGGTCGTGCACCGATTCTAAAATATCCAACTCTAGTGTTGAGATTACGTAATAGTATTTGGTTGTATCGGCGGATATGTTAGCGATGGCGAACTGAGCTTCAAGTTGAGCGAACCAGAGAGAGGGTTTGTTCTTCCAAAATGGAGGTGGTTTGACTGCCACTCGAGAAATTTGCGGAACGCCGGCTGACTCCATTATATCGGTTAACGAAATTTTCCGAAAATAAAGGTATAGAATTGTCACTGACCTTATTGAATTACAAAAAATAGTTAAGTTTCGTTCTTCTACTCTTGTGGTTGTACAATGGAGATGGATTATCCTTGTGAGGCACGTGTCTTCTTTGTTCGGGTCACCAGTTATGGGGTATTTGTCGCCGATAAAATTCGTCCGATGCGGATGAAGGAAATCCAGTCGGGATATCAATATCCTTTCCTTTATTTATATTTTATACAATGACGTATAATACAATATGACTACAATTGGCGTCGGCCGAGGTTGGAGTTGTTCGTGTTTTAAGATGTCCGCTCTCCGTAGTCACTGGTCAGGAAGTGCGTGACCAGTTCGAAGTTTACCGTTTTCTCTTTTTTCTGCGCCCTCTGTCGGTTCGAATCGGCTCTTGCCGACGGGCGCCACACATGAATTACTTTATTTATTACTTTTTGTATTACATTAACAGGAAAGGATCAAAATTATTCAACGAAGAAAAGAGGTAAGCATATGATTTAGCATCTGTCTTCCAGCAAATGAGCATGTCATAAAATCAGAAATAATTTTAGTGTAACTAATCTTGACATTTTTTTATTTCCAATTTTACAGATATATGGACAGATGCCATGATCAGATTACTAATTTCAGAAAGACTGGCAATTGAGGAGCAGTTTGGAAAGCCAGGAAATAAAAAAAAATTATGGATAAAAATAAAGGGCATAATGGAGTCACAAGGATACACTTTAACTGCAGAAGATTGTGACATGAAATGGAGAAATTTGTTGGCAACGTACAGAAAAAATAAAGACAGGGCCAGAAAGAGTGGTGAAGGTTGCATCACCTGGCCATATTTTCAACTTTTTGATGAAAAATATGGTTATAAAACAAATATATCTCCGCCAGCAGAGACACTGTAGTCTTCTCTTCCCAGCCCTATCTACTCCCAACAACCTTCACCTTCAACAAACACATTGAATTCTTCTGAAAACTCTACTTCTTGTCACAATTCTCCCTCATCCTCTAATGACCAAAATGATATTCCAAAACCAAAAAAACCAAAACTCTCAAAAGAAGAACCTCCAGCATGGTTTAAGAAATATGTTGAAGATAAGAAAAAAGAAGATAAAGAAAAAGAAGAAAGAGAAGAGAGACATTGGAGGGAGTTCCAAAAGATGGAAGAAGAAAAACTTAAAGTTATGAAGGAATTATTACAAATATTGAAAAAATAACTGCTTTTATGTACATATTTTTATACAAAATAAATATATATATTGTTTATAACTATAATTTTGATTTATTCTTTAATTTGTGGATTATCTAGAAATAAACTTTAGATGGAAGTTTTAGGGAGGTTTCAGCATATTCAATTTCTTAGTTATTATTACTGGTTCTTGGTATTATACGTATATTTTTAAGTTTGTGCATTAAATATAAGATGATATGTGTTTTACCAACATTGCAAAGGCTCATGGATAGTATCTTTTAATAAAACACTTTTTTCTGTAGATTCAATAGATTTCAGCCAGTATAGAGATAAACATAGTTGATATAGAATAAATATTTAATATAATCTAAAAGATTTATATTGTAATGTTTGTAAATCACATAATTCATAAGAAGTTACCGATTATGTATACTAGTAAACACTACATTAATAAAATATTTATCTGTTTGACAAACTTAGGGCAAGTAGACAAAGATTACAATTTCATTTCTTTTACTCTCATTATACCAATATAAGAGTAAGTTTTATTATATTACAGAAACCTACATGTTAATTATATACAACAATTCTAATACATAATGTAATTTAGCAAACAAATTTCTCTTAACAATTTGCCAGTAAAAATAATCTATTAGCAATTTGTTCTCTTTTTTTTTACTGCATCATCTCTATTCACTTCTGGTCTTTGGGTAACATTTCCGGGGACAGTTGTATTCCAAGATGATGCAGAAACATTATCAAACATGTCTAAAAATTCATCATTTTCTAATATACATAAATTATGTAGAATACACGCTGTTACAATAACTTGGGGGATTCGATCAACTCGAAACATAAACAAGTGGTTTAGTCTTCTAAATCGCCCAAATAATTGTCCAAACGCTTGTTCAATGACGACCCTGCTCGAACTTAAAATTTGATTAAAAAGTTTCTCTTTCCTTGTCAAATGACCATTGTCTTTATATGGTATCATCATATTTAAAGAAAGTGGATAAGCTCCATCTCCAAGGAGATGGGCCCCTTCTGGAATCATATGATGATTTTTTTCCAGGGCTTCAGCAAGTGGTGAGTTGCTCCAAACTCTGCAATCATGAGAAGATCCTGGCCACCCTGCAAACACATCTGTAAACAATAATTTAGAGTCACATACTGCTTGGAGAATTACAGATGTATATTGCTTTCTATTAAAATATGCATTTTTTGATGCTTTTGGGGCTGATATTGATATATGGGCTCCATCTATGCATCCAATTACATCTGGAAAGCTTATATCTCGTAAGGTCTTAAAGCTCCTTATGGTGCTTTTAGCTTTTTCGCCGTTAGGCCAAACAATAATTTTAGACCTTAACGAGGAGACAGTTTTAATAAAATACACAAATTCTCTATAGGCATGTCCTCTGCTTATTCCAAATCTGTCTGCAACACCACGAAACGACTCCTGATTGCCTAATAACCATAGTGACATCAAAACAACTGTTTGTAGTGATGTTTCTCTTAGTCCAGCTCGACCAGGGCCAGTCCTTTCTTCAGGAAACTGTTCCATTAACCTCTAAAATAAAATATTATATTGTAGTATAACACAATTAAATATTAATAAAAAGCTCAAAATGCCGAATAAAGCAATTTTTCTGTAGATAGTTACTACAGCTAACAATTAGCATAGACTTACTTGGACAGTGCTTCTAGAAAGACGAAAATGAGACTTCGCTCATTGACGAAAATGAGAAGTCCATATCGCTGTATCTAGGAACGATATTTTCGACATAGCCTTCTATTTTGGCTTTCTTCGATTTTTCAACTGCAGCATACAGAAATGGAATATCTTTGTTATCTTTTTTTTAATTTAAAAAACATCTCATAACCCCCTCTACTTTCAGAAATATTATTTAACAAAGCAGTCACAATCGCCACCTTCTCGTTACTTAAGTCAGCCATCTTGAAAAGCGACCTCTCAACACTACTCTCAATGAAAGCGTTTCTTTTTTCTGCAAAACGTGACGTCAGATCGTTCAACGGAGGGACTCAACGGAAAATTTACTGTTGAGTCAACCGTTGAATATAGAAACGTACGGAAAGTGACAAACTCAGTTTTAATGTAATTTTGTAATTCTTCTCTTCGAACCTTTTCTTAATTTCGAATTCTTTTCCCAGAATTCTAGATTTAGAACAATTTTTAAAATTGCCTAATCTCTGACCCAGTAATTTTGGGCACTATGAAATTTGTGTTTTAAATATAATTATCAGCTTTTAATATCAATAAAAAATTAGAAAAAAAAGATAAAATTCTTAACATTTCAAAATGGTAAATAAAAATAAAATAGCTTGTTCTAGAATGGAAATAACAATAATAAAATTATTTAAAGATTTCAAAGGATGCCATTTTTTGCTAATAATCATTAATTATAATTATTAATTCGATAAAATAGTTTAATATTTCAAAAATTCAATATTAATTCTATTTGATAATTTTCTATATATATATACAGTATATATATATATATATATATATATATATATATATATATTTTCTTTTACTCTTTCTGCCCTTAGGAACTCTCCAAGGCCTTATTTCCATACAGTTTTGCTAAACCTTTCCAGAAGAAAAAAAGAATTGATATATATCAAATTTATTCTGATTATTTTCTTTAGTAATGACTTAAGTTTGCGATTTACCCATGGTTTTTTTTTTTCTTATGTGCGGCCCGTTTCACTTCAAAAGTTTCAAATATGGCCCTTAGAAAAAGGTAGCCCATCCCTGGTATAATACAATGCGTTTAGAATGTTTTTTTCTCCTGTAAATCTGGACTGTTGTGTTTGCCCCTAGTTTTGAGATTTAGGCAATTAGTTAAGTGATATAAATCTACATTATTTCATCTTGAATTTCTCTCTTTTCTATTTTTTTCTTTTAATTATTATAAAGTCAGATCAGAGTTTAAGCTTTTATGTGTAATACTTAAGAAGGTAAAAAAGGGGGGATAATAATAATTATTATTATTGTTGTTGTTGTTGCTACTACTATTATTATCATTATTACTGTTGTAATCTAAGTAATTTTAATGTTTTTTTTATGAACAGATTTATACAAAACGAACGTTCGTTTTGTTTAAATCTGTTCATACTGGGATATTAAAAAAAGTTTTTTTGTGTGTACAACTTATATATTTTAAAACTTTATTAAATAAAATGTTTTAATGCGCACAAGTTTAAAGACAAGATAATGTCAACACACCTTAATGCTGAGAAAGCTTATTTATTCTGCTAAACAAACATTTTCAACCCATTCCATGGGCCATCATCAAGTTAAATACGTTTGAATCAATGGCTTTTCGAATAATACGTTTAAATTTAGATTATATTGGAATGTATGATGATATATTGAAATCAAATTAAGTAAACAAGTATAACGAAATTAATACAATAAGTAAAAATAAATAAAATCTTTTTAAGAATTCTAATTTGGAATCCATCTTTGTAATTTTTACTGTTGGTTTTCTATAGCTCTTATATAAACAGGCCGGTGATGCCATTATTACTCTCCTATTCACACTCAGATTCTTTAACTTTATAAAGTCAACACACCTTAACGCTGAGAAAGCTTATCTATTCTGCTAAACAAACGTTTAGCAGAATAATTAATTATTCTAAACTTTATTTCCCAAAATATACCGGTAATTAATTATACATTTATATATTTTAGGTTTCAAAAAAAAGGTTTCAACTCTTGGATATTTTTCAAAATAAAGAATGATTGATTTAATAACAATTAGTTTATAGATACATCTAATAATGTTTAAAAAATATACCTTTTCTGGGCAATAAAGATGAAGTTTCAGTTTTAACTTTGTTCAGTTGTAATTTTTCTCCAACTGTTCTTTTCGAATTTTTTCCCAGAATTTCAGATTTAGAACAATTTTTAAAATTGCTTAATCTCTGACCCAGTAACTTTGGGCACTATGAAATTTGTGTTTTAAATATAATTATCGCCTTTTAATATCAATAAAAAATTAGAAAAAAGATAAAATTCTTAACATTTCAAAATGGTAAATAAAAATAAAATAGCTCGTTCTAGAATGGAAATAACAATAATAAAATTATTTAAAGATTTCAAAAGATGCCATTTTTTGCTAATAATCATTAATTATAATCTCCTTGATGTGGGTTCCTGTTTGTGGTGAGGGGACCTCCCAGAGATGGTTTAGTAACTCTTCTTTACCATCCCTGGGATCTGAACGCCCACCCACGTGTTTGCCGTGCGTGATGACCCGTATGCCGGAAAGGGGGATCCTGGTAGTTGAGGGGCAACATAACGTCCCCAACACACTGCTTTGGCCCCTGCTTCGGGTAAACGAGAGGCTGAAATCAGGCTCCATTTGAGTCAATTGGCTGGTCGTTGAGTCATTCTCGACCTCGGCTTGGAGTCAACCGATCGATGCAGACCGGGTGGACACGTCAGACAAGATGTGCTCTTCTCGACTGTATTGTGAGGGTATAGCTCCTGGGAAACCCTGGTGTGACGGTCTATGGGAATCTCCCATGTGACGACATCCCCCTATTGGGCCCTGTGGTGGGTGGGGTCACTAGGAGCTGAATGGTTATTCCTTAATAATGGATTCTCAAAAAACAAAAAATCCAGATAAGCCAACAATTAAAACAAATGAAAAGACCTCCAGTCAACCAGCGTACTTAGTAGTCCATGCAACTGGAGAAAAGCCTCTATCTATGCCTTTCTTGATCCAAAAATCAATCAATCAATCAATCAATACTTTATTAATATACACGTATATACATCATATAGTTTAACTATTTGTAAACATCAATTATGTTTACAAATGTAGTGAGTCATCTGCTTTCCCACGACAGCAGATAATTGCACAAACATTAATTTTGATTTGACAAATAGTATCCTTCTGAAACTTTTACAAAATAATTGTAAATTTTATATAAATCCATTTTATTAAGATTTTTCAGATTTGATTTAAATTCCAGTTCTGAATTAGTTTGACGTATTTGGTTTATATTATAGTAATTGCGTAGTTTTAGAAGATCTTTACAGCTTTGAATTAAGTGGAGTAGTGAAAATTCTTTAGATTTGCATAAAGGACAATAGTTTCTCGTTAGGTCAATATATTTATTATTAATAAACACAGAATATTTAAGCGGAGTTGAATTATTAGACGCTTCACATTAAGATTTATTGGTAGAAACATATAAAGTTGTAAGGATGGAATTTGCAATAATTTAATATACCATGAATGATAACTGCTTTGATATAATGAATCTTGATCTCTTTTTATTGCTTGTGAAATTGCAGAATCTATCAGAAGGGAGTAACCAATTTTCCAATCATTGATATTATCATTGAACAATAGTATTGATGTACCAAAACTATTTAAAATATGATTTAATTTGTATTGCCATAGTTGTTTGAATTTTTGATCTTTACTATGAATAATATTTTGATGGTGAAGATATGTTATTGTACTATCGTTTTTAAATTTAATTCTATAGTAAAATTTAATAATACGTTTTAAAACAAAGGGAAAAAACCAAATTCTATTTACTTCATGTCTCACAGCATAACCTGGAGTTGTTCTCTCCAATTGAAATAGTTTGCGTAAATAATAAACATGAAGAATTTATAATTTATAAATATAATCTAAACACCATATTGGGCTTGCATAATATATTATTGGAACAATTGTTGAGTTAAATAGTTTAATGTGAATTTTCAAGTTTGTAGTTTTTAACCTAGAGCATAGAAATAACAAATTATCAATAGCTTGTTTTGCTTTTATTTTTATTTTATTAAAATGTGCCCTAAAGGATAAGTTCCACTCAAACCTGACTCCCAAATAATCTATTTCATTTACCGTTTGTAGAAGGATATTTTCATGGTATATTTTAGTATTATTTTCAGATATCTTACAGTTGTTATGAAATATAATTATTTTCGTTTTGGAAGGATTTATTGTTAAATATAATGATTGTAGAAATTTATTAAGTTGATTTATTTTCCTTTGTAGTGAAATTTTTGTTGGAACCAGGAGCACGAGGTCGTCTGCAAAAAGAATATAATGATAAGTTCTATTTCCTATTGTAATTCCATCGGTTAGTTCAGTGAATAGACGATCGATACCAATAAGATAGAAATTAAATAAATATGGAGATAAGGGATCACCTTGGAGGACTCCACGAAGTAAATGTAAATTTTGAAAAATATTGTTGTCTTGTTTTATCTTAATAATATAATTTAGATATAATTTTGAAATTACTGAAGTAAATTGAGTACTTGCACCACTGGATTTGAGATTGTGTATCAATAAAGGCACATATATTGAATCAAATGCTTTTTGGATGTCGATAAAGGCAGCATATATTTTCCTATGTTTTTTTAAAAGATAGAGTTGAATTATCATTAATAAAGTAAAAATTGCAAGTTCGGTTCCTTTATTAGTAGTAAATGCATATTGAAATTCAGCTTCCAGTCCCATTGTTCTAGTCCATAACTTAAATTTATTTGCAAGAAGTGAAGTAAAACATTTTCTTATTACTGGTAGTAATGCTATTGGTCTATAGTTGCTGGGAGAGAACGGATTACCCTTTTTATATATCATTGTTATAATGGCTGAATTCCAGGATTCAGGAAAATACGCAGATTTGTACATACTATTACACAAATGTAGTATTATTATTCTAGAACTAGTTGATAATATTTTTAAGAAATCAATAGGAATATTATCACATCCTGGTGTTGTCTTGCTTTTTGATTTTCTAATAACATCCTCCAACTCAGTTATTGTAAATTCAGAATCCAGGATATCATCATAAACTTTTATGCTTGTGTTTAACGGTATTTCCATATTAATTTGTGGAAATCTATTATAAAATTGTTTCCAGGAATTAAAGTCTATTGTAGCAGTATTCCCATTTAGGTATGATTTGGGCCAAAATCTTCGTATTGTATTCAAGAATATGCTGCCATTATTGTTATTTTTAATTAAATTTTGTTCTATTTTCCGAAAATAATTTAATTTTTTAGTTTTAAGAAGATTATTTTATTATACATTCGTTTAGTTTTTTTATAACTGTTGAGGTTAAATACTGTTGAATTTTTCCTGAATTTTTTCAATGTTGCTTGTTTTGTTAATTTCATTTTATAGCAATCTGAATCAAACCATCCTTGCTTAGGTCTAGTATTTTTATTTATACATTTGTATTCGTTTAATATAGTTATTATTAAATTATATATTTTTTCACTATTAGTACTTGTAATTTCTGGAATTGCTTTAAGTCGATTGTCAATCTCTCTCCGATATTTTGAGAATTTATATTTTATTTTTGAAGTATTTATATTTTGCTTATTAGTTCCTTTTGTTGAGGATATTCGAAATTTGGTTATTGTGGGAAAATGATCTGATGCATCCATTAATGTTGTCGTAAATTCCGTACAATAATCCAGAAGTAGTTCAGAACATATTGCCCCTCGATGTGGGTTCCTGTCCGTGGTGAGGGGACCTCCCAGAGATGGTTTAGTAACCCTTCTTTACCATCCCTGGGATCTGAACGCCCACCCACGTGTTTGCCGTGCGTGGTGTCCCGTATGCCGGAAAGGGAGATCCTGTTAGTTGAGGGGCAACGTAACGTCCCCAACACACTGCTTTGGCCCCTGCTTCGGATAAACGGGAGGCTGAAATCAGGCTCTGTTTGAGTCAATCGGCTGGTCGTTGAGTCATTCTTGACCTCAGCCTGGAGTCAACCGATCGATGCAGACTGGGCAGACACGTCAGACAAGATGTGCTCTTCTCGACTGTATTGTGAGGGTATAGCTCCTGGGAAACCCTGGTGTGACGGTCTATGGGAATCTCCCATGTGACGACATTCCTCTGTTGGGCCCTGTGGTGGGTGGGGTCACTAGGAGCTGAATATATATTCTTAAATATGGATCATAAAACCACAAAACAAGTGACCAAAGACCAGACCTCCAGCCACCCTGCTTACTTAATAGTGCATGCGACTGGAGAAAAACCTCTATCTAAAGCATCTCCATTCTTGATTCAAAAATTGTTTGAATCAACTATTGGACAATTGAAAAAAATACAAAAATTAAGATCGGGAGATTTACTGGTGGAAACAGCTTCCCCACAACAATCGGCAAAACTTCTGCAAACAAAGACTCTGGGAGAAATGGAAGTCACTGTCACACCACACGGAAGTCTAAACTCATCACGTGGTGTGATATCTGAAATTGATCTGATGTCTGAAGATGAATCAGACATTCAGATCGGTCTTTCAGATCAAGGTGTCGTTGCTGTCCGGCGCATTTCCATTCGTCGAGATGGCAAGTTGATACCAACCAAACACCTGATACTTACTTTCAACAAGCCAACATTGCCATCCTTCATTACAGCAGGATACCTACGTTGCTCAGTTTGTCCATATATCCCAAACCCGCTGCGTTGTTTCAAATGTCAGCGGTTTGGACACTCACAAACATCCTGTCACGGGAAAAGCATATGTGCACAGTGTGGGACTGAAGGTCACGAGAGTACCGAATGTAAAAGTACCCCATGCTGTGTGAACTGCAAAGATGCCCATCCTGCATACTCCCGGAAATGCCCTTCATGGCAGAGAGAAAAAGAAATACAGCGTGTAAAAACAGTAAACAACTTACCCTACCCAGAGGCACGTCGCATGGTCACTTCAAGTGCACCACTGAGACAAAAAACATTTGCTGCTGCTCTGAAATCCACAAAGACATGTGAAGTTCAGACAGACATTTCTGTTTCCCCAAAGGAATCTCTCACTCGCCATGCAAAATGTTTACTGATCCCATCAAAAGAAACACCAGAAAAAGACAATACAAAACAAAAAACACCCCTACCTAAAACAGGGGTGATAACGAGAAACCTAGGTTCTAAAAAGGCTAGTAAGAACCCATTAAACAAACAGAGAGTGAAAGCAGCTCTCTCTAAATCTAAAAAATCAGAGACTCAGTCTGTGAGCGAGTTCTCTGATATCTCTGATGAAGAGAATAATGTGGAGGTTACAAAACCAATGTCACCTCCAAAAGAGAGACCCCCTGTTAAATTAAAGAGGGATACACTCGCAAAGAATGCTGTTTCAAACACATAATGGATTATAAAATAATCCAATGGAACTGTCGTGGTTTCCGCAACAACTTTCTGACATTAAACATTTAACATCATCTACCACATCTCTCTGCGTGGCACTCCAGGAAACACATCTAAAACCTGGAGAAAAAATTTCTTTAAAAGGATTCGATCTCTACCGTAAGGATGGTGATAGCCACACTCGCGCCAGTGGAGGTGTGGCTATACTGGTTTCAAACCACATCCCTTCCTTACCGGTACAAATAACAACAGAGCTGTAAGCTGTGGCAGTCAGAATTTCAATTGGCGTTACTGTCACAGTTTGTTCCATATACTTGCCACCAGATGTCAGAGTCAACGAGGACGAATTGGATGACTTGGTTGAACAACTGCCGACTCCGTTCCTTCTACTCGGTGATTTCAATGGCCACAATCCAATGTGGGGCAGTCCCGACATCAATCGTCGTGGCAGGGCCATTGAGAGATTTATAGGAAATCACCAATTGTATATATTTAATACTGGAGAAGTGACATACTTCCATGCTCCAACAAGAACATTCACTGCCATTGATTTATCATTAGCTAGTCCAAATCTGTTTTCAGCATTTACATGGGAGGTTGGATCTAATCCACTTTCACAGCTTTCTCTGCCTCTATATTTTAAAAATATTGGGAAGTGGTCACTGGAAACAGCCCGTCCATCCCGCTGGAAATTTGAAACGGCAGATTGGCCTGCATTTTCCTCTTTGGCTAACATCACTGAGGAAATGGTCAATACTGCTGATATCAATGATGCAGTCGAAGTTGTCACTTCCAGTATTATTCAGGCAGCCGAAAAAACAATGGGGAAAACGTCAACCAGATATCCAAAACATCCGAAACCATGGTGGGATCAGAATTGCGAGGCAGCATTTAAAAATCAAAAGAAAGCATGGGGGATTTTCAGAAGATACCCCACTGCTGAGAATTTGATTGCTTTTAAAAAAGCAAAGGCAAATGCCAGAAAAATAAGAAGGCAAAGCCAAAGGGATTCCTGGAGGAAGTATGTTTCTAGCATAACATCTTCCACCAGCTCAAAAGCAGTCTGGGATAAAATCCATAAAATTAATGGGAAATATGCTTCTCACTCTCTGTCCATGCTGGAAAATAATGGCACAATAATCAGTGACATAAAAGGTATTGCTGATTTGTTGGGTGAAACATTTTCGTCTTCATCCAGCAATATTATGTATACAACAAATTTCCAGGCTTATAAAGTCCAAACTGAAAAACAATATCAAAACTTCCACTCTCCATCTAATGAGGAATATAATGTGCCATTCAGCAGAATAGAACTATGTACAGCAATCTCTCGTTCGGGAAATACTGCTGTAGGGCCGGATAAAATCCATTACAGCATGATTAAAAATCTGTCAGACAATTCCCTTAGTAACCTTCTGAATCTGTTCAACAGAATATGGACAGAACATACTTTTCCTGACTCTTGGAGGCTATCTATCATAATTCCCATTCCCAAGCCAGGTAAAGACTGCAAGAATCCCTCTAATTATAGACCAATTTCTCTGACTAGTTGTCTCTGCAAACTTTTCGAGAGAATGGTAAACAGACGCCTGATGTTCCTCCTAGAGGAAAAGAACTACTTTTCACCACATCAGAGTGGATTTCGTAGGAACAGAAGTACCACAGACAATCTAGTAAACCTTGAAACATCTATACGCGAAGCGTTTGTTAGACGACAGCACTTAGTGTCTGTGTTTTTCGATATAGAGAAGGCCTATGATCGCTGCTGGCGATATGGAATACTCCGTGATCTGCATGAATTTGGACTGCTGGGTAATCTGCCAATTTTTATAAAAAACTTCTTGCAGAATCGAAGATTCCAAGTCAGGATGGGCAACACTTTGTCTAGGCCTTTCACACAAGAAGAGGGTGTTCCTCAAGGTTCTATTCTGAGTGTGACTCTGTTCCTAATCAAAATTAATAGCATAGCTAAGTGTCTTCCTCCTAGTGTGAAACACTCCTTGTATGTGGATGACTTTCAGATCTCCTGTCAGTCTACTAACATGAGTTTTATTGAAAGACAACTGCAAACCTCCCTAAATCGCATAGACAATTGGTCCAAGACCAATGGTTTCAGTTTTAACGTAGAGAAGACCTCGTGCATTCACTTTTGCCGAAGGCGTGGTTTGCACCTGGACCCTGAAATTCACCTAAATGGGGTTAAAATCCCAATGGTCAATGAAGCAAAATTTTTGGGTGTCGTGTTTGACCATAAATTGACGTTCTTACCACACTTGCGCAATTTGAAGAGTAGATGTTTAAAATCTCTGAACTTTTTAAAGGTATTATGCTGCTCATCCTGGGGAGCAGACAAATGTTCGATGCTTAGGATATATAGAGCCCTCGTTCGCTCTAAGCTGGATTATGGATGTGTTGTTTATGGCTCTGCGCGAGAATCTACTCTTCGGATGCTGGATCCAATCCACCATCAAGAATTGCGTTTGTGCACTGGTGCATTTCGAACTTCTCCTGTTCAAAGTCTGTACGTGGATGCTCATGAGCCTTCACTATCTCTTAGAACAAAGACAACTGCTCTCTCCTATTACATTAAACAGAAATCTCTGGCTAAACCTTCAGTTTATTGTAGAGTATCAGATACTCAGCTGAAAAGATTATTTTCAGCTCGCCCAAGTTGTGTCCCTACATTTGACATTAGAATGGAGAATGTAAGCAGCACGATTGACCTGGACACAAGCAACATTTCACAGGCCGAGGTTGATAATATATCACCTTGGTCAACTCCTGTGATAACTGTTGACATTAGCTTAAAGCAGTTTCCTAAGGAATCCACCCCGGACTACATCTATAGGCATCACTTTGCAGAAATTCAACACTACGACAGGAATTTAATTCCTATTTATACTGATGGATCAAAATCGGTTGATTACGTTGGCTCAGCTTTTGTCTGCCAGGATGAGATCGTGGCAGAACAAATTGCATCGAATTCTTTTATCTTTACTGCAGAGTTGCAGGCTATTTACCTAGCCTTAAAATATATAATCAGGAAAGGTCATCGTTGCTGTGTTATTTACACTGACTCAGTTAGTGCACTTCAGGCTTTGATCTCACATGAACCTAGTTCTCACTCTATAGTGATTAAAATTCGCAAACTGTTTTGCCATCTTATTGCGAGTAATATTTTTGTAAAATTTTGTTGGGTTCCAGGCCATGTAGGTATAAGAGGAAATGAAGAAGCTGATGCAGCTGCAAAGTCAGCAAGCCCTTCTCAGCATACAATGTTTATTGAAGGAGGTGACTTGAAGCTAGTTGTTAAAAAACGACTTGAGGAGAGATGGCAAAATGTGTGGAATGCACAAGTCCACAATAAACTATACGAGATCAAACCTATGATAGAAAATTGGACACAGAAGAAACCCTATGACAGGAGATCTGAGGTCATTCTTACTCGTTTGAGAATTGGACATACTCGACTGACTCATCAATATCTTTTGAAGGATGATGACCAGCCTGTATGTCAGTATTGCAATTGTACTGTAAGTGTTAAGGACATACTGAGCAATTGCACTACCTCTGAGAGGATTCGTAGGCAGCATTTTGGAAATGCAAGTTTTAAAGAGATTTTGGGCCAGAGGCCAAACCTTCATAAATTATTGAACTTTCTAAAAGTCACAAATATTTATAAAGAAATTTAATTGTTTATTTATTTATTTATTTTCATTTACACCTGGTTATTATACACATTTTAGCTGTTATATATTTTCGTTATCGGTTCTTTGTTTTTTTGTTCCTTTCATGTTTTTTATTTTATTCTATTTATTATTGTTATTTATTTATGTATTTATTTATACCATATGTTGTGGCGCAGCTTGGCCTGTGTGGCCCTTGTGCCAAAAAACCTTTACCAACCAACCAACCTTTTATGGGAAACTGGTGTCAATTTAGGTGTTACTAATGTGAAAAAACTCCACATGGCCACTCCACTGGTGAGGCGCGAACCCGCGACCAATGTTCAATGGTTTTATCCACTCGACCACTGGTAGACCCCGACGTACCCAGGACAGATCGTCCGTGATAAATTTCTGAGTTTGTTCAGATTAGATCCTGAAAGTGACAGGCTAGAGACTGTCATTGCGAAAAGTCAGTCACACCGATTTCATTGTCAGCGTACAACGGAAACGGCCTCCTAAATACAAAATGCATAGTTTATTATTATCTGCAATAGAGGCCAAATCTTTCTCTTTCTGGGCAAGCTGCGGTTAGAGTTAAAAAACTGCCTTTGTTTTAATTTCTATAACACTATATTACTGGAAAATGTTTAGGAAAACTCAAGTATACCATTTTCACATTAATCGGGCTGCAATTTGAAAAAAAAATTGTTGACTTATACATTCTCACTGTCGTCTGTCTGTCTTTCCTTAATTAACCTCGAGAACGGAGTTACATAGATGAAAGACGAGATCAGATATGGAAACGTTAGAGGCAGGAGACCCGATTAAGTATATAAGAACGTCCAATGCAAACCGGAAGTCACGTTATTTCAATTCAAAACTGGAAGAAGTTAATAGATGATCGGCATGACTCTAATGCTAACGGAAAAGTATAATGTACAGGGGCAAGACACTACAGTACTAATTTCAGATGGAGAGCATATATTTTAAATGAAATAAATTAAAAATATGATTAAAAATTACATGCCTGCATTGTGATGATGTCACAATAAATAATTTTGATAAAAATTAAGTTTTAAAATATATTTAACATTATACAGTACATAAAAATAATGAGCTATTATTTATTGTGACATCGTCACAATGTTCTCAATTTTAGTAGCCTTGCCCCTGTACATCATATTTTCCTGTTAACAATAGAGTTATGCCGTTTATCCAACTCCGTTCACAAGAAAAATTTTTGAATTGAAATAACGTAACTACCGGTTCAAACAGGAAGTTCATATACACAGTTAATCAGCGCCCTCTGCTGCTAAGCATTTCATATCCGGTTTTGACTTTTATCTGTCTCATTTTGTTCTCAAGATTAAGAAAGAAGAGGCGAAAAAATGGATGCAAATGGAAATTTATAGGTCTACAATTTTTGAAAATTGAGCTCGACGGTCCGACCGAGTGGCTCGGGCGAAAGCTCACTGCTCTTTGAGACTCGAGATCGAAAAATCTCAGGAATATTTCCGGAGTAGATCTTCTGGATAAGTCGGGCCCATCTCTCACAAACCATTGTGGACCCACCAAAATACGTAATAGACTTATTAAAAGAAAAGACCCTCTTATTACCACAGGGCGAAAAAAGATTAAATAACTATAAAAATAATATTAGAAATACAATTTTATAAACTGAAATCAGTAACATAAACTTATTTGCATACATCGATAATACCTATACGTAATGTTTGATGAAAATGGGGTGCAGAAAATCCTTGACAGAGCAGGAGAAATGACAAATAACGGAGCATCGAGATTGTGACATTCAGATCGCGTAATCGTTGGGCTAATTGGAAAAGCTAAAGGTTGTTGTGCAAAAGTACCTACAAGATCCGGTTACTTATGATTAAAATGAACGATGTGGAATACAGAAGACGCTGTCGGAAAGAGATGAGAAAGCTATTTTAGTGGTAAATTGAAGCCATTTCATGAAAAATTACAAGTGTAATCAGGCTTCCTGTTGTGTTCCGTTCCACTAAAATTGTTTTACATAGATCGAAGAATCACAAGTATGTAGAAATGATGTCCAAGCCCAACAGGGAAGGAGATAACAAACATTCATCATTTATCATGCAATACGTCGGACACTAACTTGTGGACTACACGAAGCTTTAACGAAAAAAAAATTAATTTTAATAGGTCGGCATTCAACGTTATGATTTACGACAAAAAGCTTACTTTTGAGAGTAAAGATGTATTTTATAAAAAAATTAATAAAATAAAAATAAATAAATACATTAGCATTTATAATTTTTCGAGTAAAATCAAATCATAACTTCGATTCCACTCGTGATATGACACGACCCCTTCTATCTCCCCAACCCTTGGACTTTTAAACACCAAAATTTAATAGCATCAGTGCCGTTATTATTGCCTGTTGCATGATTGTCGGTTGCTCCGCATATATATTACTCTGTGAAAACTCCTTGTCCAGCGGTTCAAAAAACTTTTATCAATTAGGTAGGAAATTCCGATAAGAAATCAATGCTCAAAGGAAGGAAATAATAATGATTTCCTTTCTGAAATAAAAATGTCTAAATTATTTAAGTAATTAGGATCAGAATTAAATGTAATAGAAAAAAATGGATATTTTTAATCGAAATTTTTCATTAGTTTCAACATGTAGGGTAAGTACAGTACATTTTCAAATAGAAGAGAAGTGAGAATGTTGAAGTATACTTTTTTTCTCGTTAATGTTGCTAAACAATTTTTAATGCTTATTAGAAACAATTTTCAATTCATTTTAATCATAAGTAAAAAAAAAATGCTGACATTTCTATAGCATGCTCCTCATTTGTGCTACATAACAAGGTTTTTTATACTGTATGGCTATTTAGAAAACTCCAGTAGAATTAGCTCAATGGCAGATCCAAGGGGGTTTGCAGGAGTTTACGCTTTCACCATTGATATACACCCCCCAAAAAATTAAAATTTATTTGTTCGAACTTCAAAACGCTGTTTTTAAAAACATTAATGATGGCAAAGATGGTTTATCGCATCTTCCATACAATCATCGTGCACGTGGTAATAAAAGATAATTATTATTCAACTATTTAAGTAATTAATATTCAATTACTGTTCAGATATATTTATTTTTTGAGTTAACCTTTCCCTTTAGGTACTTCACTTCCGAGTCCGCTACTGAGCTAGTTTATCGAAAATTTAAATATTCCCTTTATTCGTTCATTATTATTTTTATAAATCATAATTTAACATATAATAATTAATTAAAAATAAATTTATTAAACTAAATTTAAGGCTACAATTAATACAAGAATTCTCGTGAATAGACAACAAAATGGACAGACAGCAAAGCGAATATAAAAACTATTTCATAAAGGATAAATCTTAAACAAGTGAAAATTATTATTTCTTAATTATGTTTTCGTGTTTAACTTATTATTTTCGAGATAAAAACAAGTAAATTACTTCAAAAATAAATTATAATATTAACCAATATCCTAATACAGAGCTGTCCAACTGGCGGCCCGCGGGCCGTATACGGCCCGCCAAATTATTTTTACGGCCCTCGAGTACATTTTACTATGAATAAATTAATGTTACCAAATTATTGTTATTAATATTAAAATTAAAATTATTTTACTATATGAAAATTACAACCACAATGTTCTCATTAATATATTACGAATATTTTAAAGTTTTCTTTTAGTATAAATAAAATATTTTTTTAATTAACATAAACTGACTTTTCATTTATCAACCTTCTTGGCCCCCGAAATGTTTGATGAAGAAAATATGGCCCACGGGCTATGATAAGTTGGGCAGCGCTGACCTAATATAGTAAGTAAGAACCCCATCTTTTAATTAATATCGTAAGACGTTGTCGGTGGGGCTTTTAAATTAGAAGGAAAGGTTATCCATACGGTACGATTTAATAGCAATACCGATCGGTACTTTTAAAAATTATCAAACATATAAGTCACGTGATTTTTCCATCAAAAATGATTAACTTGAAGGAGAAAATAGCAAAGGAAATAGATTAGTTACAGCATTTGTAACGTAAATAACTCAAAATGAAATTGTTGCTGCTGTTATGTATATTCGCTTCGATCCACATCTCTACGCAGATTCCAATGGTCGAGAAGATCTGCAGTGAGTATAAATATTCACATTTATTTATATTAAGCAATTTTAGTAAATCCAAAATAAATAAAAAAAATACTTCTGCTTGCAGTTCAACCTTCGAAACTTTTATCGTTCTGGAATTGCTTGTTAAACAATTTACCTCGATATTACAAAAACGTGAGTAATTAAACAGATTTAATCGATTTTTGGGGTGTTTTTTAGTAACTTTTTGAATTTTTAGCATTATCTACGCATTGCAAACTGCATCAAACTGGTGAAGGAGATAACGAATATATACGACGCTCTGGCCTATTTTACGTGTTCAGAAGAAATAGATCTTGAAGATGTAAGATTAAAATTATTTTTAAGTTTATAAAATATTCAATTATTTATTTAATTTTTAATTTAAACTTACCCGAAACATGAACATTCGTATTGCAACACGATAACATTAATTTTATTTCACATCTAGATGAAAGAATGTCTGAATAATTATCCATCTGTAAGTAAAAATATAGATCTTTTTTTAATTTAATTTTTTAAATATATATTTATATAATTTATTTTTAATATAAATTTTAGAGTAACGTCGGAACTCCGAGCAGAAATGACGAAAGAGAAACAGATTACGTTTTCGGTGCGTGTTTTAAACAGTCCTACGAATAATGAAATTTGATAAAAATTTCTGAAACAGACATTAAAAAAATTTATAAAATGTACTAATTTGTTTATTAAATAAATAAATTCAAATTTGATGTGTTGAAGCCTATTTTTAATGATATTTACAAATGTTAGTAACTGATAACAAAGTAAATAAAAAATAACAGCATCAAGTTTTTTAAAAATCACAACTATAAACAGAAATAATAGTCAGTTAATATACTGTAAACGGAGATTATAATAAAGTAACAAGCATACGTGGGGAGACCCAAAAAAACCAGATTTTTTTAATAAAAACTTTATTAACTTTTTTAATATACTGTAAACGGAGATTATAATAAAGTAACAAGCATACGTGGGGAGACCCAAAAAAACCAGATTTTTTTAATAAAAACTTTATTAACTTTTTTAATATACTGTAAACGGAGATTATAATAAAGTAACAAGCATACGTGGGGAGACCCAAAAAAAACAGATTTTTTTAATAAAAACTTTATTAACTTTTTTAATATACTGTAAACGGAGATGATAATAAAGTAACAAGCATACGTGGGGAGACCCAAAAAAACCAGATTTTTTTAATAAAAACTTTATTAACTTTTTTAATATACTGTAAACGGAGATGATAATAAAGTAACAAGCATACGTGGGGAGACCCAAAAAAACCAGATTTTTTTAATAAAAACTTTATTAACTTTTTTAATATACTGTAAACGGAGATTATAATAAAGTAACAAGCATACGTGGGGAGACCCAAAAAAACCAGATTTTTTTAATAAAAACTTTATTAACTTTTTTAATATACTGTAAACGGAGATTATAATAAAGTAACAAGCATACGTGGGGAGACCCAAAAAAACCAGATTTTTTTAATAAAAACTTTATTAACTTTTTTAATATACTGTAAACGGAGATTATAATAAAGTAACAAGCATACGTGGGGAGACCCAAAAAAACCAGATTTTTTTAATAAAAACTTTATTAACTTTTTTAATATACTGTAAACGGAGATTATAATAAAGTAACAAGCATACGTGGGGAGACCCAAAAAAACCAGATTTTTTTAATAAAAACTTTATTAACTTTTTTAATATACTGTAAACGGAGATTATAATAAAGTAACAAGCATACGTGGGGAGACCCAAAAAAAACAGATTTTTTTAATAAAAACTTTATTAACTTTTTTAATATACTGTAAACAGAGATTATAATAAAGTAACAAGCATACGTGGGGAGACCCAAAAAAACTAGATTTTTTTAATAAAAACTTTATTAACTTTTTTAATATACTGTAAACAGAGATTATAATAAAGTAACAAGCATACGTGGGGAGACCCAAAAAAACTAGATTTTTTTAATAAAAACTTTATTAACTTTTTTAATATACTGTAAACAGAGATTATAATAAAGTAACAAGCATACGTGGGGAGACCCAAAAAAACCAGATTTTTTTAATAAAAACTTTATTAACTTTTTTAATATACTGTAAACGGAGATTATAATAAAGTAACAAGCATACGTGGGGAGACCCAAAAAAACCAGATTTTTTTAATAAAAACTTTATTAACTTTTTTAATATACTGTAAACAGAGATTATAATAAAGTAACAAGCATACGTGGGGAGACCCAAAAAAACTAGATTTTTTTAATAAAAACTTTATTAACTTTTTTAATATACTGTAAACAGAGATTATAATAAAGTAACAAGCATACGTGGGGAGACCCAAAAAAACCAGATTTTTTTAATAAAAACTTTATTAACTTTTTTAATATACTGTAAACGGAGATTATAATAAAGTAACAAGCATACGTGGGGAGACCCAAAAAAACCAGATTTTTTTAATAAAAACTTTATTAACTTTTTTAATATACTGTAAACAGAGATTATAATAAAGTAACAAGCATACGTGGGGAGACCCAAAAAAACTAGATTTTTTTAATAAAAACTTTATTAACTTTTTTAATATACTGTAAACAGAGATTATAATAAAGTAACAAGCATACGTGGGGAGACCCAAAAAAACCAGATTTTTTTAATAAAAACTTTATTAACTTTTTTAATATACTGTAAACGGAGATTATAATAAAGTAACAAGCATACGTGGGGAGACCCAAAAAAAACAGATTTTTTTAATAAAAACTTTATTAACTTTTTTAATATACTGTAAACAGAGATTATAATAAAGTAACAAGCATACGTGGGGAGACCCAAAAAAACCAGATTTTTTTAATAAAAACTTTATTAACTTTTTTAATATACTGTAAACGGAGATTATAATAAAGTAACAAGCATACGTGGGGAGACCCAAAAAAAACAGATTTTTTTAATAAAAACTTTATTAACTTTTTTAATATACTGTAAACAGAGATTATAATAAAGTAACAAGCATACGTGGGGAGACCCAAAAAAACTAGATTTTTTTAATAAAAACTTTATTAACTTTTTTAATATACTGTAAACAGAGATTATAATAAAGTAACAAGCATACGTGGGGAGACCCAAAAAAACCAGATTTTTTTAATAAAAACTTTATTAACTTTTTTAATATACTGTAAACGGAGATTATAATAAAGTAACAAGCATACGTGGGGAGACCCAAAAAAACTAGATTTTTTTAATAAAAACTTTATTAACTTTTTTAATATACTGTAAACAGAGATTATAATAAAGTAACAAGCATACGTGGGGAGACCCAAAAAAACTAGATTTTTTTAATAAAAACTTTATTAACTTTTTTAATATACTGTAAACGGAGATTATAATAAAGTAACAAGCATACGTGGGGAGACCCAAAAAAACCAGATTTTTTTAATAAAAACTTTATTAACTTTTTTAATATACTGTAAACGGAGATTATAATAAAGTAACAAGCATACGTGGGGAGACCCAAAAAAACCAGATTTTTTTAATAAAAACTTTATTAACTTTTTTAATATACTGTAAACAGAGATTATAATAAAGTAACAAGCATACGTGGGGAGACCCAAAAAAACCAGATTTTTTTAATAAAAACTTTATTAACTTTTTTAATATACTGTAAACGGAGATTATAATAAAGTAACAAGCATACGTGGGGAGACCCAAAAAAACCAGATTTTTTTAATAAAAACTTTATTAACTTTTTTAATATACTGTAAACAGAGATTATAATAAAGTAACAAGCATACGTGGGGAGACCCAAAAAAACCAGATTTTTTTAATAAAAACTTTATTAACTTTTTTAATATACTGTAAACAGAGATTATAATAAAGTAACAAGCATACGTGGGGAGACCCAAAAAAACCAGATTTTTTTAATAAAAACTTTATTAACTTTTTTAATATACTGTAAACGGAGATTATAATAAAGTAACAAGCATACGTGGGGAGACCCAAAAAAACCAGATTTTTTTAATAAAAACTTTATTAACTTTTTTAATATACTGTAAATGGAGATTATAATAAAGTAACAAGCATACGTGGGGAGACCCAAAAAAACCAGATTTTTTTAATAAAAACTTTATTAACTTTTTTAATATACTGTAAATGGAGATTATAATAAAGTAACAAGCATACGTGGGGAGACCCAAAAAAACCAGATTTTTTTAATAAAAACTTTATTAACTTTTTTAATATACTGTAAATGGAGATTATAATAAAGTAACAAGCATACGTGGGGAAACCCGAAAAAAACCAGATTTTTTTAATAAAAACTTTATTAACTTTTTTACACAATTCCTTCAGTCACCTTCAGAGTACTCTCCATTAAATGCGATGCACTTGTCAAGTCTTTTTCCCAATGAAGCATCTCTGAAACTCTTCAATCTTGATATCGTCCAGTGCCCCTAGCGAAGCTGTTTTTACCGCCTCCACATCATCAAAACGCTTCCCTTTTAGATTTTTCTTCATTCTCGGAAACAGATAAAGTCGCACGGGGCTAGGTCTGGTGAATACGGAGGGTGGGGAACGACAGGCCATCCCCGAGAGGCCAAATTTGGATCACTCGTAAGGCCACGTGTGCGGGGGCGTTGTCATGATGAAGGAAAATCCGCAGGTACGAGCCTGCGGATTTTCCTTCATTCATGTCTGTCTCTTCTGAAATTTGGTCGATCGTGAAACGACGATCTTCGTTGATTTTTTCGCGGATTTTTTCAACGTTTTCATCGTTTCGAGATGTTGAAGGACGCCCAGAACGAGCATGGCCTTCAACACTCATCTCACCACGTTTAAAGCGTTCAAACCACTTGTAAACTTGTGTACGGTTCATAGCATCCCCTTTAAAAGCCTGTTGCAACATTTGGTAAGCCTTCCGTTGCCGATTTTTCAAGCAGGAAACAAAATTTCAAACACACTCTTTGTTCTTTTAATTTTCCATAACGACTTCACAGGCGGAACAACATAACAGTAAGAGAAACACAACACTACGCTCAAACGTAAACCTACAAACTGACGCCGTCTGCACAGCTGTTTCTTGAAGGTCTCTACTAACCCCATCTAACAGGACAACTCTCTACTTTGTCTACAAATGGCAGCGCGCTCACAGTCCGGTTTCTTTTGGGTCCCCCCTTCCGTACTTAATATTTATTTTCGAATATATCTTTATCATATTGACCTACTTGCGCTGATCTTTATTTGCATATCTAACAGACTATCATCATCATTTCTGTCCCTTTTACTCGAACCCAACTACAGAAGGAAAATGGGAGTAAAACTAACACGACGATATACTAGCAAATGTATATTCAAATGAGATCTTCACAGCATTCTATTATCCCCCCCTTATCCTCTATTTGTAGGAAGAATGAAATTCGAAATTGAATTATTAAAATTCATGTTTGAATTATTACTTAATTTCTGAATATGTTATTTAATAAACTTGAAAATGGATGCGAAACTTTTTTCTGTAGAAATAAGTCATTTTAGTACCGAAATTTTTATTGTTAGAAAAATTAGGCTAATTTGAAGATTCCTTATAACAAATGTTAAAAATTTCTTTTATTCCTACATCCAAGTTCTATGCCTCTTGATAAATGTATATACATATAACATTTTGTATTTGATGGTATTTAATCAATACAGTGTTTATTAACTAACCATAAAAATAAAATACAATAATTCGTTTTTCTTCCTTATCTTATTAGGCTACAATTTGAAAAAAAATTGTAGGCCTGTAAATTCTCACTGTCGTCCGTCCGTCTTTCCTTAATTAATCTCGAGAACGTAGTTAGATAGATGAAAGACGAGATCAGATATGGAAGCCTTAGACAGAAGGCCAGATTAATTATATATGAACTTTCGATACAAATCGGAAGTCAAGTTATTTCCATTCAAAAATTTTTTCTTGAAAGGTGTTAGTTCAGTGGTCCCCAACCCTATGCCCGCGGGCACCATGGCGCCCGCCAATCGTTTTACGTGTGCCCGCCACTGTGCGACCACGATAAAAATAAAAATATTTCGGTTTTCAATAAAATGCTATGTAAAAGTTTTTTTTACTTTGAATGATTAACCATTCAAAAGTAGAAATGGCGTCCAACACGGATGAAAGCACAAAGCGAAATGCGACCGATTTCTTTTTCTCCTCCGCCAAATGTGCACTAATTCAATTTCCCATACCTGAAATGAAGTAAAACGATCCGTTCTGAATACCGTAAAATCACGTGTACGGCCCGTAACTTGGAGTGATCTAGAAATTTCAGCAGTCGTTAGCTAAAAAATAAATAAAAAAAAAAAGGTCAACAGCCATCCGTGTGTCAGAAGTAATCACCGCCACGATATCTCTCGCACCGTCTAGAAATATTCCTGGGTGACACCGCGATATCCGCACCGGGTGTCACCCATGCTAATGTCACATTATATAAGATTTGTTTAGAAGCAACTTATTTAAATGGGGCCCCAATTTAAATTTTGTCTAGGGCCCGCTAGAGGCTTAATCCGGCGCTGTTAACTATGTCCAAATATGAATTCACCTTAAAAAAATAAATGGTGCCCGTCGTCCAGCCGGTATTCTGGAATGTGCTCTTAGGTACAAAAAGGTTGGGGACCCCTGTGTTAGTTAGATGAACGGCACGACTCTATTGTTAAAGGAAAAGTATGATGTACAGGGGCAAGTCACTACTAATCAGGTGGAGAGCATATACAGTGGGTGATCGGTTAACGAACAAATCGGATAACGAACACTTTCGCAAAAGATTTTTATGTTCGGACAACGAACACCTCACAAGAAGCGACGTAAAATAATGAATACCGATTGGTCTTCCGTTGTCTTCAGGAAACAATTAGAAACTTTTCGGAGAGCGGAAGACGTCGACTCGACGCTCAACCCGGTATGTACTGATCGAATAATATTCCTCCGAACTTTAAAACTCTCCAGCCTTTTATTTTTCTGACAGAAACAATTCTTTTATAGTATTCACGAGACTGTCGGGCGGGCACGCGTTAAATTTTGCGTCAATTTTTGGTTTTTTTTTTTTTTTTTTAATTTTCGAAAGTTGAGAGTATGATAACAAAGGTAGAGAGTGGGAAGAAGATGTCTGATGTTGCTAAGCAGGTGGCTCGAACAGGTCTACGGTAGGCCGCAGTTCAATCATATCTAAGAAAGGTACAGTATAATCAAGAAGACTCAAGCGGCTAAAGGAATAATAAAAATCACATCTGAGAAATAAAGAACATTGAAAAGCTCATAATGGAACCTGAAAAGTGATCTGACGACAGAAGAACACCAAGAAACTCGGCGAGATATGTTTTCTTCTGAAAAAATGATTAATACGATATCTGCAATTAAAGTTCTTTTGAAGAAGTGGAAGAACAACGGTCTTAGAATGGCATCCAAACCAGGTTGATGTTAATAGGCTTAGGGATCTCTACAATTACAATGCTATTAATTACTTCCGAAAAATCCTGAAGAAGAGAGAAAAGCAATCAGCATTGGACAGATTCTTTAACCTCACAAATGGAAAAAACATGACTAATAAAAATGCAAGACTGTGTATATATGTATTTTTATTATAACATATAAATAAACGTAGTAAGAAAGTATATATTTTTTTATTTGGGGGGTCTCCAGAACGAATTAATCAAATTCCTATAAAAACCTATGGTAAATCGATAATCGGTTAACGAACAAAGTCTTGGAACGGATTATGTTCGTTAACCGATCACCCACTGTACAGTACTTTAAGTTAAATAAAGTAAAAATATGATTAAAAATTGCAACCCTTTAATAATGAAAACCGAGGAATTATTATTTTTTAAGCCAATTAAAATGCCAGAATGGAAGTTTGGATATGTTTGAAATTAAAATCAAATCTGTTTATAACAGCTTTCACTTCGTCAGTAGTGAAATGATGCCATATAGGCCTATATAGTATACTTCAAATATAGAAAAAACGTGAAAGCGAGAAGGGGTCAGAAAAACCTCCCATCAAATATCTATAGCAATTCCACATTCTGGTGTGCTGTATGTAGTCTGGCATTATCGTAGAAGAGAAGAATGTCCAGGATATTTTCTCGATAGCTTCTTTCAAGCATATTAGTGTCTCAATACAAAAAAAAAAAAAAAAACATCAAAAGTCTTAAACGATGATAGCCATAATCTTTCAGCAGATATTGTAACCATAACCTTAGATATTTTTGGTAAAAGAGATTGAAATACCTAAAACGCCGCCTCTGTGGAATGGAAACAACAAGGGTGACCTTTTGGGTAGGCTGAGCATACGTACTGAAGGCATGAGCATGCAATATAGTCCGCAAAATACCGCGTAAAAGTATTTTTATTGAGTTTTCATAGCAGAAATGAGAATTTTCCTTAACTTTTGCACTAATATAAACGTATTTTGTACTCCGCGCCTGGTGTGAGGCCAAACATTTTTGATTTTCATGGCTCCTGCAAACGAGGATAGGATTAGGCTACGCCTCCGTGTACCGTAAAGTTCATACACACATCCCATTAAATTCTATATTATCCATCGGGGAAATAGAGAGGTAAGCAGAGCTAATTCCTGTCTTAGCCGGTAAGTGAAGGAAGCATATATAGACAACGTTGCCGCAGGTAAGTTTGTGAACTAAAAGTGAAAAACATACTGAAGAACGGGTAATTAAAAAAACATAACTTGATATATCTCTAGCACTGTTTAAAACATAAAAAGTGATATAAATACATAAAATTATTTATTGCGACGTCACAATGCCGGGTCACATTGTACTTAAGTTTAGTAATGTCTTGCTCCTGTACATCATACTTTTCCTGTTAACAATGAAATCTGTCGGTTTTGTATCTACAGCGCGTGGTGAGTGGAGTCTGAATGTTTTCATTTGATTTTGGTGGCGGTCGTTTTCTCGTGGGGTTGACTTCGAATAAAATGTCCGGCGATACAAATTAGTGAATTTGAGGCTTTATGTATAAGTATTGATATTGTGCAAAAAAATAAAAAATAAAAAAAAAATATTAAAAAAATTGTGCACATGCTACCATCTCATTATTTTTTTTTCTGTTAGTTATTATCAAAATAAACCAAAAATTCTGTATGCCTACTCCCCAATCTCATCGCACGCCATGAATACGTACAGTTTTGAATGGGATATAATAAAATAATCTTTTCTGTCCCGACCGTTCCGTAATTTTAGTAAAATTTTCACTTTTGTCTCGTGTTTTGAAAATTTGAAAATTAACTCTTTAGTTTGTATATTAGGCTAAACGCATTCGTATATTGTATTCCAAATTCATGATTTGTTAGAAAACATTTATTCTGCATCGATATCATCATAAATTTGAATGGATACTAGTGAGGAAGTAATGGCATGAAATATAGCTTACGGAATAGTTTCAACGAATGTAAAGTGGATGAAATTCGACAGTTCAATGGGTGCTAACAAAGACAACAATATCCAAACACTTGAAGAATTTGAATGAAGAAAAATTCAATGTACCCGAGATGAGTCAAAATATTTAATGAAATGCACGAAAATGATCGTGAATTCCAAGAGTTTAATAATTAAAAATTAGTCGTTTGTTTTTCAGCAACTACAGCTTCTGTAAAAACAATATTTTCACTCCTGAATTCACTATCATCTAAAGAAAATATTGAAACTATGAAAGAAGTGATAATTATAAAGCGAAACTGCGAATTATAATACGATACGTTTTACGATAAAATTGCGAGTGACTAGAAATTGAACTTATGTGAAAAATATGCTTGGTTTTACCCTGGGAAACATTCTACATCAACCTAACTATCAAATTTGGTATCATATGGTAATAAAAATATCCCGTTTTATTATTTTTGAAAATAAAACTTGCAGAGAAATTTACGTATTGTTTTTACACCACCAAATCAATATTCATAATAAGTACTAACAAATTGTTAATAATGCCTATCTATATTTCTTGATGAAGTTTTATTAAGAAAGGTCCTGTATTTATCATCTGGGGCGCCTCGTCCCGTTTTTATATCAAGAAAATTATGGACAGCCTACTATTGAATAGATACAAAATGGTAAACCCACATCTCGTCACCTGTAACGATTTACTGGAGAAAGTTGTGCTCTTTCTTCTAACGTTCCAAGAAATTGAGACATGTCATCTTTCAATGGGTTTTCTTGTCAGACGTTAATGAATCTGGAAACATCTTGCACAGACATTATTGTATAATAAGTCATGAACAATGTACTGTATAGTGCAATATGACAGGCTAAACTGAAAAATAACATACTCAAGATGGTATACCTGTTGTTCTGGATCACTTCTTGCAGCATTGACTTCTGTTGTCAAACAGTTTGAATACCCACTGTGACTTCCCATTCGACGAGTTTTTTCATTCACCACTCATTTTCTTTTTCCCTTGCAAACCTCTGACAGAATTCTGTAACTTCTTGATGGGACACAACATTGTTCCCCATCTCAATGAGCTGATGATGAATTTCAGCAGGAGAAATCTTTTTGGCCATAATAAAATCAAACAACTGATTGGTGCTCTTTGTAAGATCATTTTTCTAACGTTGTGATATAGAATTTTCAAACAATGACACCTATCCTGCACTGGTGTCATTTTAACCATTTAATGTTACTAATTTGGACCATCACTACCTACTTAATGCTTTGGTTTTTAAACTGTAGACCTCAAAGTTACTTTTAGATCACCCCATATATTTTATAAATTACGTAAAACGTGTTTTCATTAGAAATTTGTGTACTTTAGAATATTTCTATTTATGGATGTTTTGACAAAAAATGTAAAAATGCAATAGAGTTTAAAATAAAATGCAACAACTTGGTAAAATGTCACAACAATTTTATTATCAACCATTAGCATCAGAATACAGCAATATTTGCACATTCTTAAAAACATGCTTAGTACTGTTTACTTTAAACATCTACAAGTAGATTGTACATTAGTTAAGTGTATAATGACTTATTGCATTTAGTGCTTTGTGATTGTAAAAATGGCCAATAATAAGGATAAATGACAATTTTAAAAAATGTTCTTAACACAAAATTACCGATAAAGGAATATTTAGAGATATAACTATTGCTAAAGATTTGAGAATGCTATGAAAATTGGAACCATTTTACATAAAATTATGAAAAAATTCACACTGGCATGCACACTCGAAATTATTAGTCTCTTAAAAACATTAATTTAAGAATTTCAATTTGCGAGTAAGTCTATCGGTTGTTGACTAGTGTGCAAAATATCGAGATATATTAAAAAGGCAGAGAAACTTGGCACTCGGTAACTGCATCATATAATTTGACTTCACAAATGAGCTGCAAAGTGGCAATATATATAAAATGCACAGTAAACATGATATGTGATAAACTGAAAGAATATGATATGCTAAGTGCAAATGTTTCTACTTTTTAAATTACTTTAAAATTCTAGTAATGTGCACAATTGATTGTTCAAATATCTCGCATTTGAGCATTGCCCAAGACCCGATATACAATGGGAATAAAACCATTGCCTTGTTTTATACATCCAAGAATAAGCTCGTGGATCAAAAAATCTAACAACTGTTGATTGTTCTTATCACAGTCCCACAAATGCTGTGGGCAGTGAACACACAGCATATACATCACAAACATTCATACCCAGCTCTATTTCTCAATATCCAATGTATTGTCTGGTCAAAATTATTATGAAGAAATTTTCTTATAGACATCAAAGCAATAAACAAGATTTTATAAAAATGTGGAAGAATCAAAATATTCTAAAATATATTTTATATATCATTTTGTGATTAAAAGTAAGAGTATAAAGTTTTTTTTTTTTCTTTTTTTAACACATCTCCATCTGTGAGCAGTAGTTGATGGCATAGGCCTATATGAATATATTTTTTTTTTGAGATCGTCACTCTCAAACGTTTTTCCCTTAACTAACAAACAACATAAAAAAGACAATTTAGAATTTTTCCGACCGAATTAGAAATGGTAGTATAACATTCACCATCGTTTCCGTTTGAAGACTGTTTTTTTTTTTTTTCGTAATAAAGTATAACAAGATAATCATCATAAATACATTACTAGTCTTCAATTTTGAGTTATATAAATATTAACATTTGAATTTTTGACAATGGGAGATGGAAGCCATATGACGTACTGTATATACTCGACAATAATACATACTATATTTTCTATCAAGACAGAAGCATAGATACAATGGTTGGTCCTTAAAAAAATCTATATCTTTTGGACAACTCCAAATATTTGCATATTAATTATCATATACTTTATAGTAATCTACCATAAATTGACATTGGCAAATTTGATATGTGGATTGCTTACAATTTGTAATTGGTCACACGAAGATAAAACTGTTTTATCATTGTCACCGTTAGTAAGTTAAAACAAAAGGTTGAGTCAATAAACAACCCTAATACACTGGGTATTGCTTGGCATAGCTTCAAACTTGGTGATAAGAACCACATCAAATAATGGATGAGCTTATAAAGGTAATAAGGTTAACTATATGAGAAACACACGATACAACATCACATGCATTTTCTAATAAGTATACAATGAAATATGGGTGAAAAATCAAACACAATACTTATACATTTATAATTTTTTATATATGTGTATATATAATATATATATATATCACAATTATATCTATGAAAACAAATGAAGAATTGACAGTGGAAGAAATTGATATTGCCACTGCATTATTTGAAGAATTTAAGAGAGTGATAAATATATATATATATATGGGAATATTAACTGCTAATAAGATGACATTACAATCTTCCCAAATTTATGCCTGCAGTTTCTATAATCAAAAGTACTGCGTAAAAGCACTTAGGGAAATTGTGACATAGATTGTCAATTACTATTTTTTCTTTTTTTTTTTTTAACTATGTATGAGCAAAGAAGTGTTTTTTTGTTTTTTTTTTACTTCTTGTTTAAAGATTAAGCATTGGGAATTTTAAGATATGGAAAGAAAACCATCTGAATTACATTTGTAATGCCATTCAATGACAAACCATTTCTACATCCCAAACACCTCTGGAAGACTTCAGTCTTGGTTCTTAAAAGTTTAGAAACCATTCAATTTGCTTATCATCATTCGATTCAACATTAATGCATACTTTCTTTAATTTGTTTATCTGACAAGAAAAAAATATTTCAAACATTATAGAATAATTTACCATAAAGACTAAATGTTGCAAAAAAAATGTGAGCAAATTTTTTTTGTGATTAATGATATATCATATTTACAAGAAACGAAAAATATTAAATATTCACTATTGTTATTTGCAAAACTAAACTAATGGCAACTTTCAATTCTGTATACTGACAGTGGATGGATTATTAACACAAACTGTCATTAACAGATTGTAGTGTAGAGAACATAACAACATATACAATAAGCAGGATTAAGTTTTTGAAACTTCCCTGAATTATTTTCTGAAACCTAATTAAATTCAATTAAAATAACAAATTGTTTACATAATTGTTGAAGCAACAACAACAATAACATGATAACATTATTTAATCTTAACTTTACAAAATATTTAACATGGCATCAAGTATGCACAGTTAATGAGAATGAGAATAATTCTTTTGTTTTGATATGACTTTGTTAGATTTGTGCACTATATTTTATCTTGGGTTTCACCTGCATATAGTTATTGCTTTCTAAAACCTTTTTGTAAAGTTAGATTGAATTTCCAATATTATTTTTTTTCAAGTTACGGTTTGGTTATCTTTATGTTTTGAGTAACAAAATATTTATCTCAAAGCTATGTAACTTAAATATCGTGAATTGTACTATATCACAAAATGTGAATGATAAAATATGATTTCTGTGAAAATGGATGTACAATACATCACATGATAAATATGTTTAAGAGATCATTGAATATATATATTTTTTTTGTCCATACTTTCAAATTGTTATTTTTTTTTTTTTTTCAAACTATGAATATACATACATATATATATATATATAATACATAAACCTTCATGAAATTTTGTTAATGATATCTATGCTTACAACTTAATTGAAATTTAAATAGATATGTTTAGATTATTATAAAATACATTAGTACTTTCTTCATTTCAAATAAAGTATGGAAAGCATAGATATCATAAACATTATTACAATCAAATGCTATAATATCACCAAAGATTTTTATGTATTGTATATGCTATATATATATAACTGCAATTCTTTCTGATTCATTTAAGGAAATAAAATTCTAAGAAACTTACAAACATTTCTAAAGTATTAAATTATTGAGTTATTCAAAGATATATATATATATATTTGTGTATATATATATATTTTATATATATATATTTGAGAATTAAGAAAACATTTTATAACAATAGACATCTCAGATGCCTTCTTTCTGATATGTACTTTTTATAAATTGTTTTATATAGAGTAGGATTTAACTTTCTTAGGAAGAATTCAGTAAAATGATTACACTCTGAGATGAAGGAAAGATTAAAGTGTCGTATCAGAAATACAACATATTGGAAAATGTAGAGGTTAGTATAATTGATCCGCACATTTGGAAGAGTTGGGTAATGCCAAGTTGAGGTCTTCTAACAGGTGTTGTGATGTCTCATCTACCAGGGAAGAAAACTGAAATATAAATTTATAAATTATTTTATAACATGTTTTATATAAACTTTTGTAAATATAATATGTATATCTATAGAGAAATAAAAAGTACACATGCATTTATATATTTGTATATTCATCCCTTCTTTTACACAATAAATAGGTTCATTAAAATCACTGAATGAAAAATCAAAACAATCAATGTGAAACAGATCCCTAAAAACCACTATTATTTTTTTAATGTACCATTTATTGTTTTATTTGCAAATATCTATTTATCATAAAATTCTGTTTAAATATAAAACTACTGTAATTATGTAATTTAAAAAAATTTTATTATTTGATTTATTTTGTTTTTTTATTTTAATAACTTTAATTATATTGTATACTAGCAGATAAGTCCTGTGTTTCCTGGGCAAAAAATAACAACAACAAACATTAAACAAAAATCATATAAAGAATCTGTGATTGTCATGTTTAGCACAATACTTGAATGGTATGAAATTGTGAGGTTGACAAGTTGTGCTAAAAGTCAGAATGGAAAAGAAGTACCAATTCATATGTGGGTATGATAGACACCAAGTCAGACTCAACAGCTACAAAAATATCATACAGATTTATTTAAACATAAAAATGTGGCTTAGAACAATACTATTAGAGTTGAATTCCTATGAATCCTTCATTCCTCTTGTTGAAGTTGAGAAATGCGGTAGAGATAATTCTGTGTTAAATACCCCAGGGTAATGCTTTCAGCAGTCCTCAGAAAAGTGAAATCCTTCGTTTAGTGAATTGCAGATTAAATAAAGAAAGTCATCAACCAAAGTGCAGTATCAGTGAATTTGAAGGATGATGTTCAGAGAAGCCTGGGGAGGCTTAGAGAAACATAGAGAAAACTTGGAAAGATGTGGAGACATCTGGAATGACAGGGAGAGAGACTTCTTTGCCCTTGAATTCTGAGTTTTTGATAAATTTTGACCCTTGATCAACCATCCTGATTGGTCATCTCTCCTCATTTCACTTTCTAAATGGTTGTCACTCATTAGGAAGTGTAATGAGATCTTGTTCTTAGTAAATAGAATAGTTGTTCTTAAGACTTACATTATCTATTTTACTTTTGTCTGTTTTCTAAGAAGTATCTTTCTTTTTTTTACATTTATCATTAATATTCCCTTTTATGGCATAAAACATATCATTTACATTATTAATAAATTTTAATTCCTTGGAATCACACAATTCATTAATTTCAAGAGACATTTCCAGAGCTTCACAAAATAACAAAATTTCATTGATCAAGTAGACAGGAATTAAAAATATGATATCTTAAATTTTTTTAAATACCATATTTTCAATTCTGCTGAAAGATGCCTCCTGAGAGAATGTTTATGGGAAACTGGCCTTATTTAGGTGTCACTAACAAAAAAAAACCTAAAAAACTCTACATGGTGATGCTCAAACTCATGAACAGCTGCCAGTGTTAGGTAATTCTATCCACTTGGCCACTAGTGCACACTTATTAGAATTAAGAAAGTACCTTTCAGAAATAAAAAATCCAGAATTGTTAGATGTAGAAAATTAAGTACTTATGTAATTTTTACAGTGTAACACTTTCAACTGAATGCACATGAGTGCTCTGAGTAACCTGTGGCAGTATCTACTGCATCTACTTCCCATTACAGTAATTAAATGTCTAATTTTTTTAATTATATCCTTTCTTGCATGAATTATATTTAGTTTATCATCATCCTTTCCTGCTGATAACCAGAGGGTGTACAGGTCAACATGGTGAAAACTTTTTTACTACCACCATCCACTACTTTTCTCCAAACTCTCCTATCAAAAGTTAAGTTATTAGCCTAGAGTAAAGTTAAATTTGATTATTCCAAATTTTTAAATAAAGGTCAAATGTTCTATAATTTAATATTAAAAAACTCCTGATAATGGTTTATAAAAAAGGCTTAAAGTGTTAATTCGAAATTATATTACTGATGGTTTATACTTTGATTAATAAATTTCTAAATGTCTGTTTTACTGAAATTTAAAAGAAAGCACTCACATTAATCTTTTTGACTCTATCTGGTTCATTTCAGAAACTATTTTTATTAAATGTATTTTAACTTTTATGAGCAAACATTATTTATTTATTTCAATGATGAAAACTTTTCATGAATGCATTGCTCTCTAATATTCTTGAAGATTTAAAGAAAATAATTTTTACATTACAAGCAAGGCCAGATTTGCACATAACTTAAACAAGCTGCAGCTTCATATTATGAGTCTACATAACTTAGGGCTTTACATTTTTATATATATAACTACAGTATTTGGTGGAGGTGAGGGGCCTTTTATATGTTATAGCTTAGGACTACAAAAATTACAAGTTAATTCCTGATTACAGGAATCAATATTTTGTAATCAGGGGTGAACTCAATAACAAATTAGTAGAAATAAAAAATTGAATATTTAAGTTTTCATTTATCTATATCCATAAATGAGAATGTTTGTTTGTTTGCTATACACTCCTAGGCTGTTTGACCAATTGCTACAAAACTCTGCAGTTAAATTTACATGCTCCTAACTTAGAAAATGTCATACATCCCACCCCAAATATTGATTGGATTTCTATATATCAATTAATTTTTGTCCACATCTATTTGCTGGATTTACATGTAGTGTTATCTATTGGTAAAAACGTCATAACTAGATACTGTATATAAACATCAAAGAATAATGCATCAAAATATCTGGAAATATAATAACACCAATACAGAATTTGTACAAAAAAGGTTTTAGATTTTTAACTATTGCATATTTCCTGCCATGGTTAGACATTCCACATCTTTATCTCTTTAGCATTAAGGCATTCTCCATAAATGTTTTGTTAATACATCTGGATTTGTTTGGTCATGGTTGCACGGAAAGGGAATGAACATTTTTCAACATCCTTATATTAGCAAAACTTGCTAACACTGTATTTTCCTATTTTTATTGATATTGTATTTGTGTTCTTTAATTCACTGTGCAAAATTTCTAATTGTGTATATGATGTTTACTCTCTTCCACCCATTACTATCCATTTGTGTTGGAATTATGTAAATCCTTGTTTTGCTGTCCTCTGATAAGATATCAGAGGACAGCATCTTGTTCTTATCATTTCTTAAGTACTGATAGAAAGTGGAATTACATTTGTATATGATCCTAATATTGAATAATTCTGATAATTATTTAAGTATCAAGTTCAATCAGGCAGATAATATAAACATTGAGTATGGTGTTATGTTTGTAACCTAATGATATTACTATCTCCTTTATCCTAAATTCTTGCACAATGGCAGTGGCTTGTTATAGTTTCATGGGAGCCCAGGCAAATTTAAATTAGGGGGTTCCATGTACAGTGTTAATTTCAAACATTTTCTTTGTAGAAATTTTTGGGGAATCCCTGGTATCCTCATTTGTTTTTAATGCAACCCTCTTGCAAGCTAAGTTATATGCTACATCAGTGCAACCTAAACCACACCAGCAATCTTGGGTTCCCAGAAATGGTCCGAATTTAAATTCTGATATTCTTACTATGGTAATGAGGTTATAAAAGATTTGTTTAGGGCCTCCTAGGCAATTGCCCTTTATTCCCATAGGATAATGTGCCACAGCACAATGAGTATATGCTCTCCTGATTAATATCCTACATGCTGCTAGTTTGTATCAAAGAGAGTCATACAAACAAGCTACTGTAATATGTGCAATGGATAGGAAGACAGTATAATATGTATCTCGGTATAGATTTGCCCAAGTTTGAGTTTGAGATTATATCACTGTTTAAGATGGTGGTTTATTCTTTGAAACTAAATTACAGTATAGATAGCATAAAATTTATTAATGTTAAATCACTAAAAATAATATTTTCTCTTTAAAATAAAAATTATTACATTAGAATTGAATTTTAGATTAAGATTTCATTAAACAACTGATCTCTAGTACTTCACTTTGATCTTAGCAAAAAAATCAAAATGAATTATTATTTTATTAAATTATTATTTTTGAACTGACATAATACATCTAAAAATGGCAGATAAATTAGATAGTAATTTGAAATGTAGATGATAAATATGTATGATTTGAATGTAAAATAAATTCGAAGTCATCTAAATTGTAAAGTATGGTATTGTGTAAATCAAGGGATAGAGATAAATATATAAAACTAATTTTTAAATTCAAAAATATAAATGTTCATTTCAACGTTGAAATAAATTTTTTAACTTTTAAATTATATTTAATTTTTTTACTTAGAATTTAATTAAAAATTATGTTAAAATTAAAGCATTCACACCTCATTAAAAATGAATTAAAAACACTATAAACAAATGACCCTGTGTAAATAAAACATTATTAAAATACAAAAAATAATAGATATAAATGCAAGCAATTAAAAGATTTTTATAACATTTTTGTTTTTCTCATTAAAAATTATAAATTTTTCTCGTAATATAAATTTATGATTTTACTTAATAAAAGCAAGATCAATTTGTGATTACAAATACTTTTTAAAGGAAGATTATAATAATGAATTTTATTAACATTATTTTGTGAATCTAAATAAGGAAATCTCGTATAAAATCTATTAAAAAAACTATTAAACAAAATAAATTAGTGAATTTTATTCTCTTTTATCTATCATGAATTTTACAGAATACATAATTTTCAATTTTCTCAAAAAAAACTGTGATTGTGCTGTTATGTTGTAGTGATAATGATACATTAAGCAAAACAACTTTATCAAATTAATTTTATAACTGTTGGAGTTTTTAAAATAATTTTTCACAATTTGTATTATTGTATGCACTGGAATAATAAAATATCTTTTAAAGTTTGCAGAGTATTTCTAAGAAGATATTAAAATGGAATAATAATTCTGTTTTTAAAAAAAAAGTGAATTCACAATAAATGTTCTAAAACATTACAATAAATTACCAGTATAGTAATTACTAAATTCTTTAAATACTCTTTTAACTTTCTCTGAGAAAAACTGTATCTCCAAATTATATTAAAGCTTGTCACTAACTGATATTCCACCCAGGCTTCTAAAAAAACAAAAACAGGACAGGAGGTCTTACCAAAGACTGAAGCCAAAGACAGGGCCAACAGAGAGCAAGGAAGCCATATACACTCACTTCAGTGGTACCACAGGGATGTTCTTCCAAAGCAAAGGTATCTGTGCTGTCTGGATGCTGCAAATAAAATACTTCAATTAATTAAATTTTATTTATAAATTTACAACTGTTCCAAAACTTATTATTCAAATTGATGAGGAATATGATAAATTTACATTTAAAAATGTTTAAATATATAAATTTTAAATAACAATTATCTAAAGATACTCTACATTTACACAAGTCTAATTTAAAACCATAATTGCAATTCCTAAGTAAGACTCAAATCTCATATTGGAATTTTAAAGAGTATCAAACTGGAGAGATACTTATAATAAAAATTAAACTTGTTTCTCTTTCCTTTTGAATATTGCTGTTCATCTTTAACAAAAAATTTTTACACTATAAATATTTTGCCACAAAAGAAAAACATAAATATAAAGAAAACTGTAGAATTTCTTTGCATGTATTTATATTTGAATTTTGATGAAGATTTTTTAAAAAGCAAAAATTTCCCCTAAAAGTCAGCTATGGTGCTCAAAAGCATTTGGGAATTTAATTTATTTTACATTTTTTAAGTTATATTATTACACATTTCTGTGTAATAATATAACTAAAAAAATATAAAATAAAAGATACAATCTCATAGTATTTATTTTGTCTTATTGATACACTGAAATATAAATGGTTATTTCATGTATTACCAACTCAAAAAACAATTTTAAATATAATTAAAAAATGCAGTTAATTTTTCAAATTTTAAGATCTTAGAAATATTAACAGTTAAATAAAAAATAATAGTAATTATATCAACATCCCAATAACCCAATATATTAATTAATAATCTGGTAGAAATTATCCTACAAATACAAAAATTTGTAGGATAATTTCTACCCGATTATTTTGGCTGTTGGTTGGTTAATTATTAAACAATAGTAATTATTGATTTCAGGAACTAGTTAACATATTTATTTAAATTTTAGGAGTTATTTTTTGATGCATTAAAATAAAGGATGTTTTTATATGCCATTTGGCTTATTGGACTGCAATTTAAAAAAATTGTAGACCTATAAATTTCCATAGAATAGATGAATGACTAGATCAGATATGAAAACCTTAGGGGTAGGAGGCCTTGATTAACTATATAAGAACTTCCGATGCAAACTGGAAGTAATGTTATTTCAATTGAAAAGTTTTCCCCCGAAAGGTATTAGATAGATGACTGGCATGACTCTATTGTTAAAGGAAAAGTATGATGTACAGGGGCAAGTCACTACTAATTTGAGAGGGAGAGTATGTTTTAAAATTAAATTTAAAATATGATTAAAATTTGCAATGCAGCATTGTGACAATGTCACAATAAATAATTGCTTGTTTTTTTTTATATTTTTATTTACTGTGTTATAATTTTATAAAAAAATTTCAAAGAAAATGCTGCTTAAAAATAGAATGTCTTTTAAGAAAATAAACACTGTAATAAATAACAGTAAATCTGTTTTCATTAAAAATTTAATTTATTAAAATAAGATATTTTTGAGACTTAATATAAATTTTTAAATTCATAAATAATAATAGAATCCATTCATTTGAATAAAATATCAATCATTCATAATTTGACACTAATGAAAAGTTTAGAAAAGTTCTATAAAGTAATAAGTGCTTTTAATTGGTGTACTTAGGATCCCTTAATCGTACATAGTAAAAAAAATATATTTGGATTATTTGAAACATTATATGACACATTTGTTGTAATTTCCTGCAGATAATCTGTGGGTTATCTGTGTTTAAAGTCAATTTGAAAGTAGGTGCAAGCTGTCATACTCAGGAAATTATGGTGTATTCAAAATGTCTGTTCTAAGAAAATATTTAAAATTTGTATTTCCATAATTTCTAAAATTTTTGCAATAATATTCCCTTGCTTTTGCCATAAAACAATCTAAATTAATATTTGCTTTAAAAAATGCTTCATTCAAATTTTATTCAATTAGATTTAAAAATTTTATTATAATTTTTGTAGCATACATACAAATGAATATAAAAATAATAAAACTGTTAATTTGACAGACAAATTGTTTCTCAGCATAAAGTTGTCAAAAACATAGTGTCATCAATGACACTGCCAGTCACAGTTCTAAACAATGCGAAAAATACACTGAGTTCAGCGTTATATACACATTTGCTTGTCGCAAGTACTTTCGACGAACCTTATTGCTGTCGTCATCAGGCGAGTACATAAATTTGCCAAAAAAACTTTAAATAGAACTAATTTGATATTGAATAGAACGCATAAAGTTTTGCTAAAGCCGTTAAGAACACAAAACAAAAGTTCAGAAACGTTCGAAAACTGATCGAGCATCCGGCTCCGTGGCCAGCGAAGTTGCGCATGCGTGGACTCAAGCTCACGCTGCATGTGTATTAGGCAATGCTAAAATGTGCTTTATACAGTATTTGGTGTGAAAATTATCATAGTGACAGTCACAGTTCTTTCCAACTATTAGTTGAGGTCAGTGTTTGTAACAGCTAAATCCAATTTACACAAAATATTGAAATTGACATCTTTTATGATATCATTGTCAATATCACTTTTGTTTAAAATGACAAAAGCCCATATGTATTCATACAAAACCTCATTCGACAAAACATGTTTTTTTTTATTATTAATATTAAAATGATTGTTTTATAAACTTTGCAACCAATTACTATTTACTTAAAAAATGAAAACTTAAATTTTCCAAAATAAGATGTACACATACCTGTAAAATTTGTCAAAATAAGATGTCTTATTTTTTTTTATAGGTATACAGATTATGGAAAAAGTTCAACTTCAATATATATGAAACTATAAAATTAATATAAATTTTTCAATTATAGATGTAATTGCTTATTGCATAAATTTGTGAATTGGGAGCCCTTAGTAATATTTACTAGTATATCTTTAATTTAATAAATTGTAATAAATACTATACCCAGAGTGGCAAACATGTCATGCAAGAGAATTTCATTTAAATGTAAATGATTTTTAAATAGAAATAATGTTTGTTTAAAATTTACAAAATAAGTAAAATTGGCTACAGAATTCTCATTAATTATTATTGTTTGTTGGTTTCTTTTTCATTTTCTTTTATTGATTTTTATGTAAATCTTTTTCAAAGTAATATTAATACAGGTTTTTATTATATACTTTGTATTAGTTGATAGTTAAATATAAATTGTATTAAATTGATGTGAATTCCCAGGATAGGATACTATGTTTAAATTTATACCTCATACTTTAATATTTTATGAAATTTAATCTTTATCCTATTTTTAAATTTATTCGTACACACAAAAACAAAATGACCATTTTATTATTTTATGCAAGCCTATTTGGGCTTGCCATCCTAAACTAAATACATTATATCTAATATTATTATTTACTAAAATTCAAGGTAGTGTCAGTGCCAAATTTGAAACATCTCTGGAGATATTTTTACTCAATTCCACAACCCTGCAATGTTAGCCAGTACTGGAAAAACCCAACAAAGAGAGAGAAGGAAAGAACCATCATCATTCTGTTCTATCCACACATCATTACAACCTACTTTATACAAACTCTATACACTATGCATACTTAAAGTTTAATTTGTTTTAAAATAAGTAATAATTGATTTCTTTATAACATAACATATTTTTTTGTAAGTGTTATAATAATAATGAAACGTGTTACTTTGTCCAATAAAGTTTTGTATAAACATGCTTTCATCATATTTACCAACCTTTAAAATGGAAACATTGGTAGAAAAATGCTGATTTTTGCATAAAAATGCTAGCAAAAGGGAAAAGCAGTCTGTCCAATGACAGAGCATACAAAATGCTGATGGTTGGCAACTATGTTTCATACACATAGATGTCTTCATGAGCTTTGTATAGTGTGGTTTTGTCTTTGGGTTTTTGCCATTGCTCTGGCCAAACTAAAAAAATAATGAAAATTTTGCTAATTCAAAAGACTCATGAAGTTTTCAAAAGAATCCATTAATTTTATCATTGTCTTTCACTCTGTTTCAGTCTTGTGCCATTTACTTTGGGAAACCCAAAATATTCCATTAAATTGTTGTTGCGTAGAATGAATATTAATAGGTTGATTCATTCACTTGAAATATATATTTTTGGTAATAATGTAAGATTAACTTAATCCCCTAATGTTTATTGAAAAATTATTTTTATATTAAATGCTTTTTGCAAAAATTAGCCAACTATTTAAATGAAATTATAAGGATTGAAACTTTAATAGTGAACATGGACTTACTGGATAAAAGACAGTATTTTGATGTTTCTGAAGAGAAATAGCAAGATTACACAGCACACTGAGTGTACTCTGACTTACCTGTAAGAGGAACTGTTTTGCCCTGCCTAGTATAAACTTGCACCGTAGAAATGCAGTGAGCAGACAATGTTAGAAAGCAGTCAATTCAAATCATGTACAAATCATGTGGTTTGAAGTTGCAGCAATGATTCATCCAAAACTATTTTCCAGAGTTAGAGGATGGTTGCAGGAAATAGATACATTGGTATTTTCTGATATATTCTTGAGGAATGATTAACAGATGTATGATTTATTTATTTATTTTGAAGCCAAATGATTGCTGAGTTATATCAGGCTATACCTCATATTACGAATTAAATGCTAAGTAATTTGGTACTAAAGGAAGGCATTATGCACCATCTCTTGCCGAATTTAATAATTATAATTAATTTTAATAATTAATTTAGAAGGTTCTGGAAGAAAAGAATCAGCCTGAAGTGGGACTTGAACCCCAACTCTTGCTTACTGTGCAGCTGCATTGCACTGGACCTTTGTCCAATTCTTGCTTCCAAGCACCTATTAATTTAGATATAACCATACTTCATTACTTACAGTATCAGCTGGAAATAAATCAGTGCCTGTGGCCTATAACTCTTACTACGGCACTCAACTTCTAGTGCCAAATTAGTTAGCTTTTAATTAATAATAATGGTAGTAATATAGCTCGATATAATTCAGCAATCATTTGGCTTTAATATATAACTATTGGGTTTAGATATTTATATTTTTTTTAATTCTTGATGTCTCTAAAAATGGATTGTAGGAATCTGAAAGCGTTAGGAGAATGAAGATGTTAACTCTGGAAAAGCAGTTATGGTAAATAATTTTATGTGGAAGTTATATGTTTATTTTGGGAAAGAAAATAATTATGAAGACAATGAGACGGTTTGTTGGTTATTTGGTTACAAAATTTATGTAGTATCATTGTAGTCTTTGGTACCACAATTTGAGGCTGTTATGATAGTGAATGCCATGCTTATTAGGAAAGGTCTTTTGGTGCCTCAAGTACTAGATTTATGTGAGGCACTGCTATTCATTACTGATAATAATTACTTTCATTTTGATGGCAATATTTACAACAAAAAGCATGACATATCAATGGGCTCACCTTCTGCTGCACTAACCAAAATTATTATGAGGAACATTGAAGCAAAAATCGTCAACTCGCCACTTGCAATACCCTCTCCTTTACCTATGATATGTAGACATCTTAATCACTTGGGATGGCTCTGAAGATAAACTATTAACACTTATAGAAATGCTGTCCTTGTTCTACTCTTCCACTTCATTCACCACGGAACATGAGATCAATGCTAAAATTTCATTCTTGGATCTGCTTATATACAGATCTCCAGATGGAATTACATTCTGTGTTCCATAAATTTAATGCCTTGCCTCTTATAATTTCATCAACAGCCTTCCAACCACCAGTATGTAAATTCTGCCATAACAGCTCTCATATGCAGGACATTTCTCTTCCCCTCTAGTCAGCAGTTGACAATGACTTGAACAGTGGTTAATATCAATTGCAGTAGGTAAGACAGGTTATACACCTGCAAAATTCAAATACCTGGTTAACCATGTAAAAAGAATACTCTTTCCCTCATCCACTCTGAACACAAAAAAGAACCCTACTTACATACAACTTACAATACCATAAGGTCACTGTCATTAGTATCACATGCGCATTCAGAAAGTTCAGGTTTATTGTCCCACTAACTCTCGACCTACCTTACATAGGCTTTTATGCAATGACAAAGTTGACTTGTCATTGCATAAAAGCCTAGGCATATGCATATATCCCTGATTTTTCTAAATCAGGGATATATGCCATACCTTTACAACACAGTCTCTTTGGGGGTAACAATTAATTATATTGGCGCTACTACCAGAATTTTCAGAACACTTGTCTAAGAACATCAGGAAGACATACAAAATTAGGAATACTACAGAACTGGCCAAAAGAATCTTATACCATGATTATGAACCCCTCTGGTTCCATGTCTTAATTTTAAACAATGCCAGGATAGAAGAACATTATTCCTATAGAAGGCATTTTATAACTCCCCTCTCCTACTGTAACAGTGCTATCCTTGACATTCCCAAACTATAGATCATGTTATATAATCGACTAAAATCATAGAACTACAGATTGATATTAAAAAGTGTTTTAATTAAGGAATATCTGCATAAAATTGTTTTATTTTTATTTTTATGTTTATTATTAACATAATATTTATTAACTTTTATTTCTAATAATTTATAATCTTTATTATCAAACTTTTAAATTTTATACATTTCATGGGCACGTAGTTGGAGCATTTTTTAAAAATGTTGCTTGCTATGTTCCAATTTTAAATATGAAAAATCTTGTTTGATTTGAGTCTAATCAAATCAGTTTGAAGAAGATAGTTGTAAACTATCAAAAGTACATGCATCTTTGTATAACACATTGGTTTTAACTCTGCAAGATGGAGTATGTTATGTTATAACATTACACTAGATTCTTAAATTATTGTCCATACAAAAATTTCTTAACAATACAAGGGGTGCAGATGGAGTTCATAACACAATTATAGTTGTATTGTTTTAAAATAAATGGCAATGCCTGCCACAATAAGAAAATCCAAAGACTTGCTCACACTTGATGGAGCTATTGTTGAAGTTATGGCAGGTATAAGAGTGGCATCATCATCTTGGACAGGTTTTGTTACATACTTCAGTCCTTTAGATATTACATGGTGGACTTGTGATGTAATTTAAATATAAAACTTCTTGGATGAGACATTATCTTCTGTGATGAAGCTTGTTTGATAGTGAAACAAATTTCTTTATTAACTGACATGCTCTAAGCATTTTCCCAGCTTCCATAACATTGATTTTGGCTAGCAGTACACACAGAGTATGATGTAGACAGAGAGATAGTATAAATAATTTTTTAGTTCTAAAATTCAGTTTCCAATGATGATATTTTGGAAAATGTCAGAAATGTTTGAAGTATTTTTATTAAATGTGATTATTGTAAATTTATCATCATTGAACTATCCTGTTGTCTTTATAATTACCTTCACATTGGCATAAGCTATCATTATTTTATAAATTGAGAAAGAATGTTTAATTTTCTAAATTTCAAATTTGTGCAGTACACACTACTCAATAGTATCTTTTAAATTATTTTGATGACTTAAGATAAAGTTTGCTATACATTAAAAATTGTTGGGCTGCAATTTTCAGATTGCAGACCTATACATTCCCATCCATCCATCCATCCTTCATTAATCTTGAAAACAGAGAGATAGATGAAAATTGAGACAAAATATGAAAATCTTAGGGCTTGAGGCCCCAATTAACTGTATTTGAACTTCCATTCTTCACTGGAAGTCATGTGATTTTTAAATTAAAAGACGACTAAAAATTTCAGCCTGGCATTGTGATTAAGTAACAAAAATTTTAAAATAAACCTACACATTCTTAAAAATACTGATTTAATGAATTTTGTAAATAAAAATGAGTAAAGAAAATTTTCACCCAATCATGAAATATGAATTTGACAATATACTACTGAAAATATGATCTTTCAAATTCATTATGTTTTAAAAGAGATAGTGGAAAAGAAATTTATGCAAATATATAAACAAATACATATAATTTTAAAACAGTCACAACAAGAAATGGCTTTTAAATCTACATACTATTTTTTTTTAATAATGTATAAAGAAAGGAAGTTAATGAAAATTTTTTCATCATAATAAAATCTCAGCATTTATATGTTATCACGAAATATGTGATGTATCAGTATAAGTACTAGTAATTGCATTTTACTGTAATTGGACAACTCACAACACTGGATAATTGCTATAATAATATAATTAACATACAACTTAATACCTACTAGTAGACTCAATGCAAGTGAAGCACATGAATTCACACAGACACCAACCTTTCTTCTGCATCTTTTTCTTATTGGTGTCTTTGTTGTTTTTTGTTTACATTTGCATTGAACAACTTTTAAATAAACATTTTCAAATTACTAGTTTATTTAAAACAACTGTCAACTGCCCGATTAACCAAAAATGATGATTTGAAATTTGAATTTTTGTCAATCTGTGTCCATTGGAGAATGAGTGAGTGCTAGTAGTGTTAGTGAAAAATTTTTTAATGTTGAAAATGTGCAATATTAACATCATATTACTTGTTCTTGAATTTTTCAAAAACTTTAAATTTTGAAAAGAAATTATTTTATTCCTTTAAACTAGCTACTATACTAAAACTAAAAAAAAAAAAATATATAAACAAAACTATCATAACTAATTAATTTTTTCTGTGATTTATGAAGCATTTACTGTATTTTGTTTCATCCATATTAATACATTTTTCTTGAATTTCAAGAATAAATTTTAATAAAATTATAGGATGTTTAAAAATTATTTTTTTTATATGAATAAAGATTGATTCTTTACAGACAAAACTTTTGATTTGTCTGTAAAGAATCAGAAATTGATTATAAAATGTAAAATTGTTCTGGAATACTACTTGTTAAATAGCAAAATTTAATATTTCACCATATGTTCCATTATTAAAGATATAACACCTAAAATCTATTTTCAATGAATTAAAATATTGTAATGTGAATTTTATTACAAAAATGATAATTAAAATTTATTGATGTATTATTATTGATATAGTTATTATTCAATTCAGAGTTCTCCTCTAATAATAATTTAATAGGCTTGTCTAAAAATATTACATTTTATACGCAAAAAATGTCTTCGGATATCTGTTTTTAAGTGAAAATACAAAATGCGATGCCAAAATAGAATTTTTAATATTTTATACATAATTAATGATGTAATTATTACTTATTTGCAGTACAAATCTTTTGATAACTTGATGGATAATACCTTTGGAGTTTTTAATATATTTTAATATTTGACCATTGATATTTTCAGAACCAAAAGTACTGTGTCCCTAAATGATCCCATAATAGTTTTAGCCAGATTTGCTTAAAAAAGGATGGGATGTCATATGTATTGTCTCTATAATACTTTAAAATTTACATACTAATATATCAGTTTAATAATAATAATAATTTCATTATCAATTGATATGAAATGTTCATGTTATCATTTCATAGTCTGAAATATCCATTCAAAACAGTTGATATTAAATGATATCAGTGACAATATTTCAAATTATGATTCCACCTGTGCTATTTCAAATGATATCAATTGATATTTTTATTAGAGGAATTATAAATATAAAAGTTTCAAATGCTTATGGACCTGTAGATCAATTTTCAGAATAATGCAATTGTTTGTATAATTTTGGTGTAAAAAACAATGACTTGGATTTATAAAATTTTTGAAAATAAACAAATCTTTTCAAAAATGTAAAACTTAATTACTTTTTTAAGAAATATCATCTATAAGTTTAACTGGCTTTACAATATGCTAGTGACACAAAGATTAAATGAAAACTCTTCAATTTTAAAATAGAATTTCCATTTCTGATTGCAACCTGAGAATACCATTACCATTTTTAATTATTGTACGATATATTTATATATACAGTCAAATCTAACAATTCAAACATTTTTGTGTTATATAAAAATTATATAATATATTACTGAATAAATAATACAATATAATATTTTTTTCCCTATACAGTGGAACCTTGCACAGCAAGTATTCACATAACAAGCAAAACAAATTGTGAAAGTTTGCCTCGCTTAACGAGCGATGTTTCGCATAATGAGTGATGAGGAGAGAAGAAGTCCCGAATTGTGCGCATGCAGCATGCTCCGTCAGTCTGTGTTTAGCACTCGTTCTGCTAGCATCTTACTGTCACTTGTAATCACATATTTTTCCAAACTTGTGTTCACACATATTACTTATAAACATCAACAACCAAAGCCCGTTATATAATAAACACGCCAAATGATATGCCAAATTCTTGGGTCATTAAATTTTAGAAATGTCTGAATTAAAAATTAACTATTTATAATTAATGAATTTAATACGAGATGGAAACATAACTGCCTACCTCTAGTCAAATTAATTAATTTCTAATATTTAATTATAGCCTTTACATAACCCAAGAATTTGATAAACACTCCAAACGATATCCCAAACATATTAGAACTCATCGTAGACTGCATAACTTATCAATACAACACCTTTTAAAAACGTTCCAAATGCTTGTTCGTTACTGCAAATGTTTTAAGTGTTTGATTTTTTGCTGTTTTTTCCTGAAGAAGGTCGTTAAATACGACCGAAAACGTTAGTTAGTATCTAATAAACATGGCTGCAAATTTAAAAGGTGTTCTGAGTATGTTGTATCAAACATATTAGCTATGATTTTTTTCTTTTGTTTCTGCAAATCGAATTCTCATTCCAGGATGGTTCATTCCACGCTAGAGGAAAAGATGATGACGATTCACACTCCTTAACAGTTTATATTGTACAATATTTTTTGAATAAATGTTATACATAAAACATTTGAGCATTTTTTCAGCATGGAACACATTATCATATTTTACATTAATTTCTATGGGAAAAATTATTTTGCTTAACAAGTGTTTTGCATTATGAGTGAAACTCTGGAATGAATTATGCTTGTTACGTGAGGTTTCACTGTATTTTTTATACAAATTTGAGGATAAAATGTTATATATACTGTATATTTACATATATAACAATATACATATAATACAAAAAAATGTATCCTCCGTAGCCAATATCCTGCGTGAAAATTTAAAAACATAGATTGGCAAATGCTTTCGATGCCCCTCCTGGACTCTTCTTCAGGCCAAATTTGCTGAAACTGGATTCTTACAATCGAATGTTTTTCAAATCAGAACGTGCTTTATTTCTAGAGGTTCAAATATGGAAGGCAATCTCGTGCCGTTTCAAAAATATATAATTTTTTACAAGTGGAGATACGACATGCGCATGATATAATAATCGCATGTATCATAAAATAAATTACGATTTGTCATTCAATAAATATTGCCAAGCTGTTGAGAGATTCATTTCTTCTTTAAAATTGATGCAGGTTAATTTGTGATCTGCTTTGAATATTTCCATTGCTTCTAAAGTTCTTAGGTGTTCCTGGTGACGGGTGGTGCGGATAATTTGTACCGCGTTAAAAATCGGGGTTATGTCCGGGTTTGTCGCATATGTAGATAATGCCGTTGTACATTTGTTATGGGTGATATCCGATTTATGTTCTTTTAGCCTAGTGGCTAATGGACGTTTGGTGGATCCTATGTACATTAATCGCCTCTGCCATCTATTAACAGAATTGTATATATTCCCGGGAGCCTGTTTGAGTTATGGGCATCTTTTCTGTTTCTCAATAAATTGTATATAGAAGCCCATAACCCAAATGTACATAGGATCCACCAAATGTCCATTAGCCACTAGGCTAAAAGAACATAAATCGGATATCACCCACAACAAATGTACAACGGCATTACTACGTATGCGACAAACCCGAACATAACCCGATTTTTAATGCGGTACAAATTATCCGCACCACCCGTCACCAGGAACACCTAAGAACTTTAGAAGCAATGGAAATATTCAAAGCAGATCGCAAATTAACCTGCATCAATTTTAAAGAAGAAATGAATCTCTCAACAGCTTGGCAATATTTATTGAATGACAAATCGTAATTTATTTTATGATACATGCGATTATTATATCATGTGCATGTCGTATCTCCACTTGTAAAAAAATTATATATTTTTGAAACGGCACGAGATTGCCTTCCATATTTGAACATCTAGAAGTAAAGCACGTTCTGATTTGAAAAACATTCGATTGTAAGAATCCAGTTACAGCAAATTTGGCCTGAAGAAGAGCCCAGGAGGGGCATCGAAAGCATTTGCCAACCTATGTTTTTGAATTTTCACGCCGGATATTGGTTACGGAGGGTACATTTTTTGTCTTCTATGACCCGGTGAGGGAGAAACATGTTTTTATTATACATATAATATTTTATCCTCAAATTTGACTTTTCCTTAGCTAAAATTTCTTAATTTCATTTCAAAATGAATGTGTATATATAAACACTTCTTTCATTGTTTAAAAGATTCCTCCTTTCATTAAACTCTATTATTTAGTTCTATTCCAACTAACAATTATTCTCAGTTTCTCTTCTGCTAGTTTTTGTGACAACTTGCTATTTCTGATATATTAAACTTCTTAATACACCAGTCGAAATATAAATCTTCTTACTGGAAACCAATTAACCGGAGCAAAATTTCTAAAGTGCAAACATTTTTGACACCCCTCCTGGGTTCTTCTTCAGGCATTCACTCAAAACTGTTGCAAGCTAGTTCTTAAACTTTTGAAGTTCTTCAAGACAGGTTCCTTTTGCAATGAGAACAAAGTAGAACAAGAGTTGAATCAACTTCATCATTTAGGAGTTATAGAATCAGTTAGAACTTCAAGTGGGACACTCCTGTGGTACCCATTACAAAACCAGATGGAAGTGTATGTTTATGTGGAGATTACCACTGCACTGTAAACAGAGAGGCAATAAAAGATGTATACCCATTGCCAGCCATTAACAATATACTTGCTTCATTATCTGGTGGAAAGGTACTTGCCAAGCTTGATTTCAAGGATGCTTGTTTCCAATTTCCAGTGGACCAGGAGTTGTCTGAGATTCTGACTATCAACACATACAAGGATTTATATAAAATGAAAAGATTACCATTTGGAGTGAGTAGTTGTTCACTAGTAGTTGTTCAGTGAGGATTTGCCAGAGAGAGATGGAAAAGATTGTAGGAGGTATTCCAGGGGCAATTGTAATGATAGATGATATACTTGTTATGGGACTCAATGAAGAAGCCCTACATCATAAGTTGAGGAAAATTCTTAACCGGATTTCAGAAGCTGGACTAAAACTGAACAAAAGCAAATGCCTATTCAAAATAAATCAACTTACATTTTTAGGATATTTGATAGATGCTCAGGGCATTCAACCCACACCGGATAAAATTGCAGCGATCCAACAGGTTCAGGACCCAAAAAACAAACAAGATTTACAGGCATTTTTGGGATTTGTAAACTTCTATATAGATTTATGAAAGATAAAGCAACAGAAGCTGAATCATTATATAGACTCCTAGACAAGAACAAACCATGGAAAAAAGAACACAGCAAAGCATTCATGAAAATAAAAAGGATGCTAACACCAGAAACATTATTAATCCATTATAATTTAAATAAACCAGTATTGTTGTCATGTGATGCTTCACCATATGGAGTTGGAACAGTACTTTCACACACATTACCAGAAGGATCAGAAGCTCCTATATACTTTACATTGAGGACACTCCATCTAGCAGAAAGAAATTATTCACAATTTGAGAGAGAAGTATTAGCTATAATCTTTGGCATCACAAAATTTCATAATTACCTAGCTGCCCAAAATTTTACTATATATATATGAATTGTAAACCAGTTGTGGGCCTTCCAAACTCTGCTAAACCAATTCCTGATTTAATCTCACCTAGAATGATTCATTGGTGTTTGAGATTAGCAGCATACTCATATAGGATTGAACATTGTCGGTCAGCAGAGGTGACTAATGTTGATGCATTATCTTGTATACCAACTACTGTGGAAGACAAGACTATCCCTGAATCAGGAGAGATATTCCTTATATTTGAATAGCCAGAATTGCCCATCACATCTCAGAAAGTAAGCAGAGAGACAAACACAGACTTAGTGTTAAAAAGAGTTGAACATGCAATCTTACACGGATGGCCACTTACGCCTTTCGCTAGGTGAAAGCTAGAACTTTCAATTCACCATGGTTGCATTTTATGGGGACAAAGAGTAGTTATCCCTAGAATCTTGCAACCACAGCTATTACACCTGTTATAATCCATACGAGGGCATGTCTAGAATGAAAAGAACAGCCAGGAGCTATTTTTGGTGTCCTGAAATGGACTCCCAAATTGAAGAGACAGTATCCATGTGTAGAAAATGCCAAGAACAGAGGTCAAACTTAACCGCAGTTAAAGACACTCATTGGCCATCACCCTCAGGACTCTGGGACTGAATACACACTGATCATGCAAGACCACAATATGGACGTACATATTTTATTCTGGTGGATGCTTATTCGAAATGGGTGGAGGTAGAAGAAGTACAAATGCAGTCAACCCAGGAAACAGTGAAATTATTCAGAAGAATATTTAGTACACATGGACTACCAAATACAATTATATCAGACAATCATCAAAGGTTTAAATCCCAAGAAATGGAAGAATTTATAAGAAAAATATACAGCACATATTTACCCCTCCATATCATCCCTCTTCCAATGGACAAGTGCAAACTATAAAGAGGAAAATCAAAAAATTACATCACAGCTAAGAAAAAAGTGTTGCTCCCCAGACTTTTGTTTAGCTTATGCACAACACCTAGTAGCATTAGAGGAAAAATGGCAGCAGAACTGTTGATGGGAAGAAGACTACACAGCATCTATGATCAACTAAATCCATGCCTATATTTCACAGTTAACTACTGGAATTTATAACTAGCTCTTTCAAAACCTTTTTAATTCCAGTAAAATATAATAATATTTACTTGCACGAACAAACGTTTTTGTATCTCTATCGAGATCTGCTTCAGGTTTGATAATATTCTACCAATGGAATGCCCAGAATTCAAAAATTAACTGCCAATTAATTCAAGCATTTGAATTATTTGATGCAAATTTAATTTGGCTATTTATGTTCTACTCCATTATATACATTCACTGTCTGCATACTAATATTTTATCCCAAAATTCTATGAATAAGATGTCAATTTTGTTGTGGATCTTTCTGATATGTATATTGCATATAATATGTATGATATAGTATTGTCATCTTTATAATTTATACAGTTCCCTGCTCTGCTGGCTTTGTATATTTCCAAGTTTTCCAATTCTCTTATATGGTCCGTTTGGAATGATTTCTTTATAAGGGTAGCATTCTCTAGGTCAGCATGTATATCCGGGTCCGATGCATATGTTGCCGGTGCTGTATATCCAATACAATAAAAACCTTCATCATATTTATAAAGAAATAGCAGAAGAGAAGGGAATCAAATTAACATAAACAAGGACCCAGACAATATATGAACTACTTAGAAATGATAAAGACAAGCTGAGTAACATGAGAGTGCCAGGGGTATACAAAATACTGATCAAAGATAATAGGTTTGATAAAAACATGGTGTACATAGAATCAACAAAAAGGTTGCTGATTAAAAGAACATAAATATGATATAGACAAAAGTAAGAATACCACAGCATTGGCAACATATGCATCAGACCAAGATATACATGCTGACCTAGAGAATGCTACCCTTGTAAAGAAATCATTCCAAACGGACCATATAAGAGAATTGGAAAACTTGGAAATATACAAAGCCAGCAGAGCAGGGAACTGTATAAATTATAAAGATGACAATACTATATCATACATATTATATGCAATATACATATCAGAAAGATCCACAACAAAATTGACATCTTATTCATAGAATTTTGGGATAAAATATTAGTATGCAGATAGTGAATGTATATAATGGAGTAGAACATAAATAGCCAAATTAATTTGCATCAAATAATTCAAACGCTTGAATTAATTGGCAGTTAATTTTTGAATTCTGGGCATTCCATTGGTAGAATATTATCAAACCTGAAGCAGATCTCTATAGAGATACAAAAATGTTTGTTCGTGCAAGTAAATATTATTATATTTTACTGGAATTAAAAAGGTTTTGAAAGGGCCACACCTATATAAGGATAGAAAAGAGGAAACAAGAATATGAGAATTCCAGATAGGAGACAACATCAATTACAGGTGCTATAAAGACGCAAAGAAGTGAAAACCAGGGAAGACTGGACCATATACATACACGGTAGCCTCACCAGAAGGAACTGTAGAAAGTATATCGATCAACTGATAGCTCAAAGAGAACAACCACTCCAGAACAGGTAACATCCAGTTTTTCAGAACAACCAACATCCAGCTCCCCAGAATAATCAACATCTGGACAAAGGACTACCAGTTAGAAAGAGCTCTAGAACACAACCTGGACATCTCTGAGATTTTGTTTTAGACGGGATGATCTGCTGTATCTGATCTGTTGTAACTTGATCTGGACATCAAGTCAAAGGTGGAAATTCCAACATACTTTTTGTTTGTTGGAGAAAGTCCTTGTGTAGTCGTCGCCCCAGTCAGTTGTATCCGAGAGTGAATAAAGTTAATTGTTAATTAACTACGTGTATTTATGTGAAATAGTGTCAAAAACAAAATCAATATAAAATGCTTCAAATTTAATGGAGTAAATTTTATAAGTTTATCAAATTAAGCACAGATATTTTCACAAATATAAGAATCCAATACTGAGATATAAATAATTTCAAATTGTCTTCAAAATTGATGGTTTAAATATACTCATAAAAATATCATTATATTAACTTAAAAATCTTGACTGTTTATCTGATAATATGTAACTAACAAAAAATTAAATGATTTTTGTTTAATGAAGAATTATTTTTATTGTTTATATAAATGTTCTAATATAATTAAATGAATTTAATAATTATTATATTTATATTTAATAATTAAGATTTATTGTTAAATATTAAAAAAAAATGTTTGAGACACTTAAAACAGCTAATAAAATGGATATTGATAAGTGAAGTTGAAAATAATAATTGATTTTAACAATGTTGAAAGAAAACATAGATTTCGAAAATACGTTTGAAAGAAAAATATATTTTACCTAAATAATATCAGTCCTAAGGTAAGAAAAAATTGCACAGATTATAACATTGGCAATTTAACTGAACTGAAATTCTGTCTTTAAACATCCTAAAATAATAGTTTATTGTCATTTTGTCAACTTTTATAATCTGAGCACTTTTTCTGAGTGATGTGTTAATAAAAGCAGATAAAAAGATTTTGATCTTTATTAAAATAAAACAATAAATTAAGTAAAAACACTTAACATTTTTAGAAGTCAAATTATAACTTATTCTGAATAAATACTCTCAGAATACTAAACTGAATTTCAATCCAAACATATTTAAACTAAGTTTTATATTTATTTTATATTTTTAACCTTTCTATACTTGAAATTTTAGAAATTCAAAAGAATTCCAACAAGCAATATGCAATATCTACTTTACATATATCACTTGTTCTGTTTTGTTGGTTTGAATAAATTTAGATCTGAAGCTGGAATTTAGTATTCTGTAAATGTTTATCCAGAATAAATTACAAGCTGGTTTCTAAAAATGTTAAGTATTTTTGTCTAATTTATTATATTGAAAGATGGAGCTAATAAAATCAATAATTAAAAAATAATAATTATAAACATATATTGTAACAATAATAATAGTGCTATTTGTAAATGTTAATTTTTATGTATTCAGATCAATTTGATATTCACTATATATATATATAATTAAAGATCACTTTCATTAACACATATCTTAATAGAAATATAGTATAAAGTTTATATGTTAAACATTAGGTTGTAATTATAAAAATAAAAACTATTACTAAGATGACAATGTGTTTAAAATAATGCTGGCTGAAACTTTGATAACTATTTTATGATCTTTGCTTATCATATCTACCATTTATGCTTTAATAATATTTCTTACATTTACAAAATAATTTTAAGTTAATAGTAGTTATTAAACTCGAGAAATCAATATGTTTTTCAAAGTGTATTGACTTTTTTTAGGTTAAGGTTGTTCAAAGTTAAGTTAAGTTTTGTGCTTCATTTTAAAACAGGAACCATCTGGATTTTATATTAAGTAGATAACATACAAGTCACAACAACTTTTTATTTAGAATAGAAATAATTTAAATATCTCACTCTATTCTCAGCTACATTAAACAAATCTTTCATTACATTAAAACATTAGAACTGTTTCAAACTCAAAATCCAAATTCAATTATAAAATAATGATAAACTGAACGCAATATTCTAAAATGTATATAATAAATTGAAAACATAATTTAAATGTAAAGATTCAAAACAATTTCTATTCTTAGTAAAAAGTTATTCAAATTTCTGTATGATTAAATCTGTGAAGTACAGTAATGCAAATGAAGTTATTTCTTAGTAGTTGTTTAATTTTTCAAATTAAAATAAAGAAATATATTTAAAATATATTTTGTATCATTAAATTTTTGAATGTTTTACATTAGTTTAAACTGACTGATGTTACAAAATTCATTAATTTATATACTGATAATTTTATACACACAAATATATATTATTCAATATACTTTATTCATATTATTCTTTAAAAAGATACAATTTTCACTAAAATAATTTCTCTTTTATTTTCATATAATTCTGTCAAGGAAAGACTCATATTTGAAAGAAAGAAATAACTTTATTGGACCACTTGTTTTAAAGATTACAAAATAAATATGAAGGTAATTGAAATTTTAAACATGTGCAAATAACACTAATAATGTGCATAATTTTATATACTATAAAATCTCATAAAATTAAATGTTTTAATTACAATTTCAACTGATAAATTTATTATAATAGACATGTAGATAAATAATAAATTAATTTGGATTTCTATTTATTATATATAACATTACAATATATATATATTTTTTTCTTTCTCACAAAACGAGTTAAACATTATATCTAAGATTCAAATTTTAAAATTTACATAAAATGTTTTTAATGCAGTTTGCCTAAAAGAGCAAAATTGCAACAGAATTGATAGAAAACAGTATAATGAAGTATTTATCACCAAATTTTCAGCCTACAGTAAATAATCACATTTTTTGATCATAAAGTGTGTTGAGCACAATAATATCAATAATATTATTTGTTGATAATTTAATACTACAAGAATCTATTAATTTCCCAATTAATATTCCCGAAAATATGAAGATAATATTTTAATGTGGTAACTTAATATAAGCAATAAATATCTGAATTTTCAAATTAAGGTAAATTTCGAAAGCAGATTAAATATCTTTTAAATTTAATAATTTTAAAGAAGAAAAACTGCTATTCATAGTACTTTGTAAAATAAAATTACATACATGAAGAAGTATAATATATTAATTTGAATAAGTAATATCTATTAAAAAATTATTATATTTTAAATACAATACTCATTTACATCTTCAATAATTTTTTAATTTTGTATATTTTCTTTTGAAAATACTTCTGACATTTGTGAAGATTCCAATTCTGAATTAGAATTTTTGTTGTTCTAATGCAACTTTTTAGAGTTCTGCATCAGAATCTAATAATTGAGATGGAATTTTTCATATTAGTGCTTTGAATGAAATTTTTTTTGACAAAAATATCAATGTTTTAATATTATTATGATTGATATATTATATTATATTTATATATATATATTTACTTATTTATATATATATATAAAATTTTTAATAAAAAATTATAAAATATTTGGAAAATAACAAGTAGATTAAATAAACTTGCAAGACTTTATTTTAATTATATTTTTTTATTATTGAAATTTATAAATTTGACTGCCCTAATAAATAAGTAGCAGCTTTTTATTGCACAAATCTCAAAATACAATTTTCTTTACGAAATTGAATATAAACAAATGCAGAAAAGATTTGCTTTATACAAAATTTGTAAAATTCAAATATTTTATTGCAATTATTTTTTCTGGTAACCTATTTATTTCAGATATGTATGATTTTTTAAATGTTTACATTATTTTTTACAAAAAAATCTAAAATAATAAATTAAATAAATGATTAAAATCAAACTCTGTCATGATTCTATGTATGTTTATCATAACTCATAACATTAAACAAACAATATTTTTTCAGTAAATGTTATACAGTATATGTATCTACATATATATAAAATATATATGTATGCATATGAATCAATAGTCAGTTTTTTGTTTTTTCTTTTTTATATATATATGTATATATATATAAAGAAAAGACAACAAATCATTTCAGATAGACATACACTTTAAACTAATGAGAAGGTAATGGTTATTTTTACATTTATGATATATGAAATTGGTGATATGTTTGTAAGAGGTATTGTTTTAAGTGGTAAGTAAAGTCAAATACAATTCCCTATTATATACACTACCGTTAAATTTGAAATTTGAAATAGAATAATTTTAATCTTTAATTAGAAAATTTTTTTAAAATTTAGCAATTAAATAAATGATCCTATTAGGATTTTTCAAAACTAACACTTTGCACAAATATAAATTAAACTGCAAAACCATTCTTAAATTACTTTCATTAAGAAATATTTATCTATAAGGTACATTTACAATATAAAGATGGAAAAATATTTCTACTAGAATTTAAATTACAGACATTCTGATATGATGTACTTCATTAAAGACACATTATTAGATTGTTATTAATACAGTAGTTATTGACACAATAGTTTTTTCTTTTATTTAATAGTTCTAAAAATAAAAATATTTTAAGAAGTTAATTTTTTCTAATATCTTTTAAAATTTATTGAAAATCTAAAACATAGTAAGCAAATTATTTATTAATAAACAAAATATTTTGTTTATGATTGTGATTAACATTTGTTCAAAATTTAAGTAGCTGTAATATATCTATTACAATAATGTATTCTGATACAGAATACATGTAAGTACCTGATGAATACTGTATTATCACAATAGACAATCTGATTATTTTAAATCAGAAACAATACATGCAATTACTATTTTTTCCTGAAATAAATACAATATTAATTCCTTTCAATAAATCATTTCTACATATATATTTATACATTTAAATAAATTTATAGTATATTATTAAAACAAATTGGATAACAACACAACATAATACAAATTTGAAATAATTCAAATACATTAACCAGATATTCATCGATATTAATAGTAATATTAATGAACAATAATGTATATTCCAGGATGAGCAGTATCTCTTCTTGGATTATGATGTGATCAGATACGAAAAGTCTGTACCATTCACATCTCCAACTATATCACAAACATTTTTCTTTACATTCCAAATGAATCACTTTCAAACAAGGCAATTGAACGTTGGTGACACTATTTTAATACGGCGAAAACTTGTTTCTCTCTGACTTCTTGCTGCCGTTATGAGAGGTGGTGGCACGGATTTTTGTGGTCAGATTTTTACGTGATTGGCTGGCGATGTTGTTGAGATCAGCAGCAAATAGGGCAGAGGTAGCAGGGGCTGCAGTCAAACCAAGAGCCAAAGGTGTTGGCTTTACCAGCTGGCTGAGGGGAATGGCCAAGGGACTTGGGGTAGTCAGGGTCGATGTCATGGTGGCAGAGGTCGAGGCAGGGGTCGAGGTCGGGTCTAGGGTCATGTTCTTATGCAGTTCCATGCTGCAGAAATGGTAAACAGGAAAGAAAAAACAGAAAACAATACAGATTAGAATGAACAGACGGGTATGATATGGTAAGCAGCACAAACACTGACTAAAAGAAATAGATTTAAAAAATAAATAAACAATATTTTAAAAGCCAACAGGAATTAAATAAACAAAAGGTTTTCTTTTACACAAATGGGATAACAACAATAGGAAATAGTACATCTATATTGATACTAGCTTAGTGACAAATTTCATGCATTTAATTTTATTGAGCTAAAAAAAATTACTTAAAACTAATTTATATTTTGATAATCTAAACAAATATTTATTAAAGCATTAGCATAACCTATGCAAAAATTACTATTTATAAATTAAAACATTTTTTAAGATAAATAAATTTGACAATACTAAGATTATAAAATTATAGCATTAAAAAATTCACAACACAAACTTCACATATTGAACTGGTTTGTCATGCAATGTCCAGAGTTAGTTTAAAGTTATTCTACTTCTATAATTACAAAAAATACTCCTATGTAAGATATTGCTCCTATGTAATATATAGCTTGCCATCATCAATTTTTAAATAATATTTGTAATTGTACATACTTTTTGAACTGTACATTAATTTAAACTATAATGTAATTTTTCATTATTAAATTGAAAATTAATTAATTTTATTATTATTCATTAAAATATGCCAAAAATTCAGTTTTTAATAGACCAAGATTTCAGAAAGATATTTAATATCTTTTGATTAAAATAAGTTTTGTGAATGATTATAAAGTACTCTCTACATTATTATTATTATTATTTTATATTAAAAAAAACTCTGAAATTACAGGTGAATTTAATACTAAAAAGAGTATATATATTATCTAAAGGTTTTGTTAGTGATAATAAATTATATGTCAATGAATATAATTATTGTAAATTTCAATTTTTTATATTACATTTGTCAGTACTAATATTTAGTTAATTTCCAAGGAGAATTTTCAATAATAAAGTTTGGAAAATTGGACAAATATAGTATTTATGTTTGAATGTGATCATGGCATAAATGCACTCCTTGCATATTATAGTGTGTTTGCTAAGATGTATTCTTAATAGATTAACTTGTTAATTCACATAAGAGAAGATAAGAATTAATTTAAAAAAAATGATCATAATATATTGAAATTTAATAACTTTTCTATACTAAAATAGTTAATCCCACACAGAAAAAAAAATCGATTACATGATACAACAGGAAAAAAACAAATACATAAAATAAAATTCAAAATAATTCACATGGCTTGTTTTGTTACTTTTGTAATTAAATTTCTGTTCTAATCTTGAATGAAAAATCATAATTCTTATAGTTTTACATGTAAATTTTCAATAACTTTTAATGATTATAAAACTAGGTTTGATACCAAGATTTTTAAAAATTTAGATTATTACTCTATTTATTGTAAATTTTATTTATTTATTTTTTTTGAGAGCTTTACAAATATACAGGCTAGAATTATTATTGTATTTTATATATTAGATATATGACACGCAAGAACATTTCTACTCTAGTTTTAATGTTGATATATAAAATCTTAAATGATAATCTTGGATAGAAGATATCTAAAATTAATTTAGTTATTTTCTGGAAATAATTTGATCTATATCGAATTTTGATTCCTCATTTTCTTAATACATCTCCTGATATAAAATTGATACTGTAACTAACAATTATAAAAACACTGCTTTGCAACATTTATTAAATATATTCCATTAAAGGTATGTTGCTTAAAATTTATATATCAGAATCAGATTCATTTATCAAATATAAAAATTGATTGTTATTCTCTCTTTGACAAGATCAGTTACATGTATATTGAATTGTAAAAATTGAAAAATTTCCATTTTTTATGTTGCAGAAAGATAATTTCCCAACTCAAAAATTTTTCTAAGGAAGAAAAGTTATTTAAAAACATTTTTATCTAATAACATATTAATTCCTTAAATGGTATATTTCAAGAAAACTTTGAAAGTATTTGCAAAAAAAATTTTTATAAGGAAAAACTTCTGAATAATCTTTTCAATTAAAATAACAAACAGATAAAATTTAACTTAAATATTTAAATTTCGTCATTATTTATTCTGATAATAATACCATCAATTGCAGAAATTTATTAGAATAATAATTGTGGTTTAAAAATTCTTAATTTACAAATTTACATATTCTTTTAGTTATTATAATCAAAATTTTTATTGCCAGAAATGCTATATATTTTAAAAATTGTTTATCTATCCTACATATGTAAAAAGTAATATATAAATATATATTAAATTTTTAACATGATAATTTATTATTTTTCTTGTCAGAACTGTAAAGTTTATTTCCACTTTTTACATATGTATCTTAAGGTTTTGTGATCAGCTATTATTATTCTAAAATTAATTTTAGCAGATAATAACCATTAAATTAGAATTTTTAAAAAAATATCTCAGACCAAATATTCAATTAAAAATTTATTTAGTCTTAAAAAAACGTAAGAATTCTTTTACTTGTTTATGTCAAAGTTTGGGTCTGTAAATATCACACATTATTACATGAATAATGATAAAATCTCTCATAAAATAATTGTAAACAATATAATATAAATAAATAAACAGCAAAATTGTTCTCGAAATTTTGAATTAATAAAAATTACCATTACATAAGGAATTAATAGAGTATTAAAAATTTTTTCCTCTTTCTGCATACTTTTAAATTCATAATGTTGCTACAATTTCTATCTAATTGCAAATCATTCAAACAAATTTACATTTCAAATTACAGGAAATGTGCAACTCTAGTTAATTAGAATATCTGATGATGGTTTCATCAGCTTGTAATCTAAATATAAATGTAAATTTATTCTTTAAAAAAAATTAAACTTTCATTCAAATATAATTCAGCTAATTATGTAATTAATATGATCACATTAAGCAGTATTTAAATGTAAAATAAAATTTTTTAAAATCATCTTTTCCATATATATATATAATAAATTGAACAATGGCAAGCAAAATCTTATTTAAAACAATTTCTAAACTAAATTATGTACTTATAATCAATAATGAGATTCATTGAAGATATAATTTGAACTAAACTCTGTACAAAAAAAATTTTTAATTAATTAGCATATCAATAAAATAAATATTAATTTAGTTTTCAAATACTCATGCAATAAGAAAAACTACACAATATTACATTTATGGGAGCTATAGATTTATGGAATAAACAGCACCAACAAGAAATACAATCACAAAGAGGGTTAGTAAAGAAATCAAGAAAGGGAATGGATATAGGTAATTCTAGTGGATTTAGGGATAATGTAAATATTTTTCATCACTGCTAAAATATTAATAATAAATCAACAAATTTTGTATTTATTTCAATAAATTTGCTTGTGATAATTCTACCTATTTAATAAAAATGATCTGCACTATAACCATTCCAGTGACAGAAAATGAGAATAGCATGCTGTCATATACATGGAAATTGTATACATTTAATATACATACATTCATACAAACATGATTTTTGTGATTAAATATCAAATTAAAATTAGAATGATATACAATAAAACTTCAAAGATAAAAATAATAATTACTATATACACTATAATTTAGGATAGAAAAACTGAAAAATATTTAATCTTTGTTTTTGAAAATTCCTAATAAGATCATTTATTTAATATAATTTTTATGACAATGAATATTGAGGTTACATTACATTTAAAAATTTTTAAACTTATTCCTGATTATATATAAATCACATATTAATTTGGCAGCAAGATTAATGATTGGCTAAATAATTATAGTTTCTCACTTCTTAATTTAAACAATAGAATTATAATTCGAAGATATATAAGTTCCTTAAGGAATATATTCATAAAAAATATATCTCTGTCAATAAAATGATATATATAAACATATATTAAGTTTGAATTCAAATTATTATTTACAGTTTATTCTTGCATAAATATATTTTATAAAAACAAACGTAACATTTGAAATATATTAAATATTTCACATAATTGAAGAATTATTCCTATTTAAAAAATTATTAGTTTACTTATAAATTTTTTAAAATTTTTCTAACAATTTTTCAAAAATAATATATAGATTCTAGGATCAACTTTATATAATTGTTAAAAATTAATATTTAAAAATAATAATTTATTTATATAACAACATAAAAACAACCAAATAAACTGGTTATTGTTGAGGTGAAGTCCACTTGAAGAGATAAAATAATTCAAATAAATGATTAAACATAGTTTTCATTATAGCTTTCTTTCTAACAATTACTATAATTTAAACTTTAAAATTTGACATCTGCACACAATATTTCTAATGTGTAAAGTATATAATACATCATTTAATTTTTACAACTACTTTATAGTATGCCATTTAAATTTTTAGGATTACAGATATTCATTTGTTGATCATAAGTAGTAATTTTTTCCTAAATAATGTCCACCAAATATCAGATTTTAAAAAATTATGGAATTATTAACACACAATTTTTGCTATAGTTTTATATTTTAAACATAATTTCTTAAGATAAGTTTATTATTATGGATAATATTAAAAAATTATTTAAAAAATTTAAGAAAATAAACAGCATATTAGATCTTGTAATTTATGGAAATATGAAAACAAACCATGTATATATTTTTTCCTTAGTGATTAATGATATCTATTTAATAACCTACATAATGTTCAAAAATTAAAGTTAATAAAATAAAAAAATTATATTTCATTTTTCATATAATTATATTAAAAATTTCATAAATTTAATATATCAAAATTATTAAATATAATATAACATATATTCCTAGAAAATGTTTATCAGATCAAAAATATATATATACATATATTAATAATATCAAGTTAATTTTATTTTCTTTTTAAATATTAAACATCAAAAAGTAAATCAAAATAAATATTTTAAAATTAAAAAAGAATTTTTATGTCACGAATATATGAAAAATTTATAAATTTTGTGATAAATAATAGCTTTGATTATTCCTTAAAAACACCGTCAAATATATTTTTAAAGTGTGATCTTAAAATCTTTTTGTTGTTTTTTTTTAATTAACTGATACAAGTTTCAATTAATTATATTTTATGACAGCAATTTATAATTGTATTAAGTATTTACTTTGTTAAAGCACTTGGTAAAGTCAACAAATTGGATTTTTATATAGAAGATCAATAATTTTGGAATAAGAAGCAATAATAAAGTAACTTTTAACATGTATTATCTTGGAAAAAGAAAGTTAAAGTAAATATTGACCTTTGGAAGCATTTACTACAGTTTGAAACTTTTTTTATGAAAGAACACAAGAAAGACTGCTTTTTCCAAAATGAAACCAGAGCAAAGTTATGGCATGCAGTCTATTCTCCATGTATACAGAGAAATTTATAAGCTTTAGGAAATTCAAATTAAGAGTGAATATGTGATTGTCTGATATAATTTTGGTATTCTGTTTTATGTTGAATAAATAATGTGCAGGGAATTGAATATTTGTAAGCAGTAGTTACAATTTATATTAATAAATTCATATATAAATATGTTTTTATTGTAATGAATGATGCACATTCATTTTGAGATATTTTGGAAGACATTACAGCAGAACACTATTTATCTGGCTCTAACGGGATCAAGTCCGATTCGGATGACTGAAAATCTGGATAATCCAGAAAATTCATTAACATGAATAACACAATTTATAGACTTTTTATTTTATATTTCTACAGTCTTCTCCAACATAATAATCAATTTCTTTCCTTTAGATATAATTTTCAGTGTTTTCTTTATTTCACAAATGTTTGACGAAGAGTGAAACTCAGCAAAACAATAGATGCTTTAGCGTTTTGAGTAAATAATAACTTTCAAGGTTACAAACAATAAATTTATTAACATGTTGACTATCATGAGAAGCACAGAATTTTTATTCAGTAGGAAAATAGGAATTTTTAAAAATTGAAAATCTTAAAAGATTAGAAAAGGTTCAGGAAGATATTAAATAAATTCAAAGAACATTCCCTCGAATGTATAACAATGATCATCATATGCTCATTCATAGGAAACAAGTCTATTTTTGTTATCCTCAGACAAGAATGTAATTAGGAGTCCTTTGACTTTTTTGCATTGATAGGTTTTCTATATGTCTATCTTTCTGAGACAGGAATTTTGTGTTTTATAATCCGGATAAATCAGAAATTTGAATTAATGGGATCCGGATAAATGGGGTTCCACTGTAATTCATTTCATGCAATCCTGAGAAGGGTAATATTCATTACTGCCCATCTTTCTTACTTGTTCCTGTATTATTTCCTGATCTTGATGAGTTAAAGACAATTTTATTTTTCTTATATATGACTGTTATTTTTAATTTTAACAATAATAAAGAATTGACATAGTCAATAAAATCAAGTTAATTTCTATATCAATTCACAATCGTCATTTAAAGTGAATTTTCATATTAAATCCAAATTACATTACACTATTAGCAATATTTAATAATTATAATTTTTTTTTTTTTTTTTTTGTATAATTTTAACAGTTTCATGTTAAAAAATAAATGAAATAAGAATTTTTCTTCTCATTTCTTTACTTTAAAATTTATTTAATTTAAGCTGTTTAAACAAATTAATAAGAAAGTTTTAAACAAATTTCAAATATGTATCTAATCAAGATGTTTTAATTCAGTTTGAAAATTATTGAGACTTCCTAACATACAATACATAGGCTAGTTTGAACAACAAATGAATATCTGCATGAAATAATTAAATAAACCTCTAAAATGTATAAAAATTTTAAATAAGTAATTCAAACTTATAATCTGAATTCAAACTGTAAGAAATTTTATCAGAGTTTTGTTAAATTAAAAATATAAAATAGATACATTTCAAAAAATCATTTATTTAAATATACATATATATATTAATGAGCAAACTGACAATTGATATTTATTATTTACATTGAAGAAATTCAATAAATAAAATTTTTTAATAATCTCTCTTCTTAAATAATAAAGTATTTTTATTGATAATGTTTGCTATTATAATATAATATGTAACTTATTGACAAACTAATGTATTTATTAAAAAAAAAAACTAAAATGTTTAATCCAATTATGGTATTTCAATGATTCAAACATTTAATAAAACTATATATTTGTGAAAAAAATTTATTATTAAAAGTTATGTAATATGGAAAACATTATCATTTGTAATATTCTATAGCAAAACTACTGATTTTTAATTTAAAATAAATTACTAATAAATAAGCAAAACACATTTAATGATGTATTTTACTTAATTTATTTAAAGCTGTACTTTCTAACAGCTAGAATCCACTTATCTGAAAGCTTAAAAATACGAATTATTCTTTGGGGTTATAGATCATCAAAACTATAAATGGTTTGTGACATTGCTTCTAACTATATAATCTATTTAATAATCAAATGATAGAGCTATATTAACTATTGAGCTAAAACTTGGCAAATTGATTACAAAGATATTACAATTTATTTCAATCCAATAGTTAATGTGGCTCTATCATTTGATTATTAATATAATTTGGACTTTGTTTACTACATATATATTTATAATCTATTTAAATTCAGTAATTATAATAAGTTAAATAGTCTTAAAAAATGAATTAGCCAAATAAAAAAATTACAGCAATTATATTATTTATGTATCATAACTGTTTTTTAATACAAAGTTTATAAAATTCTTTATTATACACTTAATAAATTTTTAAAATCCTTCATAACAGGTAAAACAGATAAAATAAAAGAACTTCTATTTGATACAGAGCTTTTGCATTTGCAGAGCATTTGCTTTTGTAGATAGTATGTTATAAGCAATACTGAAATCCAGATGTTTTACAAATAATTAAAAATGATCTAATTTTAGGCAATATATAAAAGTTTGGTTTAGTTTCATTAAATACCTAGCCTATGCTTTTTATAAAATGCCTAACACTTTCAGGAAATGTCCTATAATAATATGATTCAGCATTGAGATTTAGAGAGATGTTTTTGCTGAGTTTCTTATAAGAATTAATTAGTCCAAAAGAACATTTGCTTTGTAAAACAACTTTATTTCATAAATTGCCATTCAATAGCCATAGACTGCATCTCAGGTTAAAAAAATGTAAAAAAATATACATCATTGAAGAGCTATACAAAAAGAAAAATTTTTCTCAGTTTTCTTAAATATCCTTTCACAATCACTGGAACATAATCAACATTGGTGGAATTGATCTTGGTAGTATATCTACTCTTCATATTTTGCATATTATAATGAATGGCAATTTATGAAATATATTTTTAAAGGTAGGAACTGTTTTAGACTAATTAGTTTGTATAGGAAACTCTGGGGCCAAACTGGCCATCTGGAAATTTTGACAAATGCCAGAAAAGCTAGTGCCGTCTAGAGAGGCCAACACGGCACTGGAATTATATAAGATGTGCATATTTTAAAAACCCATTAGAAATGTCTTTTATATAAAAATTTTATGCATAATATTAACAGAAGACATTAGTAATAATATTATAATCAAATTAACCTATGTACTTAGAATTATTTTCCTTCTAATCGAACAAGGTATTTTTTTTTTCAAAAGATCAGTTTTTAATACAATGACAGTGCCAAATTTTGTTTTCACTCCAGCCCTAACAAACTTTGTGAATTAAGTATCATAACAATTCCAGAATTGACAATTTTAAAAATATTTTGTATATGAATTTTTATTATTCAACAAAATGTTTATTATTTTTCTTCTCAGTCACTAATTTGTAAATAACTAATAATTCAAAACTACGTAATGTCAAAATAAATAATTTTTTCAAATTTCTGTATTACAAATTTATATTGCAGTAAAGATAATATTTATTGATCATAAAAATTAATTATGACTTAGAAAAAATAGAAAATAATCAGGTTCTGATAACAAAATAAGAGAATATTTTGGATTCCTTAAAATTCCAAATTTTAATAGTTTGTACTTAAGCAATATTAAGTTACTTAGTTAAGAAAATATATATATACATACACATGCACACACACACACACACATATATATATATATATATATATATAATAAAATTAAAAGAATATTAACTCATTCATTAAGGAAAATACTGTATTTACTTGCATATAAGACGTCCTTGCACATAGGACAAGGTGTGACTTTAAAGATCAAAATAAGGAAAATTAGATTTATTAATACAATTCTAATTTTATTTCATTTAATCACAAGTAAAATATCAAATGAACATAAATGCACACATTGGCCCACAAAAATTACTGGCATTTTAAACTTTAAGGAAAAATCATGTAAAATCAACAACATAATTTGTTCACATAAAGCTGAACAATTGAGAATCTTTTTTGCCAATTCTTAACAGTTGAATCCACTCTCCGTCAATTACACCTATTAGTTTCTCTGAATTCTGATTTCCAAATAATCATCTGTTTTCACATGGGAATAGATTAAAACAGGAGCCCACACATTAAAACTATAAGTTTTAATGTGTGGGCTCTAGTGTAATTTTGAAATTTCAAATTGGAATTCAATTCAAAAGCTTTGCTTTTCCTATTGCTATTCATCTTTACTCCCAACAATACACAAGAATGATTGAAACAACCCAGATAAAATACTTTTATTTTTATACACCAGAGGGTGAGCATCCGGTAAAAAATGCAAACACATGGTTCACAAAAATTATTGCAAAAATGCAAAGAATCCTTCACTCATCCATATAGGACAATCTAGGTTTTTAAAGCAATGAAAAATGAATAAAAACCTCGTCTTATATGCGAGTAAATACAGTATATCACACAAATTATTAAATGGAACAGATACAGAATTTGCAGTCAATTGCATTTAAAAAATATTTTTTTAAATTTTGCATATTATATTATTTTTTCTAATTTTTTATTTTTATCAGTTTTTTTATATCTGTTAATAGTTTTCAATTAATAGTTTTTAATTAAAGAATATAAGATTCTTCAATTGCTGAAATGTTTTTTTTTTCAAAGTTTGATGTTTGATCATAATGTAACAACAAATATTTTAAAATTGGGTTAATGTTTATGTCAAACTGTCAGATTAGTTGGCTAATTTTAATAAATAATAACTTTGCAGTTTGATATGATAATAAAAATGTTAACTTCAATAAAAAAAAAATTCTTTTCAAATATCAAGTAAGGTAATTACTAAAGTGGCTATATCTTTTATTGCATATATCTGAATATATTAAACAATCTTCTTACCAAATTGTGTTACTGGACTTAGAAGGTTCTTGACTGTATCTGAATATAGTCAGCATAATTGTTAAAACATATAATGTTTATCAGTTATCTTATTTGATGTTTATAAATTATAATTTATATAATAATGATTTTTAAGATTCTAAATATCATCTATGTAATTTCTTTTTTTTTCATCAAAAAATAGCCAGAAATTGATGCAAAGTTCAGATACTGAATTAATAATTTTTAAATAGATAACAGTAGATGAATCTGATAATTTTGACAAAACAACAGAGGTGCATACATTATTGACTTTAGAATATGTGATTTTAAACATCTCATATATGAATGAAATTTGATCAAATACATTTCAACATTTTAGATTGAAAGTAAAATATTCAGAATAAAACTTTGTATAATTCCTATGGATTTTATAAAATATCTGGATTTTACATATTGCCTATAACATTAGTCTAAAGTTGTAAATGTAAACACATGGACTAAAAGATTTTGTGATTAAAAATCATAAAACATTTAGATTAATTTAAATGTAAAATTATATTATAAACCTCTTAGAATGAAGAAAATATTAAATCATATATTTCACTTCTTTCAACACTAAAATTTATTTTAAAATTATATTTTTATTTTATAAAATATATAAATAAATAATCAAGGCTTCTCACCATACCAAGTTGTATAAAACAAAACACACACACTATAACCAATAACCTCTCCTGGGCTCTCTGACAGCCCAGGAGGGGCATCAAAAATGTTTGCCAGTTTTGGATATTTCATGCCAGTTATTGGTTGTAAATAAATAATCTATTACAAATATACCCATGTGTATTGGATAAAAATTAAATACATATGAGATATATTTACAGTACTAGTTGAACTAGATCATTCCAATCTATTACATGATCTGTGAATATTAACAACTTCTAGATATGGACATGCAGATCACAACATATTAGATTAATCCAAAAACGATGTATGATTAGCAAATACTTTGAAAATTAAAATTTTCAGATAGATTCAATATTGAATTCACAAAAATTCAATATTGAGTTGGATCAGAATTACAGCAAGAAATCCAGAAAGTTTCATAACAAGTTCATAATAGAAAGTAAGATAATTTGACTACTTGTAGAAATGTTTTTTAAATTCAAACTGGTTTCATACTCATTTATTGAAAGAAAAGAAAAGAAAAAGTTTAAAAGAATGTTTTCAGGATAAGGAAAGTAAATGATATTCTTTTGGAGATGACGATAGTAACAATTAAGAAAATGGAAAATAAGACATAGAAATCAAAACCTCAGTAAAAAGATTTTAAAAGATAGTAGTTTAAAAATATTATGTTAAAAATATATAATATATTCATTGACAAAAAAGTTATGCATGTTATACACCAAGAAGGTGATGTTGAAATTGACTGAAACTTTATTACTAATTGTCATTACACTTGCACTAATAAGTAAATACAATATCATAGCAAAGAGGCAATTTCATGTGGAACAACAATACAATTTAAGGATTTTAGAACCTTTAGTCTCTGCTTTTGCCTGGATGCAGTCAGGCATAAAGGCACTGTATGAAATTCCAAAGGTTGGTCCACATTTTGTGACTGTTGCTTTAGATTGCTTACACTCCTAGGTGACCAAAACTGTCATCCCATCTGGTCCTACAAATGCCTAATGGATGACAAATTTGGAAAGACTAACAAAAGTGTGGCAACATGATAGCTATGGTTTCTCAGGAATGTCTATGTGCAGTCCTACCATGAAAAGCAACACAAGATAATAGTACATGATTTCCTGAATGTAACACTGTTTGTCAATGTCTTTTGCACTAACACTAAGCATAACTTACTGTAATATGAAATAGCTCCCAAGATCAGCACATTAGAAGTGGGAACAGTGTACCACTCAATAGTAAAGGCAAGATTCAAACACTCATCCACCAAACAAACATAGTGGCTATCCATTCCCACTTAGAACTGGGATTTGTTTATTAAAGATAATATATTGCTAGTCAGTAGCAGTCCATGCTTTTCTATCACAGCACCACTGCAAATGAAACTGACAATGGGATGCTGATGGCAGGGTGCATAGTGGTTGATAGACATGCAATTTGTTTCTTCATCTGCCAATAATATAAGAAACAGGATTCTATAGCAAGGCCTGCTCTAAATGATAAACAAAGATGCCGTTGCAGCTATTCTCGTTGTGACATGATTAGATGATCATTTCTCCTGGTGATCTGTCCAAGGCATCCAGAGCCTGCACACCATGTACACTATATGTGGCTTAACATATCCACTGTCTGCAACAATTCTTTACAGTCAGCCAAAATGGCCAAGAGAGCAATTCAGCAAAATGATCCTCCTGCTTCTCTCAAGCCCAATGATATATCTTTCTCAAACTCTAACAATTCTGTGTAATGTCTATGACGAGATGAAATGGGCGTGCTTGGCATTAAAAGACCCCTTCAAACAATAGATGCATGGAAAATTCTAAATACAGTAAATATCTGCAAGCCTTTTTATAAGATGTGGGGTGACATCCTAAGGCATTTTATTGACATTACTTAGTGTGCAATCAGACCACAACTGTAATTATTTAATACCTTATTGAGACATAGCTGTATGTCAAGTTTGTAGTAATCAGACAGTTTAACTAGAGACACAACCCTTTTGTCAATGAGTGTATTTATCTAAAGTTAAAATTATTTTATTTCTAATATTAAATCAGTTTTTTATATTAATAAAATTCATTTTCACATGAAATAATATTTACAATTTTTATTTCTTTCAAAAGAACTGAAAAACTTCAATGTTTAAATTAACATAAAAGATTGTACAAACTTCATAGCCAATCTTTTTATGTCTTTTTTTTTGCATGACCTTTTGAAATATTTATAAGAAAATATTTAATTTTATTTCAAAATTACTGTGATTTTGTTGTTATACAATTTTATTTTATACTTAAATCAACTATTTAACAAAATATAAAATGTGTATTTCACATGAATTACAGTCAACTCCGCATAAGTCGACACCCCAAGGGGAAGTGGAAATGTGTCGAGTTATCCGATGTGATGACTTAAGCGAAGTTGGAAAAAAAAACCACAAAACTTCAATTAATAAAATGCAGTAGTGCATTATACAGTAGTATAGGCTTACAATACATTGTGTCCTCCATTTACAATTATTCTGTAGATGAAAAACTGAAAAATTCATTTAGTGTTGTTTGTTTTGAGCACTTAACTGTCTCGACTTTCTTTTTCAACGATCATGAACGCCTTGAAAACATCATCTTCGCAATTGTCAATTGTTGGCAAGTAATGTCTAAAGATTCTTAATGCCTCTAGCGTGAGAAAATGCAAAATTGGATTCTGGTGTGACGATGATGTAGATTGCATATTTTCTTTTTGTTTATCTGTTATTATTTTATACATAAAAATACATAAAATGTTAAGGCATTCTTATTAATATGTATATATATTAATAATATTAATGTATTATTATATTATTAAATATATTAATTATATATTAATAAATAAATCGACTCCCCCTCCAGAAAAAAACGAGTTTGCACCACATGTGCAGAGTGAATTCATTTTTTCAAGAGGGGGTGACGACTTTTCGGAGTGTGGGACAGCAAAAGTATGTTGACTTATCCAGTGGTGACGAGTTAAACAGTGTCGAGTAAACCGGAGTTTTTTAACATTAATGCCTATGTAAGTCGGCCGGGACCACAGAAAACTGACTACTTAACCGAGGGTGTCGACTTATCGCGATTCGACTGTATATAAATTTCTATTCCTGTTTTCCTACACATAGTTTGAAAAAATATAGTTTTTTTTCTATTTTTAATTATCTCAGTAAGAAAAATTTGCCATTAAAAATAGAAGATTATAAATTCTAGATTAAAAAATTAACAAAAATAATTTCTAGTTAGTTAATTTTATATCAATCATTATATGAACAGATTCTTTTTATCAAAGTAATTAATAAAGCAATAGTAAAATTGAAATAATCACAATCATCAAAAGAAGAAATTAGACATGAGTTTCTCTTAGAAAACTCACTAATAAATAATAACAATCTTGCTAAGCATTATTGAAAATATAAATAATTTTAATGCATTTTGTAATTTAATTAATAAAAATTTAAAATATGGAATAAATATATCTATGATGTACTGTAATAACAATAGAAAATATTTCATAATTATACAATAATAATAATAATTATTAAAACAAAATTAAAAGTATGAGTTAATATTTTTTTAATATTAAATTTTGATTCTATATGAAATCAATGACTTAAGAAATCACTTTTTGCAATTATCTTTACATGTAGTTTATTAACTATAAAATATTGAAAAATGAAATCACCAAAGAAATATTGTATGGTAGATAAATTATAATCTAAACTTAGTAATTACAAAATACTGCAGCATTTACAAAATTTGAATACCTATATGTAATATATAATCTTCATACATAATTAAAATGAATTTCATGCAAAGTAACTTTTTATGTGTAATTTAACGTATTTGTTATACTTATTAACAATGATTTTTTTTTAATTTTAAAATCATAGCTCACTCATAGTATTCAAAAGATTTAATAATTAGAAAAATTTAATATATATGTAATGTATAAATCTATGGTTATCTAAATAGTATAATCTTTGGAAGCTGCAAAAATTTTTGCACTGCATATTATTTTGAAATGCTGGTTTAAATATTGACAACATGGATATCATATGAACATGTTAAGTTCTAAAATGAAAAACAAAATTCTCATGTTCTCATGAAACCTACAGCAAGCTGTTACTTGTACTTATAAAAATTTTATGCATATTTTGAAAATAAATATCTAACTTGTTTATACAGATCTTTGTTTTCTATTTTATATTTGTATTATAAAACACTTTTGTGAAATACAATAAACTGATATTTCTATGACTTGAATCTAACATCAAACATTTTGAAAAACAATCTATTCATCCTAAGGAATTCACTGTACAATTTAAAATTTATTTCAAAAATATTTTTAAATATTTAAATAAAAACAATAATTTTATTTCTTTTTTATAATTTAAATTTTCATATAGTACTTCTATTTTAAAGTTTGTTTTGTTGAAAATTATTGTAAATTCTGCTTAATGTGATCAATTCTATTAAAAATTTTGAAATCAGAAATGCTGTCAATTTACATATTTATTAAATAAAATTACATTCCATTCAATTTTAGTATAATTTACTCAATTCTGTTACAAAAAGAAAGTCCCTGAATATTGAAAAATTTAAATAAATACACTTGTTTTGTTAGTCTAACAAGACAATAAGTAAGTAAATAAGTGATTTTTAACATTTTTGATTTTGAAACACATTTAAGAATTTAAGAATATGAAATTTTTGCATACTTATTAAATGTGTATAAGTTTATAGCTCTATTTAGAAAAATATCAAATTTCAATTATACAAGGAAAACAAAAGTTTTTCTGTCAAAACATACATAATAAAACTGTTCCAACTCACTAATTTTTAAACAGCTTTAAAATTTAAATATAATCTAGTAAACTTTTATTATATTTCTTTAGAAAAATATTTTAGGAATATTTTTGCCTTTCCACTTTACTCTGATTCAAGAAAGCTATGAAATTTAATATTAAATTGAAATACTTTTTGTTTTGTAAATCATTCAAATATACTTTATTTAAAGACAACAAATCCATTTTTCAAAAAATATTTTAAATTTAAAAATATTAATTATCTGTTAATTATGCTTATATTTAATTTTAAACATCAAAACTGTTCTCTGAACAAATGATAAACTGAGAAATCTGAAATGTTTCTGTATTAAAGTTTTGATTTTTATATAAATTACCATCATTCAAATTTGAACAATGATACATTCAATTTTCCCTATGTCTATTGAAACAATGTTATTAAAATAATTTAATAACAAGTACTGTACAGTACATTATTTCTTATAAAGGAAAAAATTATTTCCCAATCCAATAAATGTATTAATGATATTTGGAAAACATAGATACTACAATCATTCATGCCACTTCAAACTTAAATTGCAACAATTAATTGCAATCTAAGTGGTACAGCTTGAACTGTTGCATTATTTGAATCTATTTCAATCTACATTGAAATTTATATATTTAAAACAACAAAAAATAAAACATAATCTAAAGAAAAATCTATTGTTTCCAATGGTGTTTATCATTTAAATTTTATAATATAGTAATCTAGACTCCAACCAAATGCCAAATTCTATCAGGCTAGATATGGCTAAATACTAAATAAATCGTGCAACCAATTTGGCACTAGAGGGAAGCGTTAGGCACCATCTCTTATTAAATTTAATAACCAAATTGGTTGCATGATTTATTAAGTATTTAGCTATATCTAGTCTGATAGAATTCGGCATTTGGTTGGAGTCTAGCTTATAGTATATCGGGTCTAGCGAGGTTATTTATATAATATAATAATCATTTTTATATAAAATATGCATTTCACAATTTAAAAAAAAAACACCAAGGAAAAACAAAATTATTGAAAAGATTGATGCGATTAATCTATCACTTTATGTCAGTCAATTAATTTCGATTATTTAAATCTAAAATGATTGGATATTAAAAATATGACTTAATCCTCATTTGATACATTTTTAAAGGATTATATTTGTGGTTGGTTAATTAGAGTTGGGGATTTTAATGTAAGGGCTTTGGTAAGTCAAAGTACCAAAATAGATTAATTACACAGTAATAAATTATGCTAATATATGATTGGATAGTTGAGGAATTCATTTTTCCAAATAATATACTATGACATGGAACATAAACTAATACTGCGATGAAAAGATTTGGCTGCTATTCTCAAATAGTATTTTCAAGGATTTCTGTTGTCTGGAATTTTTACTTATTTCTTTTATTATTGTGAAATGAGAAATTTAACAATAAAACAAATAAAATATAAAACTAATATTTATTAGCTCATCAAATTCTATGTCTTGAATGAACTAAAACTAGATAATTATAAATGTACACCATTTAAGAATCTATGTTACTAGAATTAAACAATGTTTGCCATTAAAAAAATATTATATCAATGTACTTCATTTTTTCTAAGCAAACTTAATCTAAAAATAAAAAGTATAGTCTCTGAAAAAATAATTTATATTATAATGAATAAGAAAATATCTAAATTGTAAAATCTGAAAGTGATAAACAGTGTTTTTCAACAGCTGACCATAATTGATTCTCTGTAATACTTCTCACATGCATTGTGATCTTTCAAGGCTGTCAAGTTTCAACAAGACATTCATAAACCACATTTTAAGTGCTTCCACAACCAAAATTCACACAGATTAAGATCTGGAGTTCAACTGACTATGCAACAGGAAATGTACCACTAATCACTGTCATTAGTAAAATATTGCTGCAAAATCTGCTACACAAAGCATCTGATAAGCTAAATTTAAGTTCTTGTGTATTATCTAACATGCAGCAAATGATATCAATTTGACATCATTTGCTGTAGGCTAGACATGTTAGACAAGAACTTAGATCCAACTAATTGTGGAGATTCTCCATCATGCATGGATGTGGTTGACTCAGAGTATTGTTACTATTTCAGTTAAAGTACGACAAAAGTGTCCAGTATCACTTAGTATCTCTCATTCATCATAGAGCATGTTGTAGGCCTGTGAAATTAGCTTCTTTGAAGAAGAAAATTCAAGGATAAATGTGGCTATAAATCCACACCAAACTGTAACTTTAAGCAAGTGCAATGGAATCTGTTCGAAAAAATGAGACCCAAATGCAACATTTATGGGTGTTCACTATTCCACTGAGTTGAAAATGTACAGGTACCTTGTTGCTTCACAGGGTCTTCCATACCCATGACCATGAACCCAAGACATGTCAACTTCCACTCTACTCTGATAAGGATAAAGGAAGGTCAAATGTAAGTTGGGTTTTCCTGTTGGCAATAAGCAATTACTGGTTGTGGTTGATCTTACATGGATAAAAATGCACCAACTTTCTCAGTATCTTCCACAATGTGCCATAGAATACACCCTACTGCTTGACACTGCAAATGCACTATTGTAGTCTGCAACAGTATTCATTAACTGTTCAACAACAGCTATATCATCTTCAATGATTTGTGAAGTTATAGGTTTTCACCTTCAATCTGGTTGAACTCCCAGGCATCCAGTTTCCTCAAATCAAGTGATTATTCTCCTGAGATCCCCTGAAACAGTCCTTGACATAAATTCTTAAAACAATAAAATTCCTGAAATGTATCTACAATATTGCCATTGTTTTCATAAAACAGTTTAAAGAAATGTGCATTCCAGCAGGCCATTGTAGTGATAAGAATGGCATTCAACAGTTGTGATCACTTTTATATCCAGAACTTGGCTGCAACATGTATGCTTATGCAAAGGAAACTGCTTTTTTATTGCTTGCAGTGCCAAAAGTACTATGGTGAGTTTTGGTACTGATTTTATTTTTTATGAATATGTCTTCTATAGAGCCTGAAATGTACCAGACCAAATTAGGTTGCATTTGTATTGCTAAATATTTCTCTAAGCAGCATTGAACAGAGGTACTATACTTAATTACAATCATCCAACATATTAATGAAGAAAAATTGTTGCATATAATATTTTTTTAAAAAACATTAAAAATAAATAAAGTTCTGTATAAAATACTTTTGGAACTGCTCGAAGACAATAGCAGTTTACTAATTACAGAATATAAGTAATTCTATTTATATTACAGTAATGGGTTAAATATCTGGCTTCCAGAAGACTGGAATGACTAGAAAACTAGCTATTTTTGAAACTGGCTAGTTTTGATTTTGACAAGCTGTGGTACAGCTATAGTTCACTAAATGACTGCTTTGTTTTGTTTATGACATACACATTGCATGACACCAGTTCCAGTGTGACTTTTGGCATACTGTGTTAAAAATTGTTTTGTCCTTTACTTTCCATTGTTTATTTTATATTTTATATATATATATATAGTCTTTGTTCAGAAAATTGGAAAATCCAGAAATTCAGACCTCTTCCACTCCAAAGCTTGCTGGAGTGGAAGAGGTCTTAAATTTTTCAATTTCAAAGTGAACAACACACAAGGGAGAAAAAAGTGCCTTAGTGTACTGAAAAGTGTAAGTGTGAAATCATATAAATGAAAAATACATAATTGAAGAGTTTTATAATGGAAAAAGTACTGTGCAGAAAATATTTAATGTATATCACAAAAAACATACAACTAAGAAATGTATAAGTGTGGTTCAACTGTATTTAAAATAAATTATTTAGAAAAGTTATGAAGAAGAATAAGTATTTCATAAATTCTTTATATATGAATTAGTACATAGTATAGTTTTGATCCAACTAAAATTTTTCACCAAAACGGAAACAAACTAAATTTTTTAAAAATATCTTAAAAAGATATTGTGCTAAGGTCCTAAAATATAGAAATCAGAAGTAAATATTAAATTTAATATAAAAATATATCAATCATTTGCTACTCTTTTTTATTTTCACCATTATTGAAATACTTTAAAAATAAAAATGCAACATTTTTATACATGTATAATTTTAAGTAAATTAGTAATTCATATGACTTTTTCTTTGATTAATGAACTGTCCAAACTGATTAATCTAGTTTTTGTTTCAAGAAAACCAAAATGAACTGAATTTAATTTGGAAAGCTTCTTTAAAAGAAATATAGTGATGACAGATAATGAAACAATAGTTGAATTTTTTCTTTCTATCAAAGTATGTATTGATTCTGTTACTGGAATAGTTTTCCTGATTTTTTTACCTGTAACAATATGTCTTCATTATGGTTATTTTTAATAACTTAATACTTAATAATCATGAAATAAAAAGTGATATAAAAAATTTCAATGGAATATATTTTCAAAAATTTTCATTTTAAAATTATTATTATCTTTATATTAATTAATAACCAGTGTAAAGATGATTGAAATAGTATAATAAAAATATTTTAATCACAATGTTTTTTTTAATATAATATGTTTACAATTTATTAGAGAAATCAAAATCTACAATACTAATTGTGACATTTTAGCAAATTTTTATAAAACATATTATACACATTATTACTAAATAGATATACCATACCAGAGTGACTATATTACACATTGACTCATTTGTTAAAAAAAAGCTTTTCTTCAATCTATTCTAAATTATTGAAACGAAACCTTTAAAGCCATCTTGAATTCTTTCAATAGATAAAAATTAATATTGCAAAAGAATTAAGTTTATAGCAAAAACTGCTAGTATTTTTAAAGTTTATATACTGTAAGGTAAATAATATTTGATATTTAATTTCTAATAATCCCTGAGTTTATTATTATCTGACATTTATTTACTACTAATTTATATTTTAAAAAAAATCAAAATTAAGCTAACATACTACATAGCAATAGACAGACAAATTATTTTATCTAATATGTTTTGAGACAAGGCAACTTTTTCCTATCATTAATTAAAAAATTAGAACAATATACAAAATATGTATTCCATTACAATTAAATTTTTTGAATTTTATGTTAAAAATACAGATAAAATAACTGCTATGCCAAACAAAAATATATATACATATAGTAGGTGCTTACATCTTACTGTAATCACTTTGGATGGGATTAGCCTATTCTGATAACAATAACCGAGTGATAACATTATGCAGTGAAAGTAATTAGAAAATAATTAATGGAAAATTTATTTTATTGAATCAGATAATTTAAAAACATGTTTAAAAAATTTAAAAAGTTTAAAAATAAACTTAATAATTAACTTAAAAGCTTATTAATTATAATAATAATTATTTGAATAGTTTATCCAGCATAAACTACAGTACTATCTGTATTCCATATTGAGTGCAAGATTAAACAAACATTTTCTGTATTAAGAATAATCATCATATATGATAGAATCAATTTAAATTAAATCACTCAAACTGTTTTTCTGGCATTTTTATAGGGACAACATGGTTTAAAAATGTAGTTATTGGTTTTGTCTGTTGGCTGTCATTAACCATCTAAGTAAATTCAAACTTATCATTATGTTAATAAATTTCTGATTGTAATAAGCAAAACTTTTGTATTATTATTTAATTTATATGTTTTGAAATGTGTTAATTCCGATAACTATATCTGTGATTACAATAAGCAGCACCTACCTTCACGATGGCTGAAGTTGATAATTGCAAATGAAATAATTATCAGATTCATCTAACATATCACTAATATAATTCAGTATGTTTGCAATAAAATTAAGTAAAAATATTTTTGTTCTTTGTAAAGGAAAGTAGAATCCAAACTCAAATTATTCAGCAAAACAATATAAAAAAAAAACAGTAATATCTCGACTTACACTACCCCGACTTACGCGAACCCGGAGTTACACAATTTTCAAACCTCGTTGATTCGTCTTTTGTTTGAGTGCCACATAACTATTGATTACTCACTCCCCCCACACTATTGTTCAGCTGACACATGTTCGGAATGTTCGGACATGTTGTGCGGAATTGACACATAGCTACAATTTATTCTGTGTTATTTATTTCTGTGTTTGTTATATCTATAAAGACTTGAGAGACTACTATGTCATCCAAACGAAGTAGAACTGATTCTTCTGCATCAAACAAAAAAAGAAAAACTTTATCTTTGGAATGTAAAGTTAACATTATTAAAGACTTCGATACAAAAATGAAAATTTGTGATTGGCAAAGAAGTTTCATCTACAAGAATCGAGGGTCAGAACAATTATAAAAGGTGAAGAAAAATTCTCGAAGCTGCGAAAACTTGACAGAAGGCCTCAGTTCAATTGAAAAGGGGTTACAAATTTAAAAAAATATAGATTCCAACAAAGAGCGCATTTCTTCTACAAAACGAGAAATAAAAAAAATTATTAGCATGCTACGAGGAAATTTTGCGGAAAAAAAACTATTTGAGCCGTCAGACGAATTTGTTAGATTTTATGAAGCCTTCTACATCAAAATAACTTCGGTTTACAATTTTAATAATATAATTTCTTATACATATGTATTATCTAAGATTTTATTAAACATTTTTTTCTAAATTATTGTTTTCTTTAGTCTCTGGCCCCAATTAAAAATAATTTGTATGTATTTATATGCGAAATTATACCCAAACTTACGCGAATTCAACTTATGCAGTTAACGCTCGGTCCCACCTATCGTGTAAGTTCGGGATATTACTGTATGTAAAAAATATTTTATAAATGCATATAATTTATATCAATTTAAAATATTTGTTAAGTTTCTAAAATAAATGCTAAATACTCTTGATTAATAAATTTATTTTTATTTGTAAAATTCAAAATTCTATCAATTAGTTTACATTAATGTTTGATATTACTGACAAAATACTATTGAATTAGAGAGTAATAAGAGAAAATTTTAAAGCTTAAGAAATTCTAAACAATTATTGCTTTAGAATTTTAAAAACTTTTATTTTAAAATTTATTTAAATAGAGTCAATTGTAATTATTATAATCATTTGAAATTTCAGTAACTATAAAATTTTAAGATGATTTCATAGCTAAATAAAATATCAATTCTTTTTTGAAGACAGTATTTCTTTAGCTTGTTTTAACTGATAAACAATTTAGAAAACAACATTAAAATAATAAAGTAAATTTTACTAATTTTAATAGAAAAAATATACTAAATGTCTATTTATAATCTCCTTTCCAGAGAGATATATAATAAATTAGTAAAATACATATTACAAAACATACAAAGTAAAAATTATGTCAACAAAAAATATCATTATTATTCATTAAACTAATTAGTATTTAAAATTTTTATTTGATCATAATTTTTCCATATATAGTCAAATTTATTTTTTAAATTAAACCTTACTTTATTTCATAAAATAACATTTAATGAAATTATAAGAACTAAAAAATTATTATATATATTATATAATATAATATATTATAATATATATTTTTTTAAATAAAAAATTAATCTTTTCAAAAATATTTATTACTTTAACTAGCCCCTGCATAAGATTTTAAATGGATGGAAATTTTTAAAAAATTTTGTAATATACTTTGTTAATTTTTACAACATAGGAATAGAGAGTAACACAATACAGTACTTTAAGGAGGAACTGAATGGGTATAAGTAAGTTATGTATACATTATACAATTTAATTTTAATTTTATTATATTTTAATTCTTCCCAAACGGAAGGGTTTAACCCCCCGGTGCATGGCCTTTACCTACATTCAAAAATGATTCAATAACCTTATAAAATTTATTTATTTAAAACTTAAAAGAAAGTAATTTTTTAAAAAGGGAGAGAATCAAATCTTTATTATAAATTTTAATTATCAATAAAACAAAATATAAAAACTACATATTAAAAAATATTTTATTCTATTTTTTATAGAAAGAGAAAACTAATAACTCATATAACCTGTTCATATCAAATAGATATAATTTAATTTGTTAAAAATATGAAAATGTATCTTATACATGAAATGTTGCTTCATATAGTAAATATTAAAAATTTACAAAACAAAAAAAAAAAAAACTATATACATCTAATAACAACCATCACTTGAATTTATTGATTTAACAATATATTCATTCAATCATAAGTATGACATTAAATTCAGATTTGTAATAATTTCAATGTAACATGCAAGAATTTTGTAGGGAACATTGTATGTTGCTCATAAACCTAAATTCTATGTTAACACATTCCCAATTTGTGAATGCACTTGAAATTAATATTTAATTAGTGTTCTACTTATATACTTATATTTATTACTTTTTAAAATATAATTCTTTCAATATAGTAAAAATAAACAGAAGGAAAATGCTAAATGTTAATGGAAGTGGTTAATGTAATAAACTTTACTTTTATATAACTCTTATTGAAAAAAGAAAAATTTAAATAATCTAAGGATTATATAATGATTAAAAAGAACTTTTAAAATTTAAGTTCTTTTCCTACCTTGTATTGATGAGGTATTGGGCAAGATTGATGGCTTCTGGGGTCCCAGAGATTGTTACTGTTCTTTCTTTAGATCCCTCTTCAGAATTGGATATTTTAATAGTGGCACCAGATAGTTGCCTATGAAGTAATTTTAATAGCACTTTAGTAAGAAGGTGATTTAAAAATTTATTAATTTGTTTATTCAACTCTTAGCTTTTAAATTACACACACACACTTCACTTTAAGATACTTTGCTTCAGTGACCTTCACTAATATGGTATTTTCCAATTACATACATAATTTATTCATGTTCATTAAGAGCAACATAAGGACTTTCAGCACTTACTTTGCTCTTAGAGGAGTCTTTGGAGGTTATTTTATTTATTCTTGTTATTTTTGCATCTTTTTTAGACCTAGTATTATTGCATACTTAATAAATAATAGTGGAAATATATTCTTAGACTTTTATATGCATTGACAAGAAAAAAAGGCTGTAATTCACTTTAAAGTAATATTTGTTTTACTGCAGTAGTATAGCTCCTAACCCACCACATTAGTAAGGTATGCCTACTTATAATATTTAAAATTTATTTTTATAAAATAATAAACCAGATACATTTATAGACATTTAAAACTTTTACAAAAACAAAATTAAATATGTATTTTGATATCATATAACAATCAAAACATAATTACAATTTCTATTATAATTAGATTTCCAGAAATCAAATTACGTAAAATTATTTTTAATATTTGATAATCATTTTATAATTACTTAACCCTCAATACTGGATGCATAAAACAAAAAGACTACTCACACAGACAACCAGAATCCAGCAAATAAACAGATACATGAATGTTTTCATCTACCTTCCAGTAGACATTGTATTACGATTCTACAAGAAAATTTCTCATTCAGAATCACACGTATCACATGGTAGATATCGCACTTGGCCATTGATGGATATATATGACGTTATAGAATTTGAGTCAGATGAAACGTCATCAGCTAGACATTGATGAACGTAAAACTTCCAAGCTATAGGAATGACTCTGCGTTCTTGTGGTTGATGGTGCATGTCCTTACAGCGGCCTTGTAGATCTCATATTTCTCAATGTGCCATAAAAGCATTTTATCATTTGTAGAGTGGAGGATCCTAGATAAATTAAAGAAGATCTCCACTCCTAAGTCCGAAGCATAAGATGCAAGGACAGTCGAATAATGGCCTTTCTTGATGTCTTCAGTGTTCCAATGTATAACAATGCCTTGGCCCCCATGTACCAAGTCTTCTAGCTTTTGTTTGACATTTAAGTGGTGCACTACCATCTTTTCTCTCCTTTGCAATGCCTAGACCCCAAAAACTGGCACTACCTCCCAAGAGTGTACTTTGTTCCACTACACAATCATAGATGTGCTACCTCCTCGCATATATTGGGGCTACGTGCAGGCACATACAAACATGCCTCAAGGAACACCACGAGGACATCAAGAATGACTGTTACTCGACTGCCCTTGCATCTTATGCTTCGGACTCAGGAGTGGAGGTCTTCTTTAATTTATCAAGGATCCTCCACTCTACATATGATAAAATGCTTTTATGACACATGGAGAAGTATGAGATCTACAAGGCCGCTGTAAGGACATGCACCATCAACCACAAGAACGCAGAGTCATTCCTATAGCTTGGAAGTTTTACGTTCATCAATGTCTAGCTGACGACGTTTCATTCGACTCAAATTCTGCAACATCATATATATCCATCAATGGCCAAGTGTGACATCTACTACACGGCACGATGCAATTCTAAATGAGAAATTTTCTCGTAAAATCGTAATACAATGTCTACTGGAAGGTAGATCAGTGATTCCCAAAGTGTGCGCCGCGGCTCCCCGGGGCGCCGAGATGCCGTCATAAGGGCGCCGCGAAATATTCAATTAAACAATTCGGCAATTTTCTTGGAATTTCCAATTCTCGAAATTTTGCGCCAACAATCGTGTATGCTGACAAAATTCCAAGAATTTAGCAACTTTCGAGTCTTTCATTGTTTTCTTTCTCCACCCATGCTTTAGTGGTTTAGTCACTAAAGCTTGGGTGTGGAGCTAGACGCTAAGCGTGGGTAACGCAGTACCAAGTTGGATTTCTGTTCATTCGTTGTCACCATCTTAGTGTTTGCATTAGTTTTTGTTTGTTGGACTAACGACTAACTTAACAGTATGGTGGTTAAGTTAATTTTCAAAAGTTATTTTTCTGATCACCCTAAAAATGGACAAATTCTTATTAAACTCGAATAATAAAGATAGTGCTGAATCTAGAGAGGATGTTCCAGAAACAAGTGGCAAGGGTTTCGAGAGGCGAAAACGTCGTGACAGTTATTTGGATTTTGGCTTTACATCAATAAACGAAAATGATAAGGAGAGACCACAGTGTGTGTTGTGTATGAAAGTTTTGGCACCAGAATGTATGCTTCCAAGTAAGTTAAAACGACATTTAGAAACCAACCATTCTAACTTTGTTGGTAGACCTCGCGACTTTTTTACCAAAAAGTTAATTGAATTAAAACAACAAAAAAGCAGCATTTTTAAACATATGTCAATACCAAATAATGCTTTGCTAGCATCATACAAAGTTGCATATAGAGTTGCTAAGTGTAAAAAGTCCCATACCATCGCAGAGCAACTCATTCTACCGGCTGCTGTAGATTTAGTAAACATTATGATTGGCGAGACGGCGGGAAAACTGCTTTCAAAAGTCCCTTTGTCTAACAATACCATTAGTCGCAGAATTCAGCACATGGGGAGGATCTTAATATACAATTAATTGAAAAATTAAAAAAAAGTGAATTTGGATTACAACTCGATGAGGCCACAGATAATAATAAGGACGCACACTTGATTTGTTACGTACGGTTCTTAGATGGTAATTCAATCGTTGAGGACCTTCTCTTTTGTAAAAGTATTACTGGAAGTATACAAAGGCTTACGATTTGTTCGAGATCCTGAATATATTTATGGTTGAAAATAATTTAGAATGGACAAAGTGCGTTGGTGTTTGTACTGACGGTGGTCGTTCAATGTCCGGCTCTTATGGAGGATTGCAGGCGCTTATTCGAAACAAAGCTCCAGATTCAGTTTGGACCCATTGCATCATTCACAGAGAAGCACTGGCATCAAAGTATATGAGTCCTCCACTAAATATAGTTTTAGAACGTGTAGTAAATATAGTAAACTATATAAAAATTCGGCCACTGAAAGCAAGATTTTTTAAAAAAATGTGTGAAGATATGGGAGCCGAATACACATCTTTGTTGTACTACTGCCACTCACGATGGCTCTCTCGCGGAGGTGTATTGTCTCGTACGTTCCAATTACGGCAAGAAATATACGCTTTCCTTGAAGAAGAAAAACATGAGTATGCCAAACACTTTGTGGAAACAGACTTTTTGATTAAACTCGCATATCTATGTGATATTTTTGAAAAGTTAAATTCGTTGAATATCTCCTTACAAGGACGCAATATGCACATTTTAAAGCAAACAGAAAAGATTTCAGCTTTCAGAAAAAAATTACAGCTATGGAAAATAAAAATTAATAAAGAGTGTATCAGTGATTGTTTTCCCTTGTTGCACCAGTTTGTAACCTCCAATGAAATTAATTTGTCTTGCAATATAAAATCCATTTTTGTTGATCTTATAAATCAGAAAGCTTATCAAAGTTGATCAGAGCTTATAAAAAAGTTCGAAAAATACTTTGAAGCAGATATTGATAAATTTACATGGATTCAAAACCCATTTAGAGCCAAGACTCCATCTGAATTTACTTCTTTAGAAGAAGAATCTTTTATTGACTTGTCTTGCGATAATACTTTAAAGTTAAAATTTGGTAGCATGGAACTTTCTGATTTTTGGATATCAGTAAAAGAGGAATATCCACTGCTTAGTGGTAAAGCTCTACGAATATTAATTCCGTTTGCAACATCCTATTTGTGCGAAGCTGGGTTTTCGGCAGTCGCAGTAATAAAAAGTAAATATCGCTCGAAAATTAACGTTGAACAAGAAATGAGGGTCGCCATATCCAATTTTATTCCGAGATTTGAGAAGTTGTGTAGTGAACATCGAGCCCATCCATCCCATTAATAATTTTAATAATGTTAATCAACAATAAACGTTCAATAAATTGTTTGTGAATTCAAAATTCGTGTTTAATTTATTTTTCAACTAACCTAACCACATGGTGGTTGTCCAGTCTCAATATAGATATTACCGAAACAGTTGAAATTAGATATTTTATATTATCCCAAGGAAAATAGTAAGTATCTGTTTTTAATTTTTCGCTGTTAATTGGATAATCGCTTTTGAAAAGGAAAGTTTTCCAATTTTTCAAGTAAGTCAAAAATTTAGGGCGTATAGATGAAGAAAGTCTGCAACATCATATATATCCATCAATGGCCAAGTGTGACATCTACTACACGGCACATGCAATTCTAAATGAGAAATTTTCTCGTAAAATCGTAATACAATGTCTACTGGAAGGTAGATGAAAACATTTGTGTATCTGTTTCTTTGCAGGATTCTGGTTGTCTGTGTGAGTAGTCTTTTTGTTTAAAATATAAATAAATGAATATATAGTTCCTGTTGTGTAAAACAATATTACAAATCTTACCAGTGAAAATAAATATATGTATATAATAAAATTACAGTATATATTTCATATTTTACCTTATATAAACATTTATGCTTATATATTATATATATGTTAATATATAATAGTAAGTCACAAAAGTGCACAAAAATAGCATCCATTTATGCTCACAAATATTTGGTTTAAAATATTTCAGTGAAATTTCTATATTCTATTTCATCTAAGAGCAAATAAGATGTAAACAAAAAATTTCAAGATTAGAAAGATAATTAACATTCATAAATGAGAATCATGCACTTCAAATGCTAAATGAATAGAAACAATGCATATATTTTTGTCATAAATTATTTTTAATTTTATTCAAAAGTCACTTTTATTAAAATAATTTTCATGATCACCCTCTTAATACCCAAAGGGCAGAAAGAATTTTAAAAAATTCATAATCTGGTTCTAATCCAGAATTTCTGATAAACCTGTAACAGGTTTTATGTTGCAATTGATGATGTAATTTTCTACTTAGAGTACTTTTAGAAGAAAATAAATTTAGTGATAATACAATATAAGCAACAATTAAGACAAATGGTGATAAACATTTGTTCAGCAAGTTTGTTGCAATTTACATTATATATATATATATATATATATATGTTGTTATAATTTTTTAGATAATGATTCACTTTTGAGTCATGTGCATACATGATAACTTAATGATGTTAGGAGCTGTTCATGCACATGCACATGCACATAATATCTTAACAAAAATATAACATAGTTATTTATATAATCAGCTAAAATATTATAATATAAAATTAATATTAAAAGAATATTTGCATTTATTTTGTATCACTTATAGTATAATTTAAATTATAAATCCAAACAATATCCAAATGATAAAACTGAATCTTCAAACAGAAATAAAATAATCATCAAAATAATGAAGAAGCATATTGAAATCTTCATTTATAAACTTTTGACAATATGTTAATTAATAAATTTTTTCACATTTAATACAATGAAGATCTTATTGATGTCATCCACTGTGTAAATTTATATATAAAAATGTGAAAGCAAACTAAACAGAAAATAATATAAATTATTCAGTACCAAAAATTTATAGTTGACATTTACAAACACTAACAGTTAACAGAGCATCTGAATTCAACACTGCAATAAACTCACTTGCACATCTGCTGCATTATTCTAACAGCATGTTGAATGTACTAAGCAAATCTATTACAACAAACATATTACAGAAATTTAAGATTAATATTAATATTCTGAATGAAACAAAATATGGAAAAGATACAAATGACAATAAAGAGAAGAAAATGGTAAAACTAAAAGTTTATTTTATATTTTTATCATTGGGTTATTGTTGTGTTGTCAGGATGACAAATTATTATTAATTCAGTGAACATTTCACTTTTGTAATAAAATTTATTCCTCCTGGAATAGGTAATGGTTTCAATAGATATCCATAAAATTTTGGCATCAATTACAGTCATGTAAGAGAAAATATAGTTGAAACTGGTTTTACAATTAGCCATTTAAGTGATCACCTCTACATAATGGCAGTTTTTGAAATTATAAATTTTTTGACCATTGACTTCAGTGGCAAGTGATCAATTTGCTGCACATTTTTTAAGTTATATAATAATTTAATAGTCAGTTAATATAAGGAAAGAAATTTTAAAACATTTAAAGATTGAATAATTCAGCATACATCATGGAAACAAACATGATTACAACTGGAAATACATTCATAAAAATAAAAATATAATTAAGTAATAAATACAATTTATTTTAAAAATATCTATGTGAATAAAATCTGTTTTCAATCATTGATGAATATCCCTCCCATATGCTACTTGTAGAAATTTATTCCTGTGTCATTTATGAATTTGAAAAATAAAAAACTACATTAAAATTAATTAAATTTATTAGGGTGTTAAAATGAAGAAATATTGCATTGTAGCAATTCTTATAATTCATGATTAAAATAGACTGAAATAGTTGGTACAAATTATTATAATTTTCACACATGATAATAGAGACTGTTTAAATTTGTTTTAGTTTGGTTTTACATGAAAACTAAATTTTTTGCAGAGAAAATTAAGATTAGAAAGAAAAACTTTAAAGGAGTAATAAAGAAGTCACAATTACTGTAAGTAATTGTGACTTCTTTATTACTCCTTCCACAATTACAGTAATTGTGACTTCTGCCTTTCAGGCAAAATCAAAAAGTGCTTAATCTATTACTGTAAGTAGTTTCCTTCAATCGTTTTGAGTTTTTCTAATGTGTATACATGAGTTGTTTGTTTCTGTGCCATGCAGAGATTTAAAATTAAGTTTAGTACAGAAACACTGTTTAAGTTATGAAACAGAAGTCCCTAAATTTAGAAAATAAAAGTTATTCTAATCCAGCAACTTCAACCTTTAAATTTCCGGTACAAACGACGAAAATTAACAGAAAAAACTAACGTTTTCGAATCTCCATCGAGATCTTCTTCAGGTTCATTCCATTAACGAACCTGAAGAAGATCTCGATGGAGATTCGAAAACGTTAGTTTTTTCTGTTAATTTTCGTCGTTTGTACCGGAAATTTAAAGGTTGAAGTTGCTGGATTAGACTTTATATGTACCGGTAGTCACGAGTGAAGTTTGTTTTAAAAGTTATTGATTTGATTTCAGAAGGCAGATCTTTCTTTGCATTAATAAGGAAATCTAGAATTTTTATATATTTTTATAAAAAAAATAACAAATCAAAAGTATATTTATCACAAATTTATATACAGTCTTGAGAACTTTTGTTAGCTTATAATAAAAAATTAATGAAATCTCATTTATTCTTAATCACCAATTCTCCCAGTTAAAAGGGAAACTAAAGTTAAAAACTTCAACTTTACAGTAGATTAATAATTCAAAATTATCAGCAAGAGTTAGTTCCAATTTTTCATTTTTTTTTAAATATTTTTGTAAACATGTAATAATACAAAGTTGATTGCAGAATGATGTAATAGACCTTATTTATCAAAGTGCAGAGATACAAATGCTTGACTATCACTATTTAGTAGCCTCAACAAAATGAAAATGTGGAGTCTCATTTTGTTGTGTTACATCCTTTTGTAACAATAAAACATGAATTTAAATATGAATTAATCTTTCTCATTTTGTACAAGGCAGAGATCAGCAACTAAATTCTTAGCATTGAAAGATTGCTTGAAGAAAAGAAAAAAAAATCAATTTAGTGAAGGGTCATGAAACCTTATGAGCACTTAAAAAAAGAGGTATTTGCAGAGTAAGGCCAGAAAATACTGCCTTTTTCTTCTGCCACTTCTGCCATAATGCAAGACTGTACTGAAATAAGGAAACATCTTAAAATCTAAAGTTACAGTTTATCAAGTATTTTGTAACATAATCACAGTTAAGACCATAGCTAGCACAGTGTTTCTTCTGGGTCCATGATTGTTTAACAATGTTTATAATTTTTACACAATGTACTATTCAGATCATGAAAGTATTCAATATAATGGTAAATTGTTGTGTCTTCTAAAGTTATTGTTTCATATACAGTAATTGTGATATTTTCTACTGTTTGTAAAGAACTTTTAGAATCCTGCCTTTGTTTCCAGTAGAGAATTATTATATTTACAAAGTTTCCTTGCTTTACAAGGATTAATAACAGTAATAAAAATAGTAAATAATATTATTACTACTACTATTATTATTAGGCTCAATTACAGAATCCTACTGGGCAGAATCTTACCTTCCTAATTTTCTACATAAGGAAAATATACACAGTGTGTTCTCTTTAACATTTATCCAGACATAAAAGATCTTTCCAGTATTGCACAAGTATACATGCATAGACTATGGTGCATTAGTTTCACCATGGAGTTTACAATAAGATAAATTAGTCTGTTCAAAAATGAACATGTTCTGTGGCAATACATAAAATTTTCCCATTTCTCATGTTTTTGGGATTATAAGGCATTGCCAAAGCACTCTACCAGTTAAGAAACTGCATAATGTTGGCTCATTTATAAGCATTGTGTGTTATACAGTGAAATCAATGTTATGTGGTCACAAGATTTATGAAGATCAAATTTTTAATTTGCAGTTTGTTCTTAAGTTTAAAAAATTTACATATTGTTAGAGAACTACCACATAATTTGCATGTGTTTTTTTTCAAATGAATTAGTTTATTTTAATATAAACATTGCAGAGAAATAAGACATCATAAACTATGAATATACTCATGCAATGCTGGAAAAATCTCTTCTGCATATGGAGAAATGTTAGAGTGAATACCCTGTATATTTTTCCTTTGGTAGGAACTTAGAATCCCATCTTGGTAGGATTCTGTCAGGATAGAAATTTATTTGGTAGGATTCTGTCCAGTAGGATTTTGTAATAACTCCTGATTAATACTAGTATTATTTACTACTGTTATTATTTATTATGTTTGCTTATGGTTAATAAAGTGTCTACTTGTTGATTCAAAACATTTTATGTATGTACAGTAGATGATTTCAACATTACTATCTGATATATTGCAGTAATCAAAACTATAAATATAATGTCATTATTATTTTGCTTTAGTTTTTAAATTCTATAATGTACAAATCCATTTTATATTGATTACATGGAATTTTTATTTAAAATTTTAATTGTTTAATAATCTTCGGGTTAAAAGACAGCAGTAAAATAAATTTAAGAGATGACTATAATTAAAAGTTTATGTAATAATTATTAAATTTAATTCAAAAATTATTGTAATAATTATTATTATTCAAGATAATATATGTCTACTTTATAACAAAGTATTTTATATTAATTGTTAATAGCTAAAATATAGCCAGAATAATCCAGCATTTAATGATTTAATTATTACAGAACATTCAAGCTTGATTGTTTATATTTAGCTACAAGAATTTCTAATAAACTGCAGATTTGAAACAGAAAAGGCTACATCTTAATGTTTGAGATAGCCACTCTGGAGGCAGAGGATATATAATTATGTAGATAATTTGAAGGTTTTATTTTCATTCTAAGAATTTTCTATGATGTATACACTAGTGTGAATTATATGTGCTTTATTGCTGTATTTAATCCTAGTAAAATAAATTCATTATTCTTATAAATTCTTATAAATTCATTATATTAATGCAATCATTCATTTCCCATTAAAAACTGCAGCTCAATTAAAAAGATGATTAATAATTTGTGCAATACAAACAAACATTGCAGAACTGTACTGTACATTTTCACCGCCATTGTCTGCCCATTCTTCATTAGTCTCAAGAATGGAGTAAGATGGATGAAAATCAAGACCGATGTGGAAAAGGGCTAGCTTAGGGCCAGAAGCCTCAATTAACTATATACAAACTTCTGTTCTAAACCAGAAGTCATGTGATCTCAATTCAAAATTTTTTCAGGTAAGGAGTTAGTTGACAAGTGTGACTTGTTTTGTTATCAGGAGAAGTATGATGTACAGGGACAAAACACCACTAAAATATAGGCCAGATTTGGAAAGCTTAGGGACTGAAGATCCCAATTAACTATATATGAACTTCCAGTCAGGACTGAAAGTCACATGACTTTTTTTAAATTAAATGATGATTAAAAATTGCAGCCAGCATTGTGACATCACAATAAATGACTGCTTGTTATAATTTTGAAAATTTTTCTTTGCCCAAAGTATCAATGACACATATTAGCATTATTGACTTTTCAAATACCTTTTGTAAAAAAAAAATAAAATTTATTATTTTTATTTATTATAATAAACAAAAAAGGTATTTAATTTATTGTTTAAAACAATATCTAAAATAATCAACTCATTCTTACAAGGATAACTTAATTGAATGTGTTAAAAACATATTATTTAACTTATTGTAACATGGTAATTTTGCTTATATCTAATATATAACTTATTTTTATGCAAAAAAAAACTTATAATTAAATAAAATTTGGAAGTGTAGTTATTTAGATAAAATTAATTAGATTTATGGTTATTTCTATGCTGTAATTTGCTGTAAGTTTAAAATACATATTGTACAGTACATGAATAACAAATTTCATATTTTAAAAGAAATTTAAGAATGATTTCCTTTTGAAATAAAATAAATTTGAATTTGATAATGTTTTTAAATACATTAAAAATACTTGTTTTGAATTATATTTCTAATTTGTATATATTAACCTAACTATTGTATAAAAATTATTCATTTGATAGATTAAACATTGAGTAACTTCTACTTCTGTAAATTCAAAAACTTTGATAAAATAATTTACAATTTTCAGTTTTACAGAGAAGAGATTCCTTTATTATACTTTTGTTACCTGATATGCCTTTCAAATATATCTAAGTATATACCTCTTCAATATATAAAAATATATGAAATGTTTATTATTTACATTGTGATCTTTTCATCAAACTAAAATACTTTAGTATGTTAAGATCTTTAGGTTCTTTAAAACACTTTCCAAATAAAACATTTTTCATATGAAACAAATATAACATACTGTACATTTTAATGATGGTTTTAAAAACATATTTTATATTTGTTTTGTATTAAGGATTTTTTAAGAGAAGAATATAGACATCCAGTGAAACCTGAATTTAGAAGAAGACTCTACTTAGTGGATAAAATGTCCTGTTCTGACAAAGAAGTAGAACTGGTAATATATTTTTTTATCTTTATTAAGATGACGCTGCCTTCTACAGACAATGAACAAAAATTTCCTACTCTTGTTATTCTCCAAAACTTCTGTTAAGTGAAGATAAAATGAATTACATGCTTCCAATAAATATTAGTTTAAATATATACTTATCTTTGATATCATTATTTCACAGAATTTCTTTGTCTTTAAACTTGTCAAATTTTTTAGTTATTTATTTTATTTTAATTACAATTGGAAAAGTCTGAGTAAGACAAAAGGTTTCCATCCCCTGCATAACAATAAAATCAATATCAATAAAATAAGTTAAAAAAAAAAAGAGCTAAAAGTTTCATTTTTAGATAGCAGTCTGACACTCTTTGCATCAGGCTTTAGTAGATTGACACCAGTATTTCCCTCTTGCATAATAAAATGAAAATATTAAGTAACTCAAGAGATTTTTTGCAAAAGCAAGAACAACAGAAGCAGAATGAGTCAACGAATCATGTGTTAGTAAGATTGAAAAACATTCTGCTTGAGAAGCTTAAATAGTATGATCAGTAATGTCACTTGCCTAGAATGCAGAATTTGCAGTTTTGAGTACCACTCCATTCCAAATCTTTTCTTCTACATTTCTCTAAATTAATCAACCATTAATTTCTACATATTAAATTTAGTACAGAATGGCACTTAACACTTTTAGTGTCAAATTATGTTAATTAATTATTGCAAAAACCAGCCTTGTACTTTTGATAATTCTTTGACTCTTATTACATATTATTTACAAAACAAAATCATATATTGTTTATTAAAAACACTAGGTATTGTAAAATGTAGAGAAAGTTTTTAATGAATACTTAAGTTAAGTAGACAAAGTTTTTTGTCTCAAGAGTATTAGTTGAACCCAGGTTTTACTATACTTGAAAAGTATATATTTCGCACATATAAAATAATAATAAAGAAACTTTCTGTGGAAAACTGAAAACTGTTTTATATAAGTTTTTGAATTTAACTATTATGTCTTGAAAAGTGGAATGCATTTCATATTTGTACAATTATATAAATAAAGAACACAACAGCATGATATATACTTGAAGATCTCATTCCTAAAATAAGTTCAGTTTATTTTGCAAAGTTTCCAAGAGAGCAAAAACTAACAAGAAGCATACTTGTGTTCTGTATTGTGATTTGTAGGTTGTTTTGTAGATCTCTATTAACTGTAAATACAAAATATAGAATCTGCAGGGAGTATATTATTAAGATAGAAAACTTGTTCTGATTAAAATTGAAACTTAAGTTTATGGACTGAACTTATTTTCATGCAAATTATCTGCTTTATTTGGTTTAATTATTACATTGTTTCATTTCCATGAAACCTATTTAGGATGTGAACTTATTTTATTGCTCATTTTTAATGTTTCTTTATATTTTAAACCAAATTTGATAAAATTTAAAAGGTAAATAAATGAATTTTTAATAAAAATTTATTTCTTTTGTTAAAAATTTGTATACTTTTTGATTTATTGGAATATTCATATATTTTCCTAATCTATACTAATATTATAAAGAAGAAATGTTTGTAAGTTTGGATGTAACAGGTAATCTCCGAAACTATTCATCCGATTTCAAAAATTCTTTCACCAATATTTAGAATGGACCTTCAGGGTGGACATAGGCTGTATATTATTCCATTAAACATTCATATAAATTAAAAGATATCATCTAGGATTAAGGCTTTTATGTCCAACAGATGGCGCTAACTCCGACAACCTAAGTTTGCTTTTCTGTGAGGCATTATGCTTTTCTGTGAGGATGAACTAAAGCAGATCATCTATCTGTCTATATAAATAAAAAATGTAATGTTCATTTGTTCCTACTGATTCCTTTGAAATTTTGACACAACGTTGCATTTGAATACGCATGTGTTTTTATATAATATACATGTCGAAATTCCCCCCCACTAGGGGAGATGGACAAGATTAAGGCTTACCTGAAGAACTCAGCTTCTATTTATACTATCTTAGATGCGGTTTTTTTGCGTTTTTGATTGCGTTTCAATACGGTACGTCACGAAATATACACTAAAAACGGATTTTTCGATATTCCCCCCGTGGAGGAGAGGGACAGGATTAAAACTTACCATTAGTGTTGCCACCTTTACAAAATCGCTGACCCAGACTGCAGATGAGGTTTGTTCGAACAGAAGTTCCTGACACATGCGCAATGTTATTTTACAATGCAAAGAATAATGTGCATAAGAATAAAACACCTTAATTTGTTGCTGAGAAAAATATATAATTGAAAAACAAACGTTTTCAGCCTGATTAACAGGCCATCATCATGCTGGTTCTAAATCAGTTACAGTTAGGGACTAGGGACTTGCATAGGAGCATAACAAGGAGACTAACATACAAGCAAAAAGAAAAAAAAAAGGTCGACAGGCAGGTCACGCGTCACACGTCAGCATAAACAGAGTAACATGGTGGAATGGCGGATGAGTTTCAGTGAGTGTGATGTCTTTCATTGTTCAAATGGTGTAAATTTATAATAATATTTGCAAGAACTTTGTTTCATCGTAATTTCACAATTTCTACGAAATTCCCGAACAAAATTAATAGTTCACCCAAACAGTGAGTCACTTCTCGGACTGTCTGGGTGAAAACCGGACGGGTGGTAACACTACTTACCATGAAAAACTCCGCTTCTTTTATACTATTTTAGATGAGATTTTTTGTGTTTTTGATTGTGTTTTAATAGGGTATGTCAACAGAATGTATACTAAGAAGGAATTTTTTTAAATTCCCCCACGGGGAAGTGTTATACATTTATAATAGATACATTTTGAGCCACAACGTGTGGCCAGGTCTGCTAGTTTGTGTATATTTCATACATATCCATTGTTTCCTAATTTAATAAATCCCATTAATTATTAATGAAAATTATAAAGACTAAATTTTTTTCACAAAGATCAGGGATAATGTGATATCTTTCTCTCCACCACACTGAACTCTTTTTGAAATGTTTCTATGCCTGTTTCTCCCATTTGACTGCTTAGTCTAGAAGCAAAGCATCTGTGGATGAAATTCATTATCAACACTTTTGGACTGAACTTGTTTTGGAAATGAGCTCTTCATACATATATACATATTTCATGCTTTTGTTTATAGCTCCTGTAATTTTATTGTAATGGTATATATGTGATAAAACTAAAGCCCAAATTATACCAAGTAAACCAAATTCAGCTGTTTTGTTTTGGACTATTAATATGCTAAATTTCTAATTAAATTATAATTATAATTTGATATAAAGATAAATAGTGCTGCCACCATCTTATTAACATTTATATAATTAAAAATTAATTTTAAATTGTTCAATTAACATGTTAACATTATTAAATTGTTCAAATATGCAAAGATATGAATAAAAAGATAATTTATAATATGCTTTTTTTTTCTTTTTAAATTACAATTTATATAGCTTTAAATAATCTGACTGAATCTAATTGCTTTTTGGAGCTGAAATGTATTTATAAAACTGTATTACATATATATTAGATAGCCTAATAGGATTTAACAATTTGGAGGGCTTATCACAACAAGGCCAACAGAAAACAAAGACCAGATCTTTTACAAAAAAATTAGTCTTTAATAATCACTTTCAAATTTAGGTAAGAATGCATTTTAGGTACAAGAATCCCTCATCAGCTAACTATATATATAGTTAAAGTTTTACAATTATATATTAATAATAACATTAATATGCATTACTTAGTTTAAATAATCTTGATATTGTTCCAGTTTGTAAAAAATTAGCAAACATGCATTATATTAGAACATTTGATTTATTTCCCAAAAAAATATTTGATTTGACTTGCAACAAATTATTTGAAATTGCTCAATGACACACCAATGTTACTGATATGAATTTACATTGTTATTAATAAAATTTTAAATCTCTGAAATAATGGCAAATATAAAGACAATTATTTTGAATGATTATATATGTATCAAAATTCTCATCACTAGATATAAATAACCTAAAATTACACTAGAGTATTTAGTACTTTTTTGTTTTAATTTGATTGTTTTAATATTTCAGTTATTTCTCAGAGTTTCCTATCTTCTTATTCCTTTGACGTTAATATTTCCTTATGATTTAAATATAATTCCAAATCATCTAGTTCTTGATCTTAAAGTACAACACTAATTAAAGATACTATTTGTTTGCCTCATACAACTATAGACAGAGTCATGAAACAACAATGAAAAAAATCTTTTGTTAGTTATTATTGTGTGACATAGCCAAATATTGTATAACCTAATCAAAGTACACCTATCCCTCGATTTACACGGAAGATAGGTTCCTGAGAAAAACGTGTAAATCAAATTTGTATCTTTTTGAATGTAAAACTGTGTAAATCGAAAAGTATGCAAAAAACGCATAATTTTGTTGTTTATTAATTATGAACTTTTTCAATTTTTTAAAGGTACTGTACATAAATCAAACAAAAATATTGAAAGGCAAAAAAAAAAAATATTCTTTTATTAATTAAATACAAAGTACAAAGGAACAAAAAATAAAATCTGAAAGATTCATAAAAATGTAATGTAATTGTGTAATGTAATAGAATGTAATGTAAAAAATGTAATTAAAAATAATGTAATCGTTTGTTACTTATGAATATGAAAAATTTAAATTTTCTGGTTTAAAACTATGTGCAATGAATGCAACTTCATACATATGGGGAGTACCCTATATCGGTTTATCGGTTACTATTTGACGGATTCAAATAAAACTGTCACCTAGTATCCTAAATGTCAACTATAACATATAATTAAGGTGGATTGGAATATAGATGTAGATTAGAGTTAAAAATTGTTCCTTTTGATCATAGCCAGTTTATTTTCTACATTTATTTTTTAAACCGTGTAAAAGCAAAAACGTGTAAAAGAAGTACCGTGTAAAACGAGGGATAGGTGTACATTGTCATATTTTATTAAGATGCTTCTGTAAACTTAATATATAATGACAAGATTCTAATTCTAATATATTATATGAAACAAAATAAATGACAAAATGAGTGAATTTTTAATGATATGAACTAGAAATATTATACCACATATCAAAAATGATTTAGAAAAATTTTATTAGCATGTAACTTTTTTCAATTAATTTAAAAAAACAAATTATAAATACAATTAACTAATTTTGCATTTTACTTTAAAAACATAAATTAAAAATTTTAATTAAATAAATAAAATATTAATAATGAATTTAATAATATAAGCCATTGATCATGTGTTAGTTTATCTATAATGGTATGCCTAGAACGGTCACTAGGGGCACCCCTAGCTATTATTTAAATTAACAATAAATTTGGTTTTTTGTATAACAATATTAAAATAACAATAAATGCAGTTTTTTGCATTTTTGACTGCATTTTAGTAGGATATACCATGAGAATGCACATTAAGAAAGAATTTTTTAAAATTCCCTCCATGGGGAAGAGGGTTAAGGATTACCCTGAAAAGAACTCAGCTTCTACTGTACTATTTTAGATGTTTTTTGCATTTTTGACCGCGTTTTAGTAGGATACGCCATGAGAAATTCAGTATATTATTATTTTTATTTGTAATAGGAATTTATTATTTATACCACAGAATGACACTGCTGCTGCTAGAACACCCACTAGGGGGCGTCCAGGGCTACTAGTTTATAAATACAGTAGAGCATCGATTATCCGACCCCCGATCAACTATCACATTGGTTAACTAACTGCGTTCTAGTCGGCAAATTCAAATATCCGCTAGTGATATGGCACTACAATATTTGGCTATGTGTTGGCTACTTTAATATTATTTTTTGTTAAATTTTTGCGTGTTTTAGCTCGAAACACTGGCTCAACCATGAAAGGGAGGCCAGTATTTAAACCAGGCTTAATTTTCTATTTTCTCTTTACTTCTGTATTTATTTTGTGCAAAATAAAGAAATAATTTAACAATGATTATTATTTTTAAAAAAAATTGTTAGGCTTAACATCGATGAAAATTCAACACGAAGTAGGTTAATAGCGATATACTAATATGCTTATTACATGGGATATACTAATATACTAATACACTATATTAATAATGTATTTTTTCATACTTTTCAGTTATCCGTTTTTTCAGTTATCTGACCAACCTCAGTCCCAAATTGAGTCGGATAATCAATGCTCTACTGTAAGTCAAATATTTGTAATTTATGGAATCAAATACAAATTATTTTTCTTGACTCAATATTTTTGGACAACTTTTTAATTTAGTTTATTTTTCTTCTTTAATTATATTTGTAATAATATGAAAAAGTTATCTGCAGATAATAAGATGTCAATTTGATTTCATTTTATGGAAAACTTCTCTTAACCTTAAAAATTTTTTAACTAAGACTGCAGTTTATGATGATGTGATGATAAACTAAACATAATTAAGAAAAGGAAAGTAGATAGTATAAAAATAACATTAACAACAAACATGTATCAATATAAAAATATACTGTTAAAGCAGGCAGGTTTTAATAGGATGAAAATATCAAAGGAATATTTGGTTACTTAATTTACATACCAGTAATTATTTAAATTATGAAATTCCAAAGTCAGCATAATATTAATTGAAAGATTAAAATTTTTCATATACTGATTATTAAATTAATATATATCTGAATTATACATAAAAATTAACATCAAAGAAGATAAAGTCTTCTGAAAACAGATCACTAAGATAACTGCTTAAATAAATGAATGAAAAAGTTTCCATTATAATTACATGTAAAAGTTCATTATCAAAAGTGCATATATTGTATAATATTAGTGTATATGATTTCAAAAGATATTAATCTGAATAAATAGAAAAATGTTTTCATAAGATTCAGATATTCAAGCAACAACTTCATTAAATTATTTAAAGAAAAAATTCAATATGAGAACTTACTGTAATTAATTATTATTGAATTAATACTTCAAATTTAAATAATTTAGGTATTAATAGCCAAATACAATTATACCTAATCTTCAATTTACACAGTAATTAGTTTCATGTAACATCAAATAGTGTAAAAATCAAAACTAATATTTATATGAGAAATGGAGGGATAGGTTTCATATTTTTTATTAACAATATAGAAAGAATAAAAATGAAATTTCATTGTGTGTCTTTTTCACTTTTTGATAAAGAAACAATTTTCCTCTTCCGTTTTAATTAAAAATTTTATGTCCATTTTATTACTAACTTCTTCAATACCAGTTTATTTTCTAATTAATTAGTGAAGATGTTAAAGGATTTTTTGAGATCATCATCTAGGTTTGTTTTTTATTTCTATTTAATATTCTATAAATTCGGTGATAGCAAGTTGAGTTTAATGCCTGTGGTGCAAAGTTGTGACAAAGTACAAAAAAAAAATACAGTTTCTCTGAATGTATATTTTGGAAGTATTGGCAATGCTATTGCATCATCATAATAAATATTCACGACCTTAACATTAATCTTATCAATGAAAATACTTAATTTTAAAATTTAAAATATTGAAAAATATTTTAAATACCATGTTAAACTGAAATCTATTATATAAAATAAAATTTTAACACAATTTTTTGACTGTATTAAACTGAAATCATGTAATTCAAGTACTATGTAAATTGAAACTTAAGTGTATTATCATTTCTATATAATTTATTCTTCGGTAACAATTTTGTTACCATACAATATTAATTAATGAAATAACATTCAAAAGTATCCAGAGAATAACAAACTTTCACTTATGCATTTTCCAATTAAATTAAAACAAATCTAAGGACCAGTGGCAAAAGTTTTAATCTCAAGGTTAAATGCACTTCACAAGTGTAAACTGTTGAGATAAACTCTGGCTACATTAATCAACCAATTTAGGAATGCTAAAATTTATTCTGTAGATTAGCTAAGAAACAATATGGTTTCATCACCTCTGATTCCAATGTGGATAACAACATTTACTTATTTAAATACTGTATATTTCCACAGATAAGACGATAGTTGAATCATAAAAAAAGGCTCCCAAAATCCGGACTCGTCTTATAGGACAGATACAAAAAGTTAGATTGAAATTTATATAAATTAAAACCATTATAAAAATACGGACAAACTGTAATTATTTACTAGTAGAGAGTAGGGCATGTCCACAAAATAGAATAACCCATACAACGTTTTTGTGAATAGTCAAGGTCATTACCCGAATGCCTGAATCAGTGCAAATGTTTGCAACAATAGCAAGGCAGAAAATAAAATTTGTTCATTTGAAAAATTACAAATAGGACATAATTCCGTATACGCTATACAGTATTATTATCCAGATAATGATCGCTGATCTAAACTAAATTCATAGGCCATTGATAGTTTGGGGGTCATCTTATAGGACAGATATATGCTAAAACTATAAAACTTTGCCGAAAATTTATACCTCGTCTTATCTGAAGGTCATCTTATCCACAGAAATATATGGTATGTTAATCCTAATCACAAAAAAATATTTTTTAAAATATAAGGACAGATCCTGTAATATTGTAAATAAACACTGCATATATAACCAATATCCAGCAATAAAAAAGTATATATATTTTATATATAGTGTTTTTTTATGTATACTCAGTTTGAGTAGTTTAACCTGTGATATTGTATAACAATTATAAATTTAAAGGCCAATTTGATTTAAAAATAAGCAACTGCTTATGTTTACTGTGGCCATATTTTATATTTCATAGTAGTATAACATTTCTCGTCATAAAGTAGATAGGATATATTCAAATATTTCAACCGTATATGCTAAATCAGTGTTTTCCTAGACACTCCAATCATCACACTTTTGCTTTCTCAGTTTTTGTTCCTCCATCTTGTTTACAGGGTTCTTGGTAATGTAAGCCGTACAGTAAGAATTTTTCAACTAATTGATCAATAGCTATCTGCCAATTCAAATAGTCCATGCAACAAGCATAATTTATTGTTTAGATTAATGACAAGGTTTAATATATTCTACATATAGTTTTTCTGTAGTTTAAATGGTAACTTGTGCAAACTGCCCCTAAGTTACTAAACTAGTTAGTAAACTAATACAATTTATAGAATAGAAATTTATAAATAGTTTTAATTTTTGTTATCAGTCAAATTTGTGAGAATCTGGGCTATGCAAGTTATTTGATTAAAATTCATCTGATTTAATTTTTTTTGAATTTATGAATTTTATTTCACTAAAACTACAACAGAAAAGATTCCATGTCATAGATACCATCCAAAAACTTCAGAACTTTTCCTATGGATTGTAACGTCCTCCATGAGTAACACAGCTTCCGAATAACTATTCATCAGAGAAATAGAGACAAAATCACAGATTGGAGCAACAGGCAACTTCACCAAAAATGGACATTGGAATACCAGGAAGAGGATCCCAAATAAAAGGGTAAAGGATAGATGACTACACACAGAGTTCACTGATAAACCTTCTTTCATGTGAGTGTATTCTAGTCATGATCCACACTGATCCCTTCAACCTCTAGCCGTTCACCAGACCTTAGTAGGACCTCACAGCAAACATTTGATTGCAGACTGTACCATCAAGGAGTCCAGACCTACCCAAACCAGCACTCCTTTGTCAAGACGATTCACTTCGGCCAAGCAGATTCCACTGATCCAGGTATTGACCAACATGCATCCAAATTTGTAAACTCTCTCTCTACCCTATGCAATTATAACTATACTCTTCTATTTAAGTTTCACTCTTGTAAAGTTGTTTTGTTAAATAAATTGTTGTTAATTATTGTTAAATGCATAGTGGAGTGCGTTATTTCCAGATACTCCCTGTATCTCTAACTTTCCCTCCTCCATCTGACCACATTCGTCCCCATATGTAGCCACTTGCACACGTTCCACAAACACACAGAAAAGTAAAATCAAGATTACTGTGTTTGCCAGAAAACACAGTAGTGTTAGAAGTACAATAGAGGGCACTTCACAGATTTCACAAATTAGTAATAATATTTGAAAGAAATATTGTTGATGATAACTATAATAAAGAATTTTATAGGAGATAATTTAACACTACATCTAAAAATTAATCAATTATGATTTTTCACAGTTTTGTGTCTTCTCAATGGAATGACTATAACCAGTTGTGAACAATCTGAATTTTTAGACAGTTATTTTCTAACTTATAAAATATTCACAATTAAATTAACACCAATATTACCAAGAACTTATTAAATTATCATAAAATTTAAAATTATTAATGTAATAAACACACCTAATTTCATTTATTTTAGCACCACCTTTTCCAATAACACAGCCAATCAGATCATTAGGTATCGTCATTTCTGTTGTTGTTGTTGTTGCACTTGCTAAAGCAGCAGCTGCTGCAGTGCCGGGACGCAGACTACTGGTAGCTGCCAATGTGGCCAAGGCTAAGAAAAAAGAAATTATTATTAATATTACTTATTACATTTTTCTTAATTTAATTTTTCATTAATAGTAAAAAGTTAATTCTTTTAAAACTTTAAGTCTTTAGCATTACTCTGAACATTATTAGAATTTATTTTTAATTTTATTAAAATTGAAAAATTTATTAATTTACTTTTATATTAAACTTTAAAATTTTATTTATGTATTAAACTTTACAATTTAAAATTTAATCTAATTTTAAATTTATAAAATCATAAAACCCTTCCCAATACATAAACAAGAAGCATTATTTAAAATATATCATTTATCTAGCAACATTACAAACTGACAAAATTATTAGACAGTAAGTAAACAGGTGAAGGATAAGCTATTAAAATTTAGCAAAGGAATAAAAATATTCTATATATAAAAAAGCTTACAATAAAGCAGCATACATACTTCTACTACACATTTACTTTACATTTAGCAAATTAAAAATAACACATTCACATAAGCTAAATTTTAATGGTGCTAAAATACACAAATGGGAAAAATATAAAAAGCTGGACATAAAGGATTAGCAAACAAATAGCATTACAATGGATACTGTTTAAATGGACTAAAAAATAATAATTAAGTTAAAACATAATCTAAATGTATAAAAGTTATTTTATAAAAATATTAAAATATTTTTAAACTTTAATGGGCATGTATTTTAAAACATTTGAAATTTATTTTTAAAATAATTTATTTAATTTAACATATATGCATTTACTATTGCTTTATACAAAACATTAAATTTTATTTCTTATTTATATATACAGTACATACATATGTGCATCTTGACATAATATTTACAAAAAAAAATTCTGTATTAACAAATTTTAAAATTATTGTGTTTCTTTAATTTTTTATTTGTCTGCATATAATAATTTTGAAAATAATTTAAACAGAACATTCAAGAAAGAGTAAATTTAAATAAAATATCCAAAAAGTAAACTGGGATAAATTTAAAAAGCATCCATTGCAATACCCACATACACTGTATACATACAATTAACATACTACAATCCCTAGATATACACATTAATGTGTAAATCACTACCATCAACCACTGGTCCACAAACTAAGCCATAAGAGATGCACCTCTGTTCTTCCCGTCCCACTCCCACCCCGCATGCAACACAGGCAGCAAGGCTAGCAGCGGGGGTGCTGTAGTGCCATCCCGAGCAGGGGTAGGTGGTGGGGTACCTTGTGGGTTAAGGGTCCCGACGCTGTGCCCAGGCAGGAGGGGGGCATGCTGAAGGGCCAGCTGGTGCAGCTTGGTCAGCTGCAGGGACAGGAACAGAGAGAGAGAGAAAGAGGAGAAGGGTATGGTTGTTGTTCTGACATATTTTACAACTTAAAACTAAACATTATATTAATTTAAAATTATAAAAGAGGCTCATTATAATTTAAATTTTAAACATTAATCATTACATATTAAAAATTTATAAAATTTTACATTTAAACAAATTATATAATTTAAAAATTGAGCCTCAAAGAAAAATATTTTAAATAATAAATTTTACATATTATTGATTTTAAAAAAATTTAATATATATATATAAATTGAAATTTATATTAAACATTAAAAAATTTTGTAAATATTAATAATTTATAATTGTATTAAATAATTTCTCAAACAAAAATAATAATATATTTAGAACCATGAAGTTAATTTTTTAACATAAATAGATTGCAGCATTTTATTTTCAATATTTAAACTAAAATTGTTTTTAGATTTAATATAATTCAAGTACAATAAAATATATAAAAAATTTAGTAATAAAAATTTTATTTAATTATATTTATATTTGTGCATAGCTATATATTAACTTCAGGGTGCTAATTACATATAAAAAAAATTTTCAAAACAAAATTTATAAAAAAAATTAAGTATATGGGTTTATTCTATTGCCATAAAGAATTTTTTCTTTAGTTTTAAAAACAGATTGCAAATTTTAACAATAATAAAACTTTCATGTTTAATGTAATTTGATATATACTTGATTTATCATGCTATGCTTTCTATGGCATGACAGAACTAGTAACTGAATTAATCTGATTAATCTAGTAAATTTAATTTCTAATATTCACATGTTCATTTAGCAATTTATTATAAAATAAAAAATGAAACATTTCTTAAAGATAGATATATCAAAAATAAAAAATTCTAGACTAAAATAGTTATATTACATATTAATGCAATCATAAGAAAATCATGATAATATAAATTAATATTTAGATAGCAAATAATAAGAATTGCTATTAATATATTCTTGCTAAATAAAACAATCTCAATAATATTTTGCAAGCATAAATCTGTATTACATTTAATATTATCTATCAATCATTTCTTTTGGAATCAATTCAAAAAAAATTATACATTTTTTTTGTTAACCATCAAAATATTTTAAGTCACAAACTGAATTCAAATTTATGTATAAATGATATAAAATTCTGAGACAATATTAAAATTGAACCATGCATTTTTAAAATTTAATCTTGGAAGTATATATATTAAAACATGCAAAAACAGTATAAAACTTAATTTTAAAATAACTTAAAAGCCATTATTAATATTCTAAGAAGCCTTAACATTTCATGCAAATCATTATTATTTCAACTCGTTTGTCTTTCTTATTACTTATTTCAGCACAATCTTTAATTAAAACTTTATTATAAGAAAAATAAAAAACAGATATTATCTGTATATTTTCAAATAGCAAAAATTAAAAGCATTTCTATTTTGATAGATAAATTAGCAGATTTGCATATACAAATCTATTAGTAATTGGATACATCTATCAATAAAATATAATCTTTGATCAAATTTTTGAGCAAAAGACAACTAAAATATAAAGTTACATTCTGTATAATTTATTATTTAATAAAGTATAAAAATTAAATTACTAAATTATTAGTAAGTGCTCTTAAAAAACTAAAAAAATTTATTAAAATATAAATAATGTTGGAAAAATTATATTAATAATAAGTATGAATGAAAATAATAATTATCAAGAAATAAGAGATTTAAACTGTTTTTTAAATTTATTTTTAAATATTTATCTATTATATTAATCATGTATTGAAAATATGTTTATGAAAATAAGAAACAAAATATAATTCTGATAATCTAGGATTAGATTAAAAATCATTTTATTAACACAGAATTTATATTTAATCTGAAAAACAAATGCTAATCACAGTTTCTTAATGATTATGAACGTCATGTATTTTGTTATGACCAGAGCTCCTTACAAAATCGTTCTCGACATTTTTGAGTCTCATGAGCATTCTTCAGGAGAAAATATTTGCAACTCAATGATTCTTTTTATAAATGATTAAGTTATAAAATTTTATTTCAGAGAAAAGAGTGTGACTGAAAATTTCCATAAAAGAAACATGAATTTAAATTTTACATTTTAAATTGCTATTTATGATTGAACATTATTGTTATCAAGTATATATTAAAAATGTATATACTCCTGTAGCATCTATAGCTACTGCATCTATAACATATTCTATAATAGAAAAATCAAGATATTCCCATATTTGTAAAACCAAAAAAACATTAGCTTTTTATATTTTTCAAAGCAAATAAATTTTTTTATAATGTATTTCCTGAGAATATAAATAAGATTAATGTACTCAAAAAATTTTTTTTTACTTTAAATCAACTTTTAAAATTAAATAAATTTATTTCTGAAATTATTTTTGTGACAACTGAATGTTATTAGTTTGAAGTGGACTGTTCTATTAGTAAAAGTAGACATCTGTTTTTCTAACTTTTGATTTTTGAAAATGGATTACTGAGTTATAAAAATACTTGAGGCAATTGCATAATTAAGAAGCTTCAATTAAGTATTTATAATAAGTTATGCAAACTTCAATAAAGTTTAGGGAACTTTTCTCAACAACAATTAATAATTTAAAATAATTTAACCACCATTTTGATGAAATTCCCTTTTTATTAAATTTTTGTACAGTTTATATAAACATGATATTTTATAAAAATGATGTTATAATTATGAGAATTAGATTAATGCATTTATATTGTATACCATAAAACACACACTATAAGAAAAAATTAATAAATCCATAATTGTGCTTATTACAGGCATGAATTAAGTAACTTAAATATAATTTTGAATGGAATTAGTTTCTCAATCAAATTACAATAATACCTTCAATAACAGAATATTAAATTTTAAAACTAAAATAAAACAAATTCTCTACTTTTTTTGATATTTTATTATCTATAACAAAAAGACCAAATTCAAAACTGAATTTAAACAACATATAAAATAAAAAATTTATCATTTAAATTATATAAAATGTAGTTTCTTTTCTATAAGAACTTTTTAGTTTATCTAGATTATTTTTCTACTACTATACAACTTCATTACAAAACAAATAATCAACAAAATGCTAAAATTTTTAGTCTTTTGTTAATTTTGTTGTTGAAACTATACTAATGATGAGTCCGAAGATGCAATAAAATATCTCAAAAAGGTTAAATAATGAATAGATTTAATTATCTAGATTTTTATCAACAAGTTGTATAATTATTTGGTTACTAATTCATTCTCTTATGTCTCTATGCAAATTCATTTATAAAATTTTTCTTATTGTGTGTGTATATATATAAAGAAAATGTTATGTATGTATTTATATACCTGTTTACAAGATAGCACTAAATTTCAATAGAAATTGCAAATATAATACAAAATAAAAACATTTGCATCTTAACATAAATATGCTGTTCAGATTTGTTCATATTATTATAAATTTAAGATTGAAAAACTATTAACTATTTATTAATATTATAATTAACATCAATGATTCTACATTCAAATGGTCTAAAATTTCCAATATTTAGAAATTGTCCAATCTTTCCAATATAATATCAATGATAAACTTGAAAATATAACAGAAATTCTTCAGTTTAATATACATATGTTTTATTACAACATTAATATTTTTGGAGCATTATGCATCATCATCAGATGATTCAAATCAAAAACAATGAATAATTTTAATCATTTAATTTTTAACTTGAAATGCCTAACAATAAAGCAGTGCATTTCAAAAACATTAATGTTTTAAAAATAAGCATGTTCACTCCTAAATTGCCAAAATCATATTTATCCTGACCCAAAAGAAAATTCACAAAAAGGCGTTAAAAAAGTAAAATTGTTGGCGTGACATCCAACCTTTATTCAAGTTACATATTTATCCTAAAAAAGCAGTGAAAACATGATTAATATTTAACTTCAAGAAGTTATGTATTGTGACAATTTATGACACCTGATAGAAGATTAAAGATAAATTTTTATAACTGTATATTAAGGCTGATTGTAACCTCTTGTTATGCACATGATCTCCAGTAGACAGTGTTAAAAATTTAATGTGTTTTCTATGGGAAAATCTATTTCTGAAAATTCTTTGAAACCAAAGTAGATAGAACCAAACAGCTTTGTGTATTAGAATAATACTTTAATACTTTTATTAATATACAGTTCAAGATTTTAAAAATCTAATTTTTTAATTTTCTATGAATTTTTAGTCATAGAAAATTTGTTACCAAGTGATCAGTCAGTCAGTCTTAATATCAAGTTCATTAAATTTTTTAAAATTTGAAACATTAATAATAAACTGTCTAAACATATATAGTTTTAGTTAATTTTATTTATTATTTAATATCTTATTGGGCTGCAATTTAAAAAAATTGTAGACCTATAAATTTCCACTGCCATCTGTTGCCCTTCCTTAATCTCAAGAACAGTGTCAGACAGATGAAAGCCCAGACCAGATAGAGAAAGCTTAGGGGCAGGAGGTCCTGATTAACTACAACCAATTCAAAAATTTTCCCCTGAATGGAGTCACATAAATGACCAGCATGACTCTGCTGGTAGCAGGAAAAGTATGATGTACAGGGGAAAGACACTACAAATGAGATGGAGAACATACATTTTAAATTGAATAAATTAAGAATATGATTAAAAATTGCAGCCAGGCATTGTGATGAAGTCAAAATAAATAATTGCTTGTTTATAATAAAAATGGAAACAAAATTTTGTTTGTTACCAGCAATCAATTGTCATTTTAGTTATCATCAGAGACAGGAAAAGATTAAAATAAATAGGAATTTACTTTTTGTAATTAAAATGTCTTCTCTAACACAAATCATCACTGCCCTATTACAATGATTACAACAAGATAAAACAAAACAAAAAAGATTCTAATCATTTTGTATTTTTCAAATTTAAAATGATACTCATTTCCCAATGTATTCCAAATAAGAAGTATCAATAAACAAATATACAAAATTTGCAAATAAGAAATACAGATAACCTTCCAAAATGATAATATTTTTATGTATTTTTACTATAAACCAAATTATATTTGTTAACAGCAGAAAACATTTTAACAATTTTTTTTTTAATTCATAAAAGTATTACTTTTAATACAGTGAAAAATAATTCCTAAAATTTGATAATTATAAAAATATCTGAAAGAAATACTATAAATATAAAATAACTATGAAATATTGCAGTTTTTATAAAAATTTTTAATGCTATATTAAGTTTAATCTCCATCAGGAGACATAAACATAATTATTTATTTTCTTTAAATTATTATCTTTGCTTTAATGGAAATATTATTTTTTTTATTTATAATTTTTTAATTTATCTATAATTTTCATTATTGTATATCAAAATTATTTTTTTTTGTTTTAAGTTTTGTGGATTCTTATAAAATTATATGTAGACAAAATTGTTTATCATATAAACAATATACTGTAAAGATTAATAATGAATAGCTCTTATGTAAATGCTTATGCAATTATCACAAATATTTATGATTATACACTTGTAATCTTTGTAAATTTATGATTATTTCTAAAGTTATTAGCATCTTAAGAGTGTGTTACTTTTATTACTATTATTGCATGATAGTGTGTATTGCTAATATTTTATATGCAATTATTTTTAGAATTTATGCATGAATAGATAAATACTCATGCAAATCTTGCATTTTTGATAAGATTAGCAGTATTCTGTAAAATTCAAACTACTTTATCAACATATAAATTGTTATAAATGAATTATTTCAAATAGCTGCCTTTTATATAATGCTGCAATAATAATATGATTATGTAGTTCCAATTGATATAGCAATATTTGCAACTACATAATCTGCTTTTAAATTCATAAATTTTATTTCTTGATATTATAAAACTTAATTATTCAAATTACATTTAGGAAAATTTCTTCTTTAATTTAATAAACTGTCAGAATTATCGTATTCATTGACGTATGGCTGTATGCATGTGTATGAATATTTTTCTGGAATTAATATTAAATTTGGAAGCTTTTTGAAATAAATATATTACTATTTATTTAGAAGATTTTAGGAATAAGAAAATTACTGACAAAAATAGAGTTTAGAAATTTTATTTTTTTAGTATAATAATGATTATAAAAAAAATACATACTGCTGATATAAGTAGTTAAGCATATATATATATGCTTAGCATATTTTATGATGTTATATATATATAACATAAAATATGCTAAGTTATATCTGTTTTCCATAATAGTATTATTTATTTTTACAGAAATATATATCCTCCCAGACCATAAAAAAATTTCATTTACAAAAAATATGTTCAAAATAATTTAAAAAATAAAAGTAAAAAAGAAGAAATCAACATTTATCATTTTATGTTTAAGACATGCCTTAAACATAAAAATAACAATTGCCACATAAATAAGATATTTAACTATTTCAAAATGAAAATTGTTTATACTTTCTTTAAAAATAAATTTTTTAAATTACTTTCCATAAATAAATTATTTTAGTATAAAAATAACAATAGGTAGTTTTCAAATACTTTTTTGATAGCTAAAATAAAAAATTTAGTATAGAAAATATTTTTCATGGTAATAAAAATGTTCATAAATTTTTCCAGAATATTAGTTCGTTTATTTAATCTATTTAACTAAAATAAAGTCTATTAAGTTTTATTATGCCTTTAGTATATTTCATTATATTAGGAGTTATATTTAAATTTATTATAAAATAATAAATTTACTATTAAAAAAAATTATTTTTGAAGTTATTTTATAAATACAATTTATTTTAATATAATAAATTTACTTACTTTTTTACATAATGAATTTGATACAATGAACAATAATAGTTAGAAAAATGAACACTTACGAATTAGAAATGCATTTATTTCAAAAGTTCGTGAGTATTCGTTTTCTAATATTATAATCAGAAGGGAAGATGAAGAATTTTGTCAGTAGTAACTGAATACCAAAATTCCATTATAATTTTTCAAAAATACCAGAATTAATCTCAATATATAAAGAAGAATCTTAAAACTAGGAAATTGAATTTTAGTAATTAATATTAACAAAATATTCAAACTATAAAAAATTAATGAATTAATATTATTGAATTAAAGTTAATTTGTTATTAATTTGTATATTTACTGAAAAAAAATTAATGTTATTGATGGATTTTACTTTTGAAAAATAGTTCAGGTCAAATCTAATATTTATTAATGTTCAAAGTTAAATGAATTGTGGTCTAAATGTTAGTCATTGTTTGTAATAAAAAAATTAATTTTTAATTTCAAAGTATATAATCTAGAAATAATTTTAAAAATTCAAACAGTGCTGGATTGGATTAAGAGGTATTAGATTTGGATTTTAATACTGCAAACCACATTTGAACTGTAAACAAAAAACAGAATATTAATTATGTAATTCCTTCTAAATTGCTGAATTACCTGGATTTTTAGAACATGACTAAGTATTTCAAATATCTTTTGAAGCTTACTTTGTTTATTCATTGTATATTAATCTCAATTAATTAGATTAAATAAATTTATCATCATCAGTTATAAATCCAGACTTCACTTGTAATGAAGAACAAGTTTTCACACCTGACGAGAGCTCATAAATAAGGCAAAAAACATTTTGTGATGATTATAAATAAATAAAATTTCCAACATAAAGGTAAAAGTTTAGATTCTACAAGTTTTCAATCAAAAAAGTCACATAAACTTCTTTAATTGTAAAGACAGTGCAAAGATTTTATCGGTTGTAAAATTACTGTTTGGTTTGAATTTTGATATAAAATTGTTACGTAATATTCATATGTATATTGATATATATTGTATAGGTCATTATTTTGACTTAATGTAATGTAATGTAAATTATCATTATCTAGAATTTTTGATGACTATTTAAAAAATAGACTAAATAAACTGGTTGATGTAATTTTAATAATATATATACTAAACTTTATGTCCATTTATTTTAAAAATATGAATAATTTGAACAAGTATTTAACATTAAATATTTTAAAAAAATTACCTTTATCTGTATATAAATCATATTGACTAAAGTCTGTATGGATCTAAACAAACAAAGCAACAAAAAATGATTTGTTGCAGATCATAATTTGGTAATAAATTAATATTCATATACATTTTTAAATATGCTAAATCTCTAAAAATTTAGCATATTTGATTACTTCAGAGAATAATAATTTATTTAATCTAATTCTTGATTTTAATTTCCATTTTACTTTATAAAAATACATTTTTAGAATCCTTAAAAACAACTTTCTAGATTATATATACAATTTAAACATAATTATTACAATTAGGATTACATTTGAAGTTCTGAAAAAACTTGAATTTTTTTTTATTCTCTTAATTTTCTATATTTTATTTATTGTTTAAACTTTTTGAGAATTTTTTATTGTTATAAGCATGGATAATAATTGAAAATATAATAAACCCATATACTTCAGACAATAAATTAAAAAATCCAAATTTATTAAATTTTATAAGCATAAATATAATTTAAAATTTCATGTTAAAATCAGCAAATTTAAATTTGAAATAAATATGTTAATTTGATTTGCTGGGCAATAATTAATGTAATATTGCAATATTGATATAAATAAATGTTTTAAAAAAGTACATTAACATTTTAAATTATTTAAATTTCAAAAGATTTTCACATTCAATTAAATAAAAAAACAAAATTTTAAAATATTTAATCTATTACATTATGAACAATGTTATAATTCAGGAAAACAACATTTATTAAAAAGTATTTAATCAGTTCATCAAAAAATTTATGAAGTAAAAAACAAATATTTTAAATTAAAAAGATTATAAAAAAACAAATTTTTAAATAATTTCATATCAATATTTTTAAATTAGTAATAAGATTTTATGTTATAAATTACCAAATTAATCCTTTTTTCATTTTTTCTTAATATTCATTTAATAATTTAAACAAACCATTAAATTTAAATAATCTAAAATTTAATATTTGTGAAATATTCATTACATTAGTATATAGTTTAATATCATATTAAATTCAATATTTTAATATGCACCTAACCATTAGAAATATATTCAAACTGTATGAAATTATTCTTTTCTCTAAATTTATAATTAAAACATTAAAAAACTTTATTATTGCCCAACAATATAAAAATATATAATTTGAAATATAATTTTTTGTTTTAGTAAAATAAAATTGTACAAATGAATAAATTACAATAATTGATGTTAAATAATTTTCATATTTAATGTTTAAAACATATATTAATAAGAAGCAAAAAATTTTGAGGTTATTATTATGCATTGAAAATCAGAATGCAAAAATAAAAAAAATGTAGCATTACAAAAGAACAAAATTAAATCTTATTAATTAATATATTTTGCTTTATTATGATATCCTACCTGCTGTAAGAAAGGAGAAAACTTCTGTCTAGCAACCATCAATCATCAGCAACTTGCACAGGCAAGGAGGAATGTATAAGTGATCAAAACAGTAATAATGATAATGGGTGATAGTCATAGCAAAACTCGCATTTAATTTTTAAATTCAACTAATTAAAATTTAAAATTAAATGAAGCAAATTACAAAAATAAAAGCATGATAAATATATTTCTATAATGTGCAGCAATACAAAATTGTAGTAAGAAGCACAAGTGAAATAAACAGAAAATAATTTTTTCTTTACAGATTTTAATTAAAATATTATATAGGTATACTTACGTCTGGATGTGGAATCGCATATTGTCCTTGCACAGTATATGCCTGCCCACCTGCAAATATAACTGGAGGCATTGCAGGCTTTGGACGGTATGGTATGGTTGCTCCTTTTGGAGGAGACTAAAATAGAGCATTTATTAAGTATTTTTCAATACTAAATATTATGTATTACAATATCTATGTCTATATAATGTCTATGTAATATAATATCTATATTGTAATATCATTATTATAATAATAAATTAAATGCTAATCACTAATAATCAAATCAACTAGAATATTTATAATAATTCTAGTTGTTCTAGTTACTGAGAGGTGATAAAATTGTGTAAAAAAAGTTTAAAGAAACTATGAAAGGTATGATAATGATAACTGGTTGTACATTATTATGACATCATCACAATGTCAAGGATGAAATTTTTAATCATATTTTAATTTTTAAAAATCATGTGACTTCCAGTTCCAATTTAAAGTTCCTAAGTAGTTAATTGGACCCTCTAGCTCTAAGATTTTCATATCTGGTCACAATTTTCATTTATCTAACTTTGTTCTTGAGATTAAGGAGATTAAAAACAGATGGATGATATTGAGAATCTACAGGTCTACAATTTGAAAACTACAGCCCAATTAAAAAGGGATAATATAAAACACACTAAGTTAATGAAATGATATTCTATGATAACAAAACTGAGGAATATATGAAATAAAGCAGTGTTTCTCAAACTTTTTGGACCGCGACCCCCCTTCTGCATTCAAAAATTTCAAAGGACCCCCGAAGAATAAGTATGTGTCAAAAAACATCCCGGAGGGAGGAGGTTAGGCACGTATTTAAATATTTATATTATTTTTATTATTTATATGTGCAATTTATTTAAGTAAAAATTATTTTATATATTTTTTATTTCTATTATTTCTAAACATGAATCTATAGTAAATTTATAAAATATTTGAAAAAATTGATCTGGCATCAATTTTTCAGCGACCCCCAAATATTTTTCACGACCTCCTTGGGGGTCGCGACCCCCACTTTGAGAATCACTGAAATAAAGAATTTATCAGAAAATTAGTTTCATTTGAAATGCCAAATATTTTTCAAATAGAAATATCAGATAACTTGAAATCCACATAAAAAGTATATAAGGTATATGTTATAAGTAGTACAGTATTAGGTCTTGATACAAAAATAATAATACTCTGTTCATAATAAGATAATGGAAAATAAATATACCATTATTCAAAATTATGATGATGATTATTTTTTTAAACTTCAAACATCTACCATTTTTTGTTAGTGAATATCTGAAATTCAGATCTTTACAGATTACCATAATTAGTTTCAGTTGCCCAACACCATAGGATTAATCCCAGTTGAAATTCATATTAATATCAAAGTGTAAACTGCCAGATTAACAACACACTATATTTACTCAAATGTAAGATGCACTTTTTTTCAGGTTTTAGTATCTCTGAAAATAGGGTGTATCTTAGATTCAATGTAATATGTCATAATTAGTGACTTCATGTGTCCTATTTATCTGTCACTAATTCTATACAACATTTTAATGATTTTATTAGACCAATATTCATAATGGAAAATATTTAGTTTACTAAAACTAAACCAAAACTATATATATTAGTGTTAGTTTTATTCATATATATATATATACATGAATAAAACTAACACTAATACTCAGGAACATGACTGAAACAATGTTATTGTTAATTCAGACAAGCCTAATGTGGCAAGTGAAGAGGTTTCTGCTTTTGATAACAATATGGTAGAAAACGATATATAACTTAGTTTACTTTCAATAAATATTGAACATTTCTGTTGACATAAATTTGTCTCTAGTTGTCTATTTTTAAAAAATCATGGGTGAGCATGTAGAAATTAAAGTGCAATGTAGATTTCAGTGAATGTGGTAATAGAAAATATATTCATTCTTATAATTTTCAATAACTTGTAAACAAAGACTATGTTTTATATAACATAATATAAATGAATACTATAATTTCAAAATTCATTAAATCCATTTTTCTGCACTTTTCAGTTAGTTTCTTTATTATTCAATGAATATTTAATCATCTTAAATATTTCATTGTAAACTATAATAGTTTGTAATCTATTTATATTATAATCAAAATTTTAGATATTATTCTTGGGAATAAATTGTTTCAAGAATTGTTTATATTTCTGGTATTTTAGATTTTGGAGTTAAAATACAACAAATACAAATTATCCACTATTCTACCATTGATATCTTAATAGTCTAACTATCTAGGATCTTTTAATGATTTAGTCTTTGAATATTTATTATTTTGAACAAAATCATGACTACTAAGATTTGTTGAAAGTATTTTCAAAATATCCCATCTTTATTAATAGCAAAAAGAAAGATATGTGTGCCCAAATACAATTAATATTTATTATATTGTATTTGTTAAATTATTATATTAATAATAATTAATATAATAAATATTCCCAAAAGAAGGAGTGACTAAAAATCTGAACCTAAATTTTGCTCCAATTAAATCTTTTGGGATACTTTGAATCATTGAATATACAGTATAAGAGAGATGATCTGTGGCCACCAGCCATATTGTTTTCTTGTTTTTTTTTTTTTTTTGTTACTTCATAAGTTGTAAATACATATATATATATATTCTATCTTCCTTCATTTCTGTTCTCTTATTTCCGTTCCTTTCTCCTTTGTCTCAACAATCTAACCGTTATCACTGGAGGGCAGGATTACCCCTCCTAAGTGAGAACAAAAGAAGGCGAAGAAGCCCTGAAGGCTAAGTGGTGGAACAAGGGACACTTTTCTACTGGACCTTGAGAAGGACGGAAGTGTAAGCCAGCGATCGACCAGAAACGGGAAAAATTGAAAGGAGGCTGCAGGACCGTCGAGACCAAAGGAATATAGACACAAAACCAAGGGAGCACTGACAGAATCGAAAAACGTCGAGGGCAGACAGCCAGACAAGGAAAAAGAGAGAAAAACAGCTGCTATTGTGGAAATACACTCCAGCAAAAATACTGATCAACGTAGACCCAGGTACTTTCCATCTGTTTCTATATACTTTCTGTCTTTCCTAAATCTATCTGTTTCCCCTTTTCTTTTTAGTTTTTAAGGTAGATATAACTTTAGTTTTAAGTCGGGTGTAAAAAGCTTGTGTTACGAGCGCGGGTGTAATTCTTTGTATGTGGCGACCCCCCTTCCTCAGTGAAGTTATTCCAGTTGGGATCATTTGTAATTAGAAAAGGAAAGAACCGTGTTCCAGAGAAGAAATAAAAAAACTTTTAATTGTGTATCAGTTTCTGTGTTCATACTTGTAACGTGCATTCACAGGTTTATAAGCCTCTCTCCAGGAACAACCACAGATCATTCAAAAAGATAAACTTTAACTAATCAGTGCTTTAAAGCAGTGGTTCTCAACAATTCTTGTGTAATGGACACTTAAAACTTCCAAACATGATTGACTACAGACCCCTAGGGATCTGTGGACCATTGATTGAGAAATACAGTGGGTGATCAGTAAACAAACGTAATCCGTTCCAAGACTTTGTTTACTATCCGAACTGTTCGTTAACCAATTATCAATTTACCATAGGTTTTTATGGGAATTTGATTAATTCATTCTGGAGACTCCAAAAAAATAAAAATATATACTTTCTTACTATGTTCATTCATATGTAATAATAAAAATACATATATACACAGTCTTGCATTTTTATTAGTCATGTTTTTTCCATTTGTGGGGGTTAAAGAATCTGTCCAATGTTGATTGCTTTTCTCTCTTCTTCAGGATTTTTCGGAAGCAATTAATAGCATTGTAATTGTAGAGATCTCTAAGCCTATTAACCTCATTCTGGCTTGGATGTCATTTGGATGACCATTGTTCTGACATCCTCCCACTTCTTCAAAAGATCTTTAATTGCTTGAGACTTCTTGATATCTTTCATAGCTAAGATTGTGCCTACTGTAGACCTGTTCAAGCAATACTGTCTAGCAACATCAGACATCTTCTGCCCACTCTCTACCTTGGCTATTATCTCTTGCTTGGTTTCTATGGTGAGCATGGTCCTTGACACTTCACCATTTTTAGGCTCCATAATATTATCAGTTTCTTTTTTAAATAAAAAGTTCAGAAAAGCACTTACAGAAATTCAGAGAACAGATTTCAACTAGCACACAAAAAATTATTTAAATGCAAGGGATAAAATTTGAAATTTGGTATTAAAATGTTAACAAATATCCGATGGGACAGTTAAACTCTCATTTTTCATAAATAAAACCAACACAAAACTTAACGAGTACCTGCCTGATAATCTCGCAACGACTATAAAAAAATTATTTGTCAGAAAGATAAACAAAAAGCTGGAATTACAGGGAGAATTTCAAAATTTGAAGGAATACTATCTGATCAGTATCAGGTTGAGCATCGATGCTGACATCTTCAGAAATCCAAAAAGTTTTGAATTGTCACCTGGAGACAAGGGAAGACCAATCGGTAATCACTATTTTATGTCGCTTCTTTTTCTGTTTGTTCTGTGAAGTATTTGTTGTCCAAACATAAAAGTCTTTTATGAAAGTGTTCATTATCCGATTTGTTCGCATTCTGAACTGATCATTAACTGATCACCCACTGTACAGCTTTAAAGAACAATGGCAAAATATTTCATAGTAGAATAGGCCTACAGAAAAATAAACTAAATGCATTAATACAGATTAAAACTTTTAATACTCTAATAGTTTTTAAATAAATAGATAATCAGTAACAGATAATCATTAGATATTCAGCTAGTAATAGGTAGTATAAATTCAAATAAATCCATTTATTATATTTTGCCAGATTTTGTTCTGTGTGATGATTTCCACAATGGAAGATTTATATAGGATATCATCCAAATATACAACCTAAATGATTTAATCAGTGACATTATGTACACCATCATTTATATCATCATATATTATAATCTGTCTGGCTAATTTAGTGAGGTAGATTAATGTTGAGTGATATTAATACATTACAAATGAGATATATCTTTATCATCTGCATCACTATGAACATATAAGGCTATTGCTACTAATATCATTTATGTTTTTGAATTTATTATCATTACTTCAAAAGCTTCACTTTTTCAGAAAAGTGAAAATAATTAAAATAAGAAAGTGAATCACTAACAAAAAAAATTTTCTGTAAGCATTTGCTTTGTATAGCAGATCTATTAAATGATAAAAATGATACAAATTGTTATCAAATGATCTTACATATTTAGAATTTAAAAAAAAAAATTGAAAATATTTAATGTCAACTGACATTAAGTGATAAGTTTATTTTATTTCATATCATTTGGCTATTTGAAATCATTTTATTTTGGGAGCTTTTGAAATGCAAAAATTACTTCAGAAATGTTATCAATTGATATATCATCATTTTCAATGAAATGATATCAAAAACATGATTTCATTGAAAAATAAAGTGAAATTTTCTAGGAATATATATGTTTAATAATACATATATATACATAAAAAACAAAATATAAAAGGAAATTGGAACCAAAGATTAACATTAGAAAGAAAACATTAATACTTTAATCATAAAACTGTATTTCAGACATATTTGCACAATATTTCCAATATTGCTAATAAATATTGCTAGTAATGAACAATTTCACCACAAAAAACCAGTTATCCTGTAGGTATAGATATTGTTAATTATCTGATATTTTTTGGAAAGAATAGACTTCAACAATGTCTGCACTCACGAGTTAGGCAGAAGCTCATGTTCGAAAAATATGTCACAATCTCCCTTGGCCACCATTGGTGAAAGCAGTACTGGTCCAAGTATGGCTACTGCAATTCCCACACCAGTTTTGGGAAACCAGCGTAATTTTGATGTTTCTGAGGCATCCAGCCACAGACCACCAAGACACGTAAATCATGCCAACAGATGAAATGGACATCAGAAATGAATGAGTTTAATCATCCATACTTACTTCACCATCAAAAAACTTGAAACACACATGATAGCATATAGGCAACAGTTACATTTTGTTTTCATAATATTATCCTCATCTCACTGTCACTGTACAAAGGGTTGTTGATCAAAAAAGAACAATTATACATAAAAACCTTATACCACAAACAACAAATTGCTGAACAATTATACCAAAAAACAAATACTCCCAACATTAACAACAATTGCATTATCCATCAGGATCATCAAGATATGTGCATTAACAATATTGTTCCTACCACCACTATTTTCACTGATGCTGACAATATCAACACTTTTCACTGCCTGAAATAAATTCAAATTTAATTCATTCTCTCTCTCTCTCTCTCCCTTTCCAGGAATCACTAACTAACTAAATTTACAGGCACTGACCCTGCATTCCCAAAATCAACTCTTCTAAACTAATAAGGAAAACTCTACATTATGTGAACACTTACATATTATCAGATTGCACTCATTCTATTTCTACACTCTCAAATATCCACATACTAGTCTATACAGGTGCAGTCACAGTAGTGACCTACCATGGACTAAAACCACATCCACAGACAGAAGCACACAAGTCAAAAACCCTTCAAAAGCCTGCCTGGCAAAGAAGAATAGAAACAAATAAACAATATTAGACAGCAGCTAAGCAGGCTGACACAATATTCTAATAACAAAACAACACCTAAATTAATGAAACAACTAAAAAAAATTTTCAAGAAAATTAAAACACACACCAAGCATGAACAACACAACATCAAAATTGCATTATACATTGACATACTGAAACAAAAACTTGTAGCCAAAGCACAGCAACTTAAATGATACAAAATTTGTTCTGTATGGAAACAACAAAATAAATTATTAACAAATGAGCAATTATTTATTATGACATCATCATAATGCCAAGCTGCAATTTTTAATCATATCTTTAATTTATTTAACTTAAAATATATGCTCTCCACCTCAAATTAGTAGCAGCTTGCCCCTGTACCTCATACTTTTCATTTAACAATACAGTCGTGCCAGTCATCTATCTAATGTCTTTCAGGGAAACATTTATGAATTGAATAACATGACTTCCAGTTTGCATCAGAAGTTTGTATATAGTTAATTGGTGCCTTTTACCCCTAAGCTTTCCATATCTTGTCTTGTCTTTCATCTATCTAACTCCATTCTCAAGATTAAGGAAAGACAAATGAACAGACAGATGGATGACAGTGGGAATTTAAAGGTCTATAATTTTTCAAATTACAGCCCAACAATGGGAAACTCTTCTACAGGCAAATCAATACCAAATCCACCACTGATTCCCAACACAATGGCAAGCCAACTGAAGAACTCACAAATTATTGTCTTCTTTTAGGTCTAATACTGTCGTGAACAATGCTGAAGCAAACTGGATCAGACAGGCGAGAAAAGACATGCAGAACACACCTAGTAGGCATTGTGTTGAAATAATTACAAAAGACATCCATTGCACAATGAGAAAGCACACAACTGGACAGTCAGTACCTGGTGTAGATAACATTCACAATTTCTATACAAAAAAATTTACTTTGCTGCACTAGGAGCTAGCTTAACATTTAACTCTCATCATTGACAATCCATTAGACATGCCAAATTTTCTCACACAGGGTATCACCTATATGAAACCAAAAAACAATAACACCAAAGACCCTCCACAGTACAGATCAATTTCATGTCTTCCAACACTACAAGATTCTTACAATCATCTTGATGAACACAACATTCTTACAGAACAACAAAAAGACTGCCATAGAAATCACAAAGGTTGCAAAGAACTACTCATTGACTCATCCTACGGCAAGTTCATAAGTAACACAGAAACACACATGTGGCATATATTGATTACAGAAAAGCATTTGACAGTGTCCCACACACTTGGCTGTTGCACACACTTTGCACCTACAAAATTCATCACCAGCGCATTAGTTTCGTTGATTTTACTATGATTCACTGGAGAACAACATTACATCTTAACTTCCATAACACTCACATAAAAACAAATCAAATATAGATCAAGCAAAGAATTTTTCAAGGAGATTCCTTAAGTCTTTTGGTTCTGCCTTGCACAACCCTTTTCGAACACATTGAACAAAACACAATATGATTACAATATCAGACACAACAAAACAAAACTGTGCACATTATAACACCTCATGTACATGGACAATATCGAATTTTATGCAGTCACACAGAATCAGCTCCATCAACTCTTACAAATGACATGCACACACAAACTCAAATGATATACAAATGGAGTTTGGTCTAGACAAATGCAAAACAATCCACATTGAAAAAGGAGTTCTGAAGAAAGGAGACTTTGTACTCAGAAGTGGAAAGATTAGCGAGGTTGAGGAGGAAGTACAAACGTTAAATTTGTATGGCAAGCAGAAGTACACGTTTGACATTTTAAGTCCAAGTAAAAGACCTTGCAGCGCTCATTCACAATGTCACATGACTCAGTAAATGTCACGCATTGACTCACGGGAAATTTGTTGAAAAAATGGCAGATACATTTAACATCAAGGATTACCAGCAAAGGTAAATAAACAAATTAAACTGTTCAAAAGTATTTATAGGATGTTTAATAACACTGAATAATTCTTTTTAATTAGCGTTGTGTCTCCTACTGTACAATCGGACGATAGGACTACTTCATACTTTTGTCAAGGGAAGTAGTGGCTTATGTAATTCGAAAGCAGCTCAGAAAATTAATTTTTAGAAAATTTACAAATGTATTACGCTGTTGATGGTAGAAGATACCATGGAAGAACCAACCTACCTTAAGATAAGTTATTATGAAGACAAATATATGTAAATTCTATAAGCACTTCACGTCACTTGCTAAAAAATTGAATAATTAAATAATTTCTGGATTAAAATAGTCTGTTTCTTTACATTATTATTCATAAATGCTTAAATAAATCATTATTTTAATAAAATACGTCATAATTTTAACCACAAACACAAAAAAATGAAGAAATTTAAGCTGATCGTCTCCTCGCCATTCTAGATTTAGCAAACGCCATTATTAACTATATAGAATTGTCAGATGGTGGCACTCGTCCGTCTGCCATTCACGTTTTGGGCTGAATACATGTACCTCAACCTCTCTATTATCAAATTCATGGGAGGGCGAGTTTTACAAATATTTAGGATTCCAACAGGCCAAACTTACAGAAAATGCACAGATAAAACAACAATTAACATCCAAATACCAGAAAAGTTTATATGTGATACTAATGCAAAACCTAAATGCAAAACATACTATTAAAGGTATTAATATATATGTTGTCCCTGTACTCACTTATTCTTTTGGAGTTATATACTGGACATGCACACATCTTGAGCAACTCCAAAGAAAACAAGAACAGTACTTACTAAGCAAACAATATCACCCAAAATTATCCATAGGAAGACTAACTCTTCTTCATAAAGGTGGCCATGGCCTGACTAATATAGTTAACCTGCACTACAAACAAATTCTGACACTGCGAGAGTTTTTCCATTATATAAAAAACAAAAACATCAAGATTACATAAAAGTATAACTCTGGCACCTATAACTATAACAGTAACCCCCACACTTCTAAATTTACACTTTGAGCACCTGAACATACTTCAACACACATACAACATAGACACCACTAAGCAGCCATGGGCCTAAAAGGCACCTCATGGCAGACATGCCTACAACTTAGCTCAGGACTATGTTGACAAAACTGCAAACTATTGGCTAACTAGAGGCTGTCTGTTTGGAGCGACTGAGGGATTTATGGTTGTCATTCAAGATCAGGCCATAAACACTAAAAACTACAGAAAACACATTCTGAAGAATAATACATCACTCACAAATGCCATATTCTGACAGAACCAATACAGCATATAACTTCTGGTCCCAAGCTATTAGCACAAACTGTCTATTTACACAGGCATAATCAAATAGCAAATATAATACACCAAGAGCTTGCACACAAATAGAGATTATTAAATACCCAGGTACCATACTATAAACATACTCCACAAGCAGTATTAAAAAATGACATACAAAATATACTATGACATAATCACATAAAACAATTCATCACAATAGACCTGACATTATTCTCATTGACAAATGCAGTAAGATCGCTTATATAATAGACATCTCCATTCCAAACATCCATAACATAAAACTGCACACACTAAAAAATCAACAAGTATACTCCACTTGCTCAAGAAATAAGACAGCTTGGAGGATGGATAAGGTATTTATTGTACTGTACCTGTTATCCTCTCTTCTACTGATGTTATACCATATACACTACACAATAGTCTAGAAACATTAAACCATAATAAAAGCATATACATGGCACTACAGAAAGTTGCAATATTGAATACATGTCACATTTTTAGAAAGTTTCTAGATATTGACACATATACCACTAATACAGCTTAATGTTACACTTGTTTGGGTAGCTATGCTTTGACTTTAGTCCAGCATAGCACTTGGCACCAGTATCAGCTGAGCATGACATTTGCAATATAATAATAATAATAATAATAATGATAATTGGAAATAAATTATTAAAATTTTTATTTATTATTAAATTTACTAGGTCATGAATATACTTTATTGCATAAAATACATTCTAACAATCAAGATATTCAAAACTAAAGTTAAAATAAATTAATTTTACTAATAAATTTATATTAAGAAACTTAATAATTTAAGAAATTAAAATAATATATTTTGTAATATCAAATTATCTCTATAAATTAGCCAGATTTTTTCTTATTTTAATACCATCATGTCAATATTATTTCTGAACTTTAGTTCAATATTGCTTTTACTAATGTTTTTCTTTTTATAACCACCTTCTTTGATATTTCTTTCTTACAATACATATATATTATTTGAAGGATTTATAAATATTAATTTATAACAAAAGATATACATTTTTCATAAAATATTAATTAAAATATCATTTTAATAATAATTAAAATTGTATTAAGAAAAATGCTAATTAAGATGTAATCAATATCCTTATTAATTTAATCTTATTTATTTATTTTAAAATAAAAAAATAAACAATAAATTGTTTTACTGCAACAATACTATATCTTGTATTTATTGCATTTTCTACAATATTTTTTTTTACAAATGAGCTACAGCATAAAATTAAAAACATTAATTATTTCCTTCTCTGTTATCTTAACACTATTTTTCTTATGAATGTAAATGTAAAATTGAATAATATAATTATTTATCTTAAATTTATATCAATTTGTTTCTTTACTAAAAATTTTGATTGTAAAGTTTTAAGATAAAATAATATCCATAAATTTACTGTATATTATTATTTTTCTTATTTCTTCTATTAATTAATAATTGTATAATTGATCTATTCAATTATAATATATTATAATAAAAACTGTTTTATCCATTTTTTATTTTATAAATATTTTTATAAACATTATTTAATGAAAATAATTTTTAAAAAATAAATAAATATTAAATAACCAGAATTATTGTTTTGTACAGTTATAAGAGACAGGAAAATATTTTATTTTGGATTGTTGTTTACAGAACCTTCAATTCCATCCAGGTCATACCAAACTGTTTTGGCACATGGAGCAAACTTCATACCTTTTTGTACACATTTGTTTTTGATTAAAGTATCTTTTTATATTTGAATTTTTCTAACTTATTTCATATTGTATATAGTCAATCATAGAATAATAAATAGAATTTTTTTCCTTTTTATGTATAATAAAGTAATTATTTCAGGCTTTTCATACATTAACAGATTCGTTTGTAATTTTTTTTGCCCATCTGAAAGTCCAGGTCTGGCATCAACTGACTCTTATTTTTGGTTTATGTAACAGGCATTACATAATTTCTGGGTTTTTGAAAAGTAAGATGTTACAATATTTATTTGATTTTCTAGAATATAATAGATCTGAAGATGAAATTAAAGATTCTGAAAATTCAAACTAAAGCTTTTTCTGACTCCTATAAATGTATAAAGTGACAGTTTTAATTAATTGTAAACCATAGTCATTCAAATCAGTTAAAATAAATATAAAATTATAATAAACTTGAAAATTTAATTAAAAAATGCTCCTATAACATTGCTTTTCTTACAATTTCCATTTAAATATATGTAATTTTATTATAAAATTTTAAGAAATAATAAAATTAACCAAATATCAATTATGGTAGCTGTTTTTTACGTCTGTAAATATATGTCTCTTTAATCCAAATTAAAAATTAATTTCAGCAGACTATCACAACAGCTTTCAGGTTAGGTACTTTTATTGTTTTTTCATATGCATTTCGGGCTTATTTAACTACTAAGCCCCACCTCAGTGCAATACAACATCAGTGCAGTAACACCTTTTTTATATTGCACTGAGGAGAGGCTTAGTAGTTAAATAAGCTCGAAATGCATATGAAAAAACAATAAAAGTACCTAACTTGAAAGCTGTTGTGATAGTCTACCAAAATTAATTTTTAATTCAGATTAAAGAGATATATATTTACAGCAATAAAATTAACTTGTTGATTATTTAACATATTTTAAAATCATATTCAATTATTTTACAAAAATAAGCTATAAAATATTTAATAAAAATGAACTAAATATACAATTAGAAGAAAACTATTGAACTCACCTCCATCATAACACAACATATCTGATAAATACATTTAGTAATTGCATCTGCAGTGCCTGATACAGTCACTGCTCTTTCAGTAGAATTGGGTAACATTTCACTAGCAACTTGAATGGATGCTCCAGTAACCTGTATTATCAAATATAAATAAGATTAATTTTACATACAGATTGTGTAGCTAATTTAACATTTAAAAATCAACATTTTATGTAATTATATAAATTTCATGTAATTAATGAAATTACATAACTACATTTCAATGAATATTAATCATACCTAAGTTAATAATAATCATTTTTCTCTTAAATATTATTACATAAGTGTATTGCAGAGAAAAAAATAGTATAAGACTGAACCAATCAACTCTGTCAAAAACAACAAAAATCAATAAGATTCAATTTGAAACTACGTCGTTGGTTTTTACAGGAAAGATAAATCCAATTGAAATCTATAACTGTTTTTATTAGCTTTCAGTATATAAAAGCCAATAGAAATCAATACACAGATTGAGAAACAAAAGATTTTTTTTTAACTTTGGTTTAAAGTTGCTAAACTTTATTAAAACAAGAAAAGTTGCCTTTATGATTATATTAGATCAACTGATATATACATTGAAACTTATTAATCTGGCACCTATGGTACCAAAATGGTACAAAATTATCAAAATGCTGAATATTTTTATACTTTTTCAAAATTTGATAAATTATATTCAATCTGAATGTTGCCGACTTTGCTGTTTATTTTGTCCAGCACAAACTGCTGTATGTTTTTGATTTATTTGCACTTGCTCTTTAATTAGTATTAAGAGAATATAGTGCATTATTATACAGTATTAAGACCACTTGAAAAATCAGAAAAAATATTAACGAACACAATTTATTGCACAAATCAACATTCACAATAATTTGTGTGTATGTAATATTTATTTTCTAGAATGTATTGTAAGTGTATAATTCAAAAAAGCTACACATTCTTTCAATATGACAAACTTGACTTATGGCAATGTGTATAGTGCATCACCTCCACTTCACCTTGATTTCCACCTGATATCTTTAATGCACATTGTGTCTAAACAAATTCTGATTCTCACAATACTAACATGCTGGACTATCACCTACTTTTCAGAAAGTGCTAGATTACCAAACATTCTGGATTATCAGGTTCCAGATTATTTGTTGACTTCTAAAGTTTGATTTATTGAAAAATGGTTTTTATATAAATTAGATTCAATAATCCATTACAACCATTATAATTGTAATTGATCTAGTAGATCAATTACAGAATTATTTAATCTAAATTTTACTAAGACATAACAAAACAACTTTAATGTACTTGAAATTATCAAAGCAATTTTAATCATTAAAAATTAAATTCACATATATTATAAAATGAAGCATGCAATCTCTTTTAAATATGGAACTTAATAGTGATGATAAACTTTAAAAATAATGATAAAAGAAAAATAATTGTTTAGGATATTAAATATCCACTGTATAATATATGAGCAAAGATAACATAACAACAAATGATGGCTTTAACATAAGAAATAGTCTATTGTTGACAAATATAATATTCTAAATATAAAGCTAAGCCATTTTAAACTATTTTTATACCTGAAGATTCTTCAAGTATCTGCAGCAAAATCTGTAAAATAACTAAAGGGCATACAGAAAGTAAAACAAAGAGCAAGGGAAAAATTTAAAAGATAAATATCATGAAAGTCAAAGATTTTTTTATAAAGCATTACCAAATTAAAGAGGAAGGAAAAATTACTAGAGAAATTTTTTAAAAAATCTAAGAAATAAATAATAAAGAAACAAAAAATGAAAAAAAACTGATAACATTTGACAAATCTGATAAATTAAAAATGATCTATTAAATAGTATCCAAAGTTTATTCATATATGATAAATTGAAAGTAACATATATTTCTAGTGTAAAGGTTCAGACAATGGCAAAAATCAAGTAAAGAAAATTTTTGGTTGATAAAATTTATCCGGAAATGATAAAATAACGAACCATTTTAAAATAAACTGAAATTATCTTTCAAAATAGTAATGAAGATTATTATGCTTAAAATTAAAATGAAAAATATAAATCAATACAAAACGAAAATTTACTTGTTTTCTGAAAAATACAAAACTAAAATTAGATAGTTTATATATTCAGATACTATCTTTAGCAGAATGATCCATTCCATTTTAAAGTATCAGTATTCAAAGCCTTGATAAGATGTGCATTTATCCATTGTTCAAGCCTTATGAATACTAAAAAGGAATTTCACTATGTTAGAGATATGGTCTATTGTCATGGTTACAGCAGAAGAATGGGTGAGCAGCTAATAAGAAATTTTGAGAAAGATTTAGGTTGGAATAACAAAGAAAAAAATCAAACAGAAAGGCCAGTAAAAGTAGCTAGATATAACAGGAAACAGAAAGATACATCATAGATAGTAGTAATAACAAGAAGCAGTATATGTTACAGAAGAGCCCCAACAATTTTCTAGGTATGATAAGGACCATGTAGGGTCTACTGGCAAACCAGAAGTTTGTGTGTACTGAGAGAGGATGAGATGTGAGGTTGAAAGGGCATACATTCAGAACTTTAAAAAGAGTTAAAGAACATGAATTCAGAGAAAAAAGGTTTATATACAACAGCATTGATGGCCTTTGCTATGACGCCAGAGTTAAAGTACAATGAAAAGAAGCAAATCCTTATGTAGGTCATACAATCTTTTATACAATCTATATGGGAGATTGTGGATTTTCAAATGTTAGAAAAACTTGAAACTTAATCTTCAAAAATATGATAGTGTATCAACTAGAGGGTTGCTGAAGATCTTTCAAATGCCTGAAGAATGTATCACAAAATATGATAGGTGCACTGAAAGAAATTTTGTGAAAATATTAAGGGCTGAAAGGATATGAAAAATTTGTAGTTTAGAATTTAAGAAACATGTTATGCTTTATATTCTATGTAGCTTAGTGTTCAAATTTTGTAGTGTTCTTTTTGGAATGCAAGATTCCTAGATTAGTACACAAATTTCAGTTATGTTATTCATAATTTGGAATTTAAATTGTAAAGACCTGAAGAAATGCATTGAACATGTCCAAAAATATTAGTCTATACAGTTCATAAATTTGCTGGAGTTTAAGGTATGTAATTATTGTATCTTTAACAGAAATCAAAATTTTATTTTTTAATTCTTTAAATGGGAATAAAATAAATAATATAATTAAGAAGTTAGAAGTAACAAAATATGTAGTGTTTTCAATTTTTAGAACAAATAAGTCATACAAGGCTTTCAAAAAAAATTTTTTAATTTAATACATTATAGTTAAAACTGTTTGAGTAAAAAATCACAAAACATAAAAAAGTGTGAATGATAGGAATTAAAGTTCTAAAATGAATAAATAGGAAAAAATTGAAAACAGAAAAAAGAATATCAATATCTTTTAAGGTATACTGTAAATGGAATTAATGAGAATACTGACAAAGCAAATTTAAGACTTGATCAATCATTTGTAAAATGTAATGATTGGAAAACAAATTTTGAATAAATTTACAGAGAAAAGATAATGATAATAACTAAAATAAAGATTGATGGGTAACATTAGAAGATATTTTGGATTATAAAAGGAATGGATATGAAAACAGCTGTAGATATATTTGAAAGTTAATAAATTTACTAATTTCATAACATTTGACTTTGGCTGAGATATAGCTTCAAGCACTATTATTTGTGTATTCTATACATATACTACTGTACACAAGTTTGATGATAATTTTTACAAGGTTTGTTTATTCAGTTTGAAATAACAGAGAATTTTTAAGTAATACTCAATGAGAAAATAATTTATCATTCTATAAATTCAATATAGTTAAATTTAATTTTCTTAATATTATTTTAAACTTTTTACACATGTAATTTCTTTAAATAATTTTAAAAATAAAAAATTAAACATTTAAATCAATACAATAGTGATATAAACCTATCTTAAATATTAATTCATAATATTGTTAATTTTTGAAGTAAACTATCATAGAAAAGTCATAAATTAAAAAAAATGTATATATACTTCTCTAATTTCTTTAATTTTGGAGCCTCCTTTTCCAATCAAAGAACCACACTGACTAGCAGGTACAATAAGCCTTAAAGTGACAGGGGGTTTGGGAACATTGGTTCCTGCAATACTATTTTGTAGGTCCTAGAATCCAACATAATAAAATTACTAATTTTTAATTTCCTAAAGGATTAGTAAAAATATTTTACATGTAGTACTTAATGAAATTTCACCAATTTTCAAAAAATTACAATAAAATAAAATAAGTTAAAAACTGAAATGACCTCTTCAAACTTCCTGGCGATAAGAGAAAATGCTTTAAGAATAGCTTCTGTAGATCCAGTGATAGTAACAATACGTTCTGGGCAGGAACCATCTGAAATATTGATTCTTGCACCACTCTACAGAGAAAATAGTTTATTAGAATAACACTTATGAACTTAAATGATTTTTAAAGTTATTTTAACTATGGCAACATAAAAATCTAAAAAAAGTAAAATCAAAACAATATAAAAGACTTCTCTTTACACAAAAAATATATTAAAATTAAATTAAATAAAATTGCAATGTTTCATTATATTCAATTATATATTTGTATACTTTTTAATATTTTAATACTGCAAGATCTATTACACTACATATATTTTCTAAAGCTTTGTTAATTTATTCTTTATACAAGGTACTGTATATTTACTAAGTTTGGGAACTGAATTTATTTTAAAAAAGTTTTTGTAAAAATGATTCAATTTGATATCAGTCTTCAAAATACACTTCTCTGAAATCACTACAAATTTTGGCATACTTTAGTAATTTATGTATGTTTTAATAAAAGGCATTTGGTATGCCATTATAGTTTTATCATTATAGACTCTTGGATTTCCAAACTTGATTGAAATTGTCTTTTTTTCAAAGCAATTTTAATTTGAGGAACAGGGAGTAGTTAGCTGGAACCAGTAAGCTATTATGAAAAACTTTCTATCCAATTTTTCATGATCCTGGTATTCATTGAACTAGAAATATAAAACGAGAAATAAATTGACATTGACAGAAATGTTTTGTGACAGATTTATTTTAGGAACTTTTTTGAGTCTATTGAAAATGATCAAAGATTTCAGAAGTCTTCCAGAGAGGAAAATCCAACAATAGTAATGAAATGTTTTCCTGTGTTCAGTGTCACAGTTATTGACAATTTTTTTCCTATGGAAATGAATAGTCCTATATTAAGCCAATCAAAATAGTGGGAAATTTCATCCATGCTGAATATCTTGTTCTCATCATAATTAATAAGCATTGTATGAAGACAATTAAAATAATCTACCACTTTCTTCTCTAACAATTCTTGTCTTCTTGGCCAATGTGTGTAATTTGTCTACTGGTTCATTTGTGATACTTAGAGACTAGTCATACCACTATTCTCTCTAAGTATCACATTACATTTCAGCCCTTTCCTTCTCCTTTGTGTAAATTGATTTACTTTTTGCAACTTTCCTCTCACTTAAACAGTATATGAAATTAATGGACAGCCTCTTTTATGGCACAGATATTACTCTTGATCCAAAAGAAAAATAATCAGTCATAATTACTCACTCAAAGACAATAATAATATCTTTCCCAATGCACCTTTATGCTCAAAATTTATTTATTTTGGAGGCTAATAAGTAACATTATTTCATACTTTGTGTCTGATTTTGGATGATAATAATAGACACAAGTCTCATCTCCATTACCATCCTAATGAAAAGAAAGATTTCACTGCAATCAATAGATGATTCAACCAGTGGAGTGACAGAAAACTGTTTATAGACACGTTCAAAATAAGGAAAAAAATTCTGATTCTGAATCAGCTGTATTATAGATAAAAACAGAATGACCAAAAATTAATTCTGAATATTCACCAAAAAATATTTACATTGCAGACAAAATAGTACTTTATTTTTGTTCAAGGCCTTATACTTATTTATTTAAATATGAAAATGTTAAAAGATTTTAATCATGAAGAAATGTATTACAGCTCTTTGTTGTGTTAATATGCAAGATTAGAAATAAAGACCTCTAGTGATTGGAAAAAAGTAAAAAATCCTAGATGTTTTAAGGGTGTAAAACATTTACTGGTGAATTATTGTTCAAATGCAAATGCTTGATGACAACAGGTTAGTTAAATGAAATATAAACTTGAAACAAAAGATTGTTTTGTCAGTAGAAATTTGTACAGCACATTCATGTGTTAACAATGTTTCATTAAAAATTGTTGAAATAATATTCCTTCCTGTGAATACATTATTGATTCTGCCATGCAACCAACAAATATCATCTGACTTAAAGACATACAGAAGTGAAATTTATGCAAAAATTTTAGAACTAACTGACAGTCAAAGACAAACTGAATGACTTATACCGTTAAAAGAATTTCCCTACTTGATATACTATACATTTTGGCAATGTCATGAGATCAAAGTGTCTAAGAAGACAATTGAATATTGTTCTTTAAAAGAGTAGTTTTTTAAAAAGTGCACACAGAAACATCTGAAAATAAAGTTGTGTCTGTTGAAAAGATCATAATACTCCAGAAGATATGTCAAAAAGAAAGTTTAAAAACTGGTTAACAATTGACAAAAAAAATTTCAGTGTCTACTATGATAGCATCAAAAATATGCCAAACTGTTAATGAAGAAGGCTCTGGAGAACTGACTTTTCTTCAATTTCATCAGATAAATAAAGGTAGCATATAGCATATATCTTTCAACAAATGCTCATAAGCAAGAACCTATGCAAATACTTCATTGTCATATATAGTTCAAATGTGTTGAGTTTCAAAAACATTACAAGTATAAGCCTTTTATTAATGAAATATTGCCAAAAAAAGTTAGAAAATAACATTAAATTTGTACAGCACATTCATGTGTTAACTATTCTGATAATTATTATATTATATATAATTAATAAACTTTTAAGTTACTTATTAAATTTATTTTTAGACATTTTTAAATATTTTGACATGTTTTTAAATTATCCATGTTTAAATTATGTTTTTAAATTCAATAAACTAGAATTTCCATTAATTATGGTCTAATTACTTTCACTGCATGTTATCACTTGTTTTCAGTACATGCTAGTCCCAAAGTTATTTTAATAAGCAGCACCTGTTGTAGTTACAAGCCAACTAACCTGCCTAATAGGAGACAGGGTAGTTGACTTTAAAATGTCAATGGTCTTAGGTTTAGTTTGTTTGATTATGTGAGTGAACAACTTCAAATAATTTTGTAGAGAAGTTCTGTTGTAATTTTTTTTCTCTGATGATGATGATCATTGCCTGAAAGTGGTAAAGAAATAGTAGTTATTTTTTAAAATGTGTACTCCAATAAAGCAAAATTTTGGATTCTAATAATTATTCTTCCAATCAGTTTCTTCAAATTTCAAAATTACAGAATAAATTCAGTTATATTCAACTTATAAAATTTAAAAATCTAAGACAGTACGAATGATAACACAATTTATATAAAACTCTTGCTGTTCTGTATGTCAGTCAATTAGCCATTATTTTAAATCATATTATTCACTTAAAACTGAAAAAGTTACATCTAATGAATCTATCAATATTAAAGAATATTGGCAGATTTTTAAAGTTAGATACATCAGAATGTGTTAGAATGTATAAATTAAGAAAATAAACTTATAAAAGCCAGTTAAAACTTAATTTTTGAATATTTTCAATATATACATTATATCTTTGTCAGAAAAATTTATAAATAATATTAGAGTACATTTTAGGTTTAAATTACATTATTATTTTAAATAAAGTTTTTTAAACATTCTTAAATACAAAAAATTTATTAATGTATAATAAAATATACAGATGAAAAAACTAGGCATAGATATTATTAAATCTGCTATAAACATAGTGTGAAAGGTTTTTGTCTTACTTATTTTATATTATTATTAACATCATTAAAAAAACAATAATCTACAGAAAAAACTTATGAGGTGCCATCTACATCAGCTTTTACTACAGGGTGAGACATAAGTATCACTTATTCTGGATATATAGTATATCTGATGTTAATTGAATTTTTTTTTGTTTCAGGGTTATAAGCAGTGAAAAAAACATAACTCCTTCTCATGACTTGTTTTTTTCACTCTTTATAGCCCTGAAACAAAAAAAAAACAAAACTAAAAACAATTAATATCAGATTAATATACATCTAGAAAAAGTGTATTATTAATGCCTCACGCTGTATATAAGCTGTTAGTTTAGCCCAATAGTCCAGCAGTGTTAAAGAAAGAGTTTATTGGTTTCATTTTAAGATTAATATAATAGATCAGAATTGTTGTGTCCGTAAAATAAATGATTACTTGTTAACATATATAATTAACTTTATTATAATACAACATAACTTGTGATAATACAAATGTAACGTGCTCCAGGTCTTTGTATCATCACAGTTAACGCATAACTGACCAAAGACAAAGGACATGACAAAGGTCATAGGTGTTAGGTCGCCTAACTAGATCAAGAGGCAATTCAGTGTGGGTTATCTCCTGGAGGTTTACATACATAACAATTCTCCCACGCTTAATAAAATGTTGTTTAAAATTTGTTTGTTTAAAGATATAGGTGTTTATATTCGCATTTATTGTCGAGGCTCCAATTCATTTGTCATCGTTTGGCTAGATTCTCCCTCCTCCTTCTCTGGAGCTGTTCGAAAGCTGTTTTTGTCATTGTCTCCTTTTTGTTGGGTAAAGTCATTACAGTTCCTTCGTCGTAGCTAATTGTGCTTGGGTATGGAATAGCGATAGCTGGGGATGAGTCTCTATTGTTTACTATGTCGTTGCACCTGTCAATTTTCTTTTTGTTGAAGTCAAATCTTATCTGAATAAAATTTGTCCATTTGCAAATTTCACACAGGCATAGCTGATTGTAATGCCTTTTTATTACGTATCCATCATCGAGTTCAATTAAGTAATGTACATGATCTAGCCGTTCAGCAACAATACCATATTTCCAAGGACTGGACATTGTGTAATTTTGGGATTGTACATGATCTCCCACATGCTAAAATTTGTAGAATTTCGGTTGTTCGGTTATGTACAGTACCTTTGGGAAGCTTGTGCCTGGGGTTTGAGCAGATCTAATTTTGTTCTTATTGTATGCCCTAATAAGTTTCCTGCTGGACTTTTTCCCTTAGATAAGGGAGTCACTCTATATCAGAATAGTAATTCATGGAGCTTCTGATGTAGAGTACCATTTTCATGCCTCATACATTTGAGGTGTGTTTTTAAGGTGTTACAGTATCTTTCAGCCTGGCCACTTGTGGCTGGGTATCTCAGTGCTATTAAGCTTTGATGGATCCCATTTCTCAAACAAAACTCTTGAATTCTTGTGACTTAAAAATACTTGCATTATCTCTTACTAAAATCTCAGGTAGACCAAATTGACCAAAGACTTCACATAGAAAATGAATTGTGATGGATGTATCTGGTGCTTTCTTTGTATAGAATATTTCTGGCCACCTTGATTTGGCATCAACAACAATAAAGAAATAATGATTCATAAATGGTCCTGCATAATCGATGTGTACACATTGCCAGTATTTTGTAGTCATTTCCCATTTGTGTATTGGGCCTTTGTATAAGATCCATTATGTAATTTATTAAGATTATCTTCAATGCGTGGAATTGGGTGGCATGAGTCGTGCAACTGCATGTTGGCTGTGACCTTATCAATTGATGATTCTCTTCGAATTTCCTCGTTGGTGATAGTTCCAGTTGAGATATGTTTAACAACAGTGTCATGATAAGTATCCTTGTGGTGTAATTCTTCCACACATTTCTCGGGCGAGATGCATCCTGGATGGCTTTTATTTTGTCTGGAGAATTTTGGAGTCCTTCTGTTGACGAAATGTTGTTGGCCTTAGTTGTATGGCTGAGTTCATTGATGTCAATCTTTAAACTTCGAATCCAATCTCTTCCTACTATTGCATTTATTTGGAAGGGAATAACATACAAGTCCTCTATACTGTAGTTACCACCATATTTAGTTTTCACTTTTACTACTCCTAGAGGTTAAGGTTTGAAAATGTCTCCTGTGTAACTCCGAAAGGTCACTTCTATTTTTGCTATGGGTGCGTTCAATTGTAAGCGATTGAATTCATCGATACTGATGATAGTGACGCGACTGCCAGTGTCACATTCAAAACAGACTCTTGTACCATTAATGTAAATTTCTATGAGGAGTCTGTCATCAGTTCCTGTTATATTAAAATATACAGCTAGAATGCTGTTTATATCAAAGTCAATTACATGTTCGTGATTAATATTGTGGATGTTATAATTCCTGTTAATTGCTGACCTTTGTTTCCTTAAGGAAGATATTTTACCTGTGTGGCCTTTTTTATGACATCATTCACATTTCAGCCAGTCTTTGACTCTACAGTTTACTGATTTATGGTTGTTTTTCCTGCAATGTAAGCATAGTCCTTCTAAATGAAGTTCTTTAAGGTTAGATGGATTTCCACTGTGACCTTCTATTCTGCTTCGGTTCCGATTTGATGGTTGTGTTTGAGGATGTGAGCATAGTTTAATTTGAGTATTTTTGGTAATTTTCTGAACAAGCTGGTTACTTTTATATACTTCATCATTTACAATTTTGGAAGCTTCTATGGCTAATGCAATTTCTAGCATCTGTTCAAAAGATAGGTCAGTTTGTTGTAGAATTTTCTCACGAATGTTGGAATCTCATAAACCACACATGAATTGTACTCTTAACATTAGATCTATGACAGATTTTATACAATCCGCATTGTTACAACTAGACTTGAAATCTGCACTTTTCGAGAGTTGTTTTAACGAAGTTACATAATTTGAAATGGACTCACCATTATGTTGTCCTATGGACAAAAATTTATGCTGTTCTGTTAGGATATTTCGTTTTGGTGTTAGGTGATTTTGTAGCAACTTCATTAGTTCAGCAAAGGTTTGCCTAGAGGATATTTCCAGTGCCATTAGGTTGGTCAATAGTTGATAATGCTTCAGTCCAAGACAATTAATTAATATCATTACTTTAGCTTCTTCAGTAATGGCGTCTGTTCCGGTTAGTCCTTTGATTTTAAAAAAGTTATCCAGTCATTGGGAATAGTTTTCATAGGTCTCAGAAGTTTCATCGTAAGTTTCGAAGGTTAGGGTTTGCGTTTGGAAAACTTGTTGAACTGATAGCTCTGGTTTTGTCTCCACCGATTGACTCTGTAGTTTCTTGATAAACACACTTAGAGTTGAAATTAATTCCATAAGTTCACTCATTTTTATATCCTTTTTATCCTCATTGCCAATTGTTGTGTCCATAAAATAAACTCTTATTAACGTATATAATTAACTTTATTATAAAACAAATGTAACTTTGTGATAATACAAACATAACATGTTCCTCCAGGTCTAAGTGTCATCACAGCTAACACATGATTTACCGAAGACAAAGGAACATGACAAAGGTCAGAGGTGTGGGGTCGCCTAACTAGGTCAAGGGGCAATTTGATGTGGGTTATCTCCTGGAGGTTTACATACATAACAAGAATCTCATTATAATTTAAGTGTTCTTCAAATTTTCCTAAAAAAGATATTTTGTATATACAGTAAAGCTCAATATAATGAACCATCACAGGATGAAAGAGATTGGTTCATTATAATGAAAGTCTGTTTTATCATGATTGTTCATTATTACGAACTCATCCATTATATCGAAAAGTTCATTACTATACAATAGAATCATGTTAGAACAGATCTCAATAATGGACCTGGAGTAAATATCTGCAGTTTGTGGATGTTTTCTCCCATTTCAGATGCCAAATCAATGTATTTTTATTTTGTTTCAGTGGATCTGTTACTGCAAAGTATATAAGGGGATTGTATATTGTATATAGCAGGTGTATCAAACTCATTTAAATAATGGGCCATTAATGCAACTGGTAATATTTACATGGGCCACATCACATTTACAAATTTTCTTAAAATTATAATTTGAAGTGAGAATGCAGGAATATAGATAGGGCAATAAAACACATTATGTAGTTCAGTGAATTCAACTCAACAATATATATAATTGCTATAGTATTGCTTTTATTTAAACATTTATTTTATTTAATGTACATATTTATAAAACTAAAATTAACAGTTTTCACCTTGCCAGTGCTATCTACCTCCTCCTAGTTTTCCAATATCTGGATTCAAAGACTGAGAACAATCTTCATTATGGCAAAAAAGACGTTTATCAGTTAATTTCAATCGTTAATTCATCAGTTAATTCATCAGTTAATTTCTGTAAGCCATTTTATTTCATTTCAGAGCATCGTGGCCATGGGCCACAAAAAATCAATCACGTGTGGCCCACAGACCTCCAGTTTGACACCTCTAGTATATAGTAATATTGACTTGACCATTATTGTATATCAATATAGTGGACAAAATTTCAGTTGTAAAGTACATATGCCAGATTTTTATCAAACTTGTAAAAATAATATATCTACCTATCAGTAAATCCAAAATATAAATCTAAAACTTTTCATTTTCTTTTATGATCCATAGCTTTACTTTACACAAAAAAATCCAAGACTTGTTGCTCAGAGAAAACGAAACCAAAACTGAACAAAACTAATCAATCAGAAAATACAACAAAAACTAGAGTAATGTAAAAATCTACATTGAAAAAATGATTAAAAAATTAATTTTATATTATTTTTGTATTTATTTTTTGCAAATAAAGTAAATAAAATGATGACTATGAAAAAATAAATAAAACAATGATTGCAACAAAATGAAATGGCAACTAAAAAGTCTCTAATAACAAAATAATAGTGGTCTGTGGGACCCAAAAATTAATCTGTAGTAGCAGGAGTTCATTATAAAGCAACAAAAAGTTTTCTTATAATTTTCCTGTATTTTTGGCTGGACTGACATCAGCTGTCTGTAATAACCTGATATCTGTTACATCGGAGTCTGTAATATTGAGCTTTCCCTGTATTAAAAACAAATTCCTACTTGTCATAACTTTTTTGGAAATAACAAATTTATGACTGTTTTGAATTAAAACTCACATAGTCCTTATTCTAATAAATTTATAAGTATAACTTCTAATAATGCAACACAGACAATTTCAGTCAGTACAATGCAGTAATGATTTATATAGTTATATTTTAGGTAATTTTAAAATAATGCAATCTCTCTCACTCTCACTCTCTCTCTCATAATATAAATTATAAATAAATCTTATTATACAGTATATGTAAAAATTAGTGCACTTTATATTCATTCAAAGTAAAAAAATGCTCACAAATTTGAATGCTATTTTTTTTATCACTACATTATGCAGATAATCTCACGCTTAAATTTTTATTGAATCTAACCCAGACTGCCATAATTTTCATAGAAGTATAGTTGAAATGTTCCCATCCCTTATCGATATTAGCCAAGCATATCGCAGTCCATTCTGCCATTTTTTCAAATAGCTTAAACATGCTGGTGCCTTATGTTAAATTAAATCATTAATCAATCAATATCTTTTATGGACTGATTGAACTTAATTTGTATGAATCTTCATTTATATTCAAAAAATAAACACCACATAAATCATAACAGCAGAGTATATTCAAATAATAGACAAACATTTTATAAAATCCAATTATCATCATCATTTTTACTTTTATACTTATGTTTCAGTTTATTTTTTAATAAATACATTAAGAAAACTGAATTTCAAATTAATTTACTGATTTTTGAGCTATAATTGCTTATGATAATTTAATACAATAAAACTTTGCTAATTCAGACTTCACTAGTTCAAAATAGTAGTCTGAATTCTTGATAATTCACACTACTATTTTGCATTGTATGTTTTTTAAAATAAATTTGTTGATTCTAATATAGGCTTATTGTATTTACTTTACTCTTAGACAAATGAGTCAAGATATGATCAAGGAATAGTTAGAAAAAAAGCTTCTTTTTTTAAGCTCAAATTAGTAAATGTTAGCAATGACAAAATAGTATTACTACTACTTTTGCATTATAAAAGTTTAAATAAACAAATACAGTGATTTGATAAAGTACAGAATAAAATATGACTTAATTTAAATAAAGCGTACTTTTCAGACCATACAATATGCATTTGAGTAAAATCTTCACTAATTTAATCTAGGCTTTCTTCAAGAAGTCTAAATTATTGAGGTTCTACTGTATTTTCAAAAGCTGTTTATGAAGTCATTTATAAAACATCAGATTGAAATTTAAAAAAGATTCTTTGGAATGTCTTCCATTATTCAATTTAATCAAATTTAATTTTCTAAAAATCAAATATGAATTTTCTAAAACTGAATTCTGAGTTGTAATGAAAAAATAATAGTAATAGTCAAAAAACCTTTAAATCCTTAAATAAATTATTAGGTCTAATTTTTTTAGTTGTATTACAACTCAGTGTATTAATTTTTAATTTTTATTTTAAATGAAAGAGAAAACACTCATAATATATAAGTATAAAAATATATTAAACATGTTAAATTAATATGATGTTAACACACACACACACACACACACACACACAACTAAAATTATAAATTTCAAAATCTTTAAATTTTTTATTATTGCTTATTTATAGACATACCTCTTCTCTAAACTTCTTGATATTATCTCCTTTCTAGAAAAAAAATTAAATCAATAATCTTCATTATAAACATTTAATTAATATTATAAAAATTAATATAATTTCTTATTTAAATATTTTGTAATTATGAAGCAAACTACATACATATCTTATAAAATATTAAAAGGTAACTAACCTTTCCAATAATGCTTCCTACTTCCTATAAATAAATAAAATTCTAATTATTAAAAAGTTTAAAATCTTAAAGTTTATATAATAAAAATTTTATAGTAAAATTTATTTTAAAATTTATATTAAAGTTTTCAATAACAATTTAATTAAATAAATTGAGAATGAGAATAAATAAATTAATAATGATAAAGAAAATTTAGCAAATATTTAATTAAAAATGAAAAAAATGCATACTTGTTTTTAAAATAATAATTTTGATAAAATTAAATTTTTAATGCATTTATAAGAAAATAGTTTTACCGACTGATAAAATTATTTATATTTAATATAACAAGAGATTAAACAAAGAATGACTAGGGAAAACAAACTTTTTAACACATTTGTTCATTTCTACATAACAAAACAAAATTATTACATTACTTAATAGCTTATGATTTGTTTCTGCTGTTGCAAGATTTTTGAATTACTTAACTATTTATATAAATAAGTAGCAGATAAACAAAACAGAATCCACAAATAATAAATAATAATATTTGCCTTTGTATATAGTATTAATGCATTTTATTCTAAATTAATTGTCAAGTCTAATATCTGAAATGCACTAATTTAGTTTCATAATTGAATTTTAAGTTATAATATAAAAGAAAACATATTTTCATTTGAATATATTTTATACTGAATGCATTAATTGAATTTAATAATAAGTTATATATAAATTAAATGAAACACGACATTATATACTTTGCAATTCAAAATTTAAATTGTATTTAAATATGTTGTATTCTCACATATAAATTAAATCAATCTGGAATTTTGTAATCAAATAACAATAATCACTAGCTTTTTCTCAATTATTTTAGTAATGTTTAGTTTTGCTATATTTTGTCATTGTTAAATTGAAATTAATTAATTAATTTAGTTAACTATTTCAATTTAAATATATATCAATACTTTTTAATTTATTTTTTGTATTATTTTTTTAAATAAACATGCTGTTATAAACTTTGATGATTTAGCAATATTCTATTTTTTAATTTTCTGAATTCATCTTTTTGCCCTAGGAGTAAATTGTTCAAAAAACTTTTGTATATAGCAATAATATATACTAACATTAATACAATTATGATGTGCTGATATTAATATATAATTAGATTTTATTACAACAGGAACAAAGGTTGTTTTTTTCTATGTGTATAGCCCCTTGTACTGTTCTCTCGTGTTGTTTGTCTGTACATTTACTTTAAACTATCTGGTTTTCTGTATCTCTACAATTAATGTTTTCTGTGATTCCCATACATTTTCTGTTGACAATTGTCGCATTTTGTGTCCCTGATTGTATTTACGCTCCTATGTACTTTCCTGTTATACCCTTCTGTATAGTAGGCTCCTGTTGTGTCTTAACCCAGCACCGCACTGGTGGTTTTCTACCACCTGTAAAGCACCCACTTGTAAAGCACATACTTGTACCTGCTGCTCGGCCTTTTTACTGTTTTACCCATTTACTGTTGGTTACTTATATGTTTTACTATCCTCGCGTATTGCCAACTGATCCCAATTGTTGTGTCACCTCTTTGTATATAGCTTGTTTCTGTTTTTTGTATACCTTGTATTTGCTCTGTTCTTATGTATATATTTTTGTAGTTTGCTTTATTTCTAACAAATGCATTGCAGGTGCCTGAGTTCTCATCTTTATCCTGCCCCTCTTCATCCCTTATTCTTCATACTCTCCATTCTTCCTTCCAAACTTTCAGTCTTCTGGTTATACCTTCGAGTGACACCAGAAGGTCCCCCCTCTTTCAAACGTTAATATGTTAATATGTTGTTATTCAGTGCTCTTTGCCTATGAATACAACAATGTGCTTGACAACCATAATGATGTCATTTGTTACATCTTAAAAACACACTCATGTAAGTAATGCAGAGTTTTTTAATTTTTTTGATTCTTTCTATCAGTAGAGAATTTCTCTGGACTTATGTAACTGTATAAACCTTTTATTAATACCATTGATTACCAAAGAGTTTAAGAAACTTTAAAATGGCATACTAGGACAAGAAGGGGATATGTTAAGTGAATAAAACAGTTAATTCATCATGTCTCCATTAAGTACCTCATCTTAATGAAAGAAAAGAACTTAAGAGAATATGAACTTAGAGAACATGGCAAAAACAAGAAAGATTAACTTTCAAAAGAGCAAAATACAAAGAAGAAAAGCAGGAATGCATCAGTTAAAGCAGCGATAAGCAAGCTTTTTCCAGATAAGGATCACAATTGAACTTGTAGACTTCCAGCAGACTGCATGCATTTTTTCCTACAGTAACTCAGCAACTTTTAAGACTGTTGAGTACCAACATATTTGACAAACTCCAATACACTAGCTACAAAAATAATATATGCTAATTAATAATATATATTTTATTCTCATCTTTTCACTAGCCAAATTTAGTTTGAATGTTCATCATCACAAATATCAGCTTAACTAGGGTTGCCTAATGGCACAAGGCAGAAAACAGGAAAATAGAATTATGTTATCAAAGTCCTGGGGGCTGTAAATTAGGACCTCAAGGGCTACTCATGACTGAGTTAAAGAATCTGAAGAGAGCTCTTCAAACAATGAAAACATTGAATGCCTTTACTGTGGATACTTGCATTGTGATTCAACAGAAGGTTGGATTTGCAGTACTAGGTATAATGTCATGGATGGGTATCATTTTCAGCCTCAGCTGGTGAAGATGATGAGAATGATAAGGTTCATCTTATTTCTTCAAGAAAAATAGATTGCTGTACTATAAAAAATCCTAAATATTGTTTCATTGCTAGTTTGATGTTTAATTGTTTAATCTTAATAATTATGAAAAATAAATTTAATTTTAACCACTCCATATAGCCTCAAAACATACATCATTTACCCCACCAATAGAGGAAGATAGGGTATATTTGACATGATTTCAAAAATATCGCTTTTACAATGTTTACGAAATCATGTCAAACATGAAGAAAAAGTTCATAGTTTGGGTTTTTTGTTGACTGTAGTTGAAATACACATCCTTAATCATTCAATGATAGACAAAGTTTTTCCCAGGTTTAGAGAGTTACATTATAATATAAAAAAATAAAAGTTCCTTAACTATCCTGTCTTGTCCCATCTTTCCCTAATACTATAGAACTACTCTGTAAATTTTGTAAATATATTGAATCTATTTATTACTTTACAATGTTTTTTCTTCTATAAAACACAGTGTGAAACTCTGAATGTACCAGTTATATTATTCATGTTTATGTATTAAATCAGGACCTACTTTCATCCAACATCATCTTACTTTCTTTCAAAAGAAAATAAGTTGAATTATTACCAAATATTAATCTTTATTTATCAGTTTATAAAAATTAATTAATTTATATTGCACGTTTAATTATAAAAATTTTTAAATTAGTTTGAAGACCATACTTTCAAATATAAAGAGAAACTAAAAATTTCCTATAAAGAATAGAGTTAGTGAAGCAAAATCTGTTAAAGAAAGAAAGTTTATGAAAATTCTAGAAAAAGCTAATTAGTATATGAAATTAATATTACAACATTTCTGAAATAACTGAACAACTTTAATGAAATCCATACTGACATATACAAATTATTCGGAGTAATTTGAAAAAACAAAAATATACTTTCAGCATTTAAATTAAGGCACTGAATCTGTATAAATTTTGGAAAAATAAACTAATTATGATGTAGCTACATGTATTTTATTAATAATTCATTTCATATCTAATGAAAAATAAAGATATTAGAAATACCTATCTTTGTTTAATTTTTCAATGTTTGCATACTTACAAATAATAATATAACTTAAAAAGATGGATTCAAAGATGAAAAAATCATTTATATTTATATACAAGTTTTAATAAATTGTGCATTTTTCTTATACAAGAGAGAGAATTTTACACAAATATTTTATCATGTTTATCAAAATGTAATGAATAAACAAATTTTAAAATTTCAATTTATGTTTAAAAAGCTATGCTTAAAACTGTTTAATAATAGCTTTCACTAGAAAATTTAAGATTTACATTAAAAATTAAGATAAACTTTTTGGAAAAGTAATCAAATAATTGAAGACTACATTAAACAATTTTCATGCTTATCAACTCAATGCATGCCTGAAGACAAAAAAAATTTATTATTAATTCTTTTATTTGATCAAACCAACTAAGATTAGAATAAGTAATAATGATTAAAACAAATACTAATAAAAATTATTCCACCATAGTTCTCTTCTAAGATATTTATTTAATGTGATTTTTTTAAACTTTTAAAATTTTAATTATAAATAAATATATACATATATACATACCCGAAAATATTAATGCAAGAAATTATTAACTTTATTTATTTAAATATTTTTAATATAATTTTATAAACTAATAAATTGCATATTAGAAGATTAAAACAAAAACACTATCAACAGTAATTTTTATCAAAGAACTATGATTATTTGAATTTTTATGTAAACCTTTTTATGTAACCCACTCTGTGCCCTCCTCAATATAATCAAATTCTAAATCAAAATTTTTAAAGATTTTAGAAATTAAAGAAATCAAAAAATTTAAACATTTGATTTAAAGGAAATAATTTATTTTGTTTAAATCTGAATTAAAAGATAAACAGAAAAGAAAAATCATATTTATAATATTGCATATATTTTCAATAAAAAAAATTATTTCTATGCCAAAATCTTTAGATATTGTCAATATTTTTCACATCAAATATTTTAAGTTATACTTTATTCCATTTTAAATTATATTCATGCTGGCTTTTACAGACTGTTATTTTATACAATAATCTTAGGTAATGATAGTTCTGAGGGGACCGTTATGGGTACCTCTCTATAGTCGAAGTTGGCCAGATCGGTCAATCTGATCGCATCCACGAACAGGGTCGTCGTGACGTTGAGCGGTGTATTCTCGGATTGAAGAAAGAGGCTAAATGCCGTTATTACGTGTTTATTTACAACTAAATATAACTATATATACAGAAAGTATAACAACGTCGGTCGTGGAGACACAGGTCGGAGCACACGAGGTGGACGTCCGAACCGAAGCACGTCGAGCCCAAAAAGTGGTTAGCCTCGACTCTGACGTCACGTTGGTCGGGGACGGTGGTCAGTCGCAGTGTTGCCGACCGCCGCAGTACCCCCTTCCTAGTGTAACGATCGTGTGGCTAACGAAAACGTGCCGGAAATCGGACGCGTCTTCCGGAGCGCGTCGTAGTTTTGGTTTCGGCTTCTTGCTTCGAATGTGTGGTGCTCGATGATTTAGGGTCTTGTACTTCTGTTGAACTGGGAACTTGTTCTGTGTCGGTCTCTTGCTTGTCGTCTGTTGGTGGTCTCTCGCTTGGTGAAAGATGTTCTGCCAGACAGTAAGCTGGCTTAAGTCTGTCTATAGAGATAACTGTCTCTTTTTGCCGTACGCGGACTTTGAAGAATTTGTCTGCACGCTGCAGTACGGGAAATGGTCCGTCGTACGGCGGCTGCAGAGGTGGCCGTACGGCGTCGTGCCGCACGAAAACGTGTGTGCAGCGCTGTAGGTCCTGAGGGACGAATATCTTCTTGGCTCCGTGACATCTCGTTGGGGTTGGTGTCAGTTGGTGCATTTGCTCCTTGAGCTGTTGAACGAAAACTGCTGCATTTGAGTCTGATGGTGTAGGGGCGAGAAACTCGCCGGGTAGTCGTAAGGTCGTCCCGTAGACGAGTTCGGCGGTTGTTGCCTTGATGTCTTCTTTAAAGGCGGCTCGCATCCCTAGCAGCACTGACGGTAAGACCTCTGTCCAGCGGTCGGTCAAGCAAGCCTTGAGAGCCGATTTAAGTCTGCGGTGGCTGTTCTCCACCAGGCCGTTTGCCATTGGGTGAAAGGCAGTCGTGTGTATATGGCTGCTACCCAATAATTTAGTCAGAGCTCGGAACAAGTGCGATTCGAATTGCCTACCCTGGTCGGTAGTGACCGTCTTCGGTACACCGTAACGCGCGACCCACTGACCGTAGAAAAACTTTGCCACTGTCTCTGCCGTACAATCGGCGATCGGGAAAGCCTCCACCCAACGGGTGAACCTGTCGATGAGCGTGAGACAATATATGTTACCTTGCGACGGCGGAAGGGGACCTACAATATCCATATGCACATGTTCGAAACGTGCGTTAGGGACCTGAAGATTTTGGACAGGGCTCCACGTGTGCCTATGAATTTTCGCTCGTTGACATGGAATACAGGTTTTGGCCCACATACGTGAGTCCTTTCTAATGGAAGGCCAAACAAAACGACTAGTTATTAATTTGGCGGTAGCTCTTATTCCGGGATGAGCCAGATTGTGTACGGCGTCGAAGACTTGCCTGCGGAAATTAACCGGGATATATGGGCGAATTTTGTTCGTAGATATATCACAGAATAATTCGGGACCTGCATTCGTGAAGGGCATTTTCTTCAGCTGCAAGGCTGTACTCGAAGACAGTAACTGTTGTAATTCGGGGTCGCTGATCTGGGCTTGCGCGATGTTCGCGTAGTCTATTGCGTTTGGCACTTCGATAGTTTCGATCCGCGACAATACGTCCGCTGGTGTGTTGTCGCTGCCTTTAATGTAGCGGATGTCCGTGCTGAATTGACCTATAAGGTCAAGATGCCTTAATTGCCTAGGGGTGCATTTCTCTGGCTTCTGACTAAAAGCGTACGTCAGTGGGCGATGGTCTGTGAAAACCGTAAACTCCCTGCCTTCGAGCATGTGCTTGAAGTGCCTTATTGATGCGTATATGGCATAAAGCTCTCTATCGAAAACCGACCATTTTCGTTGTGACTCTGTTAATTTGGCAGAGAAGAAAGCTAGTGGCTGCATCTTCGGTGTGCCGTTGGAGGAGTCAACTTGATTTAGTGAGCCGCCGATAGCTATGTCGCTTGCGTCGGTAAAAAGTGCCAGTTGCGCGTTTGGGTTCGGATGGGTCAAGAGCGTCGCGTTGGCTAATTCCTCCTTGCAGTGGTGGAAGGCTTTGGTTGTTTTCTCGGTCCACTGAATTTTGCTGTTGGACTTAAGGTTTGGTCCTTTTAGTAACTCGTTTAGTGGGGCTTGTGCATGGGCTGCGTTTGGGACATTCCTACGATAGTAGTTGAGTAGCCCCAGAAAACGCCTGAGCTCGCGAACCGTTGTTGGAATTTTATATTCCAGTATGGGGTTTACGCGTTCGGGTAGAGGTTTAATGCCCTCCTTGTTGACTAAGTACCCCAAAAACGGTAGTTCTGGTGCACCCAATATACATTTGCTCAGATTTACCTTGACGCCGTACTCTGAGAGGCGATGGAAAACCGCCTCTAGGTGAATCTCATGCTGCTCCCTCGATTCGCTAGCGATTAGAATGTCGTCGAGGTATGCGAAGGTAAAGTCGAGCCCTTGGAGTACCTCATTTATGAACCGTTGGAAGGTCTGCCCGGCATTGGACAACCCGAAAGGCATGAACATGAATTCGAATAGGCCAAAAGGGGTTGTGATTGCCGTCTTTGGAATGTCGTCCTGATGAACAGGAACCTGATTGTACGCGCGGACTAAATCGACCTTGGAGAATATAATTTTACCGAATAGGGAAGAGGAGAAATCTTGCAGATGTGGTAACGGGTAGCGGTCGGGAATCGTAAGTCGATTCAACGCTCGATAATCGCCCGTTGGTCTGAAGTCGCCGTTTGACTTGGGCACCATGTGCAAGGGGCTGGCCCAGTTGGAGGTGCTGGGTCTGCAAATTCCTTGCTCCATCATATGTTGGAACTCTTTCCGAGCTGCCGCGAGTTTGGCTGGGTGCAGTCGGCGGGGTTTTGCGAATACCGGCTGTCCCTTTGTTATAATGCGATGCACGGTGTGGTGTTTGGGTGCCCTGGCCGTCCCTGCGGGATAAGGATGGAAAATGTCGGGATACTTCTCCAGGATACTGCGGTATGTCGACGAGCTGGCTATCAGCGTTACTTGAGTAATCTCTGTTTCGATTTTTTTACCCGTGGTGGCTAGGTTAGTAATTGAGTCCCGGAGACGAGCGCCCTTTAGGTCGATTAACAATCCGTATTGCCGCAGAAAGTCGGCGCCTATGATTGGCTTACTGACGTCGGCTAGTACAAAAGGCCACTGAAAACGGCGGCGGAGGTTCAGCCCGAGCGTAACTAGCTTGGTGCCGTACGTTCGTATCGGTGTACCATTTGCCGCGTACAGCTTTACAGCATGGGGGTCGTCCCGCGAGCCATTTCCTGAGAAGGGTAAAACGCACACGTCGCTTCCGCTATCCACCAGGTACTCGCGGTTAGAAATGGGGTCGAAAATAAATAAACGGCTCTTGTTATTGGGGCTGAAATCGCAGCGGGCCGTTTCGTGCGATTTCCTTAAGGGTTTCCCGACTGGCGGAAAGAGCACGGGGAGCGGCAGCGTTTTGCCTCGCTCCCGTATTTCTGGTGATACCAGCAAGGGTGGCTAGCATCCCCCTTGGGCGTCTTTGAACGCCGCCGCCAATGTGATCTTCCTTGCCTAGACCTGTCTCGGGGTCGAGCTAATCGTTCGATTCTCTGACTCAGGGATTCTATTTGCATCTGAAGCTCGCTTAGCTGAATTTGAGTGTTATCGGGGACTTTTTGGACTTCGTTTACGTTCGCGTGCGTTACTTCGCCTATTTTGTCGGCCATGGTGGCCAAGTTTTCTAATCCGTCGTCGGAGGCTGCCAGGATCGCCTGGGTCTGTTGCGGCAGTCGTTGTAGCCATAAGGTTTTAAGAAAATCTTCCCCTAATTTATTGTTGGCTAACTGCCTCATTTTTCTTAGTAAATGTGAAGGTTTTTCATCTCCCAACGCGATATCGGAGAGTAGCGCTTTGATTCGCCTTTGTTCCGAGTCTGAAAAATCGGCGAGCAGTCTGGACTTAAGAGTATTATAACGGTTTTCGGCCGGTGGGTTGAGGACGATGTCGCTTACGTAGTTCAAAATGTCGGAGTTGAGAGCCGAAACGACAGAGTAGTACTTGGTACTGTCTTTGGTAATGCCCGAAATGGCGAACTGGGCCTCTATATTGGCGAACCACAACTCTGGGGTCTTGTCCCAAAATGGAGGTAGTTTGAGAGCCACTCTGTTCACTTCTGCGGTGGGTTCGGGCTCCGTCATCTTTGTTCGGCTGCTTGACCGGCGTGGAAGGGAAAAAGAGGCCTACCTGAATTTCCGTAAATGTCGTCTGGGCTTCGGGCTTCGGGCTTCGGGCTTGGGAAAGTTCGGTGTTGCTCCCACGTTGTCGATCACGTTCGGGTCACCAGTGAGGGGACCGTTATGGGTACCTCTCTATAGTCGAAGTTGGCCAGATCGGTCAATCTGATCGCATCCACGAACAGGGTCGTCGTGACGTTGAGCGGTGTATTCTCGGATTGAAGAAAGAGGCTAAATGCCGTTATTACGTGTTTATTTACAACTAAATATAACTATATATACAGAAAGTATAACAACGTCGGTCGTGGAGACACAGGTCGGAGCACACGAGGTGGACGTCCGAACCGAAGCACGTCGAGCCCAAAAAGTGGTTAGCCTCGACTCTGACGTCACGTTGGTCGGGGACGGTGGTCAGTCGCAGTGTTGCCGACCGCCGCAGTTCTATATTATGGTATAATTATGTGAATTTTTAACATATAATAATAGAAAAATGTATTTGTTTTAAAATTATTTAAAACATATATATTATTAGTGTCTAGTTTAAAATTATTCATGTTTCTTGATATATCATTTATAAAACTTTCATAGTTTAATTTAAATTTAGAAGACTAATATTTTTCATCAAATTTTTTTGAATTTCAATAATACAAATCAAATACAGAGTCACCACCAATCTTCTGGAAACTCTTAATGTACACAAAATTGTGAGAACTTAAAACTCCCACAACTAACCCTACAAAAATCCTACAGACTTATTTATAGACTTGCAAACTCCTAAAAAGAATTAATTCAAAGTGTTTTCCATTCTAGGATAAAAAATTTCAGAAGATGAATTTGAACTTTCAGAAACATCAAAACTGCATTGTCTGTTCTTTAGTTCTTTTGTACTATATAACCCATATGTTTTGTTGAGTAAAAACAGGTCAGAATGGGACTCAATTTGGGAATCAGAAAATTCAAAATTTTTGATAAATTTTGGAAGTTTCCTAGTAAATCCAGTAGAGCCAACTCTACTGTTTAATGAATGGTCATAGATAGCACTGTGCATAATGTGCATCACCTGGATCATCTATATTTCAGTTGTTGGTGACCACTCTACATAATTTTTAGCAAATTTTACTTACATTTAAATCCAGCTATGGAATCTAAAAATGTTTCATATGTTAATGGTATCAAATGTAAACATCAATCCATACTTAACACAAGCTTAAGTTTCTAGTGATAACCATTGAACTTTAGAGAATGGGAACGCATGACTGACTACCAGTGTTTGGTGGTTTTATCCACTCAGCTACTGGAGGGGCACTTATCAGAATTAAGAAAGTACCATTCAAAAATGAAGTTCTTAGATGTGGAAAATTAATTACTTATAGACTTTTCACAGGGTAACACTTTTGATTCCATGCAGGCAAGTTCTATGTGCTACCTGTCATAATAATGATACAGTGCATCTATTTTGTGCTATATGTAATTAAGTGAATATAATATATATTTTTTAAAATTATATCCATTTCAAGAATTATATTTAGTTTATTTTTTCTTAAATTTTTTTTCCAATAGATGGTACAATTTGTAAAACAAGCAAATGGAATGTACACAGAAATTGATATATAGAAATCCAATCAATGTTTTGGGGTGAAATGTACGACATTATCTGTCAGAAGCGTGTGTTAACATAACTGCTGAGTTTCATTGCAACTAGTTGAATGGCCTAGGTATGCATAGCAAACAAACAAACATCGTCCTAATTTATTTAAATATATATTTATATATATTAAGAAATTTAGTTTATAAAACAAATATGACTTTATTTTTTCAAATTTAATCAGTCAGTATTATTCTACTATTTGTATTTATGAATATTTTGTTAGTAGATTTCATGTTGTCAACTTTTTTTTTGCTATTATCAAAATTGTATCCAGCTAATTGATAAGGTTAAAAAAATTTTTATATCATATCTTAAAGTGTTGAAATGAATAAAAGAGTCAATGCCTAAGAAATGCATAAAAGAGCCTCATATGTTTAAGAATTAATTGGTCCCAAGTTACAAACAAAATTTTTACAATTATTATTTATTTCAAATAAACAGTATAAAAATTAATTATAGCAAAAAAGCTTTTTAAAATACATAAAATTATAAGCTTTTGAGAAAGTATCTTAAATGTTATAAAAAATGTTCCAAATCCATTCCATTCCAATGGTTTCTCTGCTCTGACACGTGGTTCCATTTATCACTTCATTAACATCTTTTGAAAAATTCTAACAATGTTTTGTATTGAATCAAAAGCATCTATCCTTTTCAAGAGCCTAATTATTGATTACATGCCAATAAACTAAATCCTTCATATGATCCTAAATATGTGCATTTTTTTTAAATTTAACTTTTAAAACTTCACATTATGTAATGTTAGAAAATGCATGTGTAGCAGAGGCTTTTCTGTCATGATTCTAAAACAGTACAGATTTTTCTTAATCTTTTTGAAATATGATGGGACAGATATTTAAAACTAATTATATATCTTCATCAAAATTCTATAAACTAATAAAAAAAATGGTTTTAAATACAAATACTAATAATATTAAATCTGAAAAAACTAATATTTATATATAATTTCAAAAATATCACTTTATTTGTCATTTTTAAACATGTAAAATTTTGTTTAATAATTTGTTTTTGTAATAAATATTTTTGTGAAATATTAGCACTTTTTTATGATGCGTGAATTATACAGCATAAAAAAAGTTAATAAAACATAGTGAATTTAGAATACTTTAAATTATTTGATGAGAATTTAGTAGCTTATTTATTACCAACTAAATCATCAAACTTTATTGGAAAAGTATAAATGATTGTTGTTTATGTGTATTTACAGATACACGTAAACAACAATAGTGAAATCCCTTATTAAGAAGAAAATAAAAAAATATATTTTGTTTCATCATCATCTCTTTCTTTTACAAAAAATCATGAAATCTATAACAAATATAATTTATCTTTCTTCTGTTTTTAGTTTAAATAAGTAATTTAATATCAAAATTTTAATATTAATATAGGCTTACTTAAATAGTAGTAAAATATTTGTTTCATTTGTATGAATTTATTATTAATAAAATATTTTAAAATTATTTAAAGTTATTATGTATATTTAATATTTATAACAGTTATTTTCAAATTTATATTAATTTAATCTTTTCTAATAATAATTTTTTTATTTAAGTAATAGTCAAATCCACTTAAGAGATCACCCTTGGGAATGCTGCATTATGCTCCCTTATCCAGAGTAACAAGATCTCCCAGGCAATTATTAATGTGTTCAATTCTTTTCACTTTTTCATGTCTTAGGAGTCTATGTAACTTACAACACATTTGGAAATGTTAAAATTCATTATCACATAATTTTTATTGTGCTTACATATTGTTTTCCATTCTTACATCATCAATTTTATTGTTCTATCACATAACAGTATATTTACCAGTTACATTACTTTCACTTCTTCCTAGAAATACAGGAGGAAGCCTAGATGAAAAGATAGATGTAAGATACCTTTGCTCCAAAATTTCTGAATGCTCTCTAATGAGACTAAATTTGCCAACTCCCAAAGAGCTGATTCTGGTAGTTTTCCATTCTGATAATAAAAAATTCTGGTAGATTTGACACTTTTTACTCTTAAGAATATCAAAATTTTGCCATCTATTCTTTGTTTTAATATCATTGTTGATAGTTTTGTCAAGTAAATACAGGAACATTAGGCCTACAATAGGCCTCAATTTGGAAGTGAGAGCATTTTAAAATTTTTGCCAAATTCTGAGTCAGCAGGAGAGTTGGCAACCCTAAATCAGACATACAATTTAAAACAAATAATTACAGTAAAATCAAGCCAGTAAGGTCATGTAACTTCAGAAATCTGGTTTATAATTGCTTCTTACCTAGTCCGCTTGAGATGAGGACATACATGTGATCTGTGCTGTTTGTTCATATGTGATACTTTGATACCTTTTTAATACGTAATTACTTCTCATGTGTGTCCAATAAAACTTGTTTATTATGATTCTGTAAATAATCTTTTGACTCTCCACATATTACAAAGCTGACCAATAGAAGGTTTCACTAAATCTCCACCTAACATATACCATAGTGTAGAGAGTCTTGTTGCTATGTCCCCTGGGTGGGTAAGATTAATAAAAAAGATTCTCCTTGTAAATTTTCCTTAGAATAGTGCTCTCTTATGCAGACTGCTGATCTAAAAATGCCACTGACACAGTGCATGTTTAAATGAACTGTTCTGTTAACATGCAATATAAAACATACAAGAAAATCAAGAATATGGGAGAGTGCTATCTTAAGCAAACTACTCTCCTATCCAATACTCTGTTAAGTGGACTTGACTGTAACTGCCCGTTATTCGCGTTTTTCATGAACTATAGAGGGCGCTGCATTTTCCACAAAATGGCTACTTCATCTGGGTCGCTTGTAACTAGTATTGTAAAATTAATCATATATTATTGTCCGATATAATGATATGCTGCTTGTAGCTGTTTATCGAGAAATTTTATAGTAGAACAATTATTGCTAGCGGGACACGTCTTTATGTGGTATCGAAACAAGTGAGAGATCGTTCTATACATATTTGTGCCCTTTGTGTTAAGAGCATCAGCTTCGACATTGTCCTATCAGGACTGGATTTACAAGTAAAAAGCTATTTAAATTGTTGCTTAGGGCTTCGACTTTCAAGGGGCCTCAAACATTTGTAAAAAAAAAAAAAATTAAAGTCGAATTTTGTAATAAACATTTTTTTACGAACCAACAGTATATGCTTTACTTTTTATTTTGTGTAGTATTTCATTAATTTTTTTCTAAGAATTAACATAAGGTCTTTTTTTAAAAAAAAATTGATAAAACTAATTTTAAAAAATATTTTTAATGGAAAGAGTATAAAAATTTAATTAAATTCAGTTATAAAACAAGACTAGTGAAACCTCATCTTTTTCTTCCAATATCCGTATAAATCGGAGACATAATCTGATTTAATTCTTTTCTTTTTATGATTGACTTGTAAAATTGTGAAGGGTTGGTAAGGGACTTAAGCATTTCGAAGCCCTAAGCTGAACTCTAAATCCGATCCTTTGTCCCACACAAAATTACTGGCATTTTAACTTTAAGAAAATATCTTTTAAAATTGACAGCATAACTTGTTCGTGTAAAATTGGACAATCGGGAAACCGCCAATTCTTAACAGTAATACTCTCTTTCAGAATTCGGAGAAGCTCATAAATATAACCGACCGATTTCCGAATAATCATCTGTTTTTTGTGTGGGAATAGACGAAAACTTATATTAGGCTCCCGTAAGTCTTTGAAATTGTAATTTGGAACGCAACAGAAAGCTTTGCTTTTTCTATTCATCTTTACTGCTGATAATACACAAGAATTAAGCAAACGACCCAGATAGAATAGTTTTGTATTTAAACACCAGAGGGCGAGCATCCGGTGAAAAATGCGAATTCTCTAAATAAACTACATTGATAAGATCATGATTTAATACTAATTCAGACAGATGATCGAATTTCAAATTCAAGAGTAATAATTAATAGTTTCATTAATTAAAAACCGTCTCTAAAGTCATCGTGAATAAATGTTCATTCAGTTTGAAATAAAAAACAGACTGATATTGTTTAATCACTGGTTTAAATCCTTGACTAAACGATGCTTTTAGTCCTTTAAAATTCTTTAATATATAATTCCTTATCTTATCTAATATATTTCCTTAATATACATAATCCTACACCCCTTTAAAATTCCTTAATATTATTACATGTAAATACGGATTTAAAATTTTGTAGCCTAACATTTTCGTTTCAATCATACATGCATATAATTTTATATATATACATACATACATATACAGTCCATTTTAATCAATCCACTGGAATAACTCAAAAAATACGCATTCTATAAAAAGGAATCATTGAACTAAAACTGTTACACTTCAAGGAGGCCACAAGACAGGCAATCGGTTTCATCGTAAATAGCGCTACAATCGGTGAAAACGAGATCAACTTCATTATCTTAAATGGAAACCTCATTTTTTTTATTGCATATTATGATTCTGCAACAAAAACTAACAAACTTTTATCTAAAACATTTTGTCAAAAGATGTACTTACCAAAAATTATGAGCGTTTAAACTTTTACGTCTGTGGATATCTGAAGTTTAGGGGCTGCCCATAAATGACATCCACACTGGGAGGGAGGCAAGGGGTTATGACAAGTCGGACAAAGGGGAGAGGTGGAGTTAAACTTCAATGGATGTCCATTTTATTTCATTAAATTTATATAGTTTATGCATTTTATTATTCATAAACTGATAAAAGGTTGAGGGGATTGAGTTTTGTTCCAATCTTTGAGCTGTCCAATTCGAAGAGGAGAGTGGTTACGGAAACTTGAACAAACTGGGACAATGGGGAAGGGGGAGTAAAAATTTCAAGAAAAATGGGAAAGAAATTTATGGACAGCCCTTATCGAAGAAAGGAAGAAAAATGGTTTAAAAAATCATTACCAAACTATTACAGAATTATTTTGTGGAACTTTTTTTTTCTTCAAATAATGAACCGACACAGAAACTCGTGCCACAGCTTAAATTTACTCAATACATTTTTATTTTATCAATAATTAAACGTTTAGTGGACTACATCATTAACATAAGTGCCTGTCTCAATTAATACAACGTGTCGTAGTATGTTTGCACAAACTGTTGGAATTCTCTCGATTATATCTTCTCTAGTTTTGATTCCTGATCAAAGACATTCTTTAAATATTCGCACAAATAAGTCATGCAAAGTTAAGTTCGGCGATCGTGCAAGCCATTGTACCAGTCCTCGCTGTCCAATCCACCTTCCCGTAAAGTACTGTACAGTACATGTTTAAATAATTTAGGCCTATTTCAATTCGTGCATAGTGGGTCCCACTCCATCTAACTGGATCCACATTATTTGCCTTGTATGAAGATCAATATCTTCAAGCAAAACTGGTAGTTCATCTCTTACAAACGCCAGAAAGTTTTCCCAGTTCACATTTCCATGGAAAAAATGTAGACCTATTACATAACCGTTGGTAATGTTTTGCATTAATTTTTGTATCAATTCGTTATTTGACCAAAAAAAGAATGATTCCACCAAATAATAAAAGTTTCCTAATGATTTTTAGCATGCTTCTTCTTTTATTTTTAATGAATTTTACACATATCCACAGACGCACACACTCATCCCATAGACCAGGGGTGGCCAACTTTTGTGTACGTAAGATCTACTTTTTATCTTAAAAATGTGTCGCGATCGACTTGTCATAGGCATACTCTAAGTGGGAAGGGGGAGGTGTGAAATACATACTATGTTTATACACTGTGTTTCAGTACGAGGTGCACTGCTTATGAGTCGAGTCATAACTGCATGCACACTGTTGCGTTCGGTTAAAAAATATAATACATTAAGTCACGACATCGCGAGCGATCGACCAAAATTGGCTTGGCGATCGACCGGTCGATCGCGATCGACTTGTTGGCCACCCCTGCCATATCCCATATAAAAGTGCAAACGCTCATAATTTCTGATAAGTGTACCTTTCGGGAAAAAAGTATTTCAACTAAAATTTTGTTAATTTTTGATGTAGAATCATAATATTAAATACAAAAATAAGGGTTCCTATTTTTAAAAATAAACTTGATCCCGTTTTCACCAATTGTAGCACCAACATAGAACGCTATATAGCGCTACAATCGATGAAAACGGGAGAACCTCTTCTTATGACCTTCCTGAAGTGAAACTTTTTGCTTCAATGATTTTTTATAGGATGCGTATTTTTCGAGTTTTCCAAATGCTATCAGAGAATAAGGGTTTGTTGTTATAAAAATAAACAAGTTTTGGCAAATTAACTATTGACGTCAGAGTAACAAATTCTCGAACTGCTAATAAACGAGGTAACAAATTCTGATACGAATATGATGTCAATTTAACAACATGCATATTCTTCGAACACACGTAATGCTTATTATAAACATATTTAAATATACTTCAGATACTAAAATATTAGTCTTTAGTCATATTCACGTTAAAATGCCATCAAGTTGTTATATATTACAATTTTGTTATAAATTTTGTGAGAATGAAATATGACTAGTGGTCTCAGAAAAATATTATAAATAATTATAACTCTATTAAAAATATGTATCAAGTTTACTTGTAAATACTCTTTCTCTGCGTCAAACATTCCGAACTTTTCATTTGGCTGCGTCCAATGAAACAAAACAAAACAAAAAAAAAAAGTGCAGATTCCTCAGCCCTGGTTCGAATCGTTCCTTTCCTTATCTATTATCCAAGTTAGTGGATTCATTTCCTGCCACAGGCAGTGGCGTAGCTAGCATGGGTGACACCCGGTGCGGATATCGTGGTGTCATTCTTTTTAACTCTTATAAAACACTGTTGAATTGCAATATCTCGCGCTCGAGCAACTTGCACGATATAATGAATATGCGATGTCGTAACGTATGAGTTTAGATTTATAGAATAAATCATAGTAAGATTTTCAGCTGGTGCGAGCTCTCGTGGCGTCTCCTCATAGCGAAGAAACTGTCATGTGAGGCGAGCCATTGGCCTTTTTTTTTTTTTTTTTTTATATACAGGCCTACCGGGTGACACCCGGGCGGGCCGCCCCCACCGCCCCCTAGTTACGCCTCTGGCCACAGGCCTAAATTATTGTAAACAATAAACCTGAAACCATTTATAGTTTAGTGTTGAAACTTGAATTAACAGATTCAATTTAGGTACTGCACAGTACGTATATTATTACAACCATATATAAAAAAAAAGAACTCTGTTACTTGACCGGTTTCAGAATAGTCACACAACTGTTTTCGAAACATTCATAAACCCAATAACAAATTAACATGAGTGAAAGCACAGAGCTTTAACCAGAACGACCGTTTCAAATTACTTTCGATATGATCGTTTCATTGTCCTTCAAATTTTTCCTTTTAGCATCTTTCCAACAAACAGAAATAAAAGTGAGAAAGAATAATGATACCCCACGTTTGCACAGTCGACAAAAAAATGATCTCTTGAAACCAACTTATGAATTCAACAATCAAGCGACAAACTTCACTACGTATTCTTCTAAGTGGCAGGCAGCTAAATAAGCAAACCAATATCATTAATTAAGAATAATTTCTTGAAACATAGAAACGCTACGTTTGAAGAAATAATTTATCGCCGTGCCGAAACAACAATTTAAAAAAATTTTAATACCTTGATTTGCATTACATTTATTGAAAAGTGTATTTTTAAATACAAATTTACATCACATTTCAAGTTCTTTACAAGGATTAAGTAACAAAATTCGATGTCATCGATAATAAATATCAGTGTTCTTGAATTTTTTAAAATAGGAAATGTTAAGATAATTGAACATTTTAAATATTGTTAAACTACAATATTAATCACCACCACAGTGTTTTTTACCTTCAAATTCACAAACAATAAAAATAACAACAAACAAAAAACAAAATGAATAGAATGCTCATAATTTTTTGCTGATGTTCTAATGTTTCATAGCGACTGTATTTTAAAAAGATACGGATTATGTTGTTGAAAATAATATTGAAATGTATAAAGATGCTACAAACAATTTTATATGTTCATATACAACAGTTTATGATGTGATTATGATGATTAGCTCTATCTTTACAATAATATAGATCAACTTTCACCAGGTTGAGAATAGTCTAGATATATAAATTACGATTTTATAGGCTAAGAAAACTTATAAACCAGCAACCAAACTCAGCAATGACAAATTTATTGATACAAACGTGCCACATTGTTGTTAGATATGATGTAGCCAGATACAAAAACAAAAAAAAGGGAGTATTTGATGCACATAATTTAACTTTAACAGTCAATATCCACAATTTGTATCAATCTAAAAAAGTCTAGATCGATGTAGCTAGAAGCATATCATGCTTTCGCCCAGAGTTGGGGATCCGTTATCTCAATTACTCGTTTCTGCCGAAAGGCTTCTTCGGTGTGAAAAAGGTTTAATTAAATTATATTATACGGGAAAATTGTTTTGTTATTTCTCTCCAATTTTTATCATAATCCATTATATTTTTGGAATGTTAAATTTCGGAATTTCGATCGATCAATTGGAGATTACCAATAGGAAAAATAAACATCTCGTTTGTAGTAAATTGCGGACTGGTGAAATTTAATAAGAATTTATTCGTTTTATTAGATTTGTATCTAGTATACTGACCAACGACAAATCAGATGACCTCACTTATATAGGCAGTACTATAACTAAGCAGGAGCAGAAAGTGCTCAGGTACAGGGCGCGGGACGAAAGGGATCTAGAAATGGAACCGACAAAAATCTTGCCAAATATACTGTAATAATATTTTAATTTATAAATACATGTGAATGATTTTGTATGTTTCTTATGTACGCAAAAACTGTTAATAAACTTTATGCCAAAACACAACAGACTCATCTAGTTGCTATGAAGCAGATAGCAATTTACAAAACATTTTGCTGACTCAGAGTCTAACTACTTTGAACGATATCCAAATTAATCTATTAAGCTAAATCACATTTATTAGAAGAATGAAATATCCTGTTTTGTTAGAAAAATGAAATAAATTACTATAACCCAACGTACAAAACAGTTGAAATGTCTAAATTAGGTAAGTTAATGAAATTATACCTTTACGTTTTCATTAAATATTAATTTTTTCAATTCAGTAAAAATTTAATTATCAAAAATATCGAATTCATATTATTAGATTTAATTTGCATAAATTCAGATATTAAAAACCGAGTTGCAAATTCCAAATATTCGGTTTATCCGACTATCCGTGGCATTATAAATTATCAAAATAAAGATTTAGGCCCTAATCTCTATGAAATTTAAGATGTCATAAACTTTCAAACAAAATTGCTTAAAAAGCAATAAATAAAATAACATTTACAGCTCCGTTATCATATTCAAATAATTTCGCGCAATATACGCGAAATAGTTGCGATGTTATCTTCAAAATGATTATTTCTTAAAATAATAAGTTCCATTTTTATAATCAAATTATATTAATATTAAAAGATACATAAGAATAGATCATCGTTAAGAACTGAATCAGCTAAATTAAAATTAATGAGTAGCATTAGTCAATTTCGAGAGTTAAAAGAAAACCATTGCCTAGCCTCAATGATGCAAGAGATAATTGTTCAGCAGTCATCCTTTATTTAAGGCTGCTATCAAAAATAGCCTTAAGTATTTCGGATAACAATGAATCTTTATCTGACACTAAATGTTTATTCCCGTTTCACGACATGCCGAGACCCTTTGCAAGTTTAGAAATAGTTTGTTTACCGAAAACTCAGCAATGTCATCGTAGTAATTTGTTATATTTGAATTGCTATTGAAACTTGCAATATAAGGACAAATGAAACGTTAAACAAAGTAAATAGAATTTACAGGAAGAATTATTAAGAAATTATTATTTATACGACGTATATCAAAAAGGTATATACGTATATAATATGAAAATGCGAATTTACGACAAAATGGAGTAAGCAAAAAACAAAACATTTTGTTTAGCTTCGAAAGAAAGAAATAATAATAAGACTTACATCGATATATTCTATGTAAAAAAAAAAAAATGCAACCTTCTTTTTATAGCCACTTAAATTATTTTTATTTTACTTGCCAAACATCAAAAATTACAAAGTAACATTTTTGTTTAATATATTGTTATTCGAAATTTAAATTTATATATTTAGGACATATTTTTATATGTGAGCGGCAGGTAGTTATTTAATTTGATAATAAATCTGGTTTTGTATATTCTCTTGAAGTCCTTTTTAATTTATTTGACTACGTTTGTCTACAACGAATTTTATAGCAATACATAAAGAAACAAAAATCTATTTGAATGAATAAAATCTATACTTCACGGAATAATCTTTCAACTTATTTCGTGAAACTACACATACTTATGAAAGAATGGAACTTGAATAATCCAGAAGGAACCTGAAAAACAAGAAAAAGATTGCTTACAATAAACTTGTTGCTAATCTGTTTCTTCTCAATGTCCATGATCAGTTGTCAGAATGACTTTCGTCAGATATTTGTGTCACGTCAGCAGATAAGACGCTTTTCCATCCTTTCAAAAAAAAAAAAAAAACAGAAAAGAAATCGATTGTTCAAAAATGATACACCCAAGCTTTGAAAAGTTTGACGTCAGTTTATCATCGTCATCGTTTTTTGAAGATAACAATACAAATTGAAATATTCAAATTATGTTTATTAAATTAGTTAAATCAATAGTGAATAACGTTATAACGACGATTATAAAAATTACATTTCATAATTTTGTTTTTGACTATTTATAAAGAAACTCACTAAAACAATGAACGACGGTGGACGCATTTATAAATACTAAAAAACAAAGTAAACACAAAACTTGAAAAGTGTTTACACAATTTAATTATCAATATCTTAATAATTTTAGAATTATTCAAATACCCATTTTTAGGTGTAAAGATATGCATCTAAAAACAGGTGTGAATTTTGTAATGATATGCGAATAATCATCGCTGATTACTGATAATTTATTAAAGATTATTATATTACAATTCTAAATTTAATTAATCAAAACTTCATATTTGAATATTTAGAATCAAATAATAGTTTAACGACATTCATCACTATTAGATTTATCAAATTACTAAACGTTTACATTTAAGTTTCGTTTTCAACAATTGAGGAAAAACGATATATCGAAGCAGTCTAAAATTATATTTTACTCGCAAACAAAAGACCTTAAAATTTTTAACTACCAAATATAAATAAAGCTTAATAGAGTAAATTAAAGCCGGAGTAAATATTTTGCAAATGCGGTGAAAATTAAGAAATATCATTTTAAAGTTAATGGATAATGCCAAGGCTATTAAATTCAGAATAAATTCATTAAAAATGTCATTAAAAGTTGAAAAGTAAATTCTTTCATCGTAAATATATTCTTTCCAGTAAACTATCAGAAAATCACATTTTTGAAGACGAATTACTTAAAACCCTATTCTCTTAATAATCGTAAAGTAAAAATAAAGACTGTAAACATATAAAATAAAACTTGCAATTACGAAATTGTAAAATTTCTAATCCTGCGTGTTAATTTTTCGAAAGTCGAGTTTGTTCATAAGATTGAAATTTCGCGAGAGGACCATAGAAATAATTCACTTTTACTAGTGAAATAACAAACTACATTAATGCTAATTAAACTTCTACGCAATTACTTCTAAATGTATAACATAGTATGCGTTACACTATTGGAGGGGGAAAAATGATTTGAACTGGCCAAGCGAACGAATTTGATCATAAAAAGAATAAATACGCAAACTAAATATGACGATAAATTAAAATACTGAATATACATTAAATCGTAAGACAGATCATTAATAAAATATCTCATTAAAATTTTTGTAATTTAGTGACGTTTGATATATGAATTTAGAAAATTTTAAGATCTTTGCAAGAGTTACTAAGATGCAGTTAGCTTTACATTTTAAAAAGTGTTTTGTTGGCAGGTTTAATTTTTGATTAGACTTTTCTATTAAAAACAACTTTTACCAGTCGATATTTTATTATCCAGATGTTCCTACGCAATTTAAACACAATGTTGAAACTCTTAAATAAGTAAATAAAAATTGTTTGATTTATTTAAAAAATGAGATGATAATTACACATCCATGTCATATTTTATGGAAAAAATAGTAACTGTTTTCATTTTTTTTTTAATGAAAATATAATCTTTTGAAGAGTTAATTAAATTAACTCTTCAAAACCGAAACATAACAGAAAATTACAAGCACTTCCTGTTTATTATTCGTTAGTATAATTAGAAAATAATTTTAAGCAAACAAAATCAATCCTACTTTCAAAATTGTGCTTTATTTATTGTATGATAAATGCGTAGTGAAGAAAAAAACATGTAATCCAAACTTACTAAAATTATTTTTTCCCACAGTTAAGCAAAGAAAAATGACGAATTTTGAAGCGAGCTGAGAAATTAGATATCTTTTTTTTTTGCAAACATCTGTTTATCGGTTATTAAGAGTGCTTTCTTGAATAAAAACCTCCACGGCGTAGAAATTTCTTAACGATAAAATGTAGTGAAAGAATACGGCTTTTTTTTTAAATCAAAAATCACAGAATATGGTAAAATTTATATCTTCCGATACACTTTAAAACACGTTCCCTTTATTTAAAAAATATAAACAACTAATTTATATTATCATTTAAACTTAAATATTTATCCAAAATGTCTCGATAATATTAATATCAATCAAATTTGATAGTAGAAAATATTAATATATTAATATTAGTACATTTTTAATTAAAAATAAACATTGATTTTGAAATAACTTTTCAAATTTATGCTAAAAGAAAAATGAATAAATGTAAAATTACTAAAATTCATTTATAACGTCGATTACATTTGCATCGATTAGTTTATCTTATTAACTTGAATCGTTTAAATGTAAATGTACTGTATGTACAGTACAATATATATAGCTGCTGTATGTATTGAACAGAAATGCGCTATAGTTTATTTAAACGAGCAAATTTCACTGTTATTTTCTTTGATCTTTCTTCGTGGAGGAAAAAATCATATCAAATGAACGTTTAACTTAATTTTTTTCTAATAAAAGCAATAATTTTTTAATATATTTTTCAGTAGACGTGCAATAATAATATAATATTAAAATAATATTTATATGATATTTTTAACGGAAGAGAATTTTTAGATTTTATTAGATAAAACAACTGGAAATAAAAATTTTAATTTACGAAACAAAAAGTTTTAGTATTTACATCAACATAACACTATACAAAATGTTAATTAAGAATAATGTACATAATATTAATATCTTAGAAAACAAAAATAATTATTCGGATATCGTGCAGAGCTCTATACCGACACAAAACCCTTTCGAAACGTTTTTAATAAGAAAACCCAGTTAAGAAATACTTTTTTTATCTCCGGTTTTTAAATGAAATCAATTAGGTATTATATTCAAATTGTATTGTGTTGTATTGTATTCAAATTTAATTAATGTTGTATTGTTCTGATATTATATCTAAAATTATTCTATTGTTAGAGTGCATACCCTACATTATTGAGTAAATACCTACATTTCAATCTAATGACCAACCGAACAGAATTTAGAATCTTGATGAGGATGCATAATCTAAAAGCAAACTCAAGAAACGATACTGTATTAATTTGCACATTTGGAAAGAACGGAAGAATTTAAATTGATACCAAAATAATTTTAGAAAATTTATTTAATTTTTTTTATTTGGAATTTGATTATTAAACGAAAATGTTTTTATAGCACTATTATTAATTGGAAAAACAAACTCGTTAGCACTGAATATTCAAATACACTTAAAGTATTGCTATATTCCAGTATAATTAATATGAACTAAAAGAATACATTATATACTAAGTTATTATTATTAGATAATAAAACAATTTATGTACTGATTGTGTTATTTTCAAACAGCAACTTTCACATTTAACAATTTCATTTAATGTACTGTTGTTTCCGACAGAATAGCAAAACATGACTTTTGTTTGATAGACATTGTTCATACAGTTTCGTGTTTTAAGCACGACAGCCTTCACGATTTATGATTTTACATTGCGTTGGCGTCAAGGCCTTGAAACCGTTATATAAATTTTAGTAATGAATAAAATTTAAATTTCGAAACATTTTAAAAATAGCATTCATAACTTTAGCATTAAAGTGTAAAATGTACAGATATGTTATATAACCACATATGTTTATTTCTTAGTAAACTAGCCTATAAACAATAATGAATCTTTTTTCGTTGGACGTTTGTTTATTAAATTAAAAGACAAATAATTTATATTGCCATTATAATTATCATCGACTATAACAACTATGAAAAGTTTACCAATAATCCTATAATGAAAAAAAAAATTAGTAGCCTACTTGACGATTTTATAATGGATATATATTTTTACTGGAAAAACAAAAATGAAGATATTTTTGGAAAGCAAAGAGCAGTTAATGCTTGTGTTATACATTAAACAATTTCTGAAACAATTTTAATTTTCTTTAAAATTAGTTCCATTACATTCTTAAAATATGTTTCATGATATAATAGCTTCATAACTACTAATTACAGAACAGAATTTCTACAATAAACTTTATTTTATATCATTATCATGCTAATTATGAACTTTCAGGTATTAGGAAAATAATTGGAATATAAAATCGGATCCGCTTAAGAACTCTTTCTAATGAAATTATGGCTTTTATTATAACCTATATTTTAGAAAATAAACGGTTGAAAAATCATAGTATAAATAACGAACTATAAGCATTCTTCGAATGTTTATTCTTTAAAGAACGAATTTCTTAAACATCAAACGCGTAATACTGTATATAGTAAATCTATTATCTTTACTTAAAGTCTCATGATTTGCAGATTAAATCATGAAAACTATTTATAACTAATTTATAACTCATTAACAATAAAAAGAAGAGACTGAATTACTGTTATGTTACTGTTGTATGTTGTATTTTTGTATGTTACTGTTATTATTATTGATGTACTGTACTGTATATTAAAGTGTATTATTGATAAAATGTGTTCTTGACAAGCACAATTTAACTAATTAATTTATTTGAATCAAATTTCGTTAAAATTTATAATAAAAATATTAAATTTATGATTTTGTAACAAAAATTTTGATTCTTTAAAATAATATTAAAATAAATTACATATCAGAAAACGTAATAATCTGTAAAAATAAACAGAACATCAAATTTTTATTGAAAATTTTGAATTTAGGTTTTAAATTTTTAACGCTCTTTTTAATATAAAAACTAGATAAATCTCGATTGGAATTATAAAAATTGGCATTTAAAAAAAAGCTAAAAGTTTAAGATTGAAAATGAAAGCCTTGATTATCGAAGAGCATTGATTAATCATTTCTTACTTTCACAATACAATTTAAACTCTATTAATTTGTTTTCTGGAATCTTGTCAAAACAAAAGCAATAAGAATAACTCTTTAAACGAATTTTACTTTAATTCATCCACCATAACAAAAAATAACGATCAATAATATGATTTGAAAACAACTGCTTCTTTAAATTTAGAAGGCAATTAGTTGACAAAAAGTAATTTTTTCAATTTTTTAAAAAATAAATTATAAATGAATAAATGGTATTTAAGTTATAGATTGCAAATGATTTTTAACGATGCTTTATTATCCTGCAAGTTATTTTTTTCTTTCAGTAAATTAAAACTTAAGTACATTATGCGTAGGTTGCTTCTATCCAAGACATATCGACGAAAACCATTAGAGTAAATTAATTGTAAAAGATCAGATTAAAAATTAAAGCTAAACGACAGACTCAGAATTAGGTTACGTGCCACTTATTATTTTAGTGACCATCCATTTACATTTGTCGACCATCGTTTAAGCTATTTTCAACTAGGAAAAATGGCTTTCGCAATGAACGCTAACGAGAAACGTCCATCTTCTCCATTTGTCTAATGAAAACCGAAAGAATTTAAATGTGAAAAATAAAAGCAGAATTTTTATTCAATTTTCTTTCTAGAATTGGGAAAATAAATGAGAAATTACGAAATGCATTTACTCCTTAAAGTTTGAAATTTATAACGACAAAAGAAAGTTTAATTATCGCCTACAATTATTTTTTACTGTTTGTAATAATAAGCAAATGTCGATTTTCACTTATATCGTGAAATCGCTATAATTAGCTAAATTCGTAACGTTATATCATGTAACTTGCGCTCACTAATACCTAATATTTACTCGAATTGCATTTACACATAATCTAAAATTTAATAAACAGCACCTAAGCGAGTTTGTATGAATTTTAAAATAAAATAATTCATGTTTATACAATTAACTTGCGATAAAAACTTTTAAAATGTCCTTAAAGTAAAGGGGGAAAAATCCCTCTCCGCACGTTCTTATAAAATCTGTTTAAGCGGAATCGTGTCGTTTCCCCAAAATTGACTTGTATTCGTGTGTAGTCATTCAAGACAAGGAATTTCTTGCTTGAGCGAACCCTGATACGATTGACAGCATGCATCCACCAAATACAAAAAAAGGCAAAAAAAAAAATTAAAAATTTTCACGATCACTTATTTTTTAATCTAAACTTTCGATAGATGAAATTTTGAAATGCAAGCATTTATATCATTTAAAATTTCCTATGCAAATTTTTAACGTTTATTTAGTTTGAAGAGATTTATCTAAAAAGAAATGACTAGAAATTGATACTATGGAAATAAGCCTTTTTTACTTTTTTCCCCATTTTTGCCTCTCCACCCTGTGGGCAATAAGAAGGCATTTTTAATCATATCCATCGCAGGTTCAGCCAGGCCCACAATGGTCCGATATATCCAGAACAGACAGAGTATGAAAAATTCCTGGGGTGTTGCTCACCCAGATTCGGCTTCAGATCCTTCAGAACGGTGGGAAAATGCCTTAACTGCTTCTGCCATCAATTAGAAATGTCTATGGAATGTTAGTTTCTGTGATTTCATCATATTACTTGGTAATAGAAGGAACAATAAATTCTACAGAAAAACTGCTTAACAAGAATTTTTCTCTCGTCAAATTTCTAGGAAAACAAAGAGAGAAAAATAAGTTGGCTTTGAAAATATATCTAACTTCAAACTGAAAATCTTTAAAATGTGTACAAATTCCAATGAACAACTTTATCACGTTTGGAGTTTATACTGTATGTTCAAAATCTCTAACGATTCTTGAAGTGCATTAATTTTTCAATTATTCGAAACATTGTCTCGGTTTGCAAGCCCTAATTCGTGTACTTCGAAATCAAATGATATCAATTTGTTTTAATGAGTTATCGTAATGACTTACTCGCTTCAAACGATGATATATTTAGTAAGGTAAGTGGTAGAGAGTAATCGCTCTATAAAACTAATGAATATTGATTGACAGAAGCGATATGCAGATAACTAAAAATTACTAATTTATTATACAACTGAATAGTTTTGAAATGTGTTTCTTTTTTTTTTATTTTAATTCCTTCATATTCATCTCTGTTTTTAAAAGTTCTAATTGGTAAAGCGATGAAGTTAGAGACCAGTTTATCTAGAACTGATATGAACGGAGTAAGATATATATATTTAATTTCCGACTTAATTTTTATTGTTGAAATTAATGTCGTTACAGATGTTTATAAAAAAAACACTATTAGATTGATTTCGACAACGTTTGTGAAGTAAACTAGACAGAGACACTAAAAGGAAAACTATGTTCGGCATTTCTATCCCGTTGGCAGAAGAACAAAAACAAAAAAATAAAATAAAATAAAAAATAAAGAAAATATTCCCTTGTGCAATCAAAGATAAAAACAATCACTGTCTTATATCAGAATTAAAAGTAAAAAGAACTTAACGATTTTGCCAAGTCATTTACAAAAGTTGATTTCCTATTGAGAAAAAATCGAGAGAGAGAAAGCGTGTTCTAGAATTTATCCACATATGTTATTGTTTAAGTGTGCTCATTAAGGTGTAGCTAAATCTATTGTTTCTTTGTTTACGTGCCAAAATAGTCACGTACCATTTCAATACGTTTTCTATAAAGATCTTTAGTCCAAATTTCAATTTTAGAACATTATATCTAACTAACGCGATCTTATCTTAAAACAATTAACCTTCTTGATAGAGTTGAGTACAATACACTATAATTAGGTTTAATCCAGCATCTCTTAATAATGCGGTTATGTATAAAACATCATCTATCGTATATTTATACATTACTTTCATTTATAGCAAAATTATAGAAATTTATTGCTAAACAAAATATTATAGCAAAAAAAGAGTAACAACAAGATCATTTCAGATGAAGTTTCAGAATAAAGATTAAAATAATAACGACGTTTGATTCATACTTGATTGATTAAGAATGCATTCTTAACAAATTTAAAGATATTAGTCTGTTAAAGAAAGTAAACTCTGTGAAATTAATTTAACGCTCGTTACTAACGTAACGTTCATAAAAAAATGACATGTATCTTAAATGTATATTGCTATCTGTATATCGTTCAAAATCAAATGTGTTACAATGTAGAATAAACTTAATATAAATTTACAATGTGCAATAAAAATTACTATTTTATAAATAAATAAAAAAAATTGCAAACAATTTATGTAAGTTTCACGTATAAGCCTGAATTAAATGAATATCTAAGTAATACAAAAGCTTACAATTTTAAATTTATTTCAGAACGATTTTCAAAGCTAACAAAAAACGAAATATAATAAATTTTTCACAAACCAGTTTATATAATTTTAAAATACTTTTGAACAATTTAAAATAATAAAAATTAGACTGTAATTTTTACGTAGAATTTTCAACGTAATATTTAGAAATTATATCTGAATGCTGAAGATGAAAATCTTGAAAAGAAATAATTTCCTTTTTACAATTTCCACGAAAATTAGTTAACATTTCGGGGAAAGCGTGAATATGAAGCGTAGCTCATAAAATCCGAGCCTAAAGTTTATTCCTTCAAAACTGTTTTCCTATTGAAGCTTTCGGAAAACATGAAACGAATGCATTTTTAATGATCTCAAATTCTCCTATTTAATCGAACAATAACTTTAGCTAAATAAGAATCAATTATGAATTCGCACAATATACACAATTTTCAAATTTCTACAAGCGGTTTTTCAATGATTGACAACAATTTATTAAAATAATCTTTAATCACATACCTTTCCTTGCATAATAAGTCGAATGGTAAGGGTAACGGAAGGTCCGTCGCTAGGAAGGTTATCTAGAGAAGCCATGCTGGTCTTGTGAGGAAGGGCACCACGTCAGAGGGAAGCAGTTCCGTGTCAGATTGGATCTACAGGAAGAAACAAGTGCACGTTAACGAATCTAGAGCGTAAGAATAATATCGCTATAGAGTTTTATAGTCTTTTCGCTATTGTGGTCGAGAAGGAAATAAGGCACTCTTCCAAATATAATTCTTCTTTACATGTGCGACAGTGAAAGAATGAACTCCTCCTTGTTGGTTTCTAGCCAAACGAATTACAGAGTTTGGCAACAGCGGTGACAAAACGTAACAAACCTCTCTACAAAGTATTAAAATCCCTCGGAGGCTCAACGATCGCATCGGTAATGACACGAGTCGTAAACTCTGAACTTATTAAAATTTAACATCTTATGAATAACAAAATTAGTTCCGTGTTGATTAGTTACTACTGCGTTTATAAAATTATAAAACTGTTTTTAAGAAAACCATTTTAACTTTCCTTGCGAGTAGTAAAAACCAAAATGGTTGGTCTTGGGAGAAATAAAAATTTATTTTAAGATAAATTAGATTAAAGAAAACTTTTTAAATTTAAAATTAATAAACAGATCGATAGAAACTAATAGATATCAAATAAAAATATCAATAATTATTTAGTTTTGAAATTGTATATTTTAATCTAATTTATCCAATTTCGATTACGAAAACCTTTATTACAGAATTTTATTTAAAGAAATTTACACTAAAATTTAATATTCTTATTTTTTCCCAATTCTGCATGAATTACTGAACAAAATTTAATTGAATTTAAACAGCTTCAAACTAATATTTGTTAAAAAAAAAAAAAAATGATAAAAATTATTTGATATTAGTACATTACAAAGCATGTAAAATTATTTACATGAATATATATTAACAGCGACAAATTTCGCGAAGTTTTCTATAGCTTAAGAATAATTTAAAATTGAACAATACTTATTGGTTCAAAGGATATGAGAGAAAGATGGACGAAGAGATAAAACGCCGCGTCGCTATCTAACTGATTTTCTGTAAATCCAACACGAGTTTAGCTAGAAAATCCAATTAGGAGTTCGTCCATGTCAGCAACTTCTTAAAGGAAGAGATGTTCTTTTAGATAAATCTGCTATTGAACTGAAGAGTAACTTTTATCTTATTATCGATAGAAAGCCATAAAAATTATTAGGAACAAATTCGTAATGTTACAACGAAATTCGCTATTCGGCAAATTTTAATACTAAACTTATGCTAAGTAGAATCCGTGTCTAATTAGTCTAAAATTAGATTAAAAATAGATTATTTTAAGCCAACATCCCGGAATTGGATCTAACATCATTATAAATAAATTCCCATAGCTCATAGCTCTAGTAAGAGCAATGAAAGGAATTTGAGTTAATTTAGTGGAATCCAAGCTGTATCCTTACGATTTTTCTTAGATGATTCAGCAAACAACATTGATTCCTATCCTTCGTCAACGTTCTTTATAAATTTTACTTGGAATTGGCGAAAACGAAACTAGAAAGATAATCCACAACGAAAACCTCGCAATAACAGTTTTATCTTCATATGAAGTTTGTCTTAAAAGCAGTGATCGATACAATCATTTTGAAAAATTTGCTAAATTAATGGATATAAATAATAATAATAATAATAATAATAATAAATACGAGACAAATAAATATCTCAATAGATTAACCCAAAATTAGACAATCTTATTTATAACTACCAAAAAACTTCCATTTCCTGGATAATTTATTAAAAATATACTCTATATTTAGAATTTAATGCCGCATTACTCACTATACAAAATAATCGATACAGCACGCATAAACGAGTGAATTGCACGAACCTAACTAAGTAAAAATAATTGAGAAAGCAAGACACGTTCGGGTTATAACGATGCTTGTCTATATAGATACTCTGGTTAATTGAGATTGGTTCATCTTAGCATAAATTACACGTCAATTCTATACAGAAAATTCAGCATTTGTCATGGAGACAAAAATTATTATTATGAATATTAAAAGTTTACAATTATTTGAACTGAAATAAAATATCAAAAAGGGTAAAAGTAATTCTGAGATAAAATATAGATTTATTATTGTTTTTTAAAAAATGCAATTTATACGAAAAGATTTTATTCTTCTTGATTATGTGCAAGTAATATGATTACAAGCGTAATTATCTCTGTTATTTAAATTAAAATGCATTAAAACTTATCTCGTACAAAAATTTGTTAAGAATTTTAATCTCATTATATTTAATATTTGAAAGGCACGGAAAGAAATGTTATTCGGATGGCAATAATTTTAAAATATTTTAACTTTCCAGATACTAATATTTGTTTTATGGTAACTGAATCAAGAAAGATAACACCTGTAACTAAATTTTACATTCATTTTTACTCATATAATTAAATTTTCGGATAACGACGACCGAACAAAAATAAAAAGTATTTCATAAAATTCAATCCAATTTTAATATATATATATATGTATACACAAATTTACTTTTTACTTATGTAGTAACATTGCACAGTTAGAAATTAATTATCGAGTATAGTTTGCGTGTTGTAACAAATTGCTCCCGAAGGAAAACGGCTTTGTCGCAATTACCGAACTGTTTATCAAACGAACGATTAAAACTGCCAAATAGGGCAAAATTGGAATTTATGCGAATATTTTTTAAGAAAGGAAATGACTCGCGGTTCACTGGAAACTTTAAAAGAAGAAGAAGAGAATAATACCGCATTGCTTTCTAAAAGTTGCAGTTGGATTGATAATTTCTTGAAACGAACTGGATAAAGAATTCTTTTAGATCCAGATTGAAACAAGAATGTGTGGGACTAAAAAAGAATCGGATGAACTACACTGTTCAATTCCTTCTGCATAGCTTAAATTTTTTTTTCGACAAATAGAAACGCTGTTTGTAACAATGTTCAAACAGATGCTTTTATCCTCTACCCGGTAGGGTCAACAATAGGAACAAACAATGATTGATAACCGCTCGGAATTTATCCTTTCTTCTGTCACAACAGTTTTTATATATCACGAGAAAATGTAAATAGCAACTGCTAAAAATCAAACTGGCCGGATTTCCTTAATGAACGTCAGTTACTATAATTGAGAATAGCAAACAAGAGACTGCAACTTAAAAAAAAAAAAAATGAAAATTTTAAGAAATAAGTACGTTTTATATGCTGATATAATCCTGGGAATCTAATAAATTCTAGTTAATCAAATACAGTTGGTTAATTCGTTATACGAGTTTCAAGTGCAATTATACAAAAATTTTTCATTTTTTAACAGCTGTATTTTCAACAATTTTTGTATAAAGAAAAAGTAAAAATACTTAATGCTAATAAAAAAAATAAAGCATACAATATTAAAAGTAAGGCATGGTGACTTAGACGACACCGTAGAAACATTATTATTCCTTGATAAATTTTTAAAAAAGATCGTTACGTGTAACACATGGAGTCGGATTAATGTATATGGCAAATTTCTTGTAAAAATGAGACGAGAGAACGTTCCAAATTCATTATTTTCATCAAAATCAATCAAAATTTTAATATACGAATTCATTTTATACATAGATAATAGAATAAAAATTGCTGTGCTAGAGCGTTGTTTCGCACAAAAATAATAATTCTGATAATAATAATAATAATAATAATAATCATTATTGTATGTAATTTATAGGGAGGAACTCTCACGAGACAATTACATCATAATCCGGGCCTCTGCAGATAGACTCGAAAGGAAACAATAGTATGAATGTCAAATATTGATAAATATCCGAAAGTATTTGTTACAAAAAAAGACGATTAACAAGAAATTCGAAAATAAAAAAATAAACGACCGGCCGCGTTAGATTAAAAATCATATGATAATTAATATAAATTTTAATTATAATAATGATAGACCGAAATCATTTTAAAATTCCGATTAAATTTCACTTTATTTTCCAAGCATTTCGAGTCAACAGACTTCAGCGCTCGATGTAGAAACACATTTATTTATCGATGAGAACTTCGTCAAATTGTTTTAGACATCTTCCTACGATAATCGGATTATTAGAATCTACCTAAGAAAATTGTTTGTTCGTTTCGATAACAAGTATTTGCGGTTGACCCGCATCTTTTCCGCTCTGTCACTCGAAATCAACCAGCGCGATTAGAGAACTCGATAGAAATCTCGTTTTACATCTATGTGTATTCGATTGGAAAAACAGTCAGATTATCACGATATTAAATAATTCTGTTATTACTTACTGAAATCTGATTTGGTTTCTGCTTTTGTCGGGACAATGAATGGCTCTCGGTTGTTTCTAGTAAATCGGAAATTGTTATTTACAAGGCGACGAATGCGAGTTCTCCGTTTTTCTTCCCGAATATCGTTTTGAATTTCATCGAGACCTGTTGATAACACGAATATTCTCTATAGACTTGTGCTGTGATAACGTTAAGTTTCGAACAATTCGGTATATTTTCTTAGCTAAAAAATATGGCACGTTACTTTTTCGACATATCCCCATAACATTATTATTTCGAACATTTTTTTTTCTGTTTAATTGAATAAATAGCAATTTTTTTCCTTTCTCTTTCTTCAAAACTATACATCCTAAATGTTATATTTTGAAATATTTTGCAGTTTTTAACTAGTAATATATACGAGTATATAACCACAAATATGATATAATAATGGATTTCTAATTTTTTTAAACAAATTTAAGTGAATTTTCTCTTTCCAGAATATGATACTTGAAGTATTGCCTCAACATTAAATACTTTTATGCTTGTTAAATTTCCAAACCTTTCTGAATATTCCTATAAAAATTAAGTTTATTAGTTTAAAAAAAACTTAGCGGTCTAAAAAAAGTGAACGCTAATTAATACGTGTTTTCAGAGTTTTGCTGAAAATTAAATCAATGAAACAAATTGTAATGTTTTGAACGATCTAATGTAAAGTGAGAATTGATTAAAAGGATGAAGAGTAAAGACTGAAAAGGAAAAAAAAAAATTATTATAATTTAGGAAAGATTGAGATGAATAATTCCGAATGGGTTAAAAACAGAATACGATTATTTTTAAAAACTGGCAAAAGTTTAATTAAATTTGACATCATTTCAACCGTTTCCTCGAATGATTAATGGTGAAATGAGAAAGTGAAGGCTGCGGATCCGAATCAAAATATTTAACGTCAAACATCAAACGAATATTCAAGATTTTCAAACTTTTTAAGATAACTTTTTTAAAAATACTCATGACTTATATGTATATGTGATGATATTATATATTGTTATTACAGATTATATAATCTGTAACAACAATATATAATATCGTATACAGCTAAATTAATCTAATAAGGTATCGGAAACCGAATTAATTTTGTTTAATTTTGTTTTATTATATAACATGAAATACAGCTATTTTCACAAGAACACAGAACATTAATCATAAAGTTCTGTGTTCTATAATGAAATATATTATATTTTATTTATATATATCTTTATAAATTAATAAATGTTCAGAGACGGAGGTTAATGCAGCGTGTATATTCCATTGCAAAATAATCATATTCAATCTGTACAGAACGTTGTCTAGAAAACTGTAAAGATAATTTTTACATAATAATACTCGAATCAAATACAGTTAAATGAGTTATTTATCATAAAAACTCTTATTCAGGTTTAGATTTACTTAATTTTATATATTTGTGACTATCACATTTCAAACTTCATTCTTCCTTCTATACATATCTTCCAAAAATTTGTACTTTTAACTACGTAGTAATAAAAAAAAATAAATGTAAACAAAGATTTTTATTAATATTTTTCTTATAAGGAACCGAGAGTCTAGATGTTTTAGTTTTCAGTACTTTCTCTTGTTTGGAGTGTAATGTCAAATCTTAAACATTTCACAGTAAAAAATAAAATTCTATTGCGAACATTTGTTCCATCTCTTACTGTTTTTCCGCAAGGGAATTATAAGATGTTCTTACGTGTTCATTACTCGAATAACGCTGTTGTATTCTGTAAACTAAAGAGGATAGGATATTATTAAACTGATTTTTATAAAACTTAACTAAAGAACAAAAATTATTTTCAAAGAAAAAAAATCATTTCATCAAATTAAAAATTATAAAAAATCGAGTTTTACACCTCTCTTTCTTAAAACCTCACAGAAAACAATAAATAGTAATTGTGATTATTATCCGATGATATTTTATTGTGGTATTTCGTAATGAGAATTTCATTACATTTCGTATATATCTAACTCAAAGAATGTTTGATATATCGTTTTATTATATCGTATTTATTTTTCATAATAGCAATCATATCAAGTCGTCGTGTGTTTCCTAATATTGACAAATCATTTTTGTATTTCATGTTCTCATAAAAGACTTTTATGAGAACATGAAGTATAAAAACTGCGATACCATTTGTGAAAATTTATAAAATTCATTGTTTATTTTATGTTTGATAACTTCTCAAAACGAAATTTAATCTAAGATTTAAATGTGAATAAAATCTAGTGACTAGTAAATGTAAATTGCCTTGCTTGGATATATATAGTCTATATATAAAATAAAGCTTCTCTATCTTTAACTGCTAAATTAGTTAGTTAATTTAATATATATATAATATATATATTAAATTAACTAACTAATTTAGCAGTTAAAGATAGAGATGCTTTATTTTAGCGTTATAAAAATAGACATTTTAAGTAAACTAAAAGCAATAACTTAATATATTCCAATAAATTTCCAATATTTTCGATTCATTCTATAATTGCAGGTTAAATTTTAAGACATTTTAAATAGTGATATACAAAACAAAGAGGTGTCTTACAGAAATTAATACATTCGTCATATTTGTTTCTAGAAATATGAACGATTTTAAGGTTTCATATTACTATTTATAAAAAATTTATTTCTATTTTTAATGTAAACAATTTACAATTCACTAAAATAATGAATAGAAATTAATATCGCGAAGAGAATTACTAAAAAAACCGAAAAAATAAGTTCTAACAGAATATAATTATATTATTATTTTAAACAAATTGTGAAATTTAAAATTACAATCTTATATATTTCACAATTTCATCGTTTATATTCATTAAATAGTACAATTATCGATTCATTCATTTTATTTATTAGCGATGTCATATTATTCATAAAGTATGAGTAATATAACAAACTCATTAATAAATTAAGCAAATATGCGATTGTTACATTTAATAGCAAATTAATATAATAATTAAATATTTAACCTAAGCGGATAAGTCAACAGCATTACTTTAAAACTTTAATTTGTTTCTACATTATATATAAGTATATTTTATATTTCTGTTGTACTGATAATTGGCTATTAATAGGAAAACTTTTTAGTTAAAATTAACTGCTATCAATTAAAGTTACCACGTAATTCTTCGATTACGTCAAACTTCTGCATTGATATTTGTTTCGAATGAAGATTAAGTTTCCGCACTTGTAAGAATAAACAAACTAGAAGGGAATGCATATGTTAATCAGATAAAACAGGACTGTTAATTCTTTCGGCCGACCTCGTTAAACGCGGTTTATAGACGTATTACGTAGAAATTAAACAATCAATTATTACAGTAAACTATACTACGTGTAGATGTAATGTTACCTCGATATTTTCATCATGGAGCTATCATATAAGCCAATTAATCTTATCCCAAACCAAACGTTTCTTTATTATATTAAAACTATGTCAGTTCGTAAATTTCAATTCAGTTATAAAATACTCATCTTTCATTTTACTTTAAAAATTTTCAGACGTAAACTAATTAAAAAAAACTTTTCGATTTATTTATTTTTTTATTAGATATAAATGAGAATAAATAAATAAATCAAGCCTTACATTTTTATTATGTTTAATAGAGAAATGGCGATTTAAAGTAAGCATTACCAATTATTAAACGATACAGGACATGTTTAATCTGCCTTACATAAGTTTTTTAAAACAAAATTAGAATTTTCAACTTTCTATAACGAATAAAAGTGATAAGATAATAATCGATTTAGTTGTTTAAAACTCGAATTTGGTATTCACTACTCACGGGTATTATATTGTTCGACAGTGAACACAAAACGAAAATAGTTTCGAATTTGGTGTCTCCACTGAATACGAAATTACTTCATTCCAGTACATGTTCGGTAAATGACGTAACTCCGTGACATTTCTTATATATGAAAATTAGAATCGATTTATGCGTTATGTCTCAGTTAAAAAAGAAGAAAACGAAACCGGGAGACAAAATCAAACGAGAGAAAACGGAAGAAATAAATAACATTTATTAATTTCAAAATATTTCAGATCCATTTAAATTTAAATATAGGCCTGTATATATATATACATACAAAGATTTAATGCATCCAACCAACACCTTCATAAAAATACTAATAATGTGTATATACAGTATAATTATAGAGATGTTAGTATAGTTAGTTTAGTGTAGTTTATTCTAAACGCCATATATACCTGTACTTAATGCTTTGCCGGACCAGGGTCAAGGCACAACTACATAAAGCTATTATGTTTACGTGCTGCTCGTGTGTATATCAGTATTTAAGGATTTCCCGACAATGTAACGTATGTTCAGTATGGCAGCTTTCTGTAGTGTGATATATGTACTATTGTGAAGCCCTAATGTTTAACAATAATAATAATAATTATTATTATTAAAACAAATGTATTAATTTCTAAACATTTGCGAGCTTCCAAATCTTATGTAATTTTAAAATAAATTAATATCTATAAAATTTATAGCTGTCGTCAGGGGCGGATCTAGGGCCTAGGGCTTATGGAGTCCAATAATCCCCATTTTTTGTTAGATTAAGAATAAAACAAATAATACTATAAATTATCATTATTACTATATTATTAATATTAACTATTTTTTACTATACGATAAGTGCTCATTGTTAGTGAAAAAATATTAAAACTTTATGATAATTCAATTTTTGTGGGCCCTTGACATTTGGGGGCCCAGGACTTAACCCTTATTAGTTCCTATGTAGATCCGCCCCTGGCAGTCGTTAACATACTTATCTGAAATATTAATATGTTATTTACAATTATACTGAAGAGATTTATGATTTAAAGTCGTAAATTAATTTTATCTTAAAAAACCAGTGGAAAAAATTAAATTGTAACGTATAAAACGTATTAACTTACATATTTATTTATTTGTTTTTTCTTTTTAGAAAATACAGCTTATAGAAAAACAACATAGTCTATCCGAACGAGTTTGAATTCGGGAACATAGGAAAGGCTCAGAACGAGATAAGAAAGAAAAAAACCAATTTATCTCAAAGTTATTGTTATCCCTCCTTACATGGTGCATTATTGGAAATTGTGCTCGAAACCGAAATTTGGCCGGATGTACAGTACAAGCTGGAATTTTTCGAGCGAAAACCGGAAGAAAATAAAATTTATGGGTGTAGATTAGTCTTACTTTCCAAATAATTTATGCGATTCAAAACTATATATTCTATGCAAGCCTATGCATAATATGAAAGGAAAAATAAAAAATCAGAGATAATGTAACATACATATATATATTTAATTATTGATCTATCTTTTTAGAAAGGTAATTGAATATTGGATAGCCTCCAAATATGCAGAAAGATGCTTCGATAGTTAAAATTCTAGAAAAATAATGATTATGGAAATGAATAGAATAAATATCGATAATCAAGATATATAAACCTGTTCATTGCTTTCTTCGATATTTATTTTATTTGCATTTTATTTAAACCGAAATAATCTAAAAAATAATGGCATCGATAAATCTGAGTTGAAATGCTGGAACATTAATTTGGGACCAAATTAATCTAAGAAAAGTAACTTGCATTCAATTGAAATATAGCAAAAATAAATGATTTTATTATATAACATTACTTATAGTTTTTATAATTAAAAATGGAGAACAGAAATAATATGTACTATATAGCTAAGTTTTTAAAATCATGTGTCTGAGTTTTTCCTACAGGTTCATACAAAATCGACTTCTTCAATAATTTAAATGAAAGAGTTATTTCTTGAATATTACAGGTTCCCGATTTATTAGTATTGATTTAAACAGAACTTTAACAAAGTAATACTCCTCACGCAAAGTATGACAGATAATGTTTCTTGAATACGTATATATAAATAAAGTATTTTCTGGAACTGACAGAAAAGTGGATAATAACAGCTTGCTTTTCACAACTGTATAAAACACGCACTAGAGAAACGCCTGAAACGAATGTTTAATAATAATATAAAAAAAAACTTTAATGTATAATTATTAAAAAAAAGAAAGATCGTATGCAAAGTTTTATTCAAAAATATATTCGACCATATATTTATATTTGGAGTCATTTGCTAAGAAGCCGGGACAGAGAGGAGCCTAAAGGAGAAAATACAGCTTGGATATCTGTTTCGAGAGAACAAAAGATGATATCGACCAATGGGCTACAACTAAATAAACTGGAATGTAGGCTTCGACAAGAATAGCCTGCAGCACATATGACGTCATAGAGATGGAAGACAAATCAAACAGTGATTCAGCCATGTCTGCGCTTCCCCAGAGATTCCAGTAATCTCTATCTTCAAATAGATGTTGCTTTGTAATCATAAGTTATCTTAGACAAACAAGTCATTTCAACCATTCGATAAGAATTTGCACTTTAACGCATTTCTTACTATCAAAAAACGTTATCCCGGTGAATATTTTGGTCACAAACAGTCTTCCTCCTGTTTTTTCTGACAAAATGGTATCTCAGAAAAAACTAGTCCTTGAAACTATGTTTCTTTTCGAAAAAGCAAAGAGCTAACGCAAAGGAAAAATTTACATAACTATTTTTTTATACATATCTTTTTTTCTGTCATTTGCTAATTTTATCTGTTCCTAAAGTATATCCTAAACCCTTAAAATATAAGAGCATACATACTTGATCGACACTAATTATATAAAATAGAATTTTTATCTATATAGGTTAAATGCTCATTGTTTCGAAATCATTACGCAAGTCGTTATTTTTGTAAAGCCGTAAATCGAAGAATACCCCGAGAAAAAAAAAAATTAGATACAAGTGATCTAAGCCAGAGGAAGAATTCATTTCGACCAACTGCCGTGGATACTCTCTTCAGCCTCCCTTTTCCCGCAAGCGGAGGTTGCAAATTGGTTACCATGACAACGTACAGAATCGATCTCACTTTTTAGGAGGAAGAAAAATTATCCCCTCCGAAATGTCTAGTCGCGTGAGTAGGGGGATGCCAAAAAACTCCTCCGTTACAAGGAATTTTTTTTCGGATTTTACTCGTTAGATCTAGTGAGTGAATGTTTATCTGATGCATAATTCATGTATTAAATGAATCTCCGAGACATCTGCGACGAAGGGGCGAAGTAGTTTATCGAAAGTGAAGTAGCAAAATTTCGCTTGATACCCGTTTAACAAAGCTCCCTAAAGGCATAACAGCTTAAGCGCGTTCTCTCTCTCTCTCTCTCTCTCTCTCTATTTAGTTCGATAATAAGCATTAACAATATCCAGTTATTCCTCTGTGTACGTACGGATTAAATTTCTCCCCTATCATAATACGGATCGACAGTTGTATAAAATTAGCTGTCATTTTATAATATACGCGATTCGAAACGTGCGATTCTAATTATGCGTCTTAGAAATTATCACGATAAATTGGGTGCAAACCTGCACTTTTTCATCTTTCGGCTCGTCATCTTCGATACCGGATATCAACGGGGAGTGGAAAAATCACAAAATCAATGCCCGGAGCAAAGAATTCTGCCGTATTTAGCAGGATAAATATTGTATGAAATAAATCGATCAAAACGATAATTTATCTAGGAATAATCTTTTAAAATGTCCATCGAAGAATGGCCACTTCATTAATCAATCTTTCGACCTTTCCTATAATAAATAACAGATATTAGAATTATGAAATAACCTTCTTAACAATGACGAGAATGTAACAAATGAATATTTTCGAATTAAATTTGCACTTTTTATGTATAAAACTATCGATCGCTACTATTTCTGCATTTCAATCAATAAATAGCAGATTTAAAACGATTGCCATTAAATATTTAAGAACTTTCACAAAAAATATAGAAATTTCTATATTTTTAGCAAGTTACTACTTAAATAATACGGCTGCATGATTAATTTTTGACTATTTAAGAAAACGCTTTCTGGAGAGATAATGTATTTGCTTTTACAGAAACCGAACGTTAACCAAATAAGAGATCGAAATTATTTAAAGAAAACGAAAAAAAAAACTTAAAAACTTCAACAAATTTCCAAATCTATCATTAGCCATACAACTCGGAAACAGAATAATAAATGAAATCCGGTCGAAACTTTTCGACGAAACGCACTTTAATTAGATTTCAACCATCGCTACAATTCAATCTAAAGAGAATAGAAGAGAATGCCAATTTCTTTTATAGATAAATTTACTCTGTATGGCCTGCGCAACTTACTCTCAGAGAAAAAGAGGAGCGGAAGCTGAGAAAGAGATGATTAAACTTTAATTCACAGTAGAAATTAATACGTAGGAATACTGGAGATTCGGTTTATGTCAGCAAAGAGTAAAGGGGCAACGAACCGAAGCATCTTATCGTCTCGTCCTGTCACAAAAGCACAAGACATCAACGGAAGTTTCCTACCACCATCTGTCGGTGAAGATGGCAAACCGAAGCCATCTGTCATCGTCCATCAAATCGTAACACGAAGTGACGTCATCTATCTACGGAGATGGAAGTCATCTTTATGGAATAATTATCTACTACACATCTTCGATTAGTCATATTTACGGCGAAACATCGTACTATTTTAGGCTGGAGGCATCGAAATAACTCGATACCAGAAATGCAGAATAAACAATTCGCGGCACGAATTATGCCTACGACGGAAAAACGTGGCGCGATGTTAAACAGAACTTGCCAATTCAGTTTGTTGGAGGAGAAAGAAGATGCAAGAGACGGGTACAAGAAAGAGCTGACATCTGTTGGCAACAGACAATACTTTCTTTTTGTCGAGATGACAAACCGAGTAAAAATGTGCTGCCTTCGTTTCTCTTATGCAATACAGAGTCGATTCCACGTTGACGTCAAATGACGACAGAAATTCCGTTCCTGTCTTTTAATAAAGGAGACAAGCATCAAAACAATTGAAAAATGTATTCGAATTGCCAGTTTTTAAAATCTCCAAATGCCAAAATGACGTCAAACAAAAGCTTTAAGGCATTAATTTACGTACGTTTTAACTGTTGTGAAACGTAGGCCTAAACATAGTAAACACATCCCATAGCGTATATCATATTTTTACTAAACTAAAAACATCATATACATTACAAAAACTCGATAAAGAAATCATCTTTCATATCGTTACCCTTCAACACATCGCACAAAAGAACGTTTCTTTCTAAGAAGAAAAAGACGAAAAAAAAAGCACTAAAGTAAAATAAAACTATGGTCGTCGTACGTACATTTTTAAATTATGAAACGATTCTCTCTTTATCATCGTAATTTATGACTTCAATAATTCTGAAAACGGTTAGTGAAAGATAAAAGCTAAATAAATAGCATGCAAATGGAGTAGAGAAGAGAATCTCTTGTTATTTTTACCGAGCCGTTCAAAGTAGAGAAAAATAGTCTTTTAAATATTTTTCATTATTGTGATAAATAACTTTAATGCCGTATTCCGTCTCGCGAAATTATACACTTATTGAAATGCCAGCTAGAGCAGTTCTAACAAAAAGTTACGAGCTTCGAAAACGATTTGCACATTATTATTGAATAAGAATATTTACAAGATAAAATGAAATGATAAAAATATCTTTTAGAAACGATAATTTTATATTGTAAAAACATAAAATTTAATAAACAGAAAACGGCACGTCGCGTACTTGTTTTGAAGTTTTCCTATTAAAACGAAACACACAAATTATATAAAATTCATTATTTTTCTTGAAGGAAAAGGTTTTATATATAGAATTTTATCTTTTACTTTACCTCATTTTTATAACTAGGAATTTTCGATAAATATTCGTAAAAATCTACTACGAATGTTTATCGAAAAATATTAAAAACTAATTAGCCGAGCGAGTTTAATAGCCACAATTTGTCCAAATGAAAATAACTTCGAAAGCAAATCGTTTAACTATTAACGACTTAAATACGTAGAGATAATATAAATATTTACTCCGAGAAGTAATCCGAAACGAAAAGAAAAATGTTAGGTTTTACTTTCTAAAACAAATTGAACGATAAGATTTTCAAAACCGATCGAAACAAAAACTTAAGGGGAAAAAAAAACAGCAGAAATCCGCAATCTCTTTCGAATGACAGTGAAAATCCACAAAGGGCAAAAAAAAACTGAAGAAAAAAATAAAAATAAAAATAGCACTGACTGTATCCCATCTGCATCCTGTTGTTTGATTCCGAGGATACCCCGCGGTGATTAAACGAGTAGGAAAAACTTTCGGACGATAAAAAAAATTTGGTTATGAAAATATGCAGATTGATTACGCTAATTAAAACTGCGCTAATTATTCGCGCAAAGCGGCATAATAATTTTAAAATATTCATTAAATTCCGAATGTTTATTTCTAACCGGTTTAATTTTTTTTCCTCTCCTTCTTCCTCCTCCTCCTCCTCATATCTTAAGAGAAAGCCAGACCCGGATTGCAAATGAAATGATAAATATTATAAGTTATTCCTTCTCGGGATGCACGCCAGCAAATCGATTTTCCATCGCAAGACTATATTCGCCGACATTACCTTCTACCCGGAGTAAAGTACACTTCTCAATTTTCTTATTTTTAAACAAATGACGTAAATATTTCATTTCTAGAATTGCATTCTTTATCTTTTTTTTACTACGCTTTACTAAGTAAATATTCGTTTTCGTCCCGAGAGTATTCATAATTTCTGATAAAAACCGAAACCGTCTCACTCTTTTCCTTTATCGTGATTCTTTTTGATAGAAAAACGATTATAAAAAGAGAGTTATAAAGTTCCGGCTAACCCAACAAAACGCAGATTAAATTATTTCCACTAGAGAAATAAATTAAACGGGCCGTCTGTTTCGAAAATCCTGCGACCTCCTCGGAGCGAGTGAGCGAGCGTATGTCTGTGTGTTTATCCACACGCCACTAGACTATTGTTTTAAACGTTACGCCAAGCGTGAAGGACGATTTTATGCCGATCTTAGGAATTTTATTTTGTACGCTTGTGTACGACTTATTTATTTATTTTACAACTCGGGACGTAATTTCGCAATCTCACGTTCGCTCCGTGTTAATGTCCCGTTCGAGTATTTCCGACGCTATTTCGAATCTATCGATGATCCTCGGGTATTTTTCGTCATCCGAATTCGCCTTCAAACGGAGTAAAAACAAAAGTGTTTTCCAATCGCGTAACGTATACTATTTAATGGGCACAATCGGTCGACGGACGTAATTTGTCACTTTAGGAAATCGAAATGTTACGTCACTGGAAACACTAAGTGTGGCACGGATTAACATGTCCCAGTGACAATCCGGCAACCGAGATAATAATTGTTGCCATAGTATATTTCCCAATACCCGCTAGCGATTAGTTCTAATTCCGTCTCGGATGTCGATCCGGTCGACCGTTCCTTCGCTAAAGAATTATTTCGGGGTCGAAACAAAAACAAGAGGACGTTCTTTCTACCGTTTCTATGACGACCGTGAACGTGACAAATTCCGTTCCCGGATTTAAAATTAATTTTTTTCTTCTTTTTGTGCAAAACACGAACGGCGGAGAGAATGAAGCGTGCTGGTGACGTCCTTCTACTAATTACGTCGAACGGATAACTAACTTCGATAGTTTATTCCTAAGCGAGTTTTACTCTCTTGTAGCGAGAAATTTTTTCGTACGTTAATAATTCTAACATGCTCGACACGGTTCAAATTACAGCGGTAGAGAAGCGTGTATAAGTCGGAAAGGGGGCACGCTGCCAAATAGGCGGGCGGTAAAAATTGTTATAATGAACCAAACCCGAAACCGGTTTCACAGATGGTTAATCGAGGCTGAAAAAAGATTTATGTAATCCCCGTTCGCAGTTTTAAAATAATAAATTTCATGGGGACAAACGTTCCCTTTGCTCTAAATTCAAAACTATCGAAAATCCTCGGATGGCTTTTCGTCATTCGAACGATTTTAAAAGCAAAAGAAAAAAACAGCGATGGAGAATGCACAGTTGAGGAAAACAAAAATAGATTTCAAAAATATTAGACGTTATTCGCTTGACTTGTTTCTAACAAAGAAGAGATGCTCTGATGTATGCTATAAAAATCCGATATTAGGCACATAAATTTATACATTTTAAAGAAAAAAATGTTTCAAAATAAAGATTGTACCACGATATTTAATGTAGAAGTCCGAGTCCTTTTAAACTTCTTACGTTATACCGTATAATTACTTTCGATTAAAAAACTAGAAAATTTTGAAACCGAAAAGAAAAAAATTGATATCCGATAGTTTTTCTGCATTTACTGTATATAATTTATTGATTTGTTAGACGACTGAAATGGCGCGAAGTAATAATGAAGACTTTTTACCAAGCGATATGTGTTACACCAGAAAGAGAAAGAGGAAAGACCACATTTAAATATCGAAAGATACGCGGTGCGATAAGAATGGAATAAATTGTAGAAAAGTAAACAAACTCTTTGCATTAACGTCCGGCCTATCTCGTAGCATTGTGTCAATAATGTTCCGAATGATGGAGAATGTTCAAATAGTTGCATAAAACTTTATAAATCAACAGAAAATCTTTCATTATTGACAGTCTCTCTATTTATTTTAGAAACGAATATTTTCCAATTTGTTCACTTAAGCAAACAATCGAGTTTAATTTTTTTTTCTCTCCTCCTTCCTGTGCTAATTCTCGCAAGATATGGCTTATTCTCCTTTTACTCAGAAATTTAAATATGTCTTCCGACAACATCTTTACAGACGCGCTTTTCTTATTTTTGAACTCTTCTATTCTTATCTAACTTTATAAAGCTAGGTCGTTTCGTTACTATTCTCTTCTAGGGGAGGAGAGAGAAGGAGAGAGACGTCTGTAGAGAAAAAAAAATCTACCAAAAATTATCGAGGCCACGGGTGAGAACATCGTCGATATTTTAGATGATGATCAATGATCAACTTCCGACAAACAAATGATATAATCGATATACGATCATTTTATGTAATTATTCGACTGTTTAACGGTTTCTGAATAGAAAGGTTTATTTTGGAACGTCGCCCATGACGTCGATGTCGCGCAACGAAACTATTAGAAGAGGTTAAACATCTGATTCTTTACATGTACCGCTCTTATACAATGCCAGGCCTTACCTTTACAAAGCTTTGCATCCGTCATACAGCTAGATCTAAGTAACCGGATTTCCAACCTTCTCTCCGCTCGGTAACTCTCTTCTAACATGACAGTAACCGGCAGACAGGCTTTAAAGCATTTCCGTTTCTCTCCCTCCGCCTAGTAGTGGGCAGCTTCCAAACGATCATGTAGTTGTATCGTCTGCACCAATCAAACGCCAGAACTTTAGAGTCCATTCAAGAAGCGTCATTTCCGGAGAAAAGACTTCGATTGGGGAGGGTAGAGTGAATAGATACACTCGCTTTAGATTTTAACTCCTGGCTTGACTAACGGATAACTTCACAGTTCGATTAATTAACCCTACGGTATGTTTGTCGGTAACGCATTAGAAAAGTTATTTGCCAGAAACTATCACTCTTGCATCAATTATTAATATATAATTCAGGAAACTTTGTAACGAATAATCTCGTAACGCTACCTTTGGAGTACGTAATGAAGGAACGACTGGCCACAATCGAATCAAAATATAAATTATTATCAGGTCTTGTGATGAGGAAATCGAACAAAATTAAAGCCGATATTACATCTCGAAAGGATATCTGGAATAGTTTAAAATGCCAAAATTTCTCGTCACATCTCAAATTAAGTAAAATTTTGGCATTTATCCAGTTAATGATTGAAAAGTGAGATAAAATTGTCTGGATTTCACACCCAATTTCTTTTCGCAAAAAAGTTCGAAGGCAAAGAGAGTCATATTCGTTAAATTCATAAAAATTCCTATGAAGGAATGCTAATGATTTTCTATGTCACCTACATTCGACCCACCACTATACCTGAAATAAAAAGTAATAATTATAGAAGAGAAAAAGATGAGATTATATATTTCAGTAGGCAATATTCTACCTAATATTCCTATTCAAATTTCTTACCTTGAAAATCGAATAATGTAAAAACTACTCTTTATCAGTTTCTAAATATGAAAATGTTCACAGTTATACGATAATTTATTGTCCCGAATTTCTAAACACATTTGATTAGAACAATTATTCACTTAATACAAACTATTATGCAAAAGTTATGGAAAACAAATGGAGTGATTTCAAACAACATATTTTACTGTTATAAGTTAATCTAAAATCCAATAAAATCGATGGCACTGATATCTTCGAGAACGAATTCGTGCTCCGACAAGTTCTTCGATAAAGTACTGAATCGATCTCTAAAAGATTTAAATTGGAAATTTTTTAAGGCTACCGAATTTATTGATCCACATAATTTACCTAAAAAAAATGATTTCTGTAAAATGTAAAGCCATTTAAACGCGATTCAACTTGTTTATTTATTTTAGCGCTTAAGAAATTTACACATTGTTGAAATAATTGATATTATTCTATAGTAAAGATGCAGTCTGAATAATGAAAACCTTCCGGAAATTAATCCGTTTACGTAATATGAAACTCAAAACAAGCGATAAACTCAGTTATTAAGCATTTAAACTCGGTGAGATACGTATCGGTTTGTTAGAAAATTCTCAAATTTGCTGTTTATGTAATATTTTTTTCGGCCTGCGATAAGATAACCGCAAGTTTCAAACTTTGCTAACTTAATTAAAGAAGTCTTACGTGTGTAAGGTAGTTAAAAATGAACTATAGACATCTAAATATTAGGAAAAAAAATCTCGATATTTTTCCCAGAGTTTAGATGTATTGTATATTATGTAAGGTATTTAAAATGTGACTTTCGACATTCAACCCACAAAAAAAACCTATATTTATGTAAAACGACTACTATCAGAGACGAAGTCTTGGCAAATAGTAATTTCAAAACTATCTATTGTTATTTCAAACTATCGCGGGATCAGAATTTTAAACAGAATCGTGTTTGGACAACCAACCGATGTGTTTGGAAAAAAACACTTTTTGGCGTTTTTTAGCTGGAGGGAAAGATCATCCGGAGAATTCAACCTTTTTATGTTTCTGACTGATCATGGCAGGGCAGGAGAGAGAAGGGAAGAGGAAAGATAAAATCAAGAGGACCCTTCTAAAATTATACGACGGGGAAAGATTGAAAGACGACTGCTGGAACTAAGTGAAATTCAATAAACCTTAACTTAGCCATTCCGTTGTTTTAACCTGAATCAACCTCACTCTTTAAGTAGAGATAGTTACGGTTTATTTGAGATGCTTCATCTCTTCTCGAATGGTTTACGACCGTTAATTATTTGTCCAGTCTCGAGTATCACAATTCGATCGAATTTGCATATTAAAACATTAGTAATCGAGAATTCGTAAACATTTCTGAATTTGATCGTCTATAAAGCGCATCTCGAAGCATTCAGACTTTCAATAGCAAGAATTATATAAGGGAAATGAAAACGGTTAGAATTCGTCCTTCCATTTGTAGGAACGAAACAGTGTTTTAGAATCATTTTTATAATTCGAATGATTTATAAAATTACTTCTACGTCGTATACGAAGGGTAAATAGTAGCTTATCTAGTAGTATTAATCAAAGGTGTAATTATGCCACCATGATCGATATTCGCTGGAGTTTAAGATGGCAACCAGTGCCATTCGCCAGATGTGGCTTGTACCTTTAACAATCTCGAAATTGCCGTTAAGAACGTCGTTATAAATATAACTAAACATTAAGAACGAAACGTCTACGGTGCAATTATTCACTCGAGACGATAGCAAAAATATTTTTCCTTACATATTCGCTTTATCACACTCGTAAATCCTCCAATTTTAAAAGTCGAGATGTTTACGTTTATCGTATAAATTTTAAGTAACTACCTTTTTTGTGCTATTTTTAGAAGAATTAAAAAGAAGTGGTTCAGTCTGGAAATTCAATTTTCTTCCGAATTTGTTTAAAATTAGAAAATGTTTTTAATTTTATATATATATACAAAAAAGAGCGAGTCTCGCCGATGTTTTTACAGAGTCGCGTTTTACAGAGTCGTGTGCAGTAAGAATGCGAATGGACACATTTGGGAAGATATTCCCTGCAGAGCGCGGTAATCTGGATGGAAAGCTTGCTTATCGGGAGCTTTTCAGACTTAAGCAATGTAAGTGCAGAAGAATCACTCGAGAGAATAGAGCAGAACCAGGAAAAAAATACGTCATACGCTAATTGGCTTTGTCGTGTCATTTTTTATTCGATAATCACATTAAGCAGAGTCGTTAGTTCAGATTGCAGATTATATATGTATTTTGTCTTTCGTAACTTATCGCACACTTTTCTTGTCGGTAATTCTGTAAATCTTTTGTATCGTAAAATCTACAAAGCTTTCAGTTCTTCTCAATCGATGAATCGGGAATGGAATTCGATGCGTCAGCCACGCAGTTGATGACATTTGTAGAATATTGCTTTAGAAATATTTTCTGCGGAGTTAACCTATAAAACTTCTGAACGAGAAAAGTATCGACTTTTTTTTTAATATTCAATAATTTGATCGAAAATAAAAATAAAAAAAGCCAAGCTTATCCCGGATTTCCATCTAAGTTGTTATTACATTTTACTATGCGAATAACCATTTATGAATAATAGCAGAGTAAAATTTCAAACATTCTTAAAGGATCTTCTCTTTCCTTACAGCTTGATGCAAAGAAAATCTCTTCATTCCTTACAAAGTAAGACATCGCTCTTTGGTCCAATCTTGATGTACATTAGACTTAACAAGAGAGCAAGAATCGATTGGACCAGGACGTCCTTTCAGAAAATAATGATCCGAGCGAATGGCCAAGAAACAAAGTGATCTGGGCAGAAAATACTAGAAACGGTAAATAAAGATACTTATAAAAGTGTAATTTTCTTTTAGTGACCGAGTTACAAAATAAATACGATATTTTAAAATTTTACACTTTCTTTTTTATCTATCAATTTAACAAGTGTGTTGTTTTCGTCGTATTTTAAAAAATGATCGATATCGGAAATGGCCATCTCACTATTTTCTGTACAAATTAATTGGTTTCTTTAGCGAACGAGACGTATCGACGTTGCTTCTAAATCTAATAAGCAGTTTAGAGGTACCCTCAGGTAGACATATTGATTTGTGTAGCAGGATGGTGGACGATGCCTGTTGTAAACTGGAAGCGTGTATCGAGTTAGTTCGCATCACAAATATACCAACAATTGCCTTTGAAAAACTATTGATGAAAAGATCCGACTGCTTCGGGCACCGAACGATAATATAAACAGCGCATCTGACGACATTGTTTCCACCATTTTGTTGCTGAAGCAGTTAAATTTTTATTTGTTTTCGATGTGTCCTAACATATTGAATTTTATTTTCTCTGAAGTTTCGAATTTATTTAGTTACATATAATATCATTATATTCGTAAAATGCAAAAAAAAAGAAAAAAGTAAAAATTAAACTTATCCAAATAACAGAAGCGTCTTACCTTTTTTTCTTTAAAACACGCAAACGAGGGATTCCCTTAAGTTTCACCAAGTCGGGGTAAGAAGCTGCAAAAGAGAAAGAAAAGTCAAACAAATCCGAAGGTGAGAAAGTTTATTCTATTGTCCCATTATCTAGATCTAGTTTTCGGTTCGTGTTATCTGGATCTAGTTTTAGATTCCATTCTGGCCACGGTCAACAGTCAGAGTGTCTGCCCTTATTGATCGAATTACGAAAGAACGCATCATTAGTTACATGTCTAATCGATAACCTGAAATTGGAAATCCTGCTGTAAAGTTTATCTGACAAATTGAGTGGGCTTTCCCAACTATCTTTCACTTTTAAACCGTCTGTTGGGGTTAATCCTCGGCAGAAAGGCTTTCAGAACACTAAATCTTGAATATAGTAGTAAAAAATATAATTTACTCAGCGGCCTATTTAAACTAGATAATACGGAAATATTTATTATACATATCGATTTTCATTTTAATTATTCTAAGCTATCTTAAATTTGATTTTTCTACTCATATATATAATATATATTCTCATATTTTCTACTTTAAATATGCCGCTGAGTAAATCATTTTTCTATTTTTTTACTATTATATTCGAGATCTCGAGATCTAGTGTTCGGAAAGCCATATACAGTGTGTGTGTGTGTGTGTGTGTGTGTGTGTGTGTGTGTTTATATATATATATTTAATTTAGCAAATTAATTCGGATACCTGAACACATTTATAAAGTTCCTCTTTTCAAAAATTAATTTCCTACATAGAACTGTTCTCTGTTCTTAAGCGTGGAATTAAATTAGTGAGAACTATTCAAACCAAGATTTTCAAAGAAAGTTTTAAAGCTGATAAACATTGCACAAGCCCGATAATGAAACAAACGAAGAAAAATAGTCTTTGATCAGATAGGCCTCAATTTTCTAAGATGAAAGAGCTAAATGACAAAAGTGGAAGTTGAAAGGGGTTAATGACAAAATTTATTGTAGAGATTAAGCTGTTAGGTCATCAAACTAGTTCGAGAGCCGCCTGTTTGACAATGAAGTCGACTCCATTTAAACATTTCTTTCACTAATAAGGCGAAACAATACCCCAATATTATAACACTGCTTAATTTCTGACCAATTTAATCAAGTAAATTTTAATCGTATTAATAAAATGTAGTAAAGTTCAAATTTTGTAAGGGAAAAAATTTATGTTCGATAATTAAGTTTGGTTTCTGTCGGCGTCAATTTTTAAATAAAATGAAAAAGATTCATCTTAGTATTATCATAGAAAATCTTTGATGAGTTTTCTCAGGAAGAGGAATCAATTACCAGCCTCGTTTCCGTTTCAATTTCCTTTTCATGTACGCAATGGGAAAGAATGCGGAAAAACTCAGCTAATGACGAAAGCTAAACAATGCCAGACAATCGACCAAGAAACTTGTCCCACTAGATTTTTCCAATATAAAAATCATTTAATGACATTTATTTCCAGTATTTTAATGATCTTTCCTTAATTAAAACAGTCAATTCCGTTCAAATGACCACTTATAAACAGAAGCATACCATTTGTTGTTTTTGTTTCATAACGGAAATATTTCAAATTTTTTGACAGAATGGCAAAGAAGAAAAGAAAATTTTGGAATTCAATAATTCACATAATTCAAACCTTCCGAATTCTTATTAAAGATTTATATGAAACTTTAAAATTTAACAAATTAAGTTTTATTTAATTAAGATTCTAAAATGATTAGAGAAAACAACAGATTTTTATTTAGCAGCATTTCCGAATTTTTTCGTATAGAAATCTGTGAATCGGAATTTGTTACAGAATCTATCAATTTTTCATAAACTCTACATTTTTATGCAGTTACACTGTTAATATACGTACAAAATTAGCCATATTATTATGCTATATAAAAATTACATTAAAAAAGGCATGAGATATCTACCGTTAGAAATTAAAATTACAAAATAATTATTTCGAATTTATTTCTATATCAGCGACTAAAATTAGAAAATAATGTATTTTACACACTTAAAATTAGTCCGTAAAGTTTAGTGATTATTTCAAAATGAAACGACATCCTAATGCGATTATATATTCCTCGGTTTAAGAAAATCCAGATAAAAATGATAAATTAAATATAAAACGTAGTTTATTTAAAATAAATTAATCAAACTGGGTTGTTTGAAGATAATTATCTTTAACGCCAGTTCTTATGTTACGGGTGTTAATTCCATACGAATTCATTCGAAATGCATTCATATAATACCAGTAACCTAAGAAATATGTTAAATTAACGAGTTATGACGTAATAAAATGCAAACCGAATTTAATGAGTTAAAATCCTCCAATATTTTCTCCGCATTTCACATACGTTATTAAAATTGTAAACACTTTTCTAACAGAAATATACATTAGAATTAAATTTCTTGATAAATTAATAATCGAATGAGAATTGTAGAATTTTAACAAATAGGAAAATTAGAAAGAGAACGAAATAATCTAAAATAATAATTAACTGGATGGCTCTGGAGAGATAAAGGAGGATAAACTAAGATTTTGGCATCCAAAACACTTTCTTCCAATTTGACTCAGGCAAAATTAATTAGTTGCTAAGAAGCTTTTAACGATTTTCTGATCAACATTAATGCACAATAACAGATCTACTTATTTCCACTTATTCCTAAATAGCTTGTATTTATATTAGGTTATAAATTTTATTAAATTTTTTTACGGCCCGCATTTTATTACAAAAATTTTATATTATTATAGACATCACTCTACCACAATAAAAATAACTAAAACTATAAAAAAATGATTCGATAAACTTTTATACTCAAATCTTTTCAATATAAATTCTTTTATGCCAGTTTTATAATGATGATAAGACTTAGTTACGTAGTAGCAATTACACTCAAGTAATTAACAATAGTTTAATGTTAGTCAAATTATCATATATAAATGATACTGATAATTGAATTTCAGATATGAGAAAGTTAAATTATTATTAAGTCAATACCAATTCTTTGGGAATAACTCATAACAATGAAAAATTAATATAATTTCAATATTTACTCGAGTAATATTGACATTAAATAAATAATTTGCATTGCCAATCGAACAAAACATAAGAATAAAATTTCAATAATTAAGATTATTTAAGATAATTACCTATTAATTTATTTAAATAGAATTGAAGTTTAAACAATAGTATTTATTTACTTCACTAGATTCGATTTAATTGATGATGCTAATGAAAACACGGATAAAAATTTTAATTTTTATCTGGTAGTAAGTAAGTGTTTTACAAAGTAAATATTTAAAAACAAGATAACGTATTTTAAGAAACTAAATACAGGTAGTATTATTATAAGATTATGTAATCTGTACACATTTTACAGACTGAAGTCCAAAGAATGTTTGTAAATGTATTTGTCAATGAAAACTGATATATACATTGTTACAGAAAGTTCCAAATAAAACATTGTTTACAAAACAGTATTAAGTGTACTGTATTAAGTGTGATGCTTATAACAACAATTAATCCGACACCACTTCCTTATCTTTTTTTACAAATACTTTTAATGATACACAATTGTTTCCTTATAGTATACATTAAAATTTATTTAAAAAAAATAAACTTTGGATTATATTATTTGGAAGCGTGGTAAATTCTTTAGCATCAAAAATGCGAGATATTTCTTTAGAAACTGATAAGAAACAGAATTTAAAATTTATTTTAAAAAACTATAATATTGTCGATTTATTGGTAACAAAGTTGAATTTTTCTCTCTCTCGGGAAGAGTCTATCACAAAGGAATAACATGGGAAATAGAAGTGGAAAAGTCTAAAATAGAGAAAAAACAAACTGAAGATTAATAATTGATTGTAGAGACGCATGCGTACCGACATTATTAAGTCAACAGCTGCAACAAACGAGTTGATTGAAAAGTAACGTATATTGGGTAATGCTATATCGTTTGAGCAATTGGCGACGGTGGTTGCCCTATTATGACATCAACAGTCCGTGTCCATCAGTCATATATTGGTTGCTGTAACAGAAAAACAAATTCACGGTTTACTAACTTATGGAAAAAGAATTCATATTTATACTTCACAATTCCTTTAATAAATAAAGCTTATGAGAGTGAAACAAATAGTGAAATTACTGTCAGAATAAACAATGCAAAAATACATTCTGCAGACCAAAAAGCAATAATTAATTGGTTAATTCTTCTAAAATAAAAATATTAAAACTTTCGATTGTCACGAATATGTATAAGATTATATTTAGAGTACGCAAAATTATTTCGAAGAAACTAGATTTTACTTTTAATTTATTTTGACAAAATATATATTAAACATGATAATGAAAGAAGGAAAAATAAATGCAGCAAATTCTAATTGAGAAAATAATAATGACAAACAGACGTCGGACGGTTCATTAAATAATGGATATTCACGATGAATTAAACAGAATGCAAATAGAAATCCTGTTTATGTGGAGAATCCAAGATAAGCTAGCGGAGTAATCCTATGAATCATGTATGTACCGAATATCGAAGGAAAGATTTCAAGATAAATAACTGAAAATGATTGGATTTCTTGGCAATTTCCATTGTTCAATTCGAGAAAATGAACTAGAATTATATAAATTAATGTTTTTAAAAAGAAGTCGAAACATAAAAATTTTTGTTTAATTTTGAACATATTTATTTAATTAACAATTTCATTTCATTTTCATGAAAATACAAACAAATAGAAACTAAATTATCTTTAAAAAGTTCCTTAACATTTCTTTAAATACTTAAAAAACTCACTGATTACAATTAATTATTTTAATTAAAATATTTAAAACAGTCGTTTCTGTAATTAGTCAGAATAATTTTCTTTTATAAAAGTATCTCTAGACATTTATATCAATTTATCTGCAAGTTTTGACAGATTTCAATCTAGTACACAAATATATATTTACCGTGTGCATAACAAGCTTTATATATATATCAACAAAAGTTTTATTACAAACATTGATATTTTCTCCTAAACAATTTTCTTCCTGATTAATCCACACGTTCTGTATTCCATTTGCACGAGTGAAATCATTTCAAAACTTTCCAAACTTCTGGATGAATAATCACGTACTTCGAACTACATTGTAGTTCAAAATTAAGCTTTTTTAAGAGTGAAATCATTTCCACATCCACATTCGTACTAATATTTATGGAACAGGAGCTCTAGATTTTCGTTCGATAATTATTATAGTCATAAAAAAGCAAATATAACACAAGCTTTGGATAATATTTAAAAAAATTAATTAAAAATGGAAAGTAATATCCCAGAAGCGGTATTTAATTCAAACAAGCTTCTCGAATGAAACACTTGTCTGATTTAATGTTTATCTACTATAATTTTGTGATATCGAATTAAAAATGGTATTAATCAATTATCCAATAATTCGTATCATTTTAGATTAATAACTTTCCAGTTAGCAACTATAAAAAGGCCGCTAATTTCAAGTATAATATTTTGCTTACTATATTATTCTTATATATTTTTACTTTTATTACATTTGAACATATTAAGTAAATTATTCTGTAAAAAGATTGTCGATTTAAATAAATAAATGAAACGGAATCTTCTAGGTAGAATCTAAAATTTGATATCTAATGTTTCCCGGTCTACTTAAGCTTAAATTTTAATGTGGTAATAAAGTAAACAATCACTTTCTTTCCAAAAATAACAATGCAATAGGAGCTGATAAAAGCTGTTTTCCACGTGAATACCATGTCAATTTTTTTTAAAAAAAAGAAATATCTCCTATCTCCCATTTTCTCTCTACCATTAACTTTTGTTATTTTGTCCCGAATCATTAAAGCAGATTAGTCTTTTATTTAAAAAAATTATATATATATACACAACACACACATAATATATTTATGTATATATTATATACATATACAATAAATAAAAATAAATAAATAAAATGGAAATTTAGAAATATAAAATGGTAATACGAAAAAATAAGTATATAAACATGTATTTTAAAAAAATTCAAATTATAGCAACCATTGATGTTTCTTAGTGGATTCTAAAAATATCTAAATTCCATCTAAGAGTGCAGTTAAACTGTAAATGCCACAAATAATTCAATAAAATGAAAATTTATATTCTAATCATATTGAAAGTTATTTTATTGATATTATTCATATATTCTTAAAATATTAATATCTATATAAGGTGAATGCGTAATCATAAAAAAGCTTAACATGGGATTTATATGAGAAAAGTTATGCATATATCTTAAAATTGCGAGACAAGACATGGTATGATCATCATTATTTATTAAGGCAATATATAGCATTGTAAATCGTATTATAGATATTATGTTCAAGCACATTGAAATCAAAATTAAAAAAAAAACAAATTTGTTCGTTATGAAAAAAACATAACATATCAAATATAACTATAAAAGCCTACAATATTTTACTGTATAGTACATAACATATAACTAGATTTTATTTCCAGTAAATTCTAGTAAATACAGGCCAAAAATGGTTTTGTACTCAACGGAAACACAACAGAAGTTTGTAGAGATTGTTGAAGGATTACAGTTTATGATAAGAATAAGAATGAGGAAAGTAGCTGGTCAATCCCGGACTTCTAATCCCTAGCAATATATTATCTGTTCTTCTAAGAGATGTCAGACAGCTTGTTAAGATAGAGACTTTAAAGGATTGTTACCATGCTTTAATATTAAGCAGTTTTTCAAAATATACAAATAAATTACTGAAGAAATAACTTAAATGTTATATAATTGCTAATTTTATTAAAATTTTTAAATAAAAATCTTTAAAATAAAATTGAGTATTTAAAAGTAGTTTTTATCAAAATTAAAAGCAATGGTTTACTGTTCTACTTTTTATCTGCATTTGATTAATTTTGAGAAACAACAGAAGATTGAAATTACTCGGACAATTCATAACAAAGAAAGACTTTTCTGCATTGTGTACATAAAAAAACGAATAAAACTACAAAAGTTTAAATGCAATAAAGGACGGAAGAATCCATTTATCTTGATGAGTAAAGGCGTCAAATAGAGTCGAGAATTTCTGGAAGAATGAATCTGTTGTACTCACTTAATTGCTCGCTTTGAAGATTCGGGTTTTGAGGGAATACTTAATTGTATTCCCTCAAAATCTAAATACAAAATCTCGGAAAATAGAAATAATATAATTACCGAAAAGCAAAACAAAGATTTGTTACAGGTTTTCCTTAACTAAATGGAATTTCCAAATTAAAACTTTCGAAAATCGCTTTAACAGTTTTTTTTTTTATCCAAGAATGAGAATGTACTGTACGTGAGGAATAAGAAATTATACTTTCGATAATTATAAAACCAAACCGATCATTGCATAATATGGATTACGCTTCAACTGATTTTCGCCTGGGGACGAATGGACAAGATAGATGAGCCTGAGAATTACAACCTTCCTTATCAGGTTCAACCGAGAAGTACTGTTGGTCATAACCCGAGGTGATAACTGTTCTCCATTCTTTTTTTATTCCTCTTTTCACTTTCTAAAACGTAAAACCTAAAATCATCTAAAACTAATCATGTTAACGTAATTTCTTGCACAAAATAATCTTAAAATTTTTATTTTTCTTACACATTATAACCTATAGATAACTTCATTAAATATATAGAGTGAGATCTTATATATAGATATCTATATGTCTAAAATATTAATTTAGAAGTTAATCTTGTAAGAAATATCAAATCTATCATTTTACAAATTATGTATTCATAAATTACGATGCCGGCCTAAAAATATTCTGCAACGTTTTTAAAAGCGTTAGGCCTGCACACTTAAATGACACGTATTAAGATATCAATTTCTATAGCTAAATTATACGTTCCGTAATAAAACTATCGATAACTCCAAAAATTATTATTCGTGATAAATTCTCGAAATGTTGCAACGTCTATTAAAATGTTATATCTATAAACGAAAATTTATTCGATTTCCTTAAATTATTTCTCATATTTTAAAATGAGTACACGTAATGAATTCAGTAAAATTCTCGTCCCTACAACGCTCAAACCAGTAATAACTTAGCCAAAGATGAGGGAAAAAATGGAAAACAGACTTTTCTAAATATAAGACAAAAAACAAAAAATGAATTTAAAAAATCGTTTCGTCCTTGTCAATTTATAAGCAGTTTTACATTAAATTAAATAAAATAGTATTTTACCGTAACGCTAATATTCAATATTTATTGCTTTAAAACACGTATTATTCAAACAATAAATATAAAATATCGTCCTAGTTTCTTATGAATTAAAAATAGAACTTTAACCCACGCAGGAACTTAACTTTGTTCTTAAATAATGCTAAACTTTGGCTTATGTTTGGAATGTCTTTTATTTTGTTTTCATGACAAACTGTAGACGTCAGTGTGTACACGATGTAAAAAGTTGTGGAATAGAGTTAAAAATATATTTCTGTACTATATGCGACAAAAAAAGAATGATTAATCTTACCTCAATAAATTAGTAGTAATAATTGTCTTGCACCGATAGAAACTGTCATAAAAATAAAATATAAATTTTAATGCAATTATAAATTTATATTAAATAATAACTGGATATGTTTTCCGTTTTTTAAATAGCATTAAATAAAAATTATTAAATTATCTAATATGTAAGTAACATTCATATATAAAGTACTCTAAAACATAAAACAAATTTACTTATTTTACGAAAAAATTGAACAATTCTGATTTCAACTTAATTTTGATCCAAATTACCTAAATTTAATTTATTATAAGCTAGTTATAACTTATTTTTTCCAGATTATCAAATTGTTCTGCGAGAAAATCGATAATTTTCCCCAGATTTCAATGAAAACACCTTAAAATAAAACAAATACGAGTTTTCGTACTTTTATATCCTCATTCACCAGAAGTTAATTATTATAAAATTTATACGTATGAAAATATGTTTTATACAAAAATTATTACAAAATATGAAGAGTATTTTATAAATCAAGCATAATACAGATTTTAAAGTTCAGTGTTAATCATTTTGGATTATTTTAAATTAACAACATGACAATGAGAAAATTTTCAATTGATTCTTCCATCCAATACAGCTGCCAGAAATCGTTATTTTCATTAGTTATTGCAAACTGGAAAACTTGAATGCCAGTTCCATTCGATGCAAAATTACGTAACGTTAAAATTCCCGACACAATTGTCTTCCTCCTGTATCAAATTCGTGCAAGTTATACAATTTTAATGTATAAAACGAGCACACCGAATCATAAAATAGCATAGTAACAGAAAATATTTGCATGATTTCGACTGCAAGGACTTATCACATTATCATGCGAATCTTAAACAATAATGTATGTTAAAAGGAAGGCAGGATAACATCGAAGCGATTCCATAAAATTATTGAATCGAAATGCACAGATAAAAGTCATTTTTATAATCAATATTTTATTAAAAGAAGCGAAACTTCATCGACGCCTTCGATTTTTTGATGCTTTTTTCCCTGTTGTCGATTGTAGTTCACAAAGCTAACGGTAGTGGCGCTATTGTCGTGGTTTATCAGTAACCTCCAGCTGCCGAATACAAAAACACAATTCTATCTACAAGGCTATACAAGTGTCTGTCCGATTTATGTCACTAAAAACTAATCAATTATCTTCCAGTTACTGCACAGATTGCATACAGTCGAAGCTTAGGCAGATGGAGCAGTGGCCATACTTCGATCGTCTTATCTTACCTCCAGAGAGAAAGAGAGACGAGAGACTCTACTTTTTTATCGGAAAATATTTTAAAAATCCTTTACTAAATTTAATGATTTTATCTAGAGACAAAGAAGAGATTATTATTAATCCTCGGATGGAATACGTGATGATAATAAAATTGTGAAATTTTATATTTATAAAGAATGGATAAACGATATTAAAATTGGATTACGTATCTCTTTTTCGAAAAATATCGCAAGTTATTATCCAAATCTAACAAGTGACATAACTTACTATTTATTTTCTTAATAAAACAATCATTCAATTAATTGTTTCATTCGTTAGAACTGCGCTGCGAAGAAAAGAAACAGTTTAATGGCTACGTACAACGAAAAATTGCACTGTAATTACGGAATGTGTTGTAAGATGTCAAAGTAATGGAGCCTGAGGTCACAAATCATCTATACAATGATGCTTGTTATTAATTAGGAGAGAGAGTGAGAGAATGAGAGAGTTACTGTGTGATCGGTTCATAAGTTAAAACTATCTTTTCAGTTATTTCACAATTACACAGTAAATTTCAATTTCGCTTCATTTAATTTTTTAATAATTTACTGTAATTGTTTTCAATTTTATAATACCTATAATTTTAAAGAAAAATTCGATTTTTCTTGTTTTAATATCATCGTTAGTAATTTAATTTGCAAATATAAAGCGCAATTAAATTTTAATTTCTATAATTTTAAGCAATATTTTATTTCATATTTTTAATTTTTTTTCTTATTTCGAGTAAATAAATAAAATAAATAAGTTAAAAAGCTTATACTTAATAATTTTCCGTTATTCGAAATCTAATTAAATTCCGTAAACAGTTGGAAACTATTAAAAGTAAAACCAGTGAGAAAATGAAGTCCTGTTCTTTAACTCGGAACACGTATTGATTGAATCAAATCAAATTCAAAATGATCTAAGGGAATCTCTTGTCTTGATCGTCTTTTAGTTCAGTCGATCGAACAAAAGAGAGACACGAACGTATTGATTCTCTTTCTCGCGACAACTTCTTTCGCAGAATAATAGTACAGTCAATCCTTGTGACTGAAACAACTTTAGAAATTCTATCCACAAACAGAAATCAAAATCCATTTCTGTAGTGAGAAATTTTCACAAATTGATTTCAGTGTTCTCTCGAAACTATAGTTCCACCAAGCATTTAAAACTTCAACAAGTAAGCATTTATTGATGAAGTCTTAATTGTGTCAGTTAACATGGACATAAAACTGAACATAAATAGAAATTTTAGACCTAGAAACAAATTTACACTTCTAATTTGAGTTTAAAAGCTTGAACTTCAGCTATTCAATTATAAAGAAATTGGAAATGTTGATCTCTTCCTGAAGACTTAGGTCGACTAATTTCGCTTTTAGCTTAAAATATATGCATAAACGAAATTATGATTATAACAATTTCTAAGCTTTCGATATTAAATACTAATGTCGGAAGTTCGACATATCAATCAGTAGTAGAGTATATTTTTCTTCCAAAGTACGGGTTTCTTTTATAGCACACTTTCATCCGCGACATGTGAATGAAAGCCATCAAACTTCATAGAACTGGTCTTACAAAGAAACGAATAGAAATAGCAACGGTAGAAATAAACTTTTGTTGAACAGTAAAAGCCAAATCATTTGTCAACTCGGACCTTACTGACCCACCCTTCAACTCAGAACCAATAGAATACTTGAAATAAGTATTCTTATCTCTATCACTTTCGACATTGCTGATTTTTGTATTTCTTTCTGCGTAAGCTTAAATCCTTTTCCTGTTATTATAGCACTAAGATTTGGTTCCACTTAAATGCAACTTCTATTTGAAATTTTACAATGAGTGATGTGATTTAAAATTACTTTCAATAAACCATTCACAAAATTTCAGAAGTTATAAATCTCTATAAAAAAAAAAATACTCATTTTACTTTTTTAGTGAAAAAAACTATAATAATAATAATAATAATAATTCACATTCCTTCATTCAATTCGTATAGAATCCAACATTTGATTCAAAACACAGATCTATAGATAAATAATAACTTAGAGATATAACAAAATTTAAGATCGATTGAAATGTGTACTAGCTACAAAATTTATAGTAGAATTCATTTAGTTTTCACCGTGTCAGTTCCGTTGCGTGCTAAAAGTATCAATATTTCTTTTTTAACGGAATTTGTCAGGACAATTTAACTTAATGAATGTTTAAAAATATAATCTTTTATTTTTTAAGCAACCATCTTTATTTCTTTAAGCATCCTATTGTGAGTTAAATGCGTCACAGTAAAATTTTAAAATAAATTTTAAAACTATAACTATCAATAATAGACTATATTGTTTCTTTATTCATAACCTTTTTTATTCTTATTTAATGATTGATATTTTGGCTCTTGTTAGAATTAAAATTATTATAATTACAAATTTAAGCATTTTGATAGTAAAAACTATCAAAATAAATGTTATTATTAAATGATAACTTACAATGAATGAATTATAAATGTAAGTAAACCGAGAAACTTATTACAAAAAATGTTTATTGAAATAACAGGACAATTTTAATATTTCTATAGTAAAATTTCGATTTTATGATAGCATGTTTTCCGTTAATAAGAACAAGTCTACGAATTATCGTAATGGCAGTTTCGAAGAATTCTTCCAAGTTTTCACATAACATTACGATCTTTCCATCCCATAAATGCAAATGTTCTTTGATGAGCATTCAGGTGATGCAGACATTTAGTAATGGATGTTTTCTGCAATCATAACTCCTGTATCTTCGCAGCCAACAAGCACGGAAACTTCCTAAGTTAGCAAACTAATTCCTATTCTCTGCTAATCTTAGCTCAATTAAGCATTATCGTGACGTCATTGGAATTTAAAATTTCCTGTCGGCAAACCGCGAAGGAACGGGTGCAGAAAATTTATGCAGCGATTTCTTCGACTAATAATCTATGAAATAACTCGCACAGTAATGAAGTCATCTATATACGAAACGAGAGATTACAAAATCGAAGTTTGCTGTATTTATCAGGAAGACAATATTCGAATTCTCGCTTTAATAACATGGTTTTTGAATCTATGAAACTATAGTTGCATAAACTTTGTAATTTTTTTCTTTCTTTCTTTTTTTTACATCCAAATTTAAAAAGACTAATGATGATTACTTAATAAAACAATCTTCTAATCTAGCTAAAAGTTAATACAGATATTCAAAATAATCAACTCAAAATTACCAAACCTACATAAAATCTCAAAAATAAATAAGTGCTATCTCGGTTATTTTTAAAAGTTAATTTATTCTGTTTGTTAACTAATTTATCCAAACGATCAATTGCTTTCATAGATGTATACACAAACAAACAATTGAAGAGGAAAGTTATTATAGATACTGTCCTTTAAAGCTCGTTTTAATGCCCAGAGACTATCACAAGCGAGTTATTTTAGGAATGGAAGCTTTTCTACCACTTTAATGTTATCGTTAGATAGCCTATTTAAACGGATTAAAATACAGCAAATATAACAAACATTAGTTTATGCCAAAACAGAAGATTACGATCCGCTCAATTAACCAGTGTCATACTTAAACCAATATCTTTAAGCTAAATAGGAACAGTTATTGCGTAATTTTAATATCTCATCAAATACTACCATATTTAAAAGATTAACTTTATAACAAAATCAATAGGCCAACATTAACTAGTTAGGCTTTAGCTAAGATGCAAAAAATAAAAAGTAAACTTGAATTTTAAAAAGTAGTTTAATGAAGCTATCATAATTTAATTTAACTAGGTAGATAACTAATTCAGCACACACATTAAACAAAGCACCAAAATTTAAAATAGATAGTTATTAAAGTAGTACTGTACATACTATATGTTATATTATTATAGTGACATGTAACAGAATAAATTCAACCGTTTGTTTAGAAAAATCTAAATTAAATTTTAGATGATTATATTTGTTGTTATACCTGCTACTTAAAATCTATTCCATACATTAAAATTTATCATAATTTAAGTTTAGAATTTATCGAATTAGTCATAAAATATACTCTAAAAACTATACAATTCTTAAAAAATGAAAAATATATTATCTGTATCTGTATTTAAGCCTGCATACGCAAAAGACACAATAAATTAATGGAAAATCAATTTATGAGCCAAATCACAACTATACTACACTTTCGAATCATTACTGCCATCGTACAAATAAATTTTCTACACGAGTAAATACTTCTAATCAAATTCTCTAACGTTATACTTACAGAATACGCTACAATTATTTATTTTTTGATATTAATAAGTAAAACATATATTTTGACATAAATAATAAACTTGGATCTTATATAAATGTGTAATTATTTCAAATCGCTTTAGGTTAAACGTTACCGAATTACCGAAACATGATTTCTTAGCATAGATACATATGTAAGTAGGTACGCAAATATACAAATTAAATAATACTTTTGAAATCAATTATACAGATTCGCATCAAAAATGTAATTAATTTTATTTTTTAAATAAAATGCATGTTTTTTCAGCTATACAAATAAACAGTAAAAATTCTTTAAATCAACTTTAATTTATTACTCAAAGTTCCTAGTTCAACTATCATTTACGTAACGAAAAACTACACGAAGTAAAATTATTGTTTTTAAAAGTAATGTCATTTTATAAAATATTAACATAGCTTAAAACAAGACTATTTAATTCAATACAAATTTCATTATAAAAACTGACATTAGAATTACAAAGGACAAAAATCATAAGAATGAAATCTTCCTACCATAATTTTAAATTCATATCAAAAGATATTATATTTTAAAAACAGCAAGCAAGCTTATCGCTCGAAAAGAAATCCCAATCGTCTGTCTCTATGATTTAAGAGAAAACGTCTACATGAATTTAAATAAAAGTTGATTTAAACGGTATTAAATTCATTTCGATTAACATATTAATTTTCGTATACATGATATTTACATGTAAAAAACCAGAAGTATTATCAAAATAGTTATAAATTATTTTTAAATATGAAGCATTAAATAATGAAAATTTTAAAAAATAATTTTGAACTTTTAAAAATAATCTACGAATTTAAATCTGTATTGAGACTATATTTTTAGTTTAAAAAGTTAAAGAAAGTAGGAAATAAATTATTATAAATGAAAAGAGAACATTTATGATAATGTGATGTCTTTATGATAAAAGTAAATAATATGGTTATAGGTATTTATGTTTAGCAAAAATAGCTACTAATTTAATAATTCAAATGTACAAGAAAACATCGAAACAGTATTACAGAATTGTCGACTGGAATATGTTGCACTATAGTCTGCAGTTGCTGAACGAGTGCAATGGAATTATCAACCGAAAGTAAAATTATTCAGATTAGCTTTTAGCATTTCTAAATATATACTATTTAATTAATTATACTATTGATAAAAATAAATTAGTTGAAAATAATATTATTGATATTTATATTAAAATATGTTAAAATTATACTTATTATTATTTAATTCTGTAAATGAAGCTAAAAATCTGTTTCCTTTACAGAAATATCAAAACGAACTGTGTCATTTTCTATTTTTAAAACTAATGTTTCATCATTTATCCGCATGAATGTGTCCATTAGAAATCAAATATGCTATACGACAGGAGTCACTAATATTATTATGTGTTTCTATTGATAATATTCTTGCAATTTTCTTTATTTGTCCCATAAAGCTATATATCAAACAATATTATGGTCTATAAAAAAATAATGCATCACGCGATAAAGGCATGAATATTTCGCCTTAGTTTAAGCACTGTTTTACCAAAATCAGACATTTTGTTAAATAGTTTTGATTAAGAAATCTAATGAATTTATTTAGAATCGAAAAGATTGCCCTTTTCTGTCATTTTAAGTCAATTTAAAACTTTCATTTATCGATCATTATTAAAACCTTTAGTTTGAACAAGCGTAAATAAATATTAATATTCACAGTTATTTCCGTTTTAACTTTACAATATATAGTATTGTATAGTTATATACAGTATATATAGCATAGAATATAAAAGTATATAGCTAAATTTTCAAAATTTGGATTTTTATAATTTGATCTTATATGTTTTCTACGTATATTAGACCGAAAGATGGATACTTCAAATAGTATTTAAAAAAATTAACTTGTATTAATTCATAAATAATTATTACAATTAAAATATTATTACTAGCTATGAATTATTTCGATTCAAAATATAACCTAGTTTATCAAATATAGTAGAATCCGCTTACTGTAGTCTACACTGCTAACAATAACGGAATAACATTGAACTGATTAAGTAAATAAGACTATAAATAGCGGAAATTTCGGTTTTATTAATTCTGACATAGAAAAGATATGTTAAAACAACAAAAAATGTATATCTTTATGATTTATTAATTATAGTTATAATTACCAATAATAGCAATTCATCCAGTCCTTGCCAGCAGTCAATGTGCCCGCTGGTTTTTGCAATAGTCTTTAACATCAGCTAGCACATAATCAAAGTAAAAAATGTCAACAATTTAAACTGCTTTGAGTGAGAACAAGTAACGATTAAAACGATTAACGTTTAAAGCACCCGTTAAAAACGATAACAATAACTAATAACGATTGCGTGTTATCATCCACATGTTGAAGCAAATAGCGCGAAAAGACAGCTTTTTGCCTATCTTACCTAAAGATAATGATAAGTATGAGTGTAAGCACTCTGATTACGACACGTTATGTTTTTATAGTATGTTTTAATTTATATAATTTGTTAATTCCAATAACATTAAACGACTGATAACAATATCTAATTATAATAAGTTGTTCTATGGTATTATGATTGTAATATTCCTATTTCCATAACTTATTTTTAATATAATCACTTTGTTTATTTCTAACCTAATTTTTTCCCACTTAAATTAATCTCTATCCTTAAAAAGTATGTTATAAAAATTTATACATGACCTAGAAACTACTATACTGAAATAACTTGAAAGGTCTTCGTTCTTTACCGGTCCATCAATTAAATAAATTATAAATTTCATATAAAACTTATTTTACTATTTTATAAACAAAATCTTTGAATTATTAAATTAAAATATTATATATTTTCGTATTATCGTTAGGGATTTTTAAGAATCACTTTTTAAAAATAGTAACTGTAATAATAATTACAAATTTCTTAAATTTCCTTTATAGTAAAAAAGTTCTTTATAGAAAATATTTTATCTTTCTAAAATAATTTTTTAGAAAGATAAATTTTTCGTTTTTATCTATAATTATCTGTTAGATAAGCACTTTAGAGTTAGAGATTAGTCATACAAAGTTTTATGTTGTGATGTTAGCAATTAAAAACGAGAATAGCTTTCATCTGAATACGAAAGATGCCATTTAAGATAATGTAAGTATAGATTTATAAAGCTAATGTTCTATTAACTAATAATTAAATTCGACTTAATTTCCAATTATAAGTTTTATTTCAAGGAAACTTTTCTAACTAATCCTATAAATTTTACATCAGAATGTTGCTGCTTAGAGCATATTATAATAATAAATAAATTCAATTAGGCAATATCCATCAAAGAAGAAAATAAACCAATTTTAGAACATTCTAATCATTAAAATTTCAGCCATAAAATTCTAAATCAAGCTAAAATTTACGCTAAATTTTTCAATAACGTTATGCATTTTTAGCATGCAAAAATTCTAAATTTTAAGCGATACTTTTCCAATTTTGATTCCGATGAAAAATACCGATTTTCCGGTCGAATTTTTGCGATCCTTTACCAAAATAATGCAATCAAGAGTTAGATGGAGAGAACTTGAAGCACTTTATAATGACAGATGCTGTCATCGCATTCTTCTTAACTTGTTTAAAGTGGCTAGTTGATTGCTGAACTGCACCACATCTAAGCCGATATGCTAGCATTCCCTAGTATTCCGGTCTTCTGGTATTACTTTTTCAATAAATTTAAATAAAAACTTGTTTATAATATAAAATGTTTAACATCGAATTTGTAGTTTTTAAATCCTGTTAAAATATTAAATCGATACAGCAACGTACAGGAAATGAGATATTAAAAATGTAAAGTATATATATTAGAAAAATCATCATTTATACCGCGGAATTAAAATGTACCTTTTAATAATTTTATGACAGCTTTGTTTTAAACAAATATTAGATATCAACCAAAAGAAATCTAATATATTTTTTTGGTTTGCAAGAAAAAAATCGCATTACACGTTATTTAAACTAAAATCTCTGCTTTTAATCTATTCAAAATTTGCTCTCTCGTGCTTTCCTGCAGTGACAACATAACTTCTTTATCGACTTAAGAACATTTACATAATATAAATCCCTTTCAAATATAAATAATACCCTTTCCATTAAGAGATTCTCGACATGCTTCGAGGATATTAAAATCTTCTATTTTAAAGTGCAATAAACAGGAAGAATACGTCAAACAATTTTATTTCTTTCCACAGTTACTTTAATAAATGAGTACCTTTTTTACTAGCTTTCCTTTCCAGGCGAAAACTGTGGAAAATTCTCAAAAGAAATTTCTCAAATTCATTAAACGGACGCAAAATTGTGCAGACGTTTCTAAAAATATATTGTTTCTTCCATCTATTGTAGTGGTATTTAGACAGAAGAGATAATCAAGGCAAAAATTGCTTCTTCGATTGTACTTCACATTATGATCCAAAAATAAATTCAACTATTAGCTTAATATTTTTTATTGCCGTTTGCAAGAAAATAAACTTTTCTTCTTTTTTTTTATTTAATTAAACGTTTTAAGCGAAATCGTTAACTTACTTCATCAACTACATTAGAAAATTTACCTCACTACTGGAAATAAATTGTACTTATTATAAAAATAACTCTCTTTTATTGTTTCCATTAAATTAAAATGGAAAAAAAATCATCAAAAGAAATAAAGTTTTTATCTGAAGAATTCAAAAAAATTTTCAAAATGTTACATCGCCATGATAAGTTATGACTTGATTTTAAATTCAACAAAAATCATCATCGAAAAATAAAATAGAAATAATTTAAATAGACAAAACAGAGCTAATTAGTTAATAAACAGCTATTTAATCAATGAATAATAGTTTATAAATTAATTGAATAATCGATATTTTAAACATTAACAATAAGGTAATAAAAGATATAAACTCAAGTAATTAGCGAGAAATCTGTTCTTACGAAATTGAAAATCATTACTAATTCTCCCCTTTTCTCTCTACAGCAATATTTTACTTATTTAAAAATACATTTAATATTTATTCAGAAGTTCTTTTTTTGATATTTAATATAAATAATAATACAAAGAAAGGATTATTTTATTATATACGAATTTCAAATCGAAGGTTTATAATATACTCAATTTTTTTTAGTGAAATGTTGTCGTTCATGAAAAAAGATAAAAATTAATTCACACATTTAAATAAATAAATATGAATATGAAATATTCAGAAAAAGTGGATTACGGATATTAAAAAGTCGTCCTGTTAAATTATATTTAAATTTCAGCTTTTTTTAACGTTTCTCGATTATTCTATCTGAAATAAAAGTTCGATCTAATCTAAACGAAACTTAAAATAGAAAACTGTTTTACATTAGAATAGAATTATTCTTAGTTTAGAAATTTAGGAAATTGCCAGATATTTTCGTTAAATGAATACGATTGTGAATAATTCGAGGTCTGAATTTTAATAATATTTGGAATAAGGTTCATATTTCCATTCATTTCTATTCTTAAAATGAGAAAATATTCGAAAAGCACGTACAATAGCTAAAGCGTAAGGAATCGAACAGCCCTTAAGCATAAGAATAACTGTTTTAAATGTACTTCGATAGAGAATATTTTCTATATATCAACTAGAAACAATTTGGATATCTTCAGAAATTCGTTTTTCTCGATTCTTTCCATTTTTAATCGGCCAGTCAACTGATTTCTGACAAGTGACATCTGATGTGCTTTCACATCTTGACTCTTATATAAGCTTTTTTTTTTTTTTTTTCAAACAGAACTGTAGGCTTAGTAGAATTTAAGTAAAATAATTCGAAAGAATCCCGCCACAAATTGTTAATTTGGTAAATAAATTTATTATCGACTTCCTTCGAAAATTTTATGAAAATTGTCTGGTTTAAAAAAGAAAATATAATTAATTTAGTTATAAGATAGATTCCGAAAAAGATTAAGTTCGACTTTCAAAACTAATCCTCTCTTGTCATTCCAGCTTAACTTCCTCGGAGCAATTTCCAAAGGAAAGAAGAAGCAGGTTAATGAGTTACGTTCTCTCTTCAAATTTTCATCTCAAACTAAATTTTCGGAGATGAATTTTTAAAACCCAGCAACTAACCATCTTATGGATAGCAGCAATTTCTTTGAATTGATAATTTTTTATTCGTTCTCTTCCTCTTCTTTTATTCTAAACATTTTCAGCAGTAATCTGTATAGTAAATATACGAAATGCGATCTAAAAGAATATTTAATAAGTTTCTTCAAAGTCTTTCCCCAACCTGAATTCTGGTAACCTAATAAAAAAATATAAGGACATTTAAAAGTAAGATTAATTTTATTTTATCAAGAAAAGTTGCTGATGAAGACGACAAATCGATGATTGGTTTCGAGAGAATGCGAGACCAACTTGTCTGGTAACATCTAAACGACAAAAATAAAACCTTCGTTTTTATTTCTTCTAATTATACCAAAGAACTAGAATGAAAAAAGAAAACATTTCTCAATTAATTTAATTGAAATCTGCCATATTTTACATCGATCTTTGTTTTTTATGATCTCAAATGTATCGTAAATGTAAAATTTCGAAGTCAGTTTAGTATCTTCATCGATAATTTCATAGAAAAGGGAGAAATTTTAATATAATCTGCCTTATTATTACATAATAAGAAGATTATATATCTTATTTATAAACAGTTTTTAACAAGAAATTTACCAGTTACTGTAATGCAGCTCTATACCAATACAACTATACTTATATACAATAAAAAAATTCACTTCGATCATGTACAAATTTTATATTTTTTAAAGATATTTGTTTAAGATGTAACGAAATTCTGACAACCTTTCTTACAAACTCCAAAATGAAGTTTCTTAAGTTAAACGATCGTATCGGATTTTGTTACAGTTTCATATGGATAACATAATATAGACCAAAGTCATATTTATGATTTATGATCGTATTTTAATAATATTCAAAGAATCAAGCACTCAATTTTTTCACAGCTAAAACAACACAATACCATAATCGATCATGAGACGGAATGATAATTTATCCTTTCCGTCATATAAAAATAACACGAATGACACCATTTCATATCGCTGATTAAATTCCTTATGCTTTAATTACATAAATTTCATGCTGAATGTGGGAGAGAACAGAATTCAATTATAAAAAAACACAGTACAACATTTATGTAATTAAATATTAAATTCGGTAATACGGACGATTTGGGATTTTTAGAAACGGTTAGAGGGGGGAGAAATTTTTAAAATTTTCACAGAAAATAATAAAAACGATAAAATTTTGAACGTTTGTAATTTTTATTCTACAATTTCTTCTATTTCCGTTATGCTTTAGGAAGCAGTAAGATGATCCCCTGCAGGAACAAATTGGAAAATAACTTTCAATACAATAATCGTGGCCGGAACGGAAGACTAGACGATAAAATATAACTGCGTTATCTGACAGCGAAAGTGTTAAATTACAAATGGGCAGCTTCTGAAAAAAATAATAAGAATCATAATCGAGGAAAATCGATAAAGGAGAATGAGATTAATACTTGTTTTCGATTGCTAAATCTTAAAACCACTATGCAAATTACCGGGATTTTAAAATTTAAATTATTTGCTTTAATATGCAAATTAATGCTTATTAAATTCCTCCTTAAAAGACCTTAATGTAAGATGCAAGCAGTTCCTACTCGGACTGATGGACCTTTCTACATAGGCTTACTAATTAAAAGATTTTAATATTTTATGAGTTAAGAATCAAAACAACTGAAATTCTCGAAAACGATTCAAAAAGTAATTTAAACGAATTCCCGGAAATTAACGTTTTCGTATAACTAGACGGCTGCTATTTGCAGTGGATGAAATTTTGATGGATAAGCTATTTGAAATGAGATTTGATGTGTGTAAAATAATTTATTCTATTAATGGAAACATTCGTCATCGTCATCTGAGATAGAAAATATAGATCATAAATGTCCAAAGATACTTGGAGTGATAATCAAAAAAATTTGTTCCGCTTAGGTTATATCTGTACCTAATTCAAACAAACAATAGCGAGATTATCTCCGAACAAGTCCTAGCAAGGTGAAGTATGCACGACAATTAAATGATAACGATTTTTATTTTGAATTATTTCATAACTAACTAACATAGCTTCACAACAAAGTTAGATCATATTTTAGATTCCGTCTAAGAAGAAATTCGAGGCAGTAGTAACTCTACAAAAATATGTTCTATAATTCCTATAATTTCTAAAATTTAAGCGAAAAAGTATGTATTCGATTTGTTAATTTTAAACTTGCCGCTAAAACTTTTTTATTATTTATTATTTATAATAGAATGCACAAAGTTATGGATTAATAAAACTTCCTTTCAATTTCCAATTTAAATTTTGAATAAAAGGTTATTCTTAATTAATTAATGATGAAATGCTCTTGGACAAATATAAGATTAAAAATTTTAAGCACAAAACATGGAAGTCTGGAAAATCTATACCAAATAACTTTGAGTAAGGCATTATTATTTATCAGCTGTTAAGATACTCGAAGACGATAAACGCTAAGCTGTTAAGAGATTGGAAGGTGACAAAATGCCATTTTCGATGAAAATATATACGTGCAAATTTCCAATTCGGCCACACCCTTTCTATCTAAACGGAAAGTTAGTGTCAGTGGCACGAGGAGAGTAAGGTCGATCTATTGTCAAGCTGCCGTTAATTAATAGCAACACAAGAGATTTTGCACGCAACATCATTTAATACTTTAATGTGTATTTATTAGCAAACATTAATTTAAAATTTTGTCAAGATAGGTTAAGCGTCAAAATGAAAAAAAAAAGGTAAGAAATCGTCTATATGGACACTTAATTAAACAAAAACTTTAATAAATGATGCAATTAGCTAACATTGCATCAATTTGTATATGTAATTTAAATATACTTTTTTGACCCAAAAGACTTAATTAAACTGTTATATTTTTATCTATTTACGTTTTAAAAAAAGTAAGACTTAAAATTAAGATAAATTATTTAATTTAGAACAGTAAAAACTTTAACACAAATGCTTAAAATACGAATAAATTTATTGCAGGAACAAAAGTTATTTCTGGAAAATAGTTATTTTTGGTGAAAAATATTGCATTTTTCTTTTAAAAAACATCTTCTCATGAGCCTGAATGTATTCGCTCGAGAAGAGAATGAAGCAAAATCCAATTGGAATTGATTGAATAAGATGGCCGCCATTCACAAACGTCAGCCATGTTTTCATTTCTCTACATTTATTCAACTTCGTTCGTTTTATTACTGATAAAGAGAAAAGATGACGGGAAAAAAATATTCTACACTGTAAACACATTTTATTAGTTTTGACACATTGAAAAACAACATAAATACAGATCGTGGAGATAATTCTTACTCTCTTCACATATATTTGATTTTTGAATGTATGTACGAATTTAATGATGTTATAAGTTCTTATGATAATCAAAATTTCCTCCATAGAATCACGCTTTCAATATATATAAATATATAATTTCTACTACTTCTACACTTTAGTATTTTCATTCTCTTAAATCGAGAACTATCGAGGAATATATTTAGCTTACAAATTGCTATTTCGTGGCTATTATAATATTCATAGATCTAAATCGTAACTACACACTTTTTTACAGTTTGTTTTCTTTAATATCGGAAAATCTTTCTTTTCTTATTCCGTTACATTATTCATTCTTGAATAGAAAGTTGGAGAAGAAAAAAAAATGCATTTCTTTAATTCGGAAGGTTTTTAGAAAGCACTAACTGTTTAGAGGAAAAATAACATATTATTCGGTACGTCAATAGAAAAACTGCTATATAAATTTCGCAATTTGGTTTATAATTTTCGACGGCCAGCATATTTTTAATGCAAATATGCTTTTATTTTAGTAATTGCAAACACGTTTGTAACGATTATCATTTATCTTATAACTCAAACAAAGATATATCTAGGAGGACGGAACAAATAACAAAAGAGCTATTTTTAGATTCCAATGTACAGAGCAGTAAAACATCATTTCCTGAAGTCTAATTGCGTGCGTTATGCCGGTGACAGCTAAAGGTTGTATTCTTCCGATCGTTTTGTATCATCAAACATTTATTATAATTTTTTCCTGCCGTTTTCGTTGCAAAAGCTGAGTCGGTTGACTTATAAAACTCCAGAAAAATGACTGCTAATTGAATTCTCGACTGTAAGGCAAGGAGAAGTGAGTCATCTCGGCCTGTCTGCAGCCCAAAAAGTAAACTATGCGACGTACGAGACGAATTTAGGTCTTGAATTTATAATCCTAAAATAATTTTTATATAAACGATAAAATGTTGGCAAGGAGAGAAAAATCTTAATGAAAACTCTATCGATAATGAAAAAGTTTAAACGACTTGAAAAGATATTTTGTGCGTTAAATAAAGAAAGAGAGGGAGGGAGTGTGTGTGAGATTAAATCATTATCTCCCCTTAAAATCCCTTAATCATCTGCGGATCAATGACTAAAGTGGGCTTTTATGTCCACGGTATAAAAATAAGTCTAAGGGAATTGTCTAAGAATTGCTTTGGTGAAATATTTGGAAACTTATCGATTTTATTACACGGAGATCAGCGAGTGGTCTTGCTATGGCAATTTTTACCCCAAAAGTTCTGCCATTCCGTTACATACGTCCAACCATCAACGGAAATGTGTTGAGAGCTGTAATCGTGAGGTGTGTTTGGTTGATTCTTCCACATCTTTAGATCGACCGCTTATATCTAGTACAGCAGCTGCCGGTGAACGACGTGTCAATATAAACAGTTTCGGAAACACATGAAATCCAAGCAACATCGATGCAGTGAAGAGCGGTCCTCTTTTGCCCCCTCATCCCCCTTTTATTCTTTCCAACCGGATCGAAATGTAAAAACATTTCCAATACACGCATTTGATTGTCTTTCGCATCAATCACTCCGATAATAGCCCGATGACATTTCTTTGTAAAAATAGATACAGTAACTTTTGTATTTTTGAAATTTATTACATTAATTTAATAAATATCGCAATTTTAAAGAAAAAAATAATAAAGAATTGCTAGATTTATGTGTTTGGCAATTTTCTTTTTCTTTTTTTTTGTAAGCAAAAATAATAAGTCCTTAGTGAGATACTCATCGATAGTTTTAAATAACAAATTAATAAATATTGTGCTGTACTCAATTATTCCAGTTTAAAGATATCAACTAAAAATGCTAAAACTGTAGGGTAATTTCGAATTCAAACTAACAATGTGATTTCATTTAAAAAACAAAAAAAGTTTAAACACTCGATAACTAAAAAACTGAGAGTCCGCTACAATAAATCTAAAGCACGTTTTTCTGTTCTTAAGCAATCAAAGTCAGTTTATTCTTTATTTTCATTCCGTGATTGTTCTGTTTGTAACAATCAAATTAAGTGAAGTGTGTTTCGACTTCAAAAAGTACTACAATCGTTTCTTTTTAAATGTTTCTTCTTTTCGACTTTACTTTTAGACGTTTTAATTATCGAAAGAACGAGAATTCGCACATTCAAAACAAAAATCAAAATTGCGAAATATTATAAACAGTCATTTTGAATCAATAAAAATCGAAATAATCTTTTAGAATCTCTCTTTTTTATTATTATTTGAGTTTCGGCCTAGAATCGATTATCATAACAAAGAAATTTATGAAGCCATTTTCTCTAATTGCAAACCCGGATTATGCGCCAGGAGCGAAGAGATGCATCTGGATTTCGATGCAGCCAACACCTGCCACCGATATCGGGGAATGGAAGAATTATTGATCAGATGTAGACTCCATTAAAATATACTTAAGAGCGCGTTTCAAAATCCGATATCTCATTTTTGACACATCGTAATTTATGCGTGTCAAGCCACGAGCATTAAAATGACACCTTAGAATTATAGACAATAAAGTCTAATTATATCAATTTAGTACAGAACTTCTGATCTGAAGAAGAAATTCATAGCGATCTTCATTCTTACAAATATTGCTTTCCAGATGCTCTCAACGTCAAAGATTATTTTATCAAGAATAAATCTTCAAATAATCCGTAACTTTATTATCCTCTCTACTTATTATTATTTTAGTATTTCCTTATCGTGTCGTTTAATCAAAATAACACCGGCGATTAAAACGATTTTTGAGATCTCGACGTTAGCGCGTACGATAAGTGAAGTCGCTTTCGCGATAAAAGCTTTTAAATTGGTTAATCATTTTGAAATATATTTATCTTCATCAAAATAGTCTCGTTACTGATAGATACAAGTGAACGTATCTCTTCAGTGTATCTCTTTTCTGTACTTGCAAACTGTTTTGCATATCAAAGAGGAAAAATATAAATGAACTAACGAAAATGGAACTTGCAATTTCTATTAAATGCTATTTTCGATGTTATTCTAATCTACTTCCGAATTTATCTTTTAAATGTAATGTAACTGAAGCCTAATGCAATTAAACAACATTACATCTCGGTTCCGAAATAAAAAGATATAAAATTAAGAAATGCAACAACTTTACAACATTTGAGTCTTATGTTTATTATTTCAAACTTCTCACTTTTTTCTAACGATGGCTAAAAAAAGTGATAGCTAAGCCATATTCAATAACGACAGAAACAGGTGCAGCTTAGTCTTTATGTTTACCGTACTTAACTGAAAAAAACACAAAACTCACGGCAGTTTGGCTAAAATCTCTAATTTGATTGTTCGCCGTCTGTTAAATAAACGTCTTAAACAGGGGTATTTATACCAACTACTCCAGGCTGCCAAATGCCAAGTCTTAGGGATGTTCCTGCGAAGTTGGCACCGAGATTAATGAGAATCCCATCGCTTTCTATTGTGTTAAAAATAATTCTAATTGGTCCTCCTGTCCTTTCGAATAAATGCTCGTTTGTTTAGAAATCTCGCGCTAATCTCGAAAGAAGAATAAATGGTCATTTCAAAATTAGAACAGACGGGGTGAAAGAACTTAAAATAATGAAGTCTAAAACTACAGTTCAACTATAACTGTACTTTTTGCAGGCTCCACATTTTTTTTTCAAATAAAAAAAAAGAATAAAAAAATTTACGAATTATTTTTGGGATAAATTAAGCAACATGAAACTAATTCTAAATTATATTTATATTACAATATTTGAAAAACACGTCAAATGGTCTGTATAAACATTCCATCAGTTCATAAATTAATATTTCAGGTAGTATATACTGAAATAACACTAATAGGTTTTATAGCAATTAAAAAATTAGTCTAGAAAATGTAAATTAAAACTATAGTTTTTATTTAAAAATATATAGTTTTATGAATTTTATGATAATAATAATTAAGTTTGATGATTAAGTAATCACTGCTATAGAATTTCTTAATATAAACTTATTTCTAATTATCTCGATTCCAAAATAAAATTTAACAAACCGAAAACAACTCAAAAGTGCCTAATAATTATGATGTAAATGGATTAAAACATGAAATTTGAATTTTTTACTACAATACTTTATATAAACTATGCAGCCTGTAGCAGGAAAACTCAAGTATTGTGTGTGAAATATTATTTAAATTATAGATTAAAAAATACGTATTAAAATTATTCTGCTTATAATAAACTATATCTTTATCTATTAACATTAACAGATTCATTTAACAAGTAACCAAAAAATATATTTAAACCTTGTCAGAATAATTAAATATGCAACAGTATGTAAAACTTAGAGTTTTACGTAAGCTTATTCTTTATCCAAACAGAAAATAAAATTAAAAATTAATAAATTTACCTCCTGTTGTAAATAAACTAATTTTAACGATAAGATTGTCAAGCATCAACTGTTAGTCTTAAATAAAATTTCAGAAGAAATGATATAATTTGATGTTATTCTTGTAGAAGTGATAAATTCAATACATTTGCAACTTTCGAATAAGATAAATCTACATTTAATAACGAAAAAATACAATAGCGTGTCTCCAAATTTATTTAAAATAACGGATTAAGTATAGTATTTTGATTAAATCAAATCGAATAATCACGCTGAAGTATGCCTATTAAATTTTGTTCTGAGTACTTAAATGAATGTTCGTGTTATTTAAAGAGTCTGTGATCGGAAGGAAATCTAATATTAAATGATAGGTTTGATTACACGACAGAAAGAATTTAAATTCGGCAGTTAAAATAATGGCGTAATCGCTATATTGAAGAATGATAATCACTGTTTACAAAATTTTTGAAGCTTAAACAGGGCTAAATCTATATATCGAACCATTCGCTATACGATTTTAGAGCTTAAATCAGATGGAAATGATTTCGCGAGGGAGGGATTTGGTTCAAGTCGAAGTTTCTCCATATGAAGTAGTTTCGATCGGCAATCATAAATTTTTATAATTGCTTAATAAAGCCGAAGGAAAACCGGCAACACGTACAGTACGTATTAGTTCGGCAGTGGTCCTCTAATAATGTCCTAACGACATCTTTAGCTATCGTAAAGATCCAACTTTCCGGTAATGTCGCAACGTCATTTTCTCCCACCATATCGCTTTTTATAACTCCTTTATTCGTTCTGGCATTTGTATGTTTTTCTGCGCAGAAGATAATGCACAATTCTTTTAATTAGTTACAAAATCGATAATTTGGATACGTTCAAGAGTTTAACGAATAAAATCCGAGACAACGAGACTCTGGATAAACAATTTTTAATTACATAATTTGCATCTAGAAAGTTGCGATAGCCGAAAACAATTTTCGGCTACTAACGAGTTCGTAAACAAGCCGGGTGCATTTCATTCCACCAGAGGCAAAGGATAATTTATAGCTGTAGTGCGCATGTGTTAATCGATCTCACCTTTCCCGGCTGCACCTGGGTTTTGCTTCACTACCTCTATTTACCCACATTTAATGATTCACCCTATTGTTCCTCGCTCGTGAATATTTCAGCCTTTCGACAAAGTACCGTAGCCGGGATATTTGCCGTCCCGTTCATTTTAGTTTATTCATAATTTCCATTTAAATTGAACTTAATCCTGATTATTCGTCCTCCTTGAAATATTCAAGAAACTTTTGATGCCCCACTAATCTTCTCCCCTAGACAGTTAATATTAGCTTTTATAACAGATAAGCGATAGAATATTTATATTTATCGATGCCGACTTAAAACCGGTTAGATCTAATGAAATTCTTGTAAAATTAAAATGCAATGTAATAGCTTATTCAACATGTAAATTAGTCGGAAAGTTCTCTGGGCACGTAACAGTTTGAGATTGATTATTAACGATTTCCAGTTCTATCGAGCTATGGTATTTTTAGTCTTGTTAAGAATATTTTTACTATATTTCCTAGTAATTTGTCAAATGTTAATGCGATTATTAGTTTTTTTTATATAAGTTTATATATATAAGAATGATTACGACTTGGTACTGAACCAACTTCGAATTCTGATTAAAATTTACATATATTACGAATTAAATAAAGACATTTTCTCTTCGTGATGAAAGACATAAATAGTATCTAATATAGTTTCTAGAAAGTTTTATTTTTTCTGACAAAGAAAACATTACTAAATAATTGTCTCCTTGAAGTGGATTACCTCTAGGCATTTTAATAATATAATAAAATCCCCCACTTCTGAATTTTTTCCTTTTGTTGGAATACATTTTCATTCAATTCGCTGAAACTAAATGTGTAATTAAAAATAATTATAGAATTCAGAAATGCAAGTAAGTGCATATAACGTCTTCAAAAAAATTTTTTTTTGTTCTTGGAATTTGTAAGATACGAGCCTAGTTTTTGCAGTTACAAGATATTCAAAACTGTTGCTAAACTATGAATACGCATATATATTGGAAATGAACTCATACATATGTACAGTACATTTACTTGTACTTAACTGTAAGCATGAATAAGTAAACATATTTGCGTTCATAAATACATATACAGGAACCTATATTATATATAGATCTATTCTATATTTATTAAGTACCACTTCATAAATTCACAAATTCAGAGGTCCGTATATAATATATATATTTCTGAATTAGAGAATTCATAATTTATAATTGTAAACGATTATATATTTCTTTAACTAATAGTCTCGGAAATATTATTTGTCATTAAAAGATCAGAAGATCCACAATTCTTAATAATCAGGGCCGGATCATCGCATAGACAAATGAGACAAATGTCTAAGGCCCGGTTTTTTGAAGGGCCCGGTCAAACTGTCTATTTTGAAAAGATTTGTAAATAAGATAGTTTACTTTTCTGAATTTTTAAATAAAGTTTATTCATATTTATATACTTACTTTTTAAAACTATCTTAGCTTTAATTTAAATTATCTTTTTCATTATTCAGTTTACCTTTCATGGGTAAAATATTATATTATTTAAATATTAACCAAAAAGGTTAAATTAAACAATTAATATTTTAAGGTAATATCGTTATTGTGTAACAACTTTTGTTAGACATTTAATAAAATAAATTTCAATTTTTTTTTTTAAATTTATAAACAAACTGTTCAAACCTTTTTAGAAAAACTAAAATTTATTGTTGTATATTAAATATTTTTTATTAATAAAAATTTAAGATTTGTTTTAGTTTTTCACATTATTTAGTTTTGTTTTTTATTGTTTTATATTTTTTGTGTGCTCTATTTCTTGTGGGAGAGGGAAGTGCCCCGGTAAGAAGAAAATGTCTAGGGCCCCAAAGTGGGCTAATCCGGCCCTGTTAATAATACTTCATATTAGGAAAAATGAAAACAATAAAGTGATAGCGTGCTTTATTTTAAAATGCACGCTATCTTTAAACACGATTCCTATACAAAATTAAATTAGCTTTAATTTATTATAATTAATCATCTTTCGTACCCAACTCTGATTCGAGGAGAAGTTCAGATTAAACTAATTACTAATTCACGAATGTAGTCGATCTATAACTAAATATATTTTTCATATTCAATTCTAGAAAACAAAAAGTGTATACTTATATACAGTATAAAATTATTCACTGTACTAAAAGCTTACGTCAAGTTAACCAAAAACAATATTTTCAAATAGGTTTTAATCTGACGCTTTGACATTTACCAATTTAAATTTAATTTGTCGTCCGACTGTGGGGAAATTTATGTCAAATTCAATTTTAGAACACATTTCGACAGAATTAAGTGAAATAACTACTAATTCTGTAATACAAGCAGAGCAAAATTAACAACTATATCCACTTTTCTAAAGATTACATTGAAAGATTATTAAAATAATAATGAAGAATTTAATACTTAAGTTCCTAACATAAATATATATATAATTTTGCATTTCAAAGCAACAACTTACGAACAATTTCAGATCAAAACTACATATAAAGCCTACTTCAATTTATTATAATTCTATGCAATATATAAATTAGAAGCAAGCTTTCAAAGTATAGCGTTGTGATTACAGTTAAAATGCATTAAACATTAATACAACTTAAAAATCATTATTAGAAGTTTGCTCAATTTTTTCTCTATTTGAATAAACAATTAAATAACCACTGAATTTCCCAATGAACTGCCAGATTTCAGTGTATCAATCTTCATAGTTTAGTTTTCAATAAAGAAAATGTTCGTATAAAATAAAATTTAAATTTATTTTAACCAAATTTAATCTAACATTATATAGTATTTATAATTTTTAAAACACGGTTGTTATTACTTTTTTTTCTTGTATTAACCATACAGAAACCATAATTTGTTTGTATCATTGAATAACGGATTTAAAGTTAAAAAAAAGAAACTTATAAAATTATAAGAATTATTAAAAATTTTCAAGAATTTCAAAAATTAGCTGAAAAATTATTCCTTATATTGCTAAATTAATTTGCCATTTTCCCAAAAATGAGTCCATACCTCGAAGTCGAAAAATGAATTATTATATTAATAGATGGAAATCATCCATCCCCCTTAGTCAGGCCGTTTTAAAAAATTTATACATTTTTAATTATATCTTGTTTTCCCTCACATGCACTCCAACAAATTGGTAATTGGGTAAATTGCTTTTATTCGTGGTCGCATTGCAATCCTCTCGCCTGTAATAGCTGTAAAAGCATCCTAGCGAAACACTGTTTCCTTCTCAAACTGTATTTCTTCCTCTTCTATTATCTCCGAACCATAGATGAATGATGTGACCCAGGATCATTCCTCTATTATTCTCATGGAGCTAGACAAATTGGAAAAGTTGTAGTATGTTGTACACGTGAAATATTGATGGCAAAATTATGATAATGAATTTAATATAATGCCATTGTGAAAATAGATCTAATGCTATTTATAACAATTAGAAACTGTCATGAACAGAAAGCATTAATGCTCCTAATACAGATTTAATAAAACAAGCAAAGTATTTCGTCATTACTATCAAGAATTATGCCACAATAACAATTCCATAATTATATCACGAATAAGCGTTAAAAAATTGTTTTATTACTTTATTACATTTAATAGTTTTCCTGTACTAAAACAATCAATATTTAATTATTTTTTTAAAAGACAACGCTAAAAGTATAATTTTTTAAATTTAAATTATCTAGTAGAATTTTTAAGTTTCAGTACTAAAATCTAAAAAAGTTTCTCACAGTACGGCAAATTTAGAATTATTATTATATAAATATTTCTTCAGAATTTTATTGTATATTTTATCAATATATATTTTTAAATAATTTAAATTTCAGTAGAATTTCTCTCTCTTTACTATAAAAACATTGAGTTATTTTATTTGTCATCAACTACTTGTGAAAAGAGTTAATGTACTGTACAGTACAGTACAGTACACAAAGGCTATTTACTATTTTTAGACTATTATTTAATTTAAACACTGCTACCTAAGAGAAGAGAATTATCAGTCCTAATTGTCATTTTAGGCATACGAAGACATCTTTCCACATAAATTCAAGTAAAATGATAACTGCATACTTACATAGTCATTACACAATTTTTTAATTACTGGCAAACTGCCGGGATAGATTTTTAAGGTCATCTCATAAATTATGTATCCGATAAGCGCGAGCGAAATACTCTGAATGAAATTTCGTATTCGCTGCTGGTAATTCAAAGCTTAAACGGAAACAAAATAATTAATATTTTAAAATTATGCAGAATTTTTAATTAAGCGCGCAACCTTTCGATATTCTCTGCAACATTAACATTATGCAAATTGAGAAAAATGTAAGCGAAGCAAAACTGGGAAAGGGATAAGGTCGTTGGAAAAACATTACTTAGTTTCTGCATCCAATGAAGCAAATTTCAGGAAAACTTGTCCTGTCATTATTTTCCGGAGAGGTCTATTAATATTCTCGTCTTATGTCTTTTTTTTTCCTTTAAAGGACACTTAGTTGCATAGGCGCAGCGATCAGCAAGAAAACCGATTCCATTACTGGAAGCACACCCACCAGGAGAACATGGATAAGATTTACCACGACTGACTAATCGATAAGTTCGCGGTACATTAATTAGGGATGGCTTGTGTCTTTGGCTCCTCTTTCTGTCACGTTCCATAGTGAGATGAATATCAGAAATGCGAAGTTTGTTTGTGATTTTAATTGTGTTGAAGCAGATGGTGCTTAGGCGAACACAAGACTAACTACTCATTACAACCCGAAAATCATTAAGAGGTTGTAACAAAACTAACTAATGACCAAGATGGAGATATTAAAGTAACAATCCTTCAAAAATTCTGATTTAGTAAGATTTATTAAAATTTTTCTGCGATAAGAATCGGAATTATACTTGTCGGCTAGAAATTTTGAAATCATCATTTATTAAAACTACAATGCTTACAAAATGCAACTCGTTTTCGTCAGTACTAAGCAATAAATAGTCGGAATTTGTTAATCTTAATAGAAACAATCGTATTTAACTCGTACTATTTCTATATATTCTAGAGAATAATGTGTGTGTATTAATTTTTTACAGTTTTCTACTCAGTTATTACATATGCAACTGCCTTACTACAACAATAATTATATTATCTAAACTAAAATAATATTTGACATGGTTCAGCTATTATACGAATTAAAATTTTATATTTTTTTTTGAAGTTTCTTCTTTTATTCAAATTACTGAATTTTTAATCATATAATTGATAAATTTTAAATTTTATTTACTTAATCGAATTATTTGTTTCAAAAGAGATGAAAGAAGCGATTAGAAAATAAAATATAAAAATCAAACATAAAATAAAATTTTAAACTAAATAAAATGAAATGTAATATGAAAAGAAAAATATTGTAACAGCGGATTAAAGTAGCGAAAGGATATTGTATGCACAAAAAAGGACTCCATGGTGAAAAAATCGACCATAAAAACAAGGTAAAATCACGTTTGTGCCTAGAAATTTTTAATTACAAATATAAATTGTGATTAAAATATTTCAAAGGCACAAATCAGAATCGAAAATTGATTATAAATCCGCTTACTCTTTCCGGAGAATTGTCAGTAATCAAGATGACATTTTGACAGGGGAAATGTTTATTTTACTTTCAAAATCCGGAAAAGGAGGAATTTACTTGAAGGTATTCATCGAAATTCTTTGAATTGTGCGAATAATTTTATCCGTACTCTTCGTACATATATCCGAGATTCACTATGCTATCGTGTCCTGACGTAATTAGTGCTTATCTTGATAATAAACAGGCCGGATAAAAAAGTAAATAAATAAATAAATATCCAGCAATGACGAGTTAGAATCTGCCATTAGAAATCGTTATGTGTTTGTCGAATAATGTCTGAGTAATATTATTCTTAAATTAGAGCCGTGTTTATCTACCAGAGTTGCCAATGTGCCGTATAAGTTTGTTTAAATGGGTAAGTATATCCTGGCAATTTGTCTTCCTCTATTACTGTGTACTTCCGAACATAAAAGGAATTTAGAAACTCCTCTAACTGTTCACTAGGAAGCAATTTCCCCGCTGAATACGAATCAACGTCGTTGCAACGTACATGCACCGTAATTACGACAAAATGTAGATAACAAACAGATTGACATGGAGTGACATTTAAAGACAGTATTGTTAATGTTAACTACTGAGGAACAAGTGGATGGTAGTTACTCCGCGTGTCGATAGCTGCAGAGTTAACTACAATGGCTATCTGACCTGCTTTATTATGTGATTCTTCTTAGTATGAATTTTTCGAAGCTGAAAAATAAATCAGTACAATTATACGAAGAATTAAAAATATTTCTCTTAAAAATTAATTCTTTCACTCAAGAACTTATTTCCAGATCTTTTAATTTTACTCATTATTTTGGATCTGCAAAGTTAACTTGATCCTATTTGCTATTCTAATATTATACAGTATTCGTTTATAGCCTACATACATACATACATATTTAATGTTTTATGATACTACTATTATTCTCTAGAATTTTGAATAATTTTATTTTAGAAAAAATACGGTGGAGAACGTTTAAAACTACAAATAATCGCAGATTTTTTGATAGAAAAATAAAAAATGTAAATTTAGATTGGCAGCATTTAATTCATTAATAAATTGTCAAAAATGTTTGAATTCATAAATATATAATAATTTATCATTTACATCATGAATCAATGATATTCAATAGACTCTCGTTCGTGTTTTTCGGTCATCAACCGGAGTATATTCATGCAGACCGAAAAAAGAAAAAAAAACGCTTATTGATTAGCATCGAACGTTAAATGTTAATGCTTTTCCTGGATCGTTGGTATTCTGATTTATTAAGTTAAACACAATTAAGTGATGAGACCCCTACAGTTAATATAAATTTGCTTATTCTCAAGAGAAACCGACACTAATAATAATTGACTACTCATGAGAGAGCAAGAGACTGCATTTATGATAAATTTTATTCCGAGTGATGATAACCGTTATCTTTGACATCATGGCGTAATGCTTCATAATAATTATAATAGCATACTCCGATATAAATAAAAATTACTAACATATAAGCCTGTATTCTGAATTTGACATAGTATTGATTTCATTATCGTATCAGATTTATGATTATAGAATTGATCTTCTCTGTCAGAAACATTAACTTTGTCATTACGCATGATAAGCATCCAAGAATAATTCTATAACTATGCAAGTTTCATTAGCCTATATAAATTTTTATTCGCAGGCCGATTGTTTATTTAATCAGAATTAATAAAATATTAATACATAGATTACATACATTTTTATTAATAAAAGATAAACTATATAATGTAAAAACTAAGTCAAGTCTATTCTTTTCACTAAATGTGTAAATATTTTATCATTCTCATATTCTTTACTGTCATTTTTCAATGTTTGACAGCTAATAAGATCAAATTTAAAACATTTAAAACGAAAAAATGTTGCTCTATAATATTCTGTTTATTTTTAGAATTCAGCTAGAATATTGATAAAATTCTTTTCCACTCTCACAAAATAAATTCGTTTTTCTGGATCTTATTGAAATCTTAAGAATAAAAATTTATATTTATCTTTTATGTATTTGATCAACTGATTAAAAAAAAAAAAAGTATATATCATCTGCGACAATTATTGTCGTTTTTATCTTCAACGAAAAACTAACCACTGCATAATATTGCTAGTTTGTTTAATATTTCTGTAATCCTGAATAATAATAATTAGACTCTTATCAGAGAGCGAAAATTATCATTGTAGTAACACTAATCGCGAGTCTAAATGACATCAAAGCAAATTAACATGAAATATTATAAATTGTAGTTAATGTTTTATAGTAAAAGCTGAATTAGAAAAAATTTATTTAATTATAAATTATACGCGTTTTTTCCTTTAAGTAATTGAAAATTTAAAAATAAAAAAATAAAAATAAAAATCTGTAGTAACCAATTATTTATTTTTAATTTTGGAGGGAGAAACTTTTTTCATATTTTCATTCTTCTGAAAAGAATTTCCTTGGTGAAAGCATCACGTGCGGAACATATTTAACAGATATTCAGAGCAAGAATGGACATAAAGTCAATTATTGGATTGTTTCTCTTGAAACAATTCCAAATAACACATATGCAACAATAAGAAGAGAAAATGCAACAAATTCGTGTCGTCCTACGGTCTTCTCGAGGAAAAAATGCGAAAAGCGGTAGGCGTAAAGAATCGAGTTTAATGCAGAGTTAGTCTAATAAACCGATATAATTGGCAGATATTTAGAACTAAATTGTAATTAGACGCTTGGCCAACAGCCGTCACTCGGATGTCAGAAGTTTCATCGTTATTAATAATTCAATATCCAATGCCTATCAGCGCTTTCAGGAGAGGACGACGACAACGAAGCGAATTACACTTCATCGAAAATCCGAATATTAATTGGTGCGTATATCGAATGACGAAACTTCAAAGAAGCGTTACTTATCTAAAGGAAGAGATCGCAGAATGTGATGACAAACGGGATCGATCATTGGAAGGAAGCCACCCATCTTTTCCTTAATGAACCGGTTGAAGGGAAAGTGTCCCACGAGTGTTATTGGGCGCAGGACAGTAGTTCAAATTTCTTTTTTTATAGGAACGATGCGAATGATAGATGATTAGACCATGCTTAATTAAGAAATTCATCTCGTAACGAAATAAAATTTTCAGTGACCATTTCCAATTGTATATTCTTTCACATTAGTCAATCGGGAATATGTATGAAAATGTCACAAGCATAATGTTAACATTTTTTACTAGTAAAAATATTTTTAATATAAAAAAGATAAATTTTATTGTGAATATATTTATTTTTCATGTTAACTCAAACATTAATGCTTCTATATTTTAATCAATGGTAATTGAAATTTAAAATTAAATATGGTCTAATTAGAGTAAAATAATCCTGTATCTATAACTGATGGTTTTGCTACTAACGCAACTAGTGAACATTTTCGAGCTAGCTGTTAAAGTTATACCTAAAGTCAGATATATCGAGATATTTTATAATGTTTTAGATTTGCTTTTAAGAGATAAATTGTAAAAATTTTACATATTTGCTAAATTAATATCGCTCAGCTGACAGATCATGATTACGATTTAATCACCATTAAAAAAGTCATAAAATATATATAGGCCATAATATAAGATAAATGTTTTTACAAAGCAATGTTTTTCCTTCGAAGAAACATTTTACTTTTACTGTTTACAGTATTTTAATATTTTAGAAATTCTTTCCTCTGAAACAATATGAAAATCTAAATATTTAATCATTATTTGATAAGTTCTAAGGGGAAAAAATGTACTAAAGATTAGTCTATACGTATAGGATACATATAAAACTCATTATTACTAAATATATCGATAATAAACGTACATGATGTTACTAATGACATTTAAAATATTGAAATATTTCGAGATATCTTCTTAATGAATAAAGTTCGGAACATTTACAATCGAATCAGCGTAACTCATTAGAATTATGACTATTTATATTTGTCAACGTTCGTTTTATGCAGGTAAAAAAAAAAACAATCTGAATGAATAGCCTTGGTAATTCTCTTCTCTATATACCACTTCTACATCGAATAAAAAAAAGAGTATGGCTCGATAGCAGTTCAATTGCAGAGAGTACGCGGAGAATTCCATCCGATCCTATCTGTTACAATCTTCAGAGAAAGGGATTAAGAAACGATTGAGAAAAAAACACTCTCTCTCATAAGAAAAGATCTTCACTAAATTTAGAAAAATAAAGATATCTTTATCTGGACCAATTAATGTATGTAATTACATAAAAATTGTATAGCTTAAACCCCAAGAAAAGAAAAAACCTAATCTGGGATCACGTGTCGATTTTGCCATTCATTACTTTAACTTAACACCAAGTAACCACTATCTGGTAAATGAGCATTTATACATTTTTTACGCCATTAAATAACTTAATTAAAATCAATTAAATCCAAATTTTTGTAAATATTAAACAAAAATAACGCGTTAATTTCATTCAAATCTCTTAGCATTATCCGTAATTACAATTAATGACGTCACAGGAATTAAATTACAGCCTTTAGCTAATAAATATGTTTATATAAGGATAGAGTATGTTTTTATACGATTTATAAAGGATTTTCGTACGTATTTTTAAACGAATTAACGTGGAAATGTATGGAAATGCTCGATTTACGATCGTTTTCATCTGTAGGAATGAAAAGCCGGCAGACGATCCGGTGGCGGCGGACGAATGCGACGTTTAGGCTTAGGAATTTTTACAAATAATCGCGCTAATATATCGATATCTTACGAATTATTCGATTATTATGTTAATTGCTGCGATGCTTACCTTCAAGTAAGAAATCTGAGCGAGAAAAAAAACGGGACAGGAAGTCTACCAGGAGAACAGCAGGGTTTCGTATCAGGTGACAGAATGCAGGAAAACTAGGAGAACCTCACGTATACAAAGCTCACCTGGTAATCGTGCGCTAAGATATAGTTCCTACAATAATCTTACTAAATATGAAATATTTTACGTTTATATTCGAATTTGATGATCGATACGTAAATTAAACTTAAATCCGTAACGTTTCTTAACGTTTTTACGCTATCACCTTCGTTGTAATACGACGGTGGATGTACCGGAATCATTCTAGATATCACTCCGCTCCGGTTCGCCATTCCTTCACGTGTTGTGATGCGATGAATATTAGCGTGATTTATTTTATTTACGTGATTATAAATGAGAAATAATATCGTTTATTAATTACGAATTAATTAAGATTAATAAAATGCCTTCGATCGCGTCGTCTGTGATTCTTTTTAGTCACGTGACCGATCCCATTATTTTCGGTTTTCCAAGGGGTCGCATCAGGTGATGCTTTAAATATATGATACACCTGACATCTGGATTTAGCAAGGTTGATGAGGTTATAAAATGTCGATACTGAGGCGACAGGGATGAAGAAAACATCGATATTGAGGCGCCAAACTTGCCAGGTTTATGAAAATGTCAATAGCTAAGGCGCTCATCTTACAAGATTATGAATTTTACGTTTATCTGATTATACGTAATTATAACCGCTCATATTTATGATTTAGATCAAATTTTCGATGTAGAATTACTAAAAATTATCGGGGTGAGGCGTTAAAATAATTTGCGTTATCAAATATCAATTCCGATATCTAAAATTGCTATAAAATTCCATTATACAAATTCGAAAAGTATCATATTTTCGTATATGAAAAGCAGCTTAACTACGAACTGTTGAAGCTTTAAAATTAATGGGATTATAAAATTTTAATATTATTATAACTCTAATAATTCTTGAAAATTGTTTTAATCAACTAAATTGTATTTATAATTTAGAATGATTAGATATTAGAGTCATTAAATCAGAATGGATTAAATTGTCTTCAAGCACTACATTTCAATGTTATAACTTAACGATAGTAGTAATAATAATAATAATAATAATAATAATACATCAATATTGTGGCGCCAAAAGATGGAAGATGAATCGATTTTTTTATTAATTTTTCTTCTATTAAAAAAAAATACAAGGAAAGAGATTTATTAATAATGTACATTTAACATATCTTTACGCGAATTTTAAGCATGTTTATCGCGTTTAAAAAAGTTGTATTTTAATGAAAAAGAAATGTAATTAAGTTTCGTGTTAAGGAAGTTGTGGAATTTTTGATACAATCACTTGTCAGAGCTGGAAATTGTCATGCGCAATGAAAAATATCGATTGGGTAGGAGAACGTTGTTGTTCCAGATGTACACCTTAAGCTTATTTTTCTATTGTTGGTTTTGATTGATGATAGTCCTTCAGTTTAGAAGAAAAGAAATAGCTGTTTCTTACCTTACTTACATGGACGTTAACTTGTTTCGGAATATCTTGCATCCTCAATCTATACTTTTGAATTTTATTAACTTGCATCTGATTAAAGCTTCCATTTTAATATATAAATTTTTATGGAAATGAATACTTTATCTATTTACTTATATAACATAATTTTCAGCTAGTTTTATCGGAGATCAGATAACTTTCTATTTATTTTTTTTATTTTTTTAATGCTAGAAAATGTGAAATTAAAATTCGATTATTTTTTTGGATTGGATTAAGTTTAAATGAAATTTTTATAAATTATATTTTTCATTGTGAATAAAAACTTGTAGCTAATATATTTTTTAAACAGGTTTCTACTTTAATGCATAAAAATTTTTATAATAAAAATAATTCTTAACTAATTAAGTTACTGAAGTGTTACAGAGATTAAATATCTCTCTCTTATATATTTTTCTTTTAATATATAAAATTTATAAATTAGTTATTTGGATAATTCTTTCATTTCAGATATAGTATTATGTTTAATAATACTATAATAAAAAGATGAATAATTCATATGATTTTTTTTATATAAAAGTAGAATTTATTAATGTAAAATAATAAAAAAATTTACATTAATAAAATTTTAAAGTTACTTTAAATACAAATATTTTTTTGTAAAATTTTATTTTATAAAATAAATAAATAAATAAATTCTAGAAATGCAATAATATTTCAACAACAAATTAAATATTAATATGTTTGCTAAAATATTAATATTTAAATTATTATTTATTATTTAAATTTTGATTATTTGTCGAATGTAAATTGAATAAATTAAAAGAAAAAAAAAAACTATTTTTACACTTCAATATAAATATTTTCATCAAAGAACTTACAGAAATTAATATTTTAAAACATTAATGTACAAAACTATGAATTTATTTTAATTAATTAGCAAATATATTTTTAAAAATGTTTGTTAATTATCTATTGAAGCGCTATTCGGTTACAGAGACTAAAATAATTCTCCCACTCAAAATTTCTTAAAATACTAAAATTTATAAATTCGATGTTTGGATTACATTGAGTGTCGAGTTTACACTTTCACTTACAGAAATGTCGTATAAAATAGTTTGTTTACACAAATTCAATGCGAATGTTTACCGAAACGTCATCAAGATTTTCTAGAAAAGGTGTTTTCTTTTCCCCTCCTCTTTGATGTTTTTGAAGTAAAATTCAAGAAATTTACAGGGGAAAAAAAAATTTAAAAAAAGATGATAATAAAATTAAACATGCCTCCAAAACCTAATTAATTTGTTTCAAAATTTTGAAAATCTCTTTTGGGGATTTAAATTAGAATTAATGATACTGCGAGTTTGGAGTAATAATCGCATTTCGTCGTGTCACTAATTAATTTAAAATGATTTCTTTTCTGTTAAGGTAATTTTCTTATTATAAATTCTACTTATTTATAATTGAATGATTTTTTTAATGTACTGTATTGTACATAATTAAAAAGCTCTCGTATTTCTTATAATTATATACTACAAGGCATCAGTCAGTAATGTCTCTTGTACCTGTCCTCGGCATGATGTCTGATGGATGAAGTGACAGACATTGCAATGTTTACAAAACTGGTTCTATATGAAGAGAGGTGCCAAAAAATCATCCACTTCTTGGGCAGTGTGAAAGTAATGGGCTTATGTCGAACACGTGACAAGTATGGATAGAAAAGAACTTGAAATATGATCCTAGTATATTCAGAATGTTACCATAGATTTTACAAAAGATTTGAAACTGTCCAAATTTTGACTCTGTTAGATTTAGATTTTTTTTAACTTTTTATCTTTCATTTGAATATTTTATTTTCGTTAATAAAATTACCGATTTTTTTAGAATAAATTTAGAATAAACTTGAAGCTATAAAGAGGTAAATCATAGGCATTGGATAAAAAATAACTGAGTTTAAAGTATAGAACATCCTGAACTTCTTTTCTATAAAAGCATTCTAAAAGAAATATTTCGAAAATTTTTAAAACTAAAAATTCTTTTTTAAAATAAATTTATTTTAATCTTCAAAATATACTTAAAAAGATTGTAAAAGCTATCAAAAATACTTTTAAAAGTATATATATTTATATACTTAAAAATATAAAACAAATTATCTAAAGTAATATAATTGAGAAAAACTCAAATAATTATTCATCTAATTATGTTTATAAAACGTAAACAATTTTAAAAAAGTACAACACGTACTCAGTTAATTTATTCTAATTATCATATATAAAAAGAGTAGAAAAATAAGCCACTATCAAAGCGGTTAGAGAAAATAAACCACGATTTTTCTCTTTTTTTTTTAACAAGAAAAATTCAAATAATAAATAATTGTGCAGACACAATTAAAATTAAAAATAAAATAGACTAAAGGTTAGAAAGTTCGTTTATTTTTTGGATCACTTCCCACTTTTCTTTAACATAGTAGAAGAAGACAAAAAAAGCAAGAAAAGAAGGGAACTCCTCCGTATTCGGACTACGAATGACTTCTTGTTGCTTTAAATAGAAAATGTCGGCAATGATTTAGGTTGCCAACTCGCTAAAGATTAATAGCGAAACATTGAGTCGAGCTTACTGTTAGACTTAACCATGAAATAAAACAGAGACTGAGATAACAGAAATCGAATCAGTTTATTTCTTTTACTACTTTTGCTGACTTTAACCATTTTCAAATAAACACCGGCCTAATTAACTCTTCCGGTTAGTAAATGATAACATAATTATCACAGGAAATAAATTTCTTTTAACGTACATTTTAAACTAAATTTTAATATTAATCAATGTAAATAACGCGTTAAGTAGAAGATTCTTTGTATGTTGTTCCAATTTGTTATTCATCTCGTACGAGACGTCACGACTTAAATGACGCAAACGTAATGGATACTTGACGTCATTTTTTCATCATTTATTATTGTTAATATACGGTTTTAAAAGATTCCAGATTCTAGAATATCCTCTTTGTTTAATTTATTTGGAAGCGTAACAAAAATATCATTTTAATCGAATGAACGTCTTCATTATTCCTGAACAACTTGTCTAGAGATTGTTTAATTGCTATTAGATCTTCCATTTACTTTAAAAGAAATGTTGATGAAACAGATTACGCTGAATTTTCTGCATGAAATAATATTAATTTGATGAATATCTCCGTCTTATTTGACTCATATATATTCATTTTTTATGTATACGACAGTAACGAATTTAATTGTAAATGTAAGAAAAGAAATAAATTAAAATTCCGAAAATTAAAGTTAAAAAAAAATCCACTCCTGATTAGTTTTGTGATTAGAAGTGACGCTGTAAGATGCGAGATGCATTTTCCGGATGTTGAGGAGGGGGTGTCTTATGTAGACGATTCACGACTGAATGCAAGAGAAAACAATAAAGCTCTGTAGTAGTGTAACAGGAAGGTAGTCAGACATAAGCAATCGATCATCCAACACACTATGATACCGACAACAGGTGAATAAAATAGTAATTCTTTCAAAGTAGGCGGAAAAACTACTGGAAATGTTCCAAAAGAAATAGCTAGAAAAGAAAGATAAGGATGTGCCATCTATAGATTATGTACGAAATTATATAAAGTTAAGACCTAACAACAATATATAATATCTTGTTTAAAATCTTAAATCGTATGCTTTTAAAATCTTCAAAATATAATTTATTCGAAAACAACATATAAATTAAATTATACGACTTAATTTCTAATTCGGAAAGAATAATTTGTTTTAGAATCGCTTTAGAGCAGAAATGGAATCTTACAAGCAATTTAAAGTATTTAATTCAAGTGAAAATGTGAACATAATTGTATTAAATAATTTTATTCAAATTAGATTTAATTTTATTCGTAACAATTATGCTTAAATTTCAGATAAGCATAAGCTATATATATATTTTACTTAGTCGCAAGTATAACTAAGCTTAAAAATATTCAAATTTTTTTAATTTTCCAAAAATTTATTTGAAAATTTACGATATTTTACTAAAAAATTTACATTTAGTACTAGTAAATTTACAGTAATTTTACTAAGTAAATCTTCAGAAATTTATTGTAATACTATACATTTTTTAAATTTAAGTAGCATCATGTCTATTAAAATGATAAGAAAAAAAAGAGAAATATATAATTTAAAAATTACACAAATGATATATATATATATATATTTCTAACTCATAAATTCTTTATCAAATTTCTTTTCCTTTCATGTTCAATTGTAATGAAGCATTCCGCTTTCAAAAATATTCATTCGTGATTCTCTACTTATTCTATTCTGGGATTAATAAAAAGAATGAAAAAATAAAAAAAAAGATTATAATTAATTTCGCATTCTTTTTTATTAAACCTTAAAGCATTTTCATTTTTTATTATTAAAGGATTTTAATCCGAAAAGTATTTATTAACGAATAAATTCTTTCATTAATCAAACTTAATAAATAATTAAAATTGGCATCGACTGAAAACAACATTGTTCTTTCCAAATTTATTGTCAATAATATGAACTAATTTGATAGATATGACGAATTTCGAAAAAAAACATTCTAGAAAACATTCTTTTCATTTTTCTACGAACCCAGTTTATATATTTTTACTTATTTATCCCAGTTGGTAAGCAATTAATCGTAATTTATGGCCAATGAAAAAAGAATTTACCTTTAAAAAATCCATTTTTTTCTCGCCATAAAAGTAAATTATGATATTGAAGAAAAGTATTTTATTTGACTTTTTTTTCCTAAAATTAAAATTAGAAAGCGATTTACTGTTTCCATTAATCTAATGTAAAATAAACGTAATTCTTATCATGAATCACGATTTTAAAATCGAGACGTTTGACAATTTCTTTAATTTAAAATTTTTGAATTCAATTTAATTAAATAAGCCCTATATATATATATATATATATATATATGTGTGTGTGTGTGTGTGTGTGTGTGTGTGTGTGTGTGTGTGTGTGTGTGTGTGTATTTTAATTTTTAAAATTCTTTTTGAAAAAATAAACTGTAAATGTTTGTTTGTATACTGAATTATAAAATAAAACCGATGCAATTTCTCTCATGAAACATGACTTTACCTTTAAGGCGTATCATAAAAAATATATAATTTTATAATGTTTATCTGTTTTAAAATTATATTTTTTTAATTTTAAAAATATATTAAAGTATTATCTCTAATTTAATTTTGAAAAATGTTATATAAAATTTATTCAAAAAAAATATTTTTACCATTCTCACTAAATGATACAGAAAAGGTTTCAAAGATACGCACATTTGAATCTGAATATTAACTTTATAAAATTCTTTCCACTTATAACTAGTTATTAGTGCATTGATGCATCAAATAACAATTTACTTAATCTCTTCCAACTCGCTTTCCAACGCTTAATTTACCAACAAATGGTATTTTTATTTTTGTAAGATGATCGATCAGTCTGGATGGGGTATATCTCTTTAGTCTATTTTCAAACATTATCCTTTAACTTAAACTTATCTTCACTTCACAAATACTCTAGAGACTAAAACTATATTTTCCAACGATTGGATCCGATTCGATACCAAAATATGTGTGTATCCATCGAAATTTCGATAACAACTTAAATCCCTCAATTCGATCAATATTATCATCCATACTGATTTAAGTTAGTAAATTCTACTGACTCGGTATTGAAACACCTTTCTTTTTTTGTCATCTTAGTACCAACTTCTCGTTAGTTCCGAACAGAATTCTACACAAAAAAATATCATATATAGGATCTAAGTATATAAATTTTATTGTATAGGGTCTCTAACAAAAAGTATTCTTCAATTTGATCCGAGAAGCAGGAGGAAAAAAACGTTATTTTTTTATTCTTTTGTGTTGCTAAGATGGTGTATGAAAGGCTGAGATGAATTATTATACAGATATTTTTCTTTGATCCTACGCATTTAAATTAAATTTTGTTATTGTTATAGTTGAAATTTAATCATTTTGTTCAGTACAGAAATTTGTGACTGGCATATCGTTTTTGATACAAAAAAAAAAAACTAGAATAAGATCGAGCGAATATGACAATAATAATAATAATAATTTTATAACTTTTTAAAACTCATATCTAAGAAAACATTTTCAAATCTTTAATTATTATATTATTTATAACAAAAGTATTTCGAGTGATGTTTTAATATTTTTTCACATTAAATTAATGGATTAAAAATGTATGAAACTTTGTAAATAAAAATAACTAATGTAAACAGTTGAAATTATAAAAAAAATTGAATTTTCTGAGATAATTTATTATTAATTTTTTTGCGAGGAAACATAAGTTTATTTGTGGCAAAGTTTAATAAAATTACAAGCAAAAATTGAATATTAATTTTTAACTGGAGAAAAATTTGTGGAATAAAATATGTGCTATTTAGATAGTGTAACCATAATTGGATTATCTTATCTTGTCTTTTATAGGAAAACAGTTAAGGAGAATGCCTGTTCTTAATGAGAACCAGTAAAGAAGAATGATGCTTAACGAGATGGTTTATCAAAAAATAAGGAAAAAAAATCTATTCAAATTTTATTTTTAATGAATATATTTAAAAATAATTAGAATTAAGCATAATGCAGCATCATTATTTAACGATTGCAATCGTTAACAACTATCCAACCATTCAAATTATTCGCAATTTTAATTAAATTTAAACATGCAAAATGTAATAAATTTCGTGTAAATTTTAATCATCATTTAGCTTATATATATTTAAACTTAATTTTGTGGTTAGTATGGACAATTCATCTGAAGTAGCGTTAAGAATTTAATATATTGAGTGGTGCAATGTTAACAGTTATTCAGTTTAAAGTTTACTCTACCAAAACTTTACCTTTTGTCATTGTTATAAAAGCTCTCTAAGTTGGGATTTCCAAACTCTTCATTGGGAACAGAATTGAAAGAGTTCCTTTACTATTGTATGTATATATATATACACCTGTATGTTTGCTTTTGGCATCTTTAAGTAGCAATATCAACACAAATGGTTGTAGTACGACTGTATATTGACATTTTCGCATCAAAAGATATCATCTTCTCATCGATGTGACCCAAATATCCAGGTGTTTTGTTGTCGTGCATGTAATATTTACTTAAATCCTCGTCATATACCGTGTAACGTGTTGCAAACTTTCTCATCTTCGAGAAGAATCGAGCATGAATCATAAACGCGCTGTGGTCATTTGTAACGATTTTGTAAACTTTTTCTTTAAAATTTCCTTCGACTAATGTGGCTAAATTTTCGGTTTTATCGGAAATATATTTGTTGTAGAGTTTTTTATTTACAAAAAAAAAAGATATCTTTGCAAGTAATAATCTCATACAGAGGGCAAAGAATTCGAAAATAGTGATTATATAAAAGAAATGTTGGAAAAATCACGTCGTGTAGATTTGTAAACTAATAAATTGATTCGAAATTCTATGAGAAAGTTTTAATGTGTTTATTGACATATAAATAATTTTCTCTTTTTTGTTTTAACAAAAAATATATATATACATCCGTTTGTTTGTAAAATTAATCTTTAAACTTCGTAAATATTTAAACATTTTCAAGTTTCATACAAAAAAAATATAGAGTAAATTGAAAAGAAAAATTAAATCGATACTGTACATTAAAATTTTGCTAAAAGTTGAATTTATAGTCACTATAAACTTAAATATTTTAATTGAGATTTATAAAAAATAGAATAAAATAATAATGCTATAAAAACTTAATGTAGCGTTTGATAAATTTTGAAAGTTGCTCCTTTCTGAATTATTGAAAATATAGATTTGATTAATGTGCAACGTTGAATAGTCACTGTACAGAAGTAATATATCTAAGAAATACTTTCCAAATCGATATTGTTTATAACAGTTAAAATACATTTTCAATTCATTTTATAAGATTATTTCAATGCTAATTTGTAATATTGCACATCAGTAAAATTCCTAGGATGAAAGAAGATTCTCTGTCATTTAAAAAATTAAAGTTGTTTTCAGATAGAAATGAAAGCATCAGATTTAATAATATTTGTTCAGATTTAGCCATTTCTTTCGTGTTTATCCGAACACACGGTTAGTGATTATGTTTAGTGGTTCATCAATGTGCTTACTATTCTGTCGAGAGGACTTGAAGACAGAATAAGAGATATTTAGGATTGATTTACGTCGTATATCAGCAATATTAGCTATATATGTTCGTTTGGTCATTAAGATCATTAATGTCATCTTTTAATTATATCTTCGGTTAGAATTGATATTTGATATTGTAGTTAACCTTTGCTATTTATCAATACTATAGACTCTTACTATAGATTGTTTTCTATGAATGAGATGCAAGTTACTCGTTATAGATTGCTTTCTAAAAGTGGAACAGCATGTTACAATCATTGTAGATTGCTTTCTAAGAATGAAGCTGCGAATAAGTTCCAATGTAGATTTCTTTTAAAAATTAATGAAGCTACAAAATCGAATAAGAACTGTAAAAATTACAAATATTCACTAATAAATTTACTATAAATATGCCTCTATAAAATGGCTCTGAAAAGACAGATTTTTACAGGATAGTTCAAGAAGAGTGATAGATTTTACAGAATAATTCAAGAAGAGTGATGTCATTAGCTTTATACAGCATGTATTGATGAGCAATGATGCGTGTCACTTAAAGTACATTTATCTACAAGCTTTATTGATGAATTAAAGTAAACATTTTCACCTTAACTCATAGAAAATAATTCAGAAATTCACTTTGAAATAATAAAATTTGATGTTATCTTCAATTATCAGGATTAGTCAAATAGCTAATTAGTTTAGAGAACTCGCAACAAATCAAGAAAATTAAATGAAGATTTAGTTATCTCCGTTTTCATTAAAAATAAATTTGAATTAAATCGAATTAAAACAATGATTAATTTAATACATAATTAAAGATTAATCTAATTAAATTATACAATTTTTATTAAAAAAAATGATAAAATTATATATTTAAATGTTAAAATTTTAAAATTAATTTATCGATATAAAAATTTTTATGATGTGTAGAATGAAATTTATACATAAATTTATGTATAAATACGTTAATAAAATTATAAAATTATGTATAAATATTGAGCTGAAAATAAACAATATTTGAATAGAGTAATCAATAAAGAGAATGTTTAAAAATTTTTATTAAAGAATGGAGAAGAAAAGTTGATATTTTTGGAAAAGAAAAAAAAATAGATAAAGTATTTTTTGGATAAAACACCAAAATTGCAAGTGAACTAGAAAAGTTCAAAAAATGATATAAAAATGAAGATAACTGGCAAAAATATTGATAAAAAAATAATTTTAGCGTTACACAAACATTTTTATATATATATAACTTATTAAATTATACGATAAATATAAAAAATACACGTTTTAAATCATAAAAATGAGGAAAATCTTGACGTGTTTTTATATCTTACTTACGAATCATTTACTGAGAATAAACAGATTATTTATAATAGAAATTTATTCTTTGATTTTCATATAAATAAGTATAAAGATATAAATAGGTTGAAGATACAATTGTTTTTATATAAAACAATAAATCGAGATAAACGATCGAAACGAATCATAATTTTAAAAACTTCATCACCATCCTCGAAAATGGTCCGATTTAGTGGAACGACTCCAGAATAAATGATATAAAAGAACAGTTTAGTGAATTCCAGGTGGAAATATTTCGAAAGGTATGAGTTTAAAAAGAGTGGAAAAATGTATGTTTAAAAGTAAATATATAAATCAATAAATGGAACTTCAAAGAAAGAAAATAAATAAATAAAAATTTCAAATGATTTCAGAGCTTTGTTGAAGAAGTTAAAAATTGCGATGAAGTACTGAAATTGTATGTTTTGAATATTAAAAAAAAGCAAATTTAGAAAGAAAATAATTTTAATATATTATAAAAACTGTATAATAATAAATGGGCATTTATGAATATATTTATAGTATTTTTATTAAGAATCTTTTTAGTTTATATATATTATCATGATTTGTATAGATATATAAGGTTTAAAAAGAACTATTTTTGAGTTATTTAAAAACATACATATATATTATTTTATTATCGAAATAAATAATAAATATTTATAAAAATTAAAATATATTAAAATTTACAATAAAAATAAACAGATAAATCTTTTAAAATATATTAAAAATTAAATTATTTATTAATATGAATTTGAATAGTAATATTTTTGTTTTTCATTTTTAATTTTCACTAGAGCTTATCTACTTAACTTTTTTTTATTTTCGAATATTTTTCTTTTATATTATTATTATTTTTTTAATTAGGAAAATGCAATTTACCTTATACGTGTCATTAATCGAATTTTTGTGTATATAGAAGAAAAAAACACTGTTGTATCATATTGAATCATCAAAATAATGAAATCTGAATTTTCAATCTGAAATGAAACATCTATTTGTCTATTTAATAATGAAAACTGTGCATCAGTGCAATAAGAAAAGGAGAGGAAAAAAAAAATCATTTTAAAAAGTGGAAAATCAATGACGATTCGGTCACGTAAGTAAACAAACAACTTTTCATTTATGCTTATAAGATTTAAAAATTATATAAAGTTAAAATAATTTATATTTTATAATCTAAATAATGTATATTTTCTAAAAAAAACATATGTAAATGTATCGAAATTCTAATTATAAAAAAAATATTTCTCATTTAATGTACGAGATTGTGTGGATTATTTTTACGTTAACTTATTTATTTGTTATTTTTAGTAAAGAAAATACATTTTTAATGCAAAGTAAAATGCCCGAAGAGATATTTGAAAAAGAAGAATTCTATAAAAAATCTGCGCTTTTTATTCAGGTACAGGTTGACACATAAAACATTCGTGAACTGTTAGAAGCACGATTTAAATTACTATTTTATTATTACGAACCTCTACTCTCATATGAATTTTCTAAGGACAACATTGATACAAGTTTGTTTATTTGCTTTTAGTCCTTTTCAAAATATAACTTAGCAACGTATATTTATGAACTCATAAAAGATGATGAGGTAATATCACTTTCTTCACAGAATAGGACGTTAATTTCCATTTATTCATCGGTACTGAATGCCATTATACATTGAAAAATATTCTATAGAGGAAATAAATATCTACAGAACAAAAAAAAAAAAAATTAATATTGAATGGGTTACTTTGTATCTAAAAATCATGAGATAATAGAAAATTAGTTCATTTTTATCGGAAAATTACTCGCTTTTTAATATAAATTTATCGGTTTTAAAAAATTCTAAGCTTTTAAAAGTGTTTTTTCAATATTAAAAACCATTATTAACCTAATTAAAAATGAATTTAAAATGTTTTTAAAATATTTATAATTGAATTGCATGTTGTCACGAATCACGAATCACGGAACGGAAGCTTTCGTGCGACTTAAAAAATGCTATTGCTAATTGTTTATTAATAAAATAAATAATACTTAACCTTTAACCTATAATCTTTGTGCTACAACTTTCGTATATACAAATAATTTAAGTGATGAAAATGTCACAACAGCTCATATATTACTATGGAGATGAATATTCTACTTGTGGTAAGATTTGAACAAACAGAAATATAATAAAATAAAATAAAAAAATAAGCAATAAATCTCGTTACTATTATTGAACATTTACTTTTTAAGTTTCTTTTAATCGAATTAAATTACCATAAAAATAAATTGTTTTATTTTTATTATAAACTTATTAATTTACTTTATCGAACTTACTATTTTGCATTTCAACGTTGCTTTACTTTAAAAATATATATATTATTTTTATAAATTAATTTTTTTTAAATTGTTTACAAGTTATTATCATTTATCACCCGACTTCTAAGTTCTGAATTTATACGAAAATTATTAATAAAATGAACTTAATTTAATTAATGTTTTTAGCATTTTAAAGTTGTAATAATGAAAAGTATATATAATAAATACGATTCTCTACTTCTATATTTATTTAACTAGAAAATTAAGATATTTCAAGCTTTCTATTAAAGAATAATTATTAAAGGTATCAATTATAATTAATCTTTGGAAAATTTTATAAATTAATAATCCCGCTACTTTATTATTAAATCATCACTCCATACCATAACCAACGTAAATAACAAATAAATCATTGAAAGAAGATGATTGTGCACCTCTAAGGAGAGTTTCCATGTTTATTCGCGAGACAGATTTTTTTTTTAAATCAAATATTAAGTGAATTCGGGTGCCTGAATGTCCGGAACAGAGCTCACCTGCTCGTTTTAAATTATTGAAGGACTTATTCCTGGAGTCTTTCTGCATTGCCTCGAGTAAAACGAGAAAGGAAGTCGACAACAAAACGTTGACAAATATAGGACCGGTTGAAAGAGTCGTTATGTTTAAAGGCTTTATTTTTAGATACTTTAGAATGCAAACTATTCTTGCATTATTAATATAGTCACCCCCTTTTTAAACTCGTCTCTTCCTCTATTCTTCTCTTTGCTGGCTTCTAAACGTGCTAATTTTTTTTAATTATAAAATTTTTAATATATATATTTAAATTAATGATAATAATATTTTGTATTTTGTAATGTATAAAAAAAATAAATTATCTTTTAAAAATATTTTAAACAATTAGTTATAATAATTTATGGGATAACAGAAAAATCTTATCAGATTATCGAACAACTTTGCCGTTCTTTCGATTGGAATTTTGAATTTTTAAAATGCCTAGAATGTCATTGAAAGAAAAAAACAGATAAATCTCAAATTCTAAAATTTCGAAAAGTAAAACTAGAATATTAAATTTAACAATACTCAAAATTTTCATAAGAAGTTTTGAATTTCGAAGCGCATTCAATGTGATTCCGAATCGGATTTTAAAATTGTTTTCAATTCTCTTTCCAGTTTTTTCGTTTAAAAATATATTGTCATTTATACAAGATAAATCGGAATTTTCGAATTGAACATCCTTTTCTATTTTGAATATTGTAAAGAGAATTTATGGATGCAGATAGAAACTTTTCCCCATAATCAATAAAATTTTAACATTGATCAAAAAAGAGTTACATATTCGTTGTAGTGAATTGTGGCTTTTGAAAAATAGTTAAAATTCAGGAAGGTAGAGGAAGATTGTTCTATTTCTGACTGAAAGGATTAAATGAGACATCCGAGAGTAACAATCAATCTTCTCTTGACCCACATTGACTTCTGAAAATCTTATTCTTTTCTTTTTGTCTAGATGTAAATCATAGGTTTTCTTATTTGTTGTATTCTCCAAGATCTTGTTCAGATGTTTTTTCTTTAAAATTGTTATCGGAATAAAAAAATATACGAAAAAAAACTATCTTAAATTCAGTTTTTGTCTTGTTGCATTCATTGCCAACCTCAGAATAAATATTAAGGTTATTGAAAAGAGATGCCAACATTTGTGTGAGAATAAAATTTACTTTTTTAAAATTATTTGCTTCTTAGTTTAAAGTTATCTTATAAGTAATTTTAGCCTAAAATTTTAATTTTAATGAAGTTAATTCGTAATAAAAGTAAATAAAATAAAATTTAAAAAATTTTAGATAAATTTATTACTTATTGTGTAATTGAACTCATAACAAAAAAAATTAATTTTTAATGATCCTAATTAGTAGAAATTCTTCAATAAGATATGTGTTTAGGAACATTTTTTTATGATGAATTAATAGAAAAAGATGCATGTTAAGGGATATTTTTCAGAAACTCGTATTTTTAGAAGCTATTTTTTAGATTATATCTTTTTAAAAGTATCTCTTCTTGATTTAAAGAGAAACCTTTAAACTAAGAAGATAGGAGAATCTTTTAGGGTCTTTCTGTTTTAGATTATCTTTATAAAATACAAAACAGAGCTTATGAAATTTCCTTCTATGGAGATCATCTTTATTAAACGTCTCCATAGAATTATTGTTTTGTTTTTTTAAGCGAAATTGTGAATATTCATTGATGAAGGAGAAGAAAATATTTAGTAATGTGCATTTCACATCAGGTATTAATAAATAAGTTGTTCTAATACAAGGATTTTTCCTGATTTAATCCATATAAACTCGTTATAAATGAATTTTACATCATCAACTAAAAAACAATTTTATAATAATTCAAATTTTGATTATACTTCATCCAAATTTTCCATCTCTTCAAGCTTAAAAATAAAAATAAAATCCAGATAATTACATTAATTAATTATAATACGACTTGTAACTAAACAGTAAAAGTAAGTATATATTTCACAAGTGTATTCAAAAAACTCTAAGTTAAAATTAAGAAAAAATGAAAAAGAAGTAACAAATTATTGAATCTTTTCTAATTAGATACTTGTAACTACAAGTTTTCTGACATTTATTTTCAGACCTCGTTATGTCTAGTCTTTGATGTTTATCAAAAGATCTTTAATAATCATGGACGAACGTTTGAAAGGTGATCTTCGACTACACGATAAAGGCGGAGAACGACAAATACTCTCTTTTCGACAATCTAATGCAGAAATACATAAAAAAAAAATCATTTAAATTTTTTGTTCTAAATTTTTCATGATTATAATGACAGTTCTAGTTTCACTTTACATCCCCGGATATAAATGATCTGTGAATTTTTACCAGTTGATTAATAGTATTTAGATCCGAGGCGATAGATGTACAAGGAATCTCCTGCCGATAGCGGTTGGCAAACATACTAAAGTCTGCACAGAAAGAGCTAGAGAGAAAGGAAATTGCATTAAAACGTTAAATTTTAGGAAGTGAATCATTAAAGCATCAAGAGACGAAGTTAATTAGAATGTGAACAAGGCAATCAGTCAGTCAGCAACCGATCCAACTACACCGTCCACTCCTAATTTGCACTGTTGATTGAGGTTGATCTACAACATGCCAATTATGCCGAGCATTATAATGAATAAAGTTGTTGTCCATTTATTTAAATCTTTGCCCGATGAATTAATGTTTCAAACATAATTTATCTTAGTAATAAATCTATAAAGTGATGTGGACTTAAATTTATCTCATTTAAGTCTATAATACAAAGTTATCGAGAGATTTCTATGATCGTTCGATAAATTTCAGTAACGGAGTGCGTTAACTCGATGGTTTAATAATGGATATAAAAATAGAAAAACGTTACCAACAAATTTACGAAAAGAATGTTCTGTAGTTCGCGTAATTTGCTTCTACAACGTTTTCAGTCTAGTACAATTTTTGAAAATCTTGTAGACCTCCGGGGCTCGTTTCTGCAATGTCAAAAGCATTCATAGAAGGCTCCGGGCCAAAGAGGATGTTCTTCAGAAAATTGAAGGTCTTCTATCGTTAAACATCAATAAAACTTTTTCTACACCAATTTTTTTCTTAAATGTAGACATTTTTGCGGTAATTTAATTCGAAGAGAGGACGTTTCTCGAAAAACTTAAGCATTTTCTTATTTCTTTTTTAGGAGAAACACAACTTTTTGCTAGCCATGTCGTGAGAAATATTTTAAAGTCTCTTCATGAAAGCTTCCACATAGCATATATACATGGCACGCATATTTCCTAAGAGAAAGAATGTTGTAAAAGATTTATCAAAGAATATTCTTATGTAACGCCATCCCGAAAGTATTTTTCCATATGTATTTGTCGGTAAGCAAAGATCTGGTTTGCATGTACTGTACATCGTAAGAAATAGCAAAATGCAGCTCCACAACTTGTCAAATACTAAATCACGGATCTGGTTCCCAAGTTAAATCGAGGATCGAGTTTCTGAGACGATTTTTCTTTTATCCGTGAATATAAAGAAATAGAAGAGAATAGACGTTTAGAAATGCGATAATCGTACCAAAAACACAAAAGAAAAACTTTATATATGTTAAAATGTCAGCAAATTCAATGAATTTTAAAATTATTTTTTATTTACAAAATTTAATAAAATGTTTAATGAAAGAAGCTTTATAATATTCTTTAGTAAAAATATAATATAATTCTATAATTCTTTTCTATAATATAAAGCTTTATAATGTAAAGTAAGCTCTGTAATATAAATTATAGGGTCTGATAAAACAGTGAAATTTACATTCGTAAAGAAATTAAAGGTAGTGTTTGAAGTTATATACGAGTTAAAGATTGTTAGAAGATACAGGAAAAATAAAGTAACAAGACTATTTTTACAGCTAAAATCTATAAAATTTAAAGAAATATTTAGCTGTTTGTTGTTTTAGAATGATTTAATCGTATAATACAGAAGTGTGTTTCAGCATGAGATATTTTTAATTAATTTAAATATTATTTTAGAATAAGAAGCTATTTTAATACATTTAAATTATTGTTTAAATTTATAACTACATTTTTTGACATTTTTAATTAACGTTGTGTCTGTTGATAATTAAATTCCTCTGCATCATATTTCATCGCTTTTTAAATATTCTTTTATCCTTTCGTGTTATAAGCTAACAACATTTTCGTCATATTCGATTGCTATTTCATTGATCGTTTGTATGTATTTTTTCTGGTTTTATTGTCCTTCTTATGACCTCTGGCCTAATATTGACTTTATTTTTATTATATGATTTCTAAATATCTATTCACGACTCATCTTGTGTATTTTTTAACTCATTATTTCTAGAGAATATTCAGTTAATTTTAAACATTAATAATAAAAAATTCATAAAAATTTTAATTCAAAGTCACGTATATCTATTTTAAAAATTAGAAATAAAATACAAATTTACAAAAGCTCCTTTCTCACTCGGTTTCATCTGATAAACTTCTCAAATAATGACAAGCAACACGCAGACTTAAACATTTAAAAATGTTGCAAAAATGTTAAAGTTTTGTCATTAAATTAACATATTATTTAATATTAATAGGCCTAAGCTAGTATTTATCAAGCTCAAAAAGCGAAAAGAAAAAAATAATAATCGAACAGAGCACGAAACATTTCTATAGAACGAGTAAATTGTGAGTTATTTTTATTCTTTCCAGATGACTCCATCATGAAAACAACCTTCCAACGATGTTCCATCTCTCTGAAATAAGGAAACATTTCTGTTTCATAATGATCCAGCGTGTTTGAACATCGTAATTCCACTTGAAAACGTCTTCTCTATATTGCTCTAACCAGAGATTTTTCCACCTTAAAACTTTTTTAAAAATTACTACACCTGCTCTGTTAGATGAAAGGAGAAAGTGGAAGCAAAAATGTGCCTGTGGCAAATTGTCATCGTTTTTTTCTTTATAAAGTTCTATACTTTTGAAACGTTTACATAATATCACATAAAATGTTATATTCTCCCACCTTTCTATATCGTCGTAACTAATTCTATTATGTTGATGTATATGTCTTACGCTTCTTATCAAGAAAAGAATATTTTTTGGAATACAAAGATGCGTTAAATATATTTTCCCTTAAGCGACATTAAACTAAGTCATAAATATTTAAACAAACAAGTTTTATTTGTGTAGGTGAGAAGAGATGGAAGATATTAATGAAACAAGTTTTGAATTAAAAAAAAAGTATCAACGTCACCGATCTAAATTTGACAAAACTAAATTATTTATGTATGTTTTCCTTACATATTTAAGTAAAATTATACGAAAAATCCTTCATAAATATACAAGAAACACAGTAGAATCCATTAAGAGAAGGGAACATATATAGAAGAGAACATATGAAAAAAAATGGATGTAGAAGAGAGAGAAACAAGCTTCGACGTCATTTTCTCGTTGCGAATTAAGTCCCGCGATGCTAGGGAGCATAAACGATGACGAATTTGGCCCCTCCCTGGAGGACGATAACAGACCAAAGGGCGGAGAAAGTTAACCGAGCGAAGAGAATAATCGAAAATCCCATACCGCAACTCGAACATAAACGTGGGATCAGTGGGGCGAACGTGACTTTTTGGTACGACTGACGTCATGTACGTCCTTAGCATATTTGTCATTCAATCGAATCCTTTCATCGTGACCGGGTTACATCACTCGCATGACGTCACTCGCTCGCCTCCCGGCTCCACTACAACTAACTAAGCCATCAGTGGAAATGATGTTCAATAATGTACGACCTCAACAGAGAGACAGGAGCATCAAAAACATTCATTTGTATAGCAGCAACACCGACCAAACTGTATCTAAATTGAAGTGATTTACTTCAAATGGTAATTAAAGGATATAAAAGAGTGTTTGTGTAGCTTCCAATTAATTTGGAGAAGAGAAAATATTTTTTTTTTTTATAAGCGAATGTTCTTTCTTTCCCCCGTTTTCGGATTGCGAAATGTAACCTAGGGCCAACTCCATGTAATTTGTCAACTGATGAGGACATCTTGCAAGGCGTTGTGGGAATTAAGAAGTAAAGAAGAGAAAGAAAAACGATCTTAAGGTGAAAGGGAGTAGAAGCAACAAAGAATGTCCAGGATTAGGATTGTTGAAGAGAATGTCGCTTAAATGAAATTAGATCGCTTGGCCTTGCTGCACTTCATTGATTTTCTGTTGGCTCCTTTAAAATACACCTTCTTCTTAGTCCGATATGTCATTTACATAAACTTAAACTAATTAGTTAGGGTTATAATATATCAGATTAGAATTTTACAACAGAAAACTTTCTAAGAAACGGGATTTAACTTCAGCACTCTACACTACAAGAATCACTCTCGAGTAGCGAAACACTCAAATCTCTCGAGATGAAGTATTTCTAAACAGCTTTTGTTTTTAAAAAATAAAGTAAAAAGTGCTCTTTTCCAAAAAATCCCATACTTTTAAGGATTTATAAATATAAAAAAATGGGCGGATATAAAAGAATCAGCTCATTCGAATGACAAAAGAATACAAATCTACGAATGTCATACACCATTTTTTTAAAGGTTAATGCTATTTTGTTTATTTTCGTGATGCGTTTTAGTAGAATTCGCGTTTTTCTTTTCTTTTTTTTTTTAGATGAGAATATTCTAAAATGTATCGATCACTGAGCTTCATAAGACTAGCGTGCTTTCGTTTAGTATACTGAATTCATCTTTCGTCACGTAAATTTTGTATACAGTATATAATGCATGACAGTAGACAAAAACTTAAAACAATGAAAATGTTTGTAGATATCGATCGATGTTAAAGACAATTTCCTTTTATTTATTGTTATTATTGCAATTTTCTTCAAGATATAAAGGAGGAAATTAGCACAAATCAACTCGACGAAGAGCATTGCAATAAATTCTTGACGAATGGATTCGGATACGTAACTGTACAAGAAACAATTTCTTTCTTATTTTCTAGCTCTTTATGAAATATAAAATATACAAAGAAAATTGTTTTTTAAAGTAAAGAAAATAATTTTAAAAAATTGTAATATTCTACCGTAAAAAAATCTTCAATTATACATGATACTGATGTAATATGCAGAAAAAAATATCCATCTAAAAATTCTAAAAAATACATAAATAATTTATTTATTACAAAATAAAGATATTGTAAATAAAATTTTAATCAGGACAACAGGATTTCGTTTAAATTAAAATATTTACATTATAAAAAATTCAAAAAAATTAAATTCTTTATAAGTAACAATTACGAATAAGCCGTTCTTAAAATAAATATTGTAAACGAAAACTTTCATTATAAAAAGTAAAAAATTAAATGAAAATTATAGATAAAAAATTCATTAAATTAATTCTATAATTTAAAAAACAGGTTTTATTTATTTATATTTCATTTTTCATTTTTCATGAATAACAATCGATACCTTTAGCATATATTAACATAAAGATAAGGTTAAAAAATTAGTTTTTTTTTTATTTTTTTAAATTAGATCAACTCCGAAAATTATCAAATTATTGAAGAGAAAAAGTCAAATGCATCAGTTCCAAGTATTTTTTCTTATATTCATTTCTTATTAACTGGGAAAGAGAAATTAGTTCCGGCTGTCAATCTTGTTCAACCTTTACTTGGATTGGTAGGAATCGAAACGACTTTAATATTAGTAGGAAGGATCCGTGACCAAAACTTTCTTAATCTATTTTTTTTTTCTACATTTTCCACCTTCAAACTTTCTAATGCATATCTTACTATAAGTAAGAAAGCATCTACAAAAAAGAAATAACGCCATATAATGACTTTGAATTAGTTGGAAGCGCATGTGATACCGTAGTTAAATCGGTAACTTTCTAGAGATTTTTGTTTGTAAAATTCGTATTTTTATCAAATTTTTCGTTTTTCCCAAAGAAATTTATCTTTGTTTAGCGTGTTAGAAAAGTTTACGTGGTTTATTATGAACGGTGATGTAGGAATTGCATGGATTAATTTAAAAGTTTGTTGAGTATCTACGCAATTTTAAATTCAATTATTAGGATAAATTCTTGAATTTTTAATTTTCTATTTACATCAGAATTAATATTATTTTTCGTAATTTTTTTTTTTTTTTTTTTTTTTGGAAGGAAAATAGAAGAATATCCAGATTTTAAGAATTAATTATGATTGAATTTTTGAAGAGTTTAGTTTAGAATGTTATGATGTTTGAGTTTGTTTAAATTAGTAATTTGTAGAGAATGTATATTTAAGTTTCGGCTGTTTTTCTTGAAATTTATGTTAGAATTTCAAGGAAGAAGATAAAAAGCTTCAGGAAGCGTTAGCAATGAAAATGTATAATTGGAAATAACAATTATTTGAATATATAATTCCAAGCCTCTAAATTGGCAAATTCTCAGTGATTTTTATTTAAAATTTTAATTTCTATTATATATCTGTATATTTTTACCTGATAACTAAAATAAGAAATTTCGTAAATTGTTTCGAATGGAGATAAAATTTGTAAAAGTGGGCAGTGACTGATCCCGAATTAGGCCTACTTGAAATTCGTATAGTGCATATTCAATATTTGAGTTCGTTTAAGTCGTAATTCTTCAAGAATATCTACTTGAAGATTTTCATTTTCTCGTTGAGATTATTGATTAGGAAAATTCTAGTTACTGTAGGAAATGCATTTGTATTAAAATTCTCAATGTGACCAACTGATTTCAAGTTATCCCCAGATTGATAAAGTGCACTACAATGTTTGAACTGGTTACAATTAGTGATTTCTCGAGGATTTCTACACAAATTTTTGTCACTGTCGAGTCCTTTCTTGGCATTTTTTATTTAGAATATTAGGAAGAAGATAGAAAAGTGTAGGGATCATTATGAGCGAATATGTAGTGAAATTCACAAAGAGGTCATCCAATCGCTTCATTAGCGTACAATCTCCTCGTGAGTATTAATCCTGCTGGTTATTATGCTCGCTAATGACACTCTTTCGGTAACAAATGAGAATTTGTTAAAGTAATCTCCTTTTCCTATCGAACAAAAGAACTGATAGGGTAACAAAATGATGCTTGACATTGTTTACTCGTAGATAACATTCTGCCGTAAAATCTAAATGGAAGGAAGAATTGACAAAAATCGCCATTATGACCGTAATTATAACAATTGTCCAACTATTATCAACCGTTTTACTTTACATCCGTTTATTTCGTACAAATTCGAACATTCTCGTTACAAATCTTACAACCTTATCAATATTTTTTCGTATAGTTTTAGTGCCGAGCGTAATTAAAAGGTAGGCCTTAGAAAAGTTAAAGTACTGTAATTGTTCTTACGATAATGATGTACTGACGTGTAAATAGCTTAGAACGTCTTTAAATGTAATTAAATTATAAATGATAGATAAGGTTAATAATTGGAGTTAGCAGAATTAATCGGTGACAAGATGATATCAGAGATAATCTTGGTATTAATTGTATAAGTAACAAGCTGTCCACTTTAGGATAAGAAGATTGAGGTATGTAGGAAGAATAAGTACTGGAGAATTCTTAGAAGATTTTATTAATGATGGAAACACTGGTAAAACTCGAAAGAAGAAAAAATATGGACCTTAAATTATGATATTTTGATGTAGATTTAATATAAACTAAAATATTTACAAAAATATGCAATAAAGAAATCTTGTAAAGTTTCATACAGCTGATTTTAAGGAGTAAACAAGCGATAAACTTCATAAGACATTGAAGCATATAATAAAGTATAATTTTAACATTGGAGGTATATCGATAGCGTTTTAGCAGTTCGTTAGTACTGAAAATGGAGATAATTATAATAATTATTATCAAAATATATATTTAAATTAAACGAAAATTGCAGTCATGAGATATTCAAAATTCTTAATCGACAAAATTGACTGGAGGAACCATCTTTCTTCATCGAGTCAGACTGCCTACTCGACAGATGTTTATTGAAGACGGATTTCTTATAATAAAACTAAATATAGCATCTGTCCTTTATTTGATACGAAAGAAGAAAATATGACGAAGATGAATTAAAGCATCCCATGTTACTTCTATAACACGAAATTTATTAATTTTCCTTTTCTATTCTTCAGCATCTTTCTCATCTTCCGCATCCGTGATAAAATTCTGGAGAATTAATATCGAATCGCTCATAAACGTTACGAATTACATATATTGAGATTAATTAGCATATCTTACATTATTTTGTCACATTAACACGTGATACTGCTAAACGACATCATCGACGACGATCCATCTGATTAATTAGAATTTTATAAGGCAGTAATATATGTTTCTATCAATTGATTAATAACAAATTTTAAGATTAAAACTACACGAAAAAATAAAATAAATTTCATTTAATATCGATTGCTTTCGAACGTTACATTTTTGTTGTTTAAACAGAAAAATGTCAAATTTTTCTTCGATATTATTAAATTTTTTCATTGTAATAATTCTTGCACGTATTTTCGATATTAATTAGTTAAAATCTGGAAGATAATTGACAAAAGACACGTTTCTTGTCAAACATTTTTTAAATTCTGTTACATTAATTAGATTTTTTAAGAAAAAAATTACTGAAAATAAATATAAAAATAATATTTTTAAAAATATGATTCTAAAAAATTAATTAATTTTTATTTTTATAAACAAATTTGTCTCTTTATTTTAAATATAATGATAAATAAATTAGAAAAAGTGCATTGTTTTTAATAGTTAATTTTTTTTAAACTTTTAAATAAGAAAAAATAACTTGTTATAAATTTTTTAATATATTAAAATCTGTAGAAGAATTATTCGAAAATATTTATTTTTAAAATAAATTTAAAATATTTTAATTAAGAAACTTTATTTACTCTCTCAGTAAATGAATAAGAAGAGAGAGATGAAGAAATTAATGCACTTCTGTAATTGAAGTTATGCTTGAAAATGTAAAGAAATTCCCTAAAATTCATAAATTTCTTACAATTTTAAATGCTAAAATATAAATAAAACCACGAAAATGATATTTCGATTATCTAAAAATGAAAATTTTTGATTATAAAATTATTCATTCGAATAACTTCTACTTGCTTAAGTTTAAATATTTGTTATCTAATTTTGAAGTTTTTGCACAGGGCAGGTTTCTACGTTATACCTTTCATATGCATTTATATTATATCTGAGCATAGTGCTTTTCAGTTAATAAAAATACATTAGGGCTTATTAATACTCATTAGTTCCACATCTCGTGTATCTAGATGCTAAAATTTTTAATAATATGCAAAGTTTTTGAAGATTTTATAAGAATTTTAGCATTTAGTTATATATTACTTGGGTTTAATTTAAAGTTTTAAACGTAATTAATGAGCATTTAACATACTTAAGAAGCATATGCTCAGATTTATCAAGAATTGTGAACAACATAAAAATTGGAAAAACTTTATCCAAATTTTTTAAACTAAAGAAAACTTTTTTGAATTTTTTTTTTTACATTTAAATTTTGAATTTAAATAGAAATTTTTACTCGCAAAATTCTTTAAAGCTCTATAATAATATTTAGACTTACATCTTCATAATAAAATTTTGAAGAGAATTCTTTCATTTACCACATACTAAACTAAAGAGATCTTCTAAAATATTAAAACTAATAAAAATATAATTTTACTTGTTTCAATTTTTAAAATTATTATTGAATTTTTATAGAGTAAGTAAATAAATAAATAAATAATAATAAAAGGAAAACTTCGGTCATACATAAGAAAACTCAATTTTAAAATTATTGATTTTATTCAAGATTAAACTTATTTTGCTCAATTCTTCAGCAATAATTTAATGTGTAATATAAATATTACATAGAATAATAAGCTCCTAAATAAACTTTATTATATATTTGTTTTTTTGTATCAGATGATAAGATCTTTTTTCTCATTTGAAAATTGCAAAATACGGAATTGCATCAATAAGTGATGCGTAACTCGAAGAGATATGAGATGTTTATCTATTAAATTTTAAAATATTTCTGAAAAAAAAATAATTTATTTACTATATCTAAATTAAGTTTGAAGAAAATAATTGCGTTAACATTCACTACATAACCAATTTCAGTTATTTCTCTATAGAATTTAGTTTGATCGATGCATCGATACTTCACTGTTAATCTGTTAAATATGCTAAATAATTATATAAAATGAATTACTACGATACAATGTTTAAAAACGCCTTAAATGTAAAAGAATCTAACAAATTTAACAATAGAAATAGCAAAGGATAGAATAGCAAGGGAGCAATAATCACAAAAATGGGTGTGTGTATACGGAAATAAGCTAGTTGATGGTAACCATCACGCAATATCACTCGACTATTTTTCTAATCTTTAAGCAGAATTCTAAAGTATTTTGCAACATTTCATGCATATAAATTACTCTTCTACGTAATTTAATATTTATAACGTCGCAATTAATATTTAAATGATTAAAATAGCACTACTACGCTTCGATTTGTGCTTAAAGTAATTCTGTAACGTTAGCTGATGGAACGGAACACGAATTCAAGGACTTCTAATATATATACTTGACTGATTATAAATAGGACAATTACTATATATATTAATACATAATATAAGGTTAAATACGGTTTAATATATCGCAACGTTCACCTATAATTGTGCAGGATTTAAACGTATTTCGAGTATGTCTCTGTAATTTATATCTGTACAGTTAAAACGTTTATCTCAATCTTCCTGTAGATTTCTTTTCCAAAATTGAACATTTTTTACACTCCAAATACCTCCTTCTATTTCGTTTATTCTTTGTATTGTACAGTACATGACACGTCCTTTTAATTATACTGTATTATATGCAATTAAACAATGTTTAACAAGCATCTTCAGTAATTATGTGGGATTTAAAATTATTTAGCATACATCTTCTATAATTAGTCTATACAAGATTTAATAGGTATGTGGTACGTCTCTAATTATGTAACTTATGCAAGACTGGAGTATTCCGAATTCTTAAAGTTAATTTATAAAAATGTCAAAAATGTTATATGTATAAATGACATTTTAAAAAGATTTTTAATTGGATTTTATATGTAAAATCATTAATTTTACATTGAATAGGAGAATTAATTGTTAGATTTTAATTAACGTCAGCGATTTATAGTGCCATTAATTTCATTAGAATAATACCAAATGTTTATCATCTTTTAGCTTCCAACAGCTAACAGAAAATGCTTTTTCACGGCTTGTTCATCTTAATATGACGATTTCGGCCTTACATGAAAGGTATATTTTACAATATTTTAGTTGTTTGACGGATTAAACTCGCTTAAAATAAGAATTAATTTAATGTGTGTTATTTAAATAAAGATATTATTAACATATCTATATAAATTAATGATAAGTAATACATGCAGCACAGTTTTTTTTAAATAATTAATTTAAATTAACAACCAGAATGATTTTATTATTATTATTTACAAAATAAAAATTTTTTAATATATTTTATATAATTAATTTTTTCTCCAGACTACATTTTATTTTTTCCATTTTATGTCAATACAACCATAAACTCATAAATATTTTTTCAGAATATTTTCGAATATAGAAACAAATAGAAAAAAACTGTTTGGTATATAATTCTTAAAATAGTTTTAAAATTATTCAACCTATATCTGTAATTAGCCTATGTATATATATATATAATATATATATATATATGTGTGTGTGTGTGTGTGTGTGTGTGTGTGTGATAGAGCGTGACGGACAGACATTGCTACACATCATCGCAACGTATTTATGAAGCCTTTAACCATAAAAGCGTTAAACAAATTTAAATTAAAATTTAAAAAGTAAGCTTAATTCTGTATAAGAGATATGATAAAAATTATTCGTAAACCAGATATAAATTAATGTATTTTTTTAAAAGTTCTTTGCCAGGATTCAACAGTTGAAAGGAAATTTTATAATCTCAAAAATAAATTTTGTCTTTCTGGCACTTCATAAATATTTACTAAAAGAATTAAAGTACTTAATTACATCTTCTTTATTCTGTTTGCATTCTAATTATCGATATAATCACAGGTTATTAAAGTATTTTTGTAGATTTATTCTTGAATCTTTCATCGAATGAATGCTTAAACAAGATATCCTACCTTTCTCATTCTATAGTCTGTATCCTGGGTGGATCCTAGATAAACTGAGTCACGACCTTTCAAAGATTAATCCCTGACAAGACTCGTGAATCATCTGGAGAAAAATCAGCAACTCCCAGATAACATCGAAAATACATGACCTATGGACGATTGTCTCATAATCTTTGCAAAATCCTCTGCAGAATTTACAGATTTAGCATCATTTTTTATTATAAATCATGTGCAACGTGAAATGAATCTCGTTAGTTTCGCTTTCATGCTTGCTTACAATTGCGTTAAAACATGATTTTTACCTTTATTTTTTTGATTTAATTTTTATCTAAAAGAAAAAGAAGAAAATCTTTCGCCTGAATGGAAAGATACGTACTTTTCTAAACCTGATCCAATTCTAGATTACATCATAGATGCCGCCAGAGAATAGAATTGATTCAATCTTCTTTCTTCTTTCGAAAACAATTTATAACTTAAAATTTATTTTAAGACACAAAAAAAATTTGAAGCGGTAAATTTATAATTTATTAATTAAGTTTAACACAAAAACGCATTCATTACGATCGAACAGTAACTATACGTTCAGCGCAAGAGTAACTGAAGAGAGAAAATGACGGACGGTCATCGACATCATTATCTTATATTTATTTTTTATTAACAATAAACGTAATACAATTAAACCTGCAATAACGGCCATTTTTTCCAGAAACATTGAATATAAATGCATACAAAATAACCTCTATACAACGGTCACTTCTAACAACGGCCATTTTTTTATATAAGTTACTCGTCAGTGACCGTTGTTCACAGGTTGGATATCTGTATTATTACTTATTATTTATTATAATTCATTTAAAATCGATAATTTTCTTCCTGTTTTTGGTTTTTGCCCGTATATAAACATTATTTTGAAACTAAATTTTAAATGGAATAAATTTCTAAAGGCTATTAAATTTTAAAATAAATACTTTAAGCCTATTATTTATATTTTTTTAAAAGAAGTATATATACATCTACATTATTCAAGCGAGGATAAAAAATATGAAATCGAATTTTCGAAGTGTATCGATCTTCGAATTTGTTCCTTACTTTTAGAAACCAATGCAAGAGATTTTGTTTTTTCTGTATATATAAAAATCGGTTATGCCTCTAACTATTTTATTCCATATTGATCCTGCATAACAACTTCTCCTATTTAGAAAATAATTTTCTTTTTTAGAAATTTTAATAATAATAAAAATAAAATAATTATTTTTAAAATTTCAAAATATATGTTTTTAAAATATTAAAAAGAATTTAAATATTTCTTTTGTTACAATTTATATAACTTAAATAATTATTTATTTGTGTGCGAATCGATAATCTTTTTATCTACCACTCTTTTAGCCTTTCTTAAAATTAAGTGACCTTCTTTCAGCCTTTTTACATGAAGACCTTTTAGCCTTTACTTACACGAAAACATTCCTTCTAAGCCTGTTTTACTTGGCCTCTTTCCTCGGTATTTTTTACTTAGAAACATTCGTTCTCATTTTTTTTATACGACAACACTTCTTGACCTTTTTTATTTTCTCAATTCTTCTTCTAAGCCTTTTTTTCTAGGAGATTCTTTCTCTTTTTTAATCTTTAATCCTCTTTCTTGGCTCTTTTTTTACTTGGAAACATACCTCCGTAACATTTCCTTATTTGAATATCCTTTTAAATTTTTCTTACTTGGCGATTTCCGTTCCTAATTTTTTATATATTTATTGACACTTCCATAATTTTCCTATGGCTATGCCCTTGTATATAGTCTACAACATTCAGGAATGGAGTCCACGATTCCCTTCCCTGTGGATCGTGAGCCATCGGTTGAGAAACCCTTCCATAGATTAAACATCAACGATTCACGTAAATCAAATCTATCGCTCCTCTCCTTCGTCCTTCTATCAGATATTATATATTTATCTTCCATAGCAGACTACATTTTCGAGAATAAAACGATTCTATAAATTCAATACAATATTTTAAAGTTATATTTTTAAGAACTTTTACAAAGATTTTATACCCTGCGATAAAACAATGCTTTGAAATGATTGTTTCAAGCAATATAAAATTCTCGAAACCTTCTATTTAATCTGATGTAAACAATGTTATGTGAGTAACTACAACCAAGAAGATATATGGAGTAGTTTCTAGACCATTTTGGCTCCATTTTATCCACAAAAAAACCCCGGATATATCCGAGCCATACCTGTAATAAAGAATAAATAATTGATTGCACGAAGAAAGTGGGTCAAACCTGGAGTAGATTGTACTACGACCATCTTCTTACTTTCTCTTCAAATTCTTTCGATTTTTTTTTTTCTTTTTTTTAGATTCCTCTTCCTCTAAACTACAGTTTTTATAATTATAAAATTTATAATCTCTTTAAACAATAACTAAGCTGAGTATTAAACAATTTAATTGATTTTTTACCCTTAAAATATCGAAAAATTGCGTACACTTCGAGATTCTGAAGGTCAAATAAAACTATTTTTTTTTTAAATTTCTTCGGTTCTAATAAGCGACAACGATTTAAAAAACGCTTTTTGTACTATTTTTAGATGAATTTAAGTTTAAACATTTTTTTTAGGTAAGCACGATCGATATAAATTCTTCCATAAACAATAAAAGAATCTCACTTTTCAAGATGCTCACCATAACAAGATACTTCAAACTACTCAAAAACCTTTTTCAATCATTAAAATATGCTGTTGTTTGCGATAGATCACGCACAGATCCTGTTATATTCAAAAAAATAAAATAAATTGAAAAGAAGAAGAAAAAAGCAGTTCAGCGAATTACATAGTGGTTTACAAACAATCTCCGAAAAAAAAAAAACGTTTGCCATTCAAGAAAAGTGACCATTAAAAAACTTCGCTTGTTGAATAGTAATAAAAAATGTTTTTAGATAATAGATTAAGGTTTTCAGATTCTAAAAAAAGTATTTACTTTTGTTATGATACTTTAACAGAAATAAATTAAAGAGAAACGAAACACGCTATACGGCAGCAAATTATAATAGATCAAATGATGTTCTATAGTAATTTGCGCGCTGATTACCGTTCGCTTCATTAATAATAAACATGGAAAACTTTGAAAATTTCGCTGGTAGTATATTTCAAATGCCGTCATGTGACAACATTAGCGTTAATATGGCTTAGATTCGCTCGATTTATCATATGACACATCGTCGGGGGAAAAAGAAGGCAAAGACTGTTGTGCATCCGAGCGTACACACGCACCAATGCGCTTGATACCAAACCTGAAGTGCTATCTGCGGGTTGCCTAGCAACTGCAACTGGTTCCAATCGGTCACAATTGAAATAGTAGATAGAAAAGTCTGATATTATGCTGTCCTTTGTGTCGGCATCTGCGGTTAAGATCACCATTTCCACGTTGTAACACCCCAGTAACGCAGCTGTGCGCTTTGCTTCTTCTTACTACCAACGAGAATCTTCCAGTTAAGCTTTCTTCTACTATATTTTAAGTACATTGTATTTTGTTAAATTCTAAAAATATGACAAAAATTCTCAACAACTTATGTTATATTTTAATTACATTTCAGAGTGTCTCCAATAAAATTTAACATTGTGGACGTACGAGTTTGGACTATTTAAAATACATTTATGCTTCTGAATTTGTTGAATTATTTTAAAAAATCAGAAAATTATATTAAAATAATCAAATTTCTAAAATGTTTTTAAATAATTTCAACAAATATTTAATTAGTTTTTATTGATTCAAAGACGAAAAAAAATGCATTTGAGCTCTCGTAACTTGTTAAATTCCAAAAAATCTTCTAAAGATTCTCAACAGTTTGTACTAAAATAATTAAATTTTAGGGATTTTCTAACAGAATTAAACTACAATTAACATTTAAAAACTCCCAGTTGTTAAATTCCTAAAAAATCTTTCAATTATTTCCAAAAGTTTACATTAAAATGACGAGATTTTTGGGCGTTTCTAACGTGTTTTAACGACTGTTGAGAACGAGTTTTGTCTATTCAAAAAAATATCAATAATTAATTTGTTTCGAGCTAAAATAATATTCTGTAGTTGGAAAATATACAGAATATGCTACAGAATACATGTTTTTTTATGAAGGACTTTGTAATTATTTAAAGCCATTTTCTTAAATTATTAAAGTACAGTTCGAGTTGTGCTCCACTTTTAAATATAAAATTTTGATTAAGCCATCAAAGATTTTTATTTTATTTTTTTACTTTCTTTAAATCGTAGTGAAAGCAATTCTGCTTTATAAATTATTTGGAATTTGAACTCGTTTTTTTAAAGGAAAAAGGAAAATAAAGATTTATATATTTATATATTATTATTTATAATTGATAAATAATTTTTCATTAAAAAAATCCTGATTTGTTTAATTTATTTTGGATGTTTCTTTATTCATTTTATCTTCATCTGTAGAATTAATTTTAGTGCTTATTGAAGTAAATTTAGTAAATTTTTTAATAATTTATAGCAAAATTCTTTTAATTCTTACAATTTTAATGAAAATTTGTTTCTTTTTTAAAATAATTTTATCGATCATTTCTAGCAAAAATCGATCTTTTTTTTTTACTATTTTACAATTAAGTTGTAACGAATTTTGTTGATACTTTGTAGGAAATTTAATCGTTCTCTGCAATTTTAATGATAATTTACACAGCAAATTTACGTCATTTACTAATTTGTAACGGAAATTTTTGCTTACTACATATTTTTTATTAGTAAGTCGCAGCCAAATTTTCTATTTTTCTTTCGTTTTTAAATAGGAAAGGAAAGAAAGAAGGATGTTCTAAGTACAGAATTACAATCAACAAACAGTTATTCTGTCTACAAACAAATCCGACAGATGACAATTTATAAATAGAGAAGATTTCGTCCATCCTCTCTCGTTATTCCCATTCTCAGCTATTATGCAACAATGACACGTTTTTGGTTTGTTCGTCCCACTTCCGCTCGTTAACCTTTATATATATTTCGAAGACATTAAATATCCAACATCCATTGCCAAGTTACAAATGAACCATTTTTCTCCGTTTAAGCTTAAAAAAAACACGCATTAAAAAATTCTTTTATCTCGCTTTATTTGTGAACAATGCTTAATCAACGGTTGATAATATTTTAAATGATTTATTGGCTACGAACAACACCCAAAAAAATATGTATTTTAATGCTTTTGAACCGATTTTTTTTTTAAATTTCATCAAGAAAAAAATAATTTTTTGATAATTACATTAATAAATCACTCAAAAAATATCATTCGGCATTAAAATTAATCGATAAGAGAATTTTAAACACTTAAAAATCTAAAAACGTAATGCCCGTCTGTGTGTCTATCAGTTACATTAATAAACTTAATTTCAAAATTAGAAGCTTCAAACTTTTCAAAATATATTTTAATTAACAAAACAAACTGTTTTATGTAGAATGTTTTTCGAAAAAATTATGTCTTTACATGTTTATATTGGAATAAGTCCAAAAATACAGATGATTTTTTAAAAAAGATATGCTTTAGTTTATATAATTAAGTAAATTGAAACCATGTGCCACGCTTCATAAAACTGTTCATCAAAATAAAAGCAATAAAAGCAAATTTAAAAAATTTACACTTGTAAATTTTTTAAATTTGTTTTCCAAAAATTTAAGTAGAATTAAATTATTATATATTTAATTTATTGTAGGAGTGAATTAAGGATCTAAAGACGTTCGTTTATTGAAAATAAACTGTAATTTTTCCCTATTTTCTTTCAATTTTCGCCAGTTTTTTGGAACGAATCTGGGTTTTCGTTAAAGAAAAATCACCGCATAAAATATTCACAAAGCTTATATTTTTATCTAAAAATATCCGCCTTAAAATTATGTAAAAGTTACATTCAAACTAACAAACCAAGCAATTGAAGAAAGAAAAACCATTTCCATTCTTTAAACATAGAAATTCTAAAGAAAAAAAAATTCTATATTATTATAATAAAAAAGAAAATTTAGAAGAAAAATAAGAAGAAAAGGAAAGAGAGAAATTGAGAAACCGTTATTGAAAAATAAATAGAAAGAGAAAGAATTTCTAAAATATTTTTAGGAATTCAGTTTTTGGAGTGATAAAACTTCAAAATTTCCAAAACGGGATTCTCGTTCACTTTCATAAATGCGTTTTCTAAAGTGTATAAAAGCAAATTTTAAATATAGGCGTATATAAAAAATTATTTTATGTACTGTACTTATTCATTCTTAAAAAAAATCAAACAATTCCGTTATGAAATACGTAATTTTTTTTTATTGATAGGGAAAGTGGTTGTAAATGTATCGAGTCGGCACCATTTGCAACAAAATCTACAACACACCAATAATGTGGAGCGTAATGATCGATGATAAATCACTGCAGGCAAATGATCACCTGCATCATATATCAGGTAAATGGTATACGACAGACATACAGTTTAAAATCGTAAATCGTCCAAATGCACAAATTAATGATGGTTAACCAAAGTTATCTGGATTAATTTTAATGAAGCGCAACTTTGTTTCCTGTTTATAATGCTCATCTTCTAAATATTCCTATAATGCTCCTATTTAATGATGATTTTTTTTATTTTATTTTTCTTTCTTTTTTTTCTTTTTTGAATGGATGGAAATGGGAAATTTACTTAAATACTCGAAAATTCTCTTCTATTTTACTTAATATTTATCTACCAAAATTACTTACGTGAAAGAAATGCGTACGAATTTGTTTGATTTTGAAGAAATTAATTCGAGAAAATATATTTAAATTTTATGTCGAAATGTGCATTTAACGAAATTTTTTATATATACATTTTCATTTCTCGTGATTTATAATGAATATTTATTCAAATTTCTTGAATTTATTTCGGTGTGAGGTGCTGAAACTGTCGCCATTTTGTTTCATTGCGTGAAACAAAAACTTTCGTATTGTATGAAATATATCTAGGAAAAAAGTAATGTATAAAATCAGAATTTCATTCGATTCTATTCAAAATTGTAAGATTTAAACCAATTGAAAAGTTAAAACGGTTACCATTTTGATAGAAAATGGTAGAGTTTGAAACAAAATGGCTCGAACAGACGTGTAGAGTTATACATTTTTATGCTATTTTGGAGCAAAACTAAGTAAGAAAATAAAATTCCACACATCTGTCGAGCTTGAAAATTCAGATATAGCTTAAAAATTTGAATTTCAAACTCATAACACCTCTAAAAATAGAATCCACATCCTGAAAGATAGAGGAGCATCGAGAGAGAGAGACATAAAATAATTTATTCTCTTCTATAAAAATAAAATCAAGTTATTAATTTACATTTTTCTTATCATTTCACGCAATTTTTCACTATTTTTAAAATTAGAATCGTCGAATTATTATCAATAAAACCGTTTAATTACAACCACATTCTAGGCTTATGTGCTCGTCTCCGCGTAAAAGAAAAGAAAGTAAAAAACCGGAAAAACTCTTAAAAACGAAGAAGAAAATCGTTAAGAACGAGTTATTAATCAGTTGAAGATCTTATGACGTAATTTCTTGAAAGGAAAAAAACATTCGAGAGTTGCCAACGTGTATAAGGGATACCAATTAGGCCTACTAAAATTTTTCGACTTTACAACGTGCTGCATTAGATAGCGCGTAATGATGGAAGCATAGAAAAACAAGAGGATGTTAAGTAATGTTGGCAATGTCACAGCTTCTAGTTTTATCATTTTCTGGACCTATCTCTCACTAAACAGACGACTTACGTCATAAATTTTCTTTATGTACTGTTCGCTGCTAGTTATTACATTTTCTGTGATTTACGCTGACTCGGCTATTACCTTTTCTCTACCACAACCGTAGGGTTGGACAATATGACATAAAGGAATGTTTTTATACTCCACTATCACGCTAACACTCGGAAAAATGAGTATTGAATTATTATCCGATGGTTAGATTAAATCTAAAGATATTTTCCGTTTCTGTCTTTTGTTTTTGCTATGTCCATGTTTGCTATTTTTTGCCTGTTTTTTTTCCCTCTAAAAATGCTGTTATTTTTTTGTTTGGTTGTTTGTATTAATTTTATTTCTCTTATACTTATAAATGTCTATATCGTGCTTTAATTATCGGAAATGAGCAATATACAGTGTTTTTGTACGCCATTTTGATTTCAAAATGGCGATCGATTCGATTTTTGAATAGAATAAATCTTAGATTTTATTGAAAGATTCTATGCGAAAATTTCATTCTTTGTGCAATTTTTAATATATTTTAATTCCTCATAAAAATATCAAAAATTTTATTCAATTTATTGAGATTCAATACAGAAGACTTCTCTGTTGTAACGTATAAAATGGCGACTTTATTTTTAAATTTGAATATTGAAATGACTGGTAAAAACTTGTAAATAAAATAATTTAGATCTTGCAAAACGTTTTATTAAAAGAGATAAAATTTAAAAATGTATATTATTTTAAATTACATCGGCATCGTTCTATCAAATGCAATCAAAATGGCGTCCTGATCTAATATTTAGAAATGCAAATTGAATTAGAATAAAACTACCTTTAATAAATTATAGCCGATCAATAAGAAAAATAAATAGCATTTTAAAAGCTCTTATTAAGAAGTTCTTTATTATTTGGCATACTTTGTAGGCCCACCATTCAACAAGAGCTTAAACTGAAATCTGCCATCGAGAACCATTGTCTTTACCTAGTTAACAAGCAAATATCTATGTTGATCCTCTATCCATATTACAGATTAAGTATAATAGATTGACAATGACCTTTATCTTCTGTTAAACCCAACCTGTATCCTTTAAATTACCGATTTCTGCATGTAACGCCAACTAGATCCTCATCTCTAGCAAGGATTACATGGACGTAGTTAATTTTGCACATCTCGTAATACCGTCAAGAGGCATTAAAATGCATTGGAAACCTTCAAACAAGAGATAACAAGGAATTTAAAGAGCGTGACGTCAATGGAGAGGAAGTACAGGTAAGAAAAATTTTACCTGAAGTTAATTTTTAGCAACCGGTTAAAGTAAACAATGGAATCGCCTATATAAAGGTATTTAATTCTTGATATTTATTTGTGGTAAACATAGAACAGGTGATATATATCCTGTTACTATAGCAACGATGAGGAACAGACCTGAACTGAACTAATCGATCGACATCACTACCGTTGCTGTACGTCTGGACGACCTCCCAATCTTGATATATTTTAATTCTAGTGGCTGTTCGGAAGGTGGAGGAAGGTTCAAAAAAAGAATAAGAAATAAAAAAATTGCCAATTTAACCTTCCACATTTATATTTTTGATCTTGTCTAATGATGCGAGATGCCAAATCGTTTGCCAGTTGGATATATTCCAGCGTTAATCTATATCTCATCTGGATTAAAGAATGTTTTTTTCTTTTTTTTCTTTAAATTTAGCTGTGAATTTTAATACTTTTCTGTCGTTTATTTCTTTAAAATTAACACATAATCTATATTAAAATGTACTTTTTTTTTGCTTTATTTTTTTGCGTGAAATAATGCGCTCATTTATCCATATTAAAGATAAATTTACTTTTTTAGAAGAATTAACAATATTACCTCGTTAAAATCTATTTTTTAACGTTGATAATTTGCGAGTAATGTTTATTTTTTAGGAAAGTTAACACATTATCCACATTAAGAACACTTTTAATGCTGATAAACTGTGGATAAATTCAATTTTCTGAAGAATTAGCACAATATCCACGTTAAGAGTATCTTTAAATGTGGATAATGGATGAATAAATCGTGTTTTTTTTAGGAAATTTATTACATTATCCACGTTAAAGGCACCTTTAAATGTAGATAGCACGGTTCTCTTAGAAGAATTAACACATTATCCGCATTAAAAACGACTTTTAATGTGGATAATAAAAAGCCAACATTGTTTTTTTTTTAGAAAAATTATCCGCAGAAATTATCAAAAAAATATATTTTTTAAATTTACTGCGTATATCTAAATAATAAGATATAAATTATTACTTCATTATTCAAAAAAATATTTAAAAATTCTTTATTTTATTAAATAGACAAATTTATTTTCTTTAAAATATGTTTACGAGTTTTTAAAAAAGTAAAATTAATTAATATCTTCTCTTTCTCTCTCTTCGTATGAATATAAGTTAATTAAAAAATTAAAAAAATTAAAATATTTAATGAATCTTCTAAATTAAAATGTTAAATTTAAAACAAGCGCATTTTAATGTAGCGAGCGTGTAAAAATTATTAAAACTGAATATGATTGATTATCATAATTTATAAAGCGAAAAAGTTAATTTTAAGTTAGTAAATTAATATAAAATTAAAAAAAAAAATTAATTTAAGTTAATTTATATAAAATTTAAACAATAATTTACGCAACAAAAACACACTTTTATAACGTTATTACGCGCTTTAAAAAGACGAATTTTCCTCTTTAAATTGAGTAAAATTTACATAAAAAATACGAAAATAATTTTTTTATAATATTTAAAATTTTTAATATTCGAAAATTTATTCATATTCTATTGAAATTTATTATTAAATATAGATTGTAAGATCCGAATTTTGTCAGAATTTCTTCTTTTTTTATGGTTAAAAACCGAGTCCAATTTTAAATATTTTTTGATGTATTTATTTTTTAAATTTGTTTGGATAAATAGAAAAATTCCTCTTTAAGCTTCCTAAACATGTTTTATATCCAAGCACTTAAAAGAATTTTGTTATTTTACCATTTTAAAGTCCCACCTGCACCATTTAAAACCAAGTTCAAGTGCTCCTATTCTTAGTTATTAGGTTCCTATTTTCCTTGTTTTTCTCCGCATAAACATGTTTTTCTTTGATGGAAACGTCCTTAAATAAATAAAGAGAATGGAAAATAAATAATATAACACATATAAAACATTTTCATGTCGAGAAATTCCAACATTTGTACACTATTCTATGAGCTTACAACTCCCATTATATAAAATGTTTAGCTCCATAAATTGGATTTTTTCGAAGTAAAAATAGATACAGACTTTTATTTTCTTTTAAATTTATTAATTTTATTATTTTTCTATTTAATTTTATTCTAGAAAATAAAATATTTACATTATTTTCTTCGTTTAAAGATTTATCATTTAAGTAAATTTGAAGCAAAGGCAATTTTCTTGTGCTAATTTGTATATGTCTTATGTAATGATTTTTCTTAATTTTGTAAAATTACTATTTTATAGAATTTGTCATATTATTTCTTAATGCTTCCTTAATTAAGAAGAAAGTTACTGTACTTAGATTCGCTTGTTAGAAAAGAATTTTCTCAATTAGAACAACTAAATCTCACTAATGATGCTACTCTGCATTCATCCAGGATTTGTACGTTTATAATTAAATATATTATAAATAATTATGTAAAAATTTATAAAAGTTTACCTTTAAAATATTGTAGAATTGTTACAGAAATCCAAATTTAACTTATGAATTATACGAATTTAGTAGAGTATTTTTCCTGTTTGTTGTTATACAAACATCATCTTACAACAGCATCCTTGGATGCTTTCACTTGGTTCGTAAATAGTTTTGTACCTGTATCTAGCAAACAATCAATATTTGCTGTTGGCCTGGGGTTAGTTTAGTGTCTAGAACTAGCGTATCTAATACACAATTCACTAACTTATAAACCTTTCTATCTACGGAAGGATGAACTCTTCATTCTTCTTATCATCGCTTAATTAAACTTTATCTAATTGAAGCTAGAATAACACTTATTTTTCTTATATTTTAGCGATTTAACACTAAAAATATATCAATTTTATTAGCTTAGTTTATATAATACAAGATATTTTTGTATAATTGACAAAATTTCTTATAATTTTGTGATTGTTGGTCTCTAAAGATCAACAACTGATGTTTTGACGTTTATTTGCCTGCATCTTGTATAGAACAAATACCATTTGAAGAAGAATTCCATTTATCTAAAGCATCGATTTATGGCCGTGATGCTGAAAATTTTGAAAAATTTGACAACTAAACTAATGCTTTGCTATTGGAAAGTAAAAAGTTTTATCCAGGCTTATGCATTACTTTTTTTTTCTTCATCTCAGTATTAAGAAAAATGGAATAAATCATGGAACAATGATAATAAATAGCTGCTAGAGTGTATCATTGATTGAGGTTAGTCCATTATTTCGTAAGAATACAAAAAGAAATGACATTATCCATCATTTAATGATTCAAGGTCAGAGTTTCTTAAGGTAAATTACTTTTATTCTTTCATTTTTGGAGATTTGCCATCTTTGATGCTAAAGTGATTGCATTTGATTATCTTTATAAACAATTATAATTATTGTTAGCTTCTCTAATAATAAATATTAGAACTAGAAAATCATCAATTTATGCAACCGAGAACTACAAATTAATTAATTAATGGATTATAGTTTGCTATGGTAATACTAAGAATGGATTTTGTATCATGAAAGTGTGTATCAAGTTGAACGATCAAGTGTATCCAATGAATAATTTGAATAATCAAGTGCAGAATTGTGATGAATTTCCAACAAACTTTACTGTTAATCAGTCATACACTTGGCTTAAAAATTTAATTATTTAAAATTTCTTGAAAATATGAAAAATCAAGTATAACTGCCAGTTTGTTTTCATTTTTTTGTTATTGTAAAATGAAGTAAATATTGTCAAGGAGAAAGAAGTATATCTTGAATTTTCGTTATGAGAATTTACTTTGATCTGCAACATACATGTAAAGCATAACTTTGATCTGCAACATATAAGTAAAACATAAACAAATGTAAACAAAAATGCATAGCATTTATTCTGTATCACTAAAAATGTATTCATATCATATGTAGATCTTGCTTATTGAAGACAATACTAAAAACTTAAAAAAATCTTTAAAATTCTAGAATTACATCAATATATATAGCAAATTGTTGTAAAAGACAAAAATTACACGTCGATAAAATTAAAAAAAAAAAAAAGTTAATTTACTCATAAAATTTGTAAGTTCATAAAATAAAATCCCATATAGATACACAGACAGACTAAATAAAACAGTAAATAATTATTAAGTAGATAAAGTTGGAAATAATCTTCTTAACGAGATCTGTTTTATATTTAAAGCCATAAATACAGAAAACCCTTTTATATTTTAATTACATTCATACAAAAAACACTTTTCTAATTACGTTCAAGAGAGTGAATATTTTTAATTACAATAAAAGCAATCTTATTTATGTATTACAACGTTTAAAAGTAACTTTAAAATCTATTAACCGATATAAAAAAAGAAAAAATCCTCTCGGACTATTTTAAGCAGTTTTTTAGAAAGATTTTTTTTTATGTTAGAAGAATCCATTTCAGAAAAGAAAAAATGCGTCCGGTGTACTTTAATCTGTTTTTCTTCGTTTGTTGACATACATTGGGTCTTGTCTTTCATTCGCACCGTTTCTTCACCCTCCGATGCGTTCCAAATTCCATTGAAAATTGTTGCTAAGCAACCGGTGGACCAAAATCGATGACGACAAAGGGGTTGACAATATAATCCCATCTTAATATAGGCATCAAAGCATCAAATAGAAATCATCTAAGTGTATCATCGGGTAATCTCGTTATAGAAGACAATGAGGTTTTCTTAGAATATCCCCCTTCTACCTAAGAATTTACTTTAATCTGTGCTATTTTACGAAGCTATATATTTTATCAAATAATACTTTTCAATACTCATAGATTTTCCATTGTTTTCTCTAATAAAACACATCATTTAACCTCTTCTTCTCTCGTAAAATTCTTAGATTTGATTTATCTCCAACCTTCTTCGGCTTTATCTTTTAAATATATATATATTTTTTGAAATTTTATTAAATATATAAAAAATACACTTTCTAATAAAATTTTAAATATAAAAATGTATATAAAAACTCGATTACTTTTTATGTATTTTTCAAAAGAGAAGATGGTAGATTTATTTGGTTAACATTTATTGTTTACGTGATTGGATTCTTTCATATAGGTTTGATTGTTCCGGCAAAACTAAAATTGTAGTTCCGTAAGGCGTGTTTTGTTACTACAGAAGTACCATTCAGTGCTTCTAAGTGGCTGTTGCAGACAACCAACTAATAGCAAGGTGAGAGAAAATGGCTAATACCACCAGATACTGTTATTAGGTTTGTCTACTGGACTGAAACCAACGAAAAAAAAGAACAAAAAACTTTATTTCTCTGCTTACTATATCTACAAATGTTTGATGCTTAAACTTTTATTTAATAAATTTAAATGTTTTTCTTTAATTTTTGGGAGATTTTCTAGTTTTTTTTTCTTTCCTTTCATCCTTTGTTTACAAACTGGTTAAGGTTTCGGAATGGAATAAAATCTATATCGTTTCGTGTATTTTTTCCGTCAAAAATTTATTTTAAAATATAAAATTGAAACGATTTTATTGAAGAAATTTTAAAAATTGAAACTCTTGTATCATTTATTGGCGCAAAAGTTTTAATTTCGGGTTTTTTTTTGGAAAGGATATCATGAAGAGATCCATTGCAGCAAAGTGTTTGTAATTGAGTTTACAGTGAAAATTTACTTTAGATATTGCTATAAATATGCAAAAATTGAAAACAATTTTCTTTTTCCACAATAAGAATATTTGTAAACTTAAATAAAAAGCAAAAATTTGATTGTCTCTTATTAATTCACCGCATGCATTCGACTAGTTTATCTAATTTTAATCCCAAAAATAACATAGAAATAATCATTTTTAATTAATTTCTAGATTTAATTAATTTATTCTTATTAAATATTCATAAATTATCTTAAATTTATACATCCAAAACCGATACAGAGAAAGAAAATCATTAATGAAAAATCACTCCTTTGTTGAGCATTTTCCTTTGAAATACGCGAAGGAAAATATTTTTAGATACAAAAAGAAAAGAAAAATATAAAAAATAAAAATAAACTAGTAAAAATTGAAGAAAATAATATAATAATGCAGAAGAATTTATTGAAATAAAATTTTTCTGTTTGTTTCGATACAATGACAAATCTCATTTGCAATTCTTGTAGCCAAAGCAATTCCCAACACGCTTTTATGCATTCACTTCTGATCAAATTTATAAAAGAGATAAGCTAAAAACAAAGAAGAAGGAATTTAAAAAACAAAAATTTATTTGAACTTCTTATATATATATATGTATACATATATAACTTATCTCAGGTGATGTATTCAGCAACTATTTTTAGAACGTCTATCAGAGAGAGAGAAGGGGGTAAGAGAAGCAGCATCGATGTCCACTGCACTAGATGAAGTGACGTCAGAGTTAGGGAATAACGTCAGAGGGCCTAGTTGTATGACGTCAATAGCGAAGAAGAGCGCAGACAAATCGATTCGGACAACCTGCGAGAGAAAGGAGAGTCGACGTGTTTGCCAGTTGGAAAGATAAGAAGTTGTGCGTAGCCCTGCAGGATTTTTACCACTACCTGAACATTTCTAACGAGTAGCCATCTTTAACAATCCTTTACCACTAAAAAAAAATTTCATAATTCGTTCTATAGACTATAAATTATCATACTAACCCATTTAAACGTATAAATTCACGTAGGTTTATTGTTATAATAACCGCAAAAATCAAGAATTTCTTCCTTAATAAATGGGCTTTTTAAAAGGATTCTTTGAAGGAAAGCGGGATTAGGATCATAAATAACCATTCCAAATCAGTTTTGAGTATTTAATCTCCTTTGATTTATTTTTCTATCAGAAAAGATGAAGCAGGAGCTACAATTATATGTTAAGCTATCTAATCAATGTTTCTGTCGATTTTTAACGCGAATATTAATGGATAACATCTCGTAATTAATTGGTTATTTAAGAGTAGAAATGTGGTCATTTGTAAATTAAATCGACAAATTCTGTTGAATAAAAAATGATATTTTTTTTGAGTAAAATATTACATGAAACGATTATCATTTGATTGCTTTGGGATGGGATGGATTTGGGTGGAGTGTAGGCGGAGATTGATTTAAAAGTAGCTTAAATTGACGAAAATTTTTTGATTTATCGGTAGTAAAAATACTAAATACTATTGTTTAACTAGAATTACCATTCGGTTGTTTTTACTAAGATAATTTAGTTAATTTATACCTAATGAATGCTGTTTTGAAGAATTAAAGAAAGGATTAGATAAGAAAATGTCACATTTGTCTATTTTTTCAAATGTCACAGCTATCAACTATAAAAAATTAAATTCAATCCTTCAATTTTCGAATGATCACGAATAAGATTTACTTCAACCATCCTCGACACTCAAATTAACGTAAAAAAATAAGAAAATAACCTCTCAAAATATATTTCGAATTCAAAATAAAGGTCACACCTTTCAAATTTACAAAAAAAATTATTCTTTATATTAATAAAAACATCCGATTAAGTGAAGGAGAAGACGATTGAACCTTTAAAATCCTTTTATATGAATAGAAAGAAATGTGAAAGGAACCATTCATTAGCACCGAATTAAACAGAAAATGAAAAGCAAGTGATAAAATGGAAATAATAAACTTCAGTACATTAAGATAATACCTTAAGGATGAAGGTATTCCCAGTTGGAATTCTTAAACATCAATCTCTTTCTATATTTGATAGGATTCATTAAATAAGAAAAATTTGCTTTCTTTTCTCGAAATCAATACCTTTGGTCAAGTTGCTTCGTCACTTCTTTTTTTTTTTTCCTATTCCTTCTTTGATTTTTCTTTTCTGCTTCTTAGAATCAAATGTGTAGCGTATAAACTGAAGATAAATTATATCTATTTTTGTTTTTACGTTTCTCCTCTTTTAAAGTTCTATAAATATTGACTAAGTAAAGAAAATTTTATAAATTTTTTATATAATATATATTAATTCTAAGTGTATATATAATATTAATATTTACTTACGATTTCTTTACTGCCGAGTAAATTTATTTTTATATAAATTTTGAATTTATACTTTCGTCCTTCAAACAATTTATCATTATAACTGTAATAGCTTTATCTTTTATCAAATTCTACATTTTTTTTAACATTTTTCTAATAAATCATCAAGGGATAAACGAATTTTTTTATTTATATTAAAACATTAAGTAAAAATTTTTATTATTTTTCTTTTATAATAATAATAATATTTTTTTTATCTTATATTAAATGACTAATCAATTTTCATAAGAGGAATCGGTGAATGGATAAGTTCTAGTCGGATAGATTTTTATCATCAACATTCGTTTTTTCCATAATTCAACATCGATTTCATATTAATTAAATTAATTAATGGATAATTCTAAGCTAAATAATCGTATTTTATGTTTAATATATTCAGTAAAAATATTCATTTTTATTACTAATTAAATATTTTGAAACGTATATTCTATATCTAATACAACAAACAAAATGTCTTTCAATTGTTCTAGTAATTTAAACCTTTATTTTAAAACATTTAATGAATAGTTAAGCAGCTAATTCTGTGTTATAAGTAACTATTTTTTTTTCTTTATTAAAACGAATATTCGATTAATTAACCGATTATATTCAATACGAATATGAAAAAATTTCGACCTTCACTTCTCAATTTTTCTCCTTTTTAAGAGGAAATTCAGTTAAGTGTATCCATTTTAACATCCTTTCAAGTGCCTTATTAACAAGATTTCTGTAACGTTTGCAGAATTAACATTCGCTAATAACAGTGTTTATTAATTAAAGCTAAGGAAAAAATACCCAGCAAGAAAATTAAACCGAAAAAAGTTCAACTTTCAATTGAAAAAATTAAAAAAAATAGTAAAAACACTAGAGGAAATCATTAGAAATTCTAACGGATGAATAGAAAGAAGTGAACAGAAAAATTTCTATGAAAAATTGACAGAAACGTTAAAAGATAAAGGTAAGTAATTTCCTTTACTTGCCATACTGACAGTGGCAGACAGTTGACAGATGAAAATCAACTCGGTATTGTCCATCTCTCGTATTTTTCACGTCAGAATCATAATCCACTCCTCTCCTCATCTCTCTTCTATTCTGCATATACTATAAAACGGCTCGAGGCGATGTTTAAATCATGATTCAAAACATAAAATATTGTCGATTCTACTATATTATATGAGAGACAAATGCTTCATTCTATTGTATTTATCATAAATTGTCACTAACTGCTGTTATTCGACAACTAACATAACCATCGAAGCAAGACAGATGTCATTAATGGATGCTAAATGCTTTTAACTCTTTAACGCGCCGAAAATCCAAATCGATTTCATTTTGGATTTTTTCGCTAACTAAATAGGATCTAAAAATCATTTTATTTCGAGTACTGCACATAACTGTTAATCAGTTTCGTGTAGTAGTAAATCATAGAGCTTTATGTTGTAGAACGTGTATACTAGTTTAGAATTTAATCATAAGAGTTGGGCGCTTTATGGAGGGATTTGCAATAACTGGAAAATTCGGTTGGGCAACGATGTATCCATGACTAACACTAGAAGTAGCCGAGAAGCGTCCTGTACCCAATGACTGCACTGGCGATGAACAATGACGTCATTTACTGTGTACTTTGTCGTTGGGAAGGGAGCACTTGATTTCCTTTTATTTCTACCTTGTTGTTTTTTATTGCTTAAAGTTACGAGTTTATGACTTAGAACTAAAAAAATCGCGTGTTATTATTGACAAGAGGGGTTCCGACCTATCTAATTTGCAAAATTCCCCGTGGAAAATCTAAAAATAATGCTAAAAATATCGATAAATTTACTGAGGAAATGAAGAATTAATTCCGAAAATTGTTTCTTCTTATTTTTTTCCTTAAGGAATTACCAATCTTCTATAAGTAATTTATAGATAAGTTATACGTATCTATAAATATTATTATGGATATTTATAACCGATAGATATAATATTATGATATATTAATATACCATAATATTAATTCGATTCGAATTTATTGAATTTATATCAATTTACGGAATTAAAATGGCAGCCATTTTTTCACGATAGACACGTGTTCTGATAAAATATATTTTTAAAAAAGCTGATATTTAATGTTATCATTTATGAAATAGTCAATTTATATCAATTTGAAGGCTGCTACTTTGAAAAAAAAATGGCGTCACAATTCAAAAGTGTATACAAACAACGAGCAGACTAATTTATAAACTGTTAAAAATTCCTCATTTAAAACGTAAAAATTAATTTTTTACGATATTCTATAACTGTAAAAAAATTGATATTTTATATTTTGAAATTATAAAAAAAAAATCATGCACAAAAATGAAATTTAACGGATTAAACGAACGATAAGAAAAATGGATTTTTTTTAAGTAAATTAATCATGGTAATATTCACATTGGATTAAGTCCAAAATTTTCTTAAAAAACGGCTTTACTAAATTATAACACGGATTTTATTAATGGAACATTCAATATTTTACTCTTTATATCGATTATTATCAATATTTTAAAGAAAAAAAAATGAAAAATTTTGATATTTTGAAGGGTGAAGAAGAAGAGTAAGAAGAAGGAGGAAGGGTCAAAAATTAATGTAAAAAAAGAAGAAAAGAAAGAAAGTCAAATTGCAAAACGTTGTTCTTAAAACAGAGGCGTTGTTTTCTAAGCTTAAATGACAAAAACAGAATAGGGTAGTTGGAGTCTTTCGTCCAAACCAATCCAAGTTAGTGAAGCATGGAACTGGGCCAAGACACGGGGAAGACACACCCTCTGCACATCATTTCTCTACACCTAAATGTCGTCTGTCAGCGATCTCTTCACTCGGGTCCTCGCGTTATTAACAGGAAATATTGTTGGCTGACGTCCACCTTCCGCCCTTTTCAGAGTAGTTTATTTATTCAGAGAAACGTCATAATTCTAATTGCTCATAAACCGCTTTCAATATTATCTAATAGAGAAAATGCTATTCGATTCGTTTCAATTTTGCAACTTCATAAATAATTAATGTAGTTTTCATGCCATATTAATTATGTTTTATGTATTTTTATACATAAAAGTATATTTTATGTATAAATCAATAAATAAAATGTATATTTAATGCTTTGATTCTTAAAATAATCGAGGATTTTCTCCTAGAAAACGCATTTTCTTCATTAAGAAATATTAAAAATGGTAGTAAAATTGTAAAAGAATATCTTATTTAAAAAATAGAATATACAGTTTTTTTTCAGATTCATGATTTTTATATAACAATTTAAGTTGGATATTTTAAAATTGATACTTTTGTTGAGATGATTCCCTTCTACTTTATTCTCAGTTGACTCTCGAAGGCTAGCTTACGCATTAAGAAATAAATTATGCAAGTTATTTAAAATTATATTGCAAAAAATATAAGTATTATATTTTAGAATTGTTAAACGGGAGTAATCAATTTTGGAAGCGATCTACTCTTAATTTTCGAAGCAACATCAGTTTGAAATGCCCCTTATCGGTGTTTGCTACAACTTATTCCCTGTGAGAGATATGCAAGCAGATTAAACATTGAAGCAAATGATAAAAGTTCCTTATCTAATCACTACATAATTAAATGACATAATGCAAGCTTTTAGAAGTATGAGCTACAATTCCAATGAGGGTAAAACTAATGATTCCTTTCTCCTACCGCTTGTTGCTTTATTATACTCACAAATTTCTGAAACATTTAAAAAAATTTTAATGAATTTTTAAGAGCGAAAGTAAATCTAGACTTTGATATTTTTGTTCTTAAACACTTCCATTTTCATACGAACACCCGTTACTCCAATTTATTATAATGTATAGTTTAATGCACTCAGTCAATGATTCAGGAGGATACCTTCAGCAATATCTTTCTCGTAAATAAAACGAATCGTCTTTCGTTGATGTCTAAACCCGGAGATTTGATACAATTTCTCTCTGACACTAATGTGAGCATCACTCACACCAATGCCATCAGCAGATAAGAGTAGTGCTAATAGATACAGTAATGTTTCTCCATCATTCAAATAAGTCAGAATTTTCAAGTAACTTCTGCTTCATCTCTTAATAATCTCATTATCTGAGGATCAGAAGATCAGAATTTACGGCATCAATCCTTTTCTATGATGTTTGTTATTCTAATTATACTGATTATTTCCCTAATGCTAGGTTTGCTAGCTTCCAGTTCATTTGCTGAATTATCTGCCATGCTATTTTGAATCTTTATGAAACTTTGGCCTCTTGTAAATGCGTTTTTAATGCAATTTGTAATTTTTAGTATCGTTTATTATGTTTATTAACTCGAGAGGAACCGTTCCTGTGTTTAGAAATGTTTCTAAAAATGTGTTTCTAAAAATAGCAAATTTTTTTTTTCAGTTAATGATTCTTTTTTCTGGATGAGGTTTATGTACTCCAAGCTCTGATCTCACTGTTTAACTATCTTTCTTTCTTTTTTCTTAAATTAAAAGGTATATTTTAAAACTTTAGTTGAGAAATACACGTGTGTTTTATTTGGAAGTAACGGAAAAAGGATAAATTGAACAAATTTTGAGGTGTAAAATCCGATGTGACACGTCAGAAGACAATGAGACACGTGTCTACATAATTGGCATTCAAAGGATTATCCTATTTTAGTGTATTGTATGAAACTAATTATAGATTTACAAAGTTAACTTCACACAAAACAAAGTACAGACATTAAATGTTTACAAATTTTTATGCGTTGACGTAACGTTCGGTTCTCATTTAGTAAGAGCATTTTTGAAATTCATATAAATTGTTTTTGAATAGAAACATGAAGAAAAGACGTAAAAGTCTCTACAAACCACACAAAGTGGAATTTATTTGTTGTCATTGCAAATCGCCATTCCCTTTATCACTTTGCAAGAGTCAAGAAGCACTCCCGCATCTCCAGAGGCAAATTGAGATGTACACATCACACTCTCCAAACGTCATTAATAGAAAAGAAGACGTTAGTAAGAAATTTCGTCCAACAAAATTGCACTTTTTCTTATTCACTTGCCAATCCTCATTGCTTTTTTTAAAGAAGGAAATAAAACCCGTTCTAAGAAGTCGGCCACAAAAGCATTTACATATGAGTCATAAAGTTCTTTTCTTCAAAGCAAACTTAAATTCTCCGCTTTGCAAATGAAAATAATTTGCATTTTTTGAGTTATAATTCTAAAAATTAGAATTTAGACGTTCTAATAATTAAAATTTCTGAAAGATTTTTAAATTTTAGAAACGTTTTCCTGTTAAATTTTTTATTAAAATCCTTGGTTCGCAATAGAAAAAACAGAAAAACAAACAAAAAACAGCTGAGGAGTAAAAAATCTATTTTAATGCTTGTTTCGGTAGAAAACTCCGGTTGTAAATTAATAATAAATACGATTTTAGAAAATATGACAAGGATATTTCTCCAAATGACAGAATTAATAATAAAGATGACATCTCGCTAACAGCTCAGTTCTATAAATATTAAGATTTTATAAACAGAGAACATATATCACCCCTCGTTACGAAAATAAGGAAGGAAAAAAAAAAGCTGAAGTAAAATCTGATTCTTTAAAAAACTTTTTCCAAAAAATAATTTTTCATTTTTAAAAATATCCTCTAAAAAACAAACATTGAAATCTATAGCATATAAAATGGATACATTTGGTGGAAATGGTTTTCAAACTTCAGGGACGTTCAGCATTAAGAGGAAAAAAAAAAATGATTATGGCCATAAGTAAGTTGTTATTTGAGAAAACTTTGCTCGCAATCTTTCATGCAATCGGCTTATATGACGCTGATATAGTCAATTATGATATTAGTGCCTGAAGCTACACTTATAGATCTACTCCGAAACCAATCGTGCCATCTCAAAACACTCCAACAGAATGATTCCTTTCAAACAGGAACGTGTTTACTTCTACATACTGAATCTCCAACTCTTTATTCATATTCTTTCTTCAAAAAAATTTCAAAAATTCCGAAAAAGAAGAAAAGAAAAAAAAAATATGCACCGATAAGAAAGAAAATAAGGAAGTCCACCATATGCAAACTTTAATGTAAGATAGCTACAATTCTATTGGCCATTTTTGCTTATTTTTGAAGCTGATTGGTCGAGGCGATATTCAAAATGACCAAACATGAAGGACCAATACGTGAAAATAAAAATAAAGTAGATAAGTTATCTGAGTCTAAAAATGTCTAAAATTTGTAATTTTTAGAAAGAAAATTTTGAAAATTTAAAAAGAAAGTTTGATAATTTTTAAAGAATTTTATTTCAAGAACATTTAAATATTTATATTATATAAAAAAATAAATATATTTTTTATATTTTAAGGAATTTTTACCCACTAAACCATCTTAAATGAAATTTTAACGATTTAATTATTAAACAATAAACAATTTTTTTTAAAAAAGAATAATTCGATATAAATCTATACAGATATCACTATATTTGTTTAAACGACTAGACATGCGGATCGACTTCAATAAACCAATATTGGAATGCATCTAAAAATGAAAATAAGTGGATTGGATGATATATTGTGCTTCAGTTGAAAAAAAAAAAAATGCAGGAGACGAAAGACCATTTCGAATGAATTACTGATTATCTGGACTCTAGTTCAGAGGATAAATTGATATGAAGATATAATCTGTTCCTCTTACATTTCCATCTCTATAGATTCGATCACATTCATCTTTCTTTTGCTCTTTTCTAAAGTATTTCACTTAATTTCACTTCTATTACTCAACTTTACACTCAAATTTTCTTAGTTTGACTATTGACATCGATTTTATTTTTCTGTAGATGTAATAAATAGACTAATCAGAGATTTATTATTATAACATTATGTAATTTCTCAGTGGTCTATAGAAAGGAAAATATATAGCCTATATATTTTTTCGTGATAATTATTTATTGATTATACCTTCAAATAATTTAGACTGTGAATCGAAATGATATATATTATGAAAGAAATTTAATATTTATGACTTATATAAAATGCCATTACTTTATTTGAAAAAAAATTCTTTCGTTTTAATTAAAGATGAGTATTTTAAAAAATGATGCAAAAATTACTGTTGTACAATTCCTGCTGTTGTCCGTCAGGCTGTCTGTCTGTCTTTCCTTAATCTCGAAAACAGTGTTAGATAGATGACAGATCGAGTCAGATATGGAAAGATTAGAGGCAGGAGACCTCGATCAAATATATACGATCTTCTAGTATAGACAGGAAGTCACGTAATTTCAATTCAAAATTTTTTCTCAAATAGATGATCGGCATGACTATTGTTATCAGGAATATACAGGGGCAAGACACTACTAATTTGAGGTGGAGAGCGTATATTTTAAATTAAATAAATTAAAACAATATGATTAAAAATTGCAGCCCGACGTTGTGACGATCCCAATGAATAATTGCTCGTTTTCTTTTGCTTTTTCATCCATAAATTATTTAGATTTATTCAAATAAAAATTTGGCAAAATCAAATGATTAAAAAACAGAAAATAGAAGTGATTTAAAGTTTCAAATTATCAGAAAATCTACTTCAATTTTTAGATTCTGTTCAAATTCTCATTTATGCTTTTGCTCAAATTCTTCGCTTTTAAAAGCTCAAAAAGTTAATTTAAAAAACATAATAATAATAATAATTAAAACTGTAGTTTAATTAGACAAATGGCTTATATTAAATTTGTAATTACGAAAAACCTGAATGAAAACAATAGTAAAAACAAATTTTATAAAAGCCGAATTATGAAATTGCTATACTTTTACAAAAATTGGTTCAGTTACTTATTTTCTTTTTCTTTTTATATTTTTTCCCTCTTGGTATTTTTTTTTTTCTAAGTTGCAACACGAAATGCCTCAAGTCGAAACAAATTGCGGCAATGTATAAGTGGAGTGTTGACGCTTCTTCCATCAACAGAAATAAAGCATTAACTTCGCAACAATACGGCACGTCAACAATTGTTTATGATAGACCATCCGAGAGGTTTATTGCAGTTATATAAAAGCGTGTAATTAGATAATGCCACAACATCCAGATACGACTCCATAACGCTTATAGCAATAGTGACAAGTTATTTATCAAGTTCAGTTATAGAAAATGGGATTGCAATTTGCACAAAATTAAAGTTCGCCGTACAAAATAAGTTGCGCAATGATTTTTAAATATCGTTAAGTGAATAACAATTCTAAAAATAGGATTTTTCTAGGGTCTAAAGTGTGTTAGAACAACAGGAGTGATGAGGAAAAAATAGTCTGATCCAATTACTCTAAAAATAGATTTACGTGTCCTCATCTGTAGGGGAAAAAAAAGTTGACGTGTGAATTGTGAAAAAGGATTAAGATCTTAATTATATTCTTCTGTTCTCTTAGTTTTTAAAAAAAATAATAATAATAAGAAAAGAATTAAAATAATTAATAAAGTTTCTAATGGATCAATCTGCAATTTAAAAACTCTACAGCTTTTTAATGTCCTTTTAAAAAATAACAACTCAATTAATAAAAATGATATATTCTTCGTATACTAAATTTAAAAAATATATATATATATACATTATATTTTATTAATTTATATATTTTACGTGATTAGAAGTTGTACTATAACATCAACATTTAGGCCTTTAGTATGCATAGCGTGCATTTATGTTATGAATATTTTATGTCAGATACATATAGGTATATAAAATTTTTAAATGGGTATATATAAATTCACGTTTATAGTTCAGCATGTAAAAATGCCATTAAGTGTTTTTTAAAAATAAAGCTTTTAAAATTTTAATATTTGAATTATTATTTTCGATAATGCGACATGATTTTGTATCGCATTGTACAACGCATTTTATACGTCTAAAATAATTTCTATTATATTTTTAATAAAAAATAATTGATATTAATTGCCAATTAGATGTTTAAAGTAAAAAAAAATTAAATAATTTTTTTAAACTTTTAAAATTTATTAATCTGATTATAAAGAGCAAAATTAAAAAGAAAATAATGTCAAATTTATGTTTTTATTTAAAATTTAAAAAAAAATTAATTTAATTAATTTACTATTATGTAACAATTAATTTCATTTTCTCTAACATTTTAAATATATATATATTTTTTTAATTTAAAATGTTTTTTGCTGTAAGAAAAGCTCGAACATTGATTGAATGTTTTGAATTTTTTAAGAAAAGATATTCATTTATTTTGTTTTAGACAAATCCCACGATAATCATTAATTTTCTTGCCACAATTTAATGGCAGAATTTTAATTAAAAAAGTATTTATCAAAAATTAAACGATGTTGTATCGAATAAACAGTTTCTTTAAAAAATATTTTAAAATTGAAAACATTTAAAAAATTTATGTTTTTGTGTTTTATAAACTGTAAAAATCACAAAAGTTTAGACATAAATAATCTTAAAAATGAAAAAATAAAATTGATATTTTATTTTATAAATAAATTCTCTTTGCAAAAGTTTCATTTTTAAACTGATTTTTGTTTTTGTTTTTTTTTTTCTAAATTATCAAACAAGTTTTTGGCGACAGAATAAGTAAATTTAAATAGAAGTAAGTGAAAAAATAATTTATTTTAATTAACTGTTATTGTTTACTAGTTTAATTGTTGTTTTAAAATCAGTTCTTTGGTTAAATCTAAATTAAGATAACCTTTATCCTGTTCTACTCATCCTATTGTTTCATCAGGCAATATATTTAATCCATGTCAAGGTAAATTGTTTAAGTAAATTATGTGAATAAGAATAGTTATTTTTAAAAGAAAGAGAAACATTTTACAAAAGTAAAAACTCAAATTTTTATTTTTCTCTTTCTCTACACTTTTCTAAAATTAAAATACAGAATAAAAGAATAAAATAAAATATTTATTATTTTCACTACACAGAATCAAATTTAAATAATAAATTTACATTATTTTTACATTTTTATAATATTGATAACATTTAAAAAAAATACTTTTTTTATTGTTTAATAATTTATTTATTTATTTTTCTTAATAATACATTTTTAAAATTGATACTGTTGAAGTAATAGAAAATTCTTAGTATTTTTTTGTTTTTAATGTAATAATAATAGTGTATCTACTAGATATAAATTTAACATATTTTATGTTGTTATAAGGATATTCTGATAAATAATTTCTTTAAAAAATCATTTGTATCTTGCTGTAAATATATAAAAATTAATTCTTTTTATAAATATTTTCATCATGTTTTGCTATTAAATGTACTGTGCTTCAATGAAAATTCATTTTTTTTTATTTTATAAATAAAAATATTATTAAAATATAAAATTTAATAGTAGATAAACTTCTTTAAATTAATTATTTACAGTATCATTTAGTTCAAAGGGCATTAAAATAAATTTAAACAATGTTTAAACTAGAAATAAAGCTCATTATCTTTACAACTTTTTGTATGTATATGTACAGAAATTGTACTAAAAATTATATTTTATGTATTAATTTTCTGGTAATATATTTATTTCTTTACTTATTTAGATAATAGAAACATAATTTATGTTTATAAATGGAAATCTTTACGAGTACTTCTATAATTTCATACATCGCGTTGTTTTACGCAATTTACAACGTTAAAAAGTATATTAATTTACAATTATTTTCACAAATAAGAAAGATATTTTATGTTATTAATGGCTTTTCTATCTACTTTCTTTAATCCCAATGTGAAAATAATAACTATCATCGGCAATTAGCTCGTTGATGAGCTTGCGAGCCGCGACGCGCCGCGTCGCATCGCGCATATTCTTTAATACTAATTTTCTATTACAGTTTATAACCTATCACTTTTAGTATATTTATTTTAAAATATGTATATATAAATAATGCACTTTTAAAACAAAATAGAAGATAAAATTATTAATATTTTAATATCATTTTGGCAAATTTCTCTACGCGCCTTTGACGCAAACAGCTAAATTTATTACATAGATGACGCAACGAAAAGCGTAATTATTATCGTGGGTCAGTCGACGCGACGCGAACTGTATGCATTATTATTAGATGCGCTACGCAAAGCGTAGCTTACTATTGATCGCGCGACACGACACGAACAAATTGGTACTATATTTACGCGCGCGTCGCGACACATAAAGATACGAGGTAATTGAAAAATATTTAAAAATTCTCATTAAAAATTTCAATTTTCTTTAACATTTTATTGTAGAAATAATAAAGAAATTAAAATAAAATGTTTTTAACGCTCAGAATCAGAGTGGGGAAGCCAACTTAAAAATCATTTTAAAAAATAATCATTTTTAAATTAAATTTTTTCCTTATTTACGTTTTAATTTAATTAAATTATCTTTTTTTCTTATAGAAATAAGTTATAAAAAATAAGAAAAAAATTACTAAATTTTATATTTTTTAAAAGCATTTTTCTATGTATATACTTATATGTATATAATTTATGTTAGATTATTAGTCGAGTAACTCGAAAATAAAGAATGGCATCTGCCAAGAGACATTTTATGTTCGCTTTTTATAGACATTTTACTCATTACAACATAATTAAATGATGTTTAATTGTCGTAGAGAAGACCGTTTCCTTTAATGTAAAATGGCAAACCAAGAGCCAGCAATTGTTTATTTTTATAAAAAGTAAATTCGGTAGTGATGTCCAACATGCATCCAAATAAAGAAACGTTTTTATGTTCCAGAGCGGCAGAGATGGCAATTAAATATCTTCACCTTTACAGCTTCATTCTAGATGAAGCTGTAAAGACGAAGCTCTAAAGCTTCATTATTACAGCATCAGCTTCACATCATTTATTTGCTAATCCATACATTAAATATCCTTTTCTAGAGAACATCTCTTCTACATTTACTTTTTACTTTATATTTTCATGTTTATTAACTATATCGATCTTTTTCGAACTTGTTTCTCATTACATCAATGCTTCTCGACTTTTTCTAATTAAGAGATTTCCCTTTCGGTATGTTAGAAGAACGTGACATCGAGAAGAAATGCGGTTTGGGAACGTTCTAGTAGTCCGCGAGACACTAGTTGCATTGCTTGTTTTTACATCATTTCGATTTTGGGCGTGTTTCTTAAATAATAATCTGTCAAAATTTTATTAGAAAACAAAGAAAAGGGTAAATTATATTATGTAACAGTATAAGTATTAAATTTTAGTTTTTTTGAGATGAAATAACTCAATTTAGAATTTTGAATACAGCATCAAAAGTTGGAGCTTTTCAACATATAAATACGGCTTGTATACTTTTTTAACCGATGAAGATATTTTTAGCAACTTCCAAGATTTTCGTTAAGATGCTTCAACGACAGAAAAGCTACAGAACAATAGAAGAAGTAAAGAAGTAAGTAATTACCCCAAGAGACGTCAGCCATTTTTTTTCCTCTTGTGTTTTTCGAACCACTATCTTACTTCACTTATACATGTAATAGTTAATGCATGTTAGACTCATTTATATATAAAATATCAGCGCCATTTATACAATTTTAATTTTATCCAAGAATAACATTAGAAAAACTTTTTTTTTTTTTTTACTGTTGTTGAAACGAATATTAACACGCAAAAATAATGCGAACTTTAATTATTTAAAGTACCATCGAATGAAAGGTGTATACATGTTATTTTAATGAGTATTATCAGTTAAATTTTTCATTGTAAGTACCATCTTTGCCTACTTCAGCATGTTCCAAAGAGAACGTGACTTGTGACGAAACTACCAACTCTCTTTTCTTTACTTAAAGATATATTGCGATCTAAGAATGCATTCAGCTTTACGACTTTGATATCAAAGATGCTAAGATTGCTATTTTATAGCAAAGGAAAAAAAAAAGTATTTTTGGTTAGCCAGAATTTTATTTATTTTTATTTACTTAATGTGGAATACTCTGCGATTCTACGATTGAAAAAACATATTGGAAATACGATTAAAATTCTTTATTTTTATTTATTTTAATAAATATAGGGTAAAAGTGAAATTTTATTATTCTAAATTTACGTATATGGGTCTTAAAATATTATTATTACAGTATATTTTTATAGTATATATATTCATTATGCACGCTTATGGTTTCCATAGGAGAAATGCCTTCGTATTAATAATAAAAGAAATAATAATTAAGTTTAAATAATGAAAACATTAAAAAGCTCAAAATATTATTATTAGATGCTATATTTAATTTTTTACTAATAAAGATATTTCGTAGAGATTATGCTATAGAGTTCGTCCGCCATTTTAAAAACATGGCGGCTGTTAATAAGTCACAATTATTGTATACAAAGTTTAAAGAATAGGAAGTTAAGTGAAAAATAAATCATATTAGAAAATATTTTTTTCTTTTATTAAAAAAAACATTTTTAAAATTATAAAATTTGCATGATGAGACATAATACAATATCGTATCGCGGTGAGGCGCTGTTCGAAACCAAATTATTCGTGAATATTTGTGTCAGAAATTATTTCTTGATAAAATTTAATATTTTAAAAAACAAACTTCGTATGTAAAAAAAAACTACAAAAAAATAGATATAAAAACGAATTTAAATAATACATGATTATTTTTAGTAAAATAATTATGAAAATTAAATCAATAAATATTTTCACGAAAATATTAAATAGATAATTATATGCATTTATCATATTTATTCGTTATGTTTAATAATTGAAACAAAAGGAAAATCAATAACACGGAAAATTTTAAATCATGAAAGATGTTCCTAACCCGCATTGCCATTGCCATCTGGTGACCGAATATTGAAGTATTTAATAGGAAAAAAATTGATTTTCTAATTTTTTAAAGTATAAATTATATTTAGTTATTTTAAAATTAAATTATAAGAATTAAAAGCGATAATTATAAATATGATAAAATGTATAAATATATATATGTGTGTGTGTGTGTGTGTTTTTTTTTTTAACCAGCAAAAAGAAACAAGTAAATGAGTAGAAATACAGTTACATCATATCAATTAAAATGAAAATTTTTTTATCTAACAACTATAAAGAATATAAAATAAAAATTTGTTTATTTTTTAAATTCCGTTTATAATTATAAAAAATAATAAATTATAAGCGGAATGCGATTGATATTAAAAATTATAAAATATCTGTTTTATTTTTAAAATATAATTTTATTTTAATTAAATAAATATAATAATTTTTACGTCAATTACGTCATAAATTGCTTTTAAAATATTATATTTAAGCTCAAAAATATATTTGGAAGTTATAGAAATTAAATGTGATTTTTTTCAGCCAGGTGGCGTAGAGTCACTTTGCATGGCGGCATGTGGCTGTCGTGGTTGTAATTGTGACCTGAAATACTAGAATATTTGAAGAAAAAATATAATAAAATATTATAAACTTATTAACAAATTTTTATTTAAAGGTAAGCTTACCAAAAGACTTATTAATATACTGAATATATTATAAAAATACCTTGTTTATAACTCGTGTCTTACAACATAAAGTATACACGACTCATAAATACAGATCAAATTAAATAGCTTATGTAAAATGTATTAACAATGTGAAAAAATAGATTGACCGTTAACATAACAGATAATTCAATATATAGTAATTATTCCACGTTCTTCAGTTTGATTTTATGTATACATATACATTTGAATTATAACAGCTGAAAAGCTTACTTTATTTAAGTCTCTCTCAAAATCCAAGATTCAAAAGTTGGCATAATTGTTTCTAACTGTACAAATGCACAAAGTGATCTTTGTCATAGTTTTCTGGGAGTTTTCATTTTAAATGCAACCATTGATTTGCACACTTTGTTATTGGAAAGTTAAAGATATAATTAAAGTACCTATCTGTTAAAGTCCTGCATGGTGAGCACATTGTGTGGCATGTCCTTCCCGACAGCCTGTATCCCACTGTGTGATAGATAAAATATGGTGCATTTCAGGGAATCAGAATTCACAGTTGTTTTAATTTTATCAAGATGAAAAATAAAAAAGAAACTTTTTTGAAATAGCAAAATACCATGCTATTTAATAATTAAAAGTTTACAAAATAATTTTTGTAAGTACAGTAGAATCTCATTTTAATGGATTGTGGAACTATGGACTTCTTGGAATAATGGACTTTTTTTTCCAGGTCCCATCACATCAATTTAATTTTACCTCCTTTTAATGGATCTGTAAGTCAGAATAATGGATTTTTTTCTAGCCCCCATCTTTTTAAACTTTGTGTTTTTTCAATGCTTAGTTATTGTTTGGGTATTTCTTGAAATTTGTGGAATTCAATGATGCACTTGTTACATCTGAGATATGTACAATTGAAGAATTGTACAGAGTGTCGGCAGCTGATACAATTGAGGAACCATCTAACGAACATTCTGACACTGGTCCTAAAAACTAAGTTACAAATGAAAATGGTAAAAATATTTTATATTAACATAACTTCTGATGAAAAAAGTTTTTCATATATATTTATTTTATTTTAAAAAAATTCTTTATACGCAAACTAGTATAATACAGTAAAACATTCTTTCATTGAAAATCTTTTCCTTTAACAATAGAGTTGTGCCTTTCAGGGGCGAAGTTTTGAATATAAATAAGGTGACTTCTGGTTTACATCGGAAGTTCATATACAGTTAATCAGGGCCTCCTGCCCCTAAGGTTTCCATATCTGGTCTTGACTTTCATTAACTTTGTTCTCAAGATTAAGGAAAGACAGATAGATGAATGACAGTGGGAATTTGTAAATCTACAATTTTTTTCAAATTGCTGCCCAATAAGTAATAGGATAAGATAGCCAATTTATATAATTAAAAATTGTAGATTGTTGGTTTGGAGGAAAGAGAAAAGCATTATTATTATATTGCTCTCTAATATTATAGCATTTGGGTTATTTTACTTTATGATTTTGTGTTTTATGTATTACAAACTTTTATTTTTCTTATTCAGGTGTTGATTCATAATATAAATGCAGAGATGTTAAGAATTCATCAGCAAGTAATTGGTCTCTTACAAACAAATTACTTCAATGCTTTTCATATTCAAACAAGAGTAAGTAATTATGTTTATTATTAAAAAATTAAATTAATAAGCAACTCTTAACATTGTATGCAAAAAAAAAAACAAACAAATCATGAAACTAAAATATCCAGCAGCAAAAATTATTTTAATAATTAAACTAATGTTTTAAATGACCTTAATTGGTCACTCAACAGGAGAACATAAAATTAAATATAAAATTTATTAAAAAATGGAACATTATTCTATTGGTTGGAGCCACATGTGTCATGGAGGAGATATGCAGTAAATATCTATGTAAAGTTGATGAATGTGTGGTGTCCATTAGTGTATTTAAAAAAAGAAAACACCAAACTGGAAAGATTTTCTGTCTTTATAATTGATGGCTGTTGCTCTTTTAGTTGCATTGTAAATCTCTAGTTTTCAAGATGTTTAATATGGGCCAACTCCCAAGAAGGCTATAAGATATGAGCTTCCTTAAGATTAACTTGAATGTCATTCTCTGCGGCAAAGGATGCTAGTGCAGTAGTTGGTAGATCCTTTTTAATAGAAGTCATGTCCCATATTATATTGAGCTACAGCCTAATATAATTCTACTGCTTTACTATCCAATATAATTACTACTACTACTATTAATTAAATGCTAAGTAATAGTAGTAGTAATATAGCCCAATATAATTTGGCTTTAATATATAACTACCAGGTTTGGATGTTTATGTTCAGTTTTTTAAAATGCTTAACTTGAAAACATTTCTACGTTAATGTGATTTACATGTATTAAAAAATATGATTTTTTCATTTCCTATAAATCATTAATATCAAAAATGAAACTATTTAAAATGTTTAATAATTAACATTTTAAAATTGTTATATTTATAATAATTGAAATATATTAAATGGATATATCACAGATTACCTGCAATCAAAATATTAATTATTTTATTGCTAGACAAGACAGTTCTATCAGCAGTTTTTCTCTTCTTCAGTTCTACAGGCATTCAGAAAGTAAAGATGTATCATGTCTCGCACATATTTACTTTCTGGATCCATATTGTAATTTAGCATTAAAGCAGATATAGTTGCCATCTGTTAATAATTAAAATATTGGGAAAATTATTTATTAATTGATTTAAAAATAAGCGTTTGAAAGCTTGCTTGATGTTGCTTTCTTGTCACAAATCTGATCCATTTTTGAATGGAATTGTCACTTGTGATGAGAAATGGATCTAATATGACAATCACAAACATTCATCACAGTGGTTGGACAAGGATGAATCACCAAAACACACTCCAAAGTGCAATATTCATCAAAAGAAGCTGATGGTGAGTGTTTGGTGGTCTAGCGTAGGTGTGATCCATTATGATTTCATGAAACCTGGCTCGTTGATCACAGTAGAAACATACTGCAACCAACTGGATGAAATGATGCAAAAATTTAAAGAAAAACAGTCTAGATTGGTCAACAGATTGACTCCTATCTTATTGCATCATAACGCTAGACCACACACTGCACAAATGACTGTGGCAAAACTACAGGAATTGGAGTTGGAACTTCTTCATCATCCTCCATACTCACTAGACCTAGCCCCCACTGACTACCACTTCTTCTGCAATTTGGACAACTTTTTAATAGGAAAACAATTTAATTCTGACAATGCTGTAAAACTGGCCTTCCGGGAATTTATTGACTCGTCTGCCAGGGTTTTATACCACTGGCCCGAACAACCTGCCGCTTAAATGGCGAAAGTGTATAGACAATATGGATGCATACTTTGATGAATAAAATAATTCCTTATATTTCTAAGTTATCAACCATCAACTAACTTTGCCTTTTTTTCTACAAATTTCATCCTTGATGACCTGATATATATTTGTAATGCATATCCATAAAAATGAATATACCTGTATTAAAATTTCTGATAATTTAATATAATTTTTATATTCATTTTATAAATTTACATTATAATTATGTTAAGTTATTTCATGTTTATATTTATTATTTTTTATTTGTTTATCCCTAGAATACAGTTATTTTGAAGAGAAAATTTCCAATGAGATTGTTAAAAATAGGAGGTCCACCCAAAACAGTAAAAGGTAGAGAACGTATTTATGAAGTGGTAGAAAGTACTAGTTGTGTAAAGAAACCAGATATGAAAGTAATTTTGACTACTTTTGTTGAAGGTAAAGTTATCTTTTTATTATACTGTAGACCTCCCTATAACACGGGTTCATATAATACAAATTTGTATAACACAGCGAAAAATTGCGATCGTGTTTGTATAACACACTAAAAGAGACTTGTATAACATGATAAAACGTCATCGCCGACTCGTGTCGTGACAGGATTGGCCGAATCTGGACCAATAGCAAACATTGCACAAACTGTTGAGTTTAAACGAGCAGTGGACCTACTAAAAACCATTTATTATTTAATGGCCATAAAACTTATATTTATATTAATGATGTCTCTAAAGTTCAGTGAATTTTTTGCAGAAAAATAACTTATCAGGAAACATGTGCTCACCGTTTGATGAGCCTCTCCACAACGAAAACAAGCTTAAGCAATGGCATCGTCAAATGGTGCACAGTCAGTAAGTAATCCTACAATTTTTTGTTTATAGCATAGCTTATATGGATTATTCTCAAAAAGTTATATCTGATTTGGAAATGTTGAGTCAAATTAGTCTAAAATCGATTAATTTTATGGAAGAAAACCTTTCAAACAGCTGTAGCCCCTAAACTGCACACATGCTGGGCCGGGATTGGCTCATGTATTTAAGTGACTCATACAACACGGATTCATATAACACAGAACATATCTACCGTCTTATAGGGGGTCTACTGTATTTCTGCTATTTTAAATTATAAGTCATATAAAATTTTAAATGTTGTTAGGTTATGGAAGTAGGGGAGACATCATTTCAGTACGACCATATATAGGCAGAATAAAGTTAATACTCCCAGGACTTGCTACATATGCATCTGAAGAAAACATTGCTATGTTTGAAGAGGAAAGAAAGGTAGTAACACTTATGGTTATTGCTGAAATTGCAAATAATTTTTACTCTTAAAATATTTTAGGCTATATATTAATTACATGGTGTTTTTAAATATACATTTTAATCTTAAAATATTTTGAATATAGCTACAGGAAATCCTTCTTAATTTGGACTCGGACAGTTCAAAATACCATTAGTTTGTAAAATGTACTATTTGTCCTGGCCAAGGATATAGAAGTTTATATGTTAAGGAATTTGGTTAGTTTGAAATTCAATGTGAAAATTCTTTCTGAACTGTGTTATGCACATATTAACTCATATATTTCAATTGAAATTCAAGTACCTCCATACTGAAAGAGAATAATAGACTATGAATAACTCTGATCTGATTAACATGGCTTTGCTTTTACAATATCATATGTTTGGGTGCCACCTACCCCTTTTCCTTTTATCTTAGCCCTCCTAGTGTCCACAGGGTGGAGAGAGTTAAAATATAATTTAAAAAAAAAATCTCATATTTGATTGAACTGAACAAATTATGTCGAATTTTTTGTTGTTTATAGAAATATTCTGGTGAACATTACAATTTTTAGGTGTTAGTATTCATTTCCTTTAAAAATTGTATACCTCAATTTGCCCCTTTTTTTCTGCCAAAAGTAACAAATCCTGGACAGAATTTATTACTTGTTAAAAGAGAGAGAATGATTTAAATATTACATTTTTTAACAACTTTTTTTAAACTTCAAGTTAATGTAAATTAATTTTTGGAAATATATTATAATATTGAGCGAGATCTATATTTAAAAACATTATAAACATAAATTCTATAAATTAACTCCTTACGGTAAAATGCTTTTTTTTATTTATAAATATTAACATAAAATTACAAGTCTCTGATAAAGTAAAGCAGTTTACTATAAGTAATTATGCTAATTTTATCAGTAGAGCCACAACTGTTTTAGTTGATGTCAGAAAGATTATTTCTAATTGTAAATATCTTAACTTGATTATTATTTTTTTAAATTTTAGCTATTTCTGTTTTTAGGCTGGTCTACTTCCTCCATCTATACCATGCTCACGCTACATGTCTGAGGTTTGTATTTTGCTTATTTTATTAACTGTTTAAAAATTTAGTCTGTATGTCAATAACTTTTTAGAAAATGAATTGTCTTAATTATTAAATTAATAATACTTAACAGATGAAACATGCAAAATCAAAATCATAAATGAAGTTTGAAGTTAGTTTTTCTAAATTACTAAGCATTTGGCTTTTAACATCATAATATACAAAAAAGAAAAACTTTTTAAAATATTTTTAGTGTAAGTCTTCAATGTTACATTTTTAAAACAAATTACAGTGATACCTTGGTTTTCGTCGATAATTCGCCCTAAAACAATCGATGAAATCCAAAATTGACGAAAACCAAGGCAATTATTTCCATATGAATCAATGTAAATCCAATTAATTCGTTCTAGACAGTCCAAAATACATACCAAAAATACATTTTATAGAGAATTAATATCGTGTTAAATACTAAAAGCAATAAGAAATTAATATAAAAAACTAATCTAAAGGAAAGCAATGGAATTGTTTAGCCTATATCACCCCGTGATAAAGTGTGACGTAATTGTCATGTAATAGTAGTATGCATTTATGATGGTTGCATTGCATACAACTACTACGTCAATAATGCCTTCCGGGAGGTCCATTTAAGGCTAACTGGCCCCTATTCAGGTGTTACAGATGTGGAGAAAACCGGAAAACTTCATGTGACCAGCCCGTCCTGGTGAAGCACGAACCCATGACCAAACTCCCAGTGTTTGGGGAACGGAAATGTTGGCCAGTGGTGGGTTGTCACAGGGTAATGCTCACAGAACCAGAAATAACACCACACTGAGCCAGAAAATGCGTGGATCACCCTTTGTTTTTGCAAAATTAACAGTGAGGTCACTTGGGCACGTTGATGAAAACTGAGACAAATTTTATGTGAAAAAAATCGACAAAAGCCAAAGCCGAAACCGACAATAACCGAAGTCAACGAAAACTGAGGTATTACTGTATAATACACTGATGAAGTTCTTAAAAAGTATTCCTGTGCTTACTCAAATTTATATACTTTTATAAAAATTAATACACTATATATAAAATTCTAACTTTATTAAAAGTTTTAAACTAATAATTAAATAGAAATTGTAACAACTGCAAATATTTGTTTGTTATAATTGTGTTTGATTTTTCATAAATTTGATATTTAATAGTCAAATCAAAAAGAATAATGAAAAAATACTATTTTACAGAATCAGAAGTATTTGTCTACACATATTTTTCCTGTGGAGATGAACATGGAAGAACCTTGGACCATTGAACCTTGGCATATAAAAATTGCTTTTCGAAAAATGGTAAGTTTAATGTTTAACAAATGCTAAATAACTAGCTTAACATAAAACAGAAAAAAAATTGTTTGTATGCATGTATACAGTCAAACCTGTTTTTATGCGGTGGATAGGGACCGCATAAAAAAATCGCACGAAACTTCACGAGTGGCTATAAAAAATAGTTTTCGCAACACAATTTAAAAAATATTTTTTTTATGCGGTCAATAGGGACTGCATAAAAAAAGTCTCACATAGAAAATAACTCAAAACCGTACGAAATAGAATTTATTGACAACAGATGTCAGCACTTGACTGCATCGTCTCGTCTATCGTCTGTTTTACATATTTTTGTCCAGGTGGTGTTTTGTTGACTTAAAAAATAAATTATTTCATTTTTTGCATATTCATGTAATAATATTACTATAATAAGTTCATTTATGCTATAATAAGTTTATTTAGCTATAATAAGTCAACGTGAGACATGACAAATCGCACAAGACTAGTCGCCAACTATACCGCACAAAAAAAGACCGCATAATAACAGGTTTGACTGTATATACTTTATTTGGAAAATAATGCACCATAGGTATACCTGACAAAGTAAGAATGCAGCCCAGCAAGCACAATATGCAGGGTTCTGTCAGTTTGTTATGTTATGCAAAAATAGGAATAGCAACCTTTGTACCACATATGTAAAATACTGACTGAGCAATTAACTACAAGGTTGTTTTAAATTAGAAATAAAATTACGTATTAATTTCATGTTACTTTGTTGAAATGAAGGAAAAAAGAAGTTCTCTTGCAAACTCCAAGAAAAATGAAAGTATTGACAAGGACGTTTTACTATTTCATGAGGTGTTCGAAATGGGCACCCTGCACTACCCGATAGTATGCAAGGCAAATCATAAAATCTTCCTCAACCCTTCTAAGCCAGTCAACCATTATCTGTGTAGAAGGGTCAGTTATGCATTGTCATAAATCTACAACACTTGCAACTGCTGTTCGATAAACACTGTCCTTTATGTAGCCCAATAAAAAAAATATAATGGCATCAAATCAAGAGTGGCAGGGCCTTGGATATGGACCTCTTCTACCAATCTATGTTCCTGGAAAAGTGGCATGTAACCATTTTCTAACTGGAAGACCCCAGTGGGTGGTTACTCCAAGATATTAGTAGAAAATTTTATCATCAAGAACAGATGTCTGTGAACAGTAGTCCAACTCTTCTACTAAGAGCTCCAAGTACTTTTGAGAATTAATGGTGTCATCAATAAAACAGCCTAAGAACTCATCAGTCAAGTAATCCAGCCCAAATGTTAACATTCTGCTGATGTTGAGTATACTTCATTTGCAAGTGATGTGGATTTTCCTGCATCCAGTGGTGCATGTTAGTGAAGTTTACCTCACCACAAACATAAAGGGACATTTCATCCATGAAACAAATTATCCTGAGAACAGTAGAGCCAGTGTTGACAAGATCCATAAATATTTCTTTGCAGTTTCTATGAGAGCAATAAAATTTTTTTTATCAACTTGTATGATTATTTCTGCAAAGTTTATCCTTGAACTGTAGACTTCAGGAAGAAGCTCTTAATGACATCGAGATTTATTCAGATGATAGCAGAAACTCTTGAGAACAGTATGCATAGATGTTGACCCAATTTATGACTCCACAGCCACAAGTCAAATGGAAGTAGTTGAGATTACTGTGAATGTGGCTATGATGTCCTTAGCTGTGTTGTCCATTGAGTTGTACAATGGACAACACAGCTAAGAACATCCTGGGGCATCCCAGATGGTAGTGCATCATCCAAGTCATTCATGTGTTGAAATTTAACTACCATTCTTAAGATTGTATTATGTTGGGGGTAGGACTGATTGGGATGTAATGCCTGGAATCACACATACAACTATACCTTCAGTGATGTTGCAATCTTGCTTCTCTGTTTTTGTATATCTTATTCTTTCATACACTGCTTGCACTCTGCTAAACAAACTTTAAATATCTGTGTGGTGTAACAGAATACTACCACCACAGACATAACAACTTGCGTAATTATCATAACAATGGATCTTTGCAAAGAATATCTTTTCTACTGATTATTGAAAACTGGCATCAGGAATTTACAGCAGTTTTTGAAAGCACTTTGTAAATGTACAATCTGCAAAACTTATCACAGACAGAAGATATGTATGATCATCCATCAGGTTAATGTTGTCAGGTACTGTTTACCACAGGAGCACCTGACCACATTAAGAATGCCATCCAATGACTGACTGTCAAATACTGGTGTCATCAATGCTTTACTGGATAGCATTCTTACTTCATCAGGTGTTCCCTATAGTGCATTATTTTCCAAACACCCAGTATATATACACATTCAGTGATCCTTCCATTTATGAAAATTTATATTAATGTGGTTGAAAAATTTTTTGATTAAAAAATTAATTTATAGAAATAAATGATGATTATATCAAAAAGGGTGTTGTTTTGTCACCAGTAACCTCTTGTATATTTAAAAAGACTAGTTAAAACTTTTCTCCCTCAGTAAGAGTAAAATATTGTATTTGAGAATATGGAACAGATTCCTATTTTAAATAATTCTCCATGCTCTATTTCCATTTACACAGTTTTCATTTATGTGCTATTTTCATGGAAGCAATTACTGTATACGCAAGTGTCATCTTTAAAATAAAAACTATTTTCTTATAAAAAAATTTAATATATATAAAATATTTTTATTTTTAATGGTAGAACATTGACAGAACATTGTTAGAATAGATATATTGATATAAAAAAAATAAATAGCATTTTTTAATTAATTATAAATAAGAATTTGCTTTAAAAAATTATTACTTTTGTTCGAAATTTATGCAGATTTTACTTATGCTTAATAATTTGACTGAGATAGTTAAGATGTCTGCCTATCTATCATTCTTGGAACTTCGGATAGAATCTGTATAGTCAAAAAATCCCAGAAATTTCTTGGGGAAGTTTTTCCTGGATATGTTGGGCCTTGTCAAAATCCATAATGGATATGATTAAAAAAGCCCTTTTAGTGCCCACAAGGTGGAAATAATCAAAAAATGAGAAAAAAAAATTACTATAACTTTCAATAATTTCCATTTTTTTGAATAATTTTATAAATATTATTTTCTTATAATTTTTAATAAAATTTTTATTTAGGGATTCGTTGTTCCCGAACATACGATCGAGATGCCAAAGACAGCCATTACAGGGCCTGATTCAGAAAAGGAAAATAAAGAATTTGCTGTATATGTCACGGTATATTTAGCTTTATTTCTTATTTGTATCCCCCTTTCTAACAAAACGTGTAGAAGTATGGCAGTTTCAAATTTAGGAAATATTTATAAACTGATATTTTAAAAGTTATAAAAAAAGACATTTTAATTTATATTTTGAATTTGATATCCACATTCACAATGATGTTAGTTGAAAATGCAGTTTTACTTATTTACATTCGTTTCATTTATCTAAATAGATGAGTAAAAAGTACAAAAATAATTACAGTAGAGAGTCGTTTATCCGAATCAATTGGGGACCGGGGTTGTTCGGATAACCGATTATGTACGAAAAAATATTTTAACCTATCCGATGTTGAAAATTTTCTCCGTTGCGTGTCGCTTCCTGTTGAATTTTCGTCGATTTTAAGCCTAACGAAAATTTTTATAATAATAAGCGAGGCTATTGTATTGTTAAAAATTACTTCTTTATTTTGTACAAACAAAATAAATATATTGAAAAATATAAAAACAAAAATTATACTTTAGAAGTAAGTATCAAAAAAGTTCAATTCAGCATGACACAGTCCGACTGGAAAGCGTTCGGATAAACAACTCTCTACTGTATAACTTTTTAGCATCAACATATTTTATACAAAGCACCAAACAAAATTATTTAATGAAAAATTTCTATATGCAAATAGGTCAACACTACCAATTGCAAAGTTGTAAACAATATCTAAATTTATTGCATTTCAAAAAAATGAAACTGAATCAAATCCTAAAACATAAAAATCTGATGATCACACATTTACTTTTGTATACTTAAAATGACTCCAAGCAGTGAATCAAATTCAAAGACATTAAGCATTTCCTGTTTCTTATTAATAGTCATGTTTTGAAAGTTCTAAAAGATATATTAAATTCTGAAATATCAAACAAAGCTAAAATTATTTTGTCATCCTTTACTAGTTTGAATTTGGCATTGTTATCCTATTTCCATTAGAGGTTGAAGTAGTTTCCATTTGTTTCAACATAGCAAAGAGAGCAAGATAATTACAATATTTATTACTGCAATAATCAACTGAGGAGAGATTTTTATTAAAACATTGAAGTTGATGCAGGCTCAAGGGGAGGACGATAAATATTTGAAAAAAGTTTGCTTGATTTTTATATTAAAACATGAAGCTTACTATTTTTCCTTTTATTTCAGAGTGTCAGTCTTTCATTTTGTATGATTAATTAATCATAATGAGCAATTATTTATTGTGACATTAAAAATTGCAGCCAAGCATTGTGACAATCATATTTTTTATTTAATTTAAATTATATGCTCACTACCTCAATTAGTAGTGTCTTGCCCCTGTACATCATACTTTTCCTGTTAGATGACTGGCATGACGCTGTTGCTATCTAACTCCTGTTGGGGGAAAAATTTGAATTGAAATAACATGACTTCCGATTTGCATTGGACATTACATACATACATATGTACTGTACTGTACATATGCATCATTACATACATATATAATTAATCAGGGCTTCCTGCCCCTAAGCTTTCCATATCTCATCTTGGTTTCAACTATTTAATTCCGTTCTCGAGATTACAGGACAGACGGACAACAGTGGCAATTTATAGCTATACAAATTGCATTCAAATTGTATGTATGTATGTATGTAATTTAGGCTATCTCAACTCGGTAACAATTGGTATAGAATTAAGAATTCTTATTTGGAATGTCTACAATGTTTTGTATTGTTGCCAAAAATGACTTCTAAAGAACAAAATTTAAGTATTGGATAAAATCTTGAATGAAATAAAATACACCATGTTCACATAAGAATTGGGACACACACAGGTTGATGACAAAAGTAGCTTTCAGCAATGTTTTTCAATATGATGTTGAGCCACTTTTGGCCCAAAATTCCAACAGATAAGGAATGGAGAACATCCCTTCACCTGAGGAGAGCTGCATATAGTGCTGTGGTGGACAATGAGCAATGTGACACTGTATGGATATGGTGTTACAATTCAATCCAGAGAGGATCAACAGGATTAAGACATGGATTTTGGGCTAGCCCATCAAGCTCAAGAAAGTTCTGCTCATGATTATATTGCAATACTGCACATTGTATGATGTGATGCTTGGTTATGCTAATAGAAGCATAGAACTGTGCCAAAATATCACCACTCAGCAAGTAATGCCCCTGTATCTACAGATCTGAAAGTGGACTTCACTGTAATCAAAGGCCCCAGTCTTTCCCTGCAGAAACACACCCACATCATAAGATTCTTATCCAAACTCCACTGTTGAGATGATAGTCATGTAGAAATCAGTCTCCAGATAACTGCCACACCCAAGCATGGCCATTCACCTGGAAGATGAAGTATTGTAATTCATCGATCCACAACACTTGCTTCCACTCATTAGCATTCCAAGAATGGCGATGATGTCCATTCACTGTTCTGACATTAGGCTTGTTTGCAGCTCACATGTAGTTTCCTGTGGTATGTTCCAGTTGCCTGTGAGACCACTTGAGCAACTGTTTTGGCAGATGATCATAATGCCAAGCATGGCCAATGATATTTGTGAATGGATCCATTTACAAATATCATTTTGCCCACAGCAACAGATTATAGTGTGTCCAATACTTTTATTGACAGTGTATTATTTGAATGAATAGGATAAATTTTAAGATATGAATCTCATTATAAATTGTAATGCCAAAAGAGTAACCACATCTTATTTTGCAAATAAGATATGACAACAGTTTGTTTAGCACACTTGAATCTAATCTCTACTAAAGTTAGAAAGTTGGATTTATCATCATCATTAATTTAATTTTAAAAAATATGATAAAAATTTATTTATCTTATTTAGTACTTGAAAAATATATATTAAGAATTTTAATTAGTTTTTATATGATTTAAAATTATTTAATTGCAGATTAATGGGATGAGAAGATTTCCAGTTCGGTGTCGCATCCGACACTGGAGTGCCAACCCAAAACTGATGACTGAAATTACACCCGAATGGTATACGGAACCTGGTATTCCGCTGCTGAAAGAACAAGAAGACCTTTTATCCAGTATGGGTCCTCCAGAACCCCACGAATTATAAATTAGGTTACATAGTAAAATTATTTGTATAAACTTTTATTAATAAAGAGTAAAAGAGAGAATGCCAGTGAAAAATTTGCAATATTCTTATATATGAAGTGATCAAAAAGTAACTTCACAAAGCCGAAACTACACTTTTATTGCAGAAATAAACCCTATGTTTTCATCTGCAAGTGATTGTGGTTTTGCCAAAAAATGGCAAATCTATTTTTGGCATTTTTCACATTAACAAGCTTTTAGTTTATCCTGGCCTCAAAATATTCCTCTCTCTGTTGCTACAGCCACCCAGCAATGAAGCTTTTACTTCATCAGTGTGAAATGGCAACTTTGTGTGTTCACTTTCTCTCACATTTGAAGGAAGCAGAAGCCATATCTGGGCTGTAAGGGAAGGATGAATCTCCCATTGAAATGTCAACAAAGTCATAATCTGATGTGCCATATCCTTGTTCTCTGATACCACACAATAGGGCATGATATTGTTTCCATATATCTCAATGCTAATGAATGAAACCTTCTTGAAGTGAACTATGAACTGCTCAAAACTTGACACACTTTCCTAACCTTATTCTCATTGGAAATACTATATTAGAACTGTCTTGCACTTGTGCATCATTCTAAGCAAAGAATGACTCAGATTGGCAACACTAATTACCTACACTGGAATCACACTCAACAGCATTTTAGGCTTTAAACTGCATGCATGCATTTCTGGAACAGGTTTAGGCCTTTTTCTAGACAGATATAGCTCAATGAAGCATAGTAACTAATTGTCCCTGGAATAGGTGATGGTGTTTGCAAAGTTGCAGATATTGGCTTTAGAGAAGGAAGAATGGCAAGTATCCAGTTATCTCTTGCTTCAAGTTGCTGTATGCAAATGTGATGGAAAGTATTACTTAATCACATTGGGATGGTTAACATCAATATACAGGTCAAGCATGTCATCCAGCATCTGTTTGAATTGTTCACTAAGATTGATTCCCATATCTGAGAGAGGAAAGGACAGCCTTGGTCAGCAATTAATTTTCTTGGTGGATAATGTCAATGACTGTACAGCTAGCTATAATTTGGGTGACTACATAGCTTGAGTAATTGGCAGTGGTGATAATCCATTTGTTGCTGCAGCACAACGCAGGAAAATATGTCTTGGAAGATCAATTCCAATGGTTTTGAAAGATTCTCTTGGCTAACAAGTGGAGACTCCCCCATTATTAGACAGTGACAGAGAGTCTATTTTAATATGCCATAAGCAGACTTTTGTAGAATAAGTGGGGCATTCAAAAAGTTCCCAGAAAGTGGTTGTTATTCGTAAACAATTCTATATTTATAATTAATTGATGCAAGCTTAAACTTGTTAAGATTTGTTTTATTAGGTGTGTGTGTTAAATTTGAGAATTAAAAAAAAGTAATATCACCATCAAAGACTTTTGCTACTTGTTAAAGTGAAACGTTTTATAGTGCAGTGACTAGAACTAAAAAGTACTGATTTCTGCCAGATGAACTTAGAAAGGTGCCAACACCATATGGAAAAATGTTGTAACTCAAATGGAATATAGCTTAGAAAACTGAATTTAGCATTTTATTTTTCCTCTCTTTATTTACACTTTCTGGGAGCTTTGAACACCCCTTGTATTACTATTTCAGATAATACAGGTTCTAAACTGAACTCGATGGTCAATACAAATACATTAGAACATACATGATACACATTCCATACAAACTGCAAATCTATAGAAGTGCATTTTATTACAATACATATTGTAGAGAATATTTTATACATTCAGTAAATAAGAAACACACTCCTATACAACTTTTCACTAATCATATGGTGCCAGCATCACCTTTTTCATTTTAACTTCATTGTGTTTTATCACGAATGTGAAGGAAAAAGCAAAATGGTGTTTTGGTAATTGAATTTTGTCAAATTGTTAAATTTTGTTGTGTATGATTAAAAAGCAACAAATTGATTTTTACATATTTTTATTATGCTTTAATTGTTGAATATTTTAGAAATTATCTTAAAGGATTCTCTTTTTAAATTTTAACATCAAAATGAATAAAATCTATTTAAATATCTCAAAACATGGTTTTTACCATATTATATTGCATGTATTAAACAGAATATATGTACAATTATTTACAAATGTTCATAAATTAAAAAGTGAATACTGTTTGAATTATGTACATTAAATAAATAAATATTATAGTATCTATAAACAAACTTCATCAGCTAACCCGATATACATTAAAGCAATACACCAACCAAAGCCGAATTATCGGGCTAGAAACGGCTATAATAATAATTATTATTATAGCCATTTCTAGCTCAATAATTCGGCTTTGGTTGGTGTATTGCTTTATTATAGTATCCTTATACTATATAATTAGTTTTTCAATTCCTGTTACAGGAAAATTACCATGTATAAATGCATCAACTTGTTATAAGCAATATCATCTATGATATAACTTATACGCCATTATTTCCATTGGAGGTAAATAGAGTGCCGAACTCTTGCTAAAAATGGCCTTCTGATTTATGAATGAAAGAGATGTTTCCTCAACCAATGGTCCAAAGTCATATGGAAAAAACTGATCGAGGGAAATCTAAAAGGATATAAAATATTTTGCTTGATCAAGACATATCAAATATTTTAGATATTTTGAATTTTAAAAATCTTACTTTTCCATTTTCTACAGTACAGTTTAGTCCATATGTTTTATATCCGCATTCAAATCCCAGACGGTGCAGAAACATGCCAGTAGAATTAGATGGAATGATAACAGAATTTGATGTGGGGCTAGCTAACACTCTTAAATTAAGGAGATGAACATCACACGGCAAAGAAGTTCCTAGAGGTCTAAATTTCAACTTCATATTGTCTTTATTTTGTCCTGTTAGACCCTGGCTAGGTCTCATTAGCATAATAAACATAGGATGTAATAATGATAATAAAGCATGGTGAGCAAACAGAGATGGATAACTTAAAACCTTCTCTGATTTCTAGAAAATAGATGATTAAAAGTTTAGATTAAAAGTGTAAAATTATTTTTAAAGAAAGAAATATTTTCATACTTTATTTTGAAAAGAATATGAACCAATTTTCTTTTCTATTAATATTCTGAAACTACTTGGAGTACGTTTGTTATCTGTAACACCCTGCTGCAATCCCCTGTTATCATCTTGATTTAATCGGCGATCTAAAAACACTTCAATCCAACCTAATTAATTTTTAAATCATTACTTAAATTATTTAATGATTATAAATTTAAGAAAAAAAAATTAATTATCAAACCTGGTTTTAAACAAGCAACACCCAACGGTTGAGCTGTCAAAAGAGAGAAACGAGTAGTGTTATCTTGGAAGTAAGCCACTGTAGACATTGGATATACATTTGCCTGGAGTGGCAGTTTTTCAAAAGTTTGTCGTTTCATCATCTAATAATAATTATGACTTGTTTGTTTATTATTATTAATTTTTTAATTTCATTATATAGAAATATATTACCTGAAATCCATTCAGATCAGTATAAAACTCACTATTATTATTAATAATATTTGTATGGATCCTCATGATTATTTCTTTATTAGTTTCTTGTGATATATCAACAATGTTGTATATATCAATTCCATTTCCATCTGCTCCTGTTAACAATATGTAAAAATATATAAATTACTATAATTACAATTATATCAATAGAAAACATTTTAACATTTTATTTAAAAGCAAACTCTAATTTACTATTGTGTTAATGACAAAAAATAATACTACTAAAAATGGCTTTAAAATTAACTATGAACATGTTGGATAATTGTATACCTGGTGAACTTTTTAATTTGACATGATGTTCAACGTTTGGAATAAAAACAGTTACTTCAGAATAAAGAGGTCCTTCTAAAACCCTTATGCAAGGTTGACTATATTTTAATATCTAACAGAACAAAACAATTTTAATTTTTATTAACAAATGTAAAATATTGCATTCATAAATTTTATAAAATTATAAAAATGTATTTATGTGTAAATACTGTAGATACAGTAAACTCTAGTTTTAATTCAAAGGCACCATAAAAAATTAGAAGAAATGAATCAGAAATGTTTAATGAAATAAAAATTTAAAATTCAATTGAATCTTTTATAAATATGGAAGGAGAAAAACATATTTTATATTTTATTTATTGAATCATAAAAAGTATACATTTCACGTTTTGATTCAGGAAACGGAATCACATCTGCTCTGAAGGAACAAACCTCAGAGTTCCTTCAGGGCAGACTTGACTTAGGGAAAAGGTAAAAGTCACATGGAGCTAAGTCATGCAAGTATGGTGGGTGTTCAAGTAATGTGACTCCCTTCTTGGCCAAAAACTGCTTCACTGACAGAGCAGAATGGGCTGGTGCATTGTCCCAATGGAGGATGTCCATTTTGCCACAAGTGTTGCCACTTTCTTCTGACCCTTTCCCGCAAAGATTCTAGAACTTCTTTGTAGTAGTATTGGTTCACGATTTGTTCCACTTTTTGCATTTTTTTCCCCTCAGTTTTTATGTGCTGGACTGTCCAGAACGTTCGTCGTCTTTCACATCCTCTCGGCCCACAAAATCTCCTGTGCCATTCGAACACATGTACGAGAAAGACATGTCTCTCTATATGCTTCATGTAGTGGTGCAAACATTCAGTGGCAGTTTTTTCAATTTCAGAGTCGATGCGTTGCTCCTCTTTCAAGCTGGCCATTTTTCCGATGCACACTAACAACATGTTCACTTGCAGTTGGCATTCACAACAATCTAATAGCGGTAGCAAGTTGAGACTCACTGCGCTTGTTCTAACTTGTTCAAGGTTGTTCATTCACTCACTCGGGCCAGAATGCAACTATTGCATGCAGGCAATCACAGTCTCGTTATTTTCTAGCCACACCACATACATTGGTCAATATGAAAATATTGTTAATGTTTTTATGTGTATTTCAGAGACAATGTACAAAGAATGTATAAAAACATCATTCCCTTTAGCCTCTCTTTATTTTAACTTATTTTTAATAAAAATAGAAAAAAAAAATAAAGTGTTCCTCTGGATTTATTTTATTGGTTAATACTGTATTATCAAGTTAAGAATCAAATTTGAGCAAAATGTGCCAAATTTGGCTCTTAATGAGTGATAGATTTTGATCCATTCTAACTAACTTCATTCTTCGAAAATTCTGTAAGCACCACACATACAAATAGACAAATCTTTTCATAAACTACTAGAGAAATTTGTTTTCAATAATTTTTTCAAAGCCATCTGCTTAATATTTATATAAAATTTGATAAATGAAGTCACCAAAAACTTGAATAAAAAAATGTTTTAAAAAAATCTTTCAGATATTTTTCTACATTTCATGGATATTAGTTTATAAAATAATATTTAAAAGACATTTTTATGACAATTTACTTTGTAACTAAAGTATTTGCCATATAATAGACACTATGAGATGACTGTTTCCATCTCTGTTTTCAACTATTGTTACAAATAGTTTTAATGTATTCTCCATGAAAGTCTGTCATATTCTAAACTATATAGACTATTACTTCTTTTTATTTATAGTAGTTTCTACCTAAATTTCTACTTAATTTTCAATCTAATAATAATTATTTATGTTTTAATTTAAAAAACAATATCATTAGGAAAGACTGGTAAGTAAAAATTGCCAATTATTATTTCCCACAAACAAAAACAAAATATTCTTATGGAGTACTTTATTATCATTATTGATTAGTGAAGTGATATATATAATATTAAAATGTTAAGATTCATTCACACTGAGTGGATTTGCCAGAAAAATGCAAAAAGTGAAGCAGATTTCGTGTCATTAGTGATGATGTTTCTGGGGAATGTTTCTGTTTAGTGAATTGTGCTGGCACTCTAATGTGTTAAACTTTTTCACTAGCCAAGTTGGCATAAAAAGAAAATCCAAGATGACAGCACATGCAGTCTATGATGTGGAAAAATTTTCGACTGAAATAAGCAATGCTTTATTTTTGTTTTTTCCTTTATTTTTAATAAAGGAAAAATGAAGCCATCTTGTTAGAATGACATTTGCCTTCACTTGCAATTGATTGACTACACTTTTCACAGTTCTCATCCCATGAAATACTATTGAGAACCAAATTCACTGTGGAAAAAACTTCTGTTTCCAACTAGCAAATATCTGTATAAACAAGCTTTACAGTAATTTTTGACTCTAAAAAATATGCATGTATACTCAAAAACCATATCATCTGCTTAAAATATTTTCATTTATTTTCTACTTGTCATAACTTAATTTATTGTATAAAATTAAGTATGTCAATTATTTTTGTGACAACTTTTTAATTCTATATTAAATGAAAAAATTCTAGCTTATATTGTAGAAAAAGTTAATTAGAAGCTATAAATTATTTGTAATATTGAAACAAATAAAAATATTAAATAGAAATAATAATAATTTATAAATACCTGAGCATGAGTATCAGGTAAAAATAAATAAGCTCCACTTCGATCCCTTCCTTTTTTCCTAGTTCCATACATAAGAAATTTAATTTTCATATCAATTTCTGTTTTATCTTGTTTTAGTATTAAATGCTACCATCAAAAAATATATTTATATTAACATTCGCATAGAAGAAATAAATTTAAAAAAATGTTTTAAATCTGTTGTTATACCTGTAGCATACCATCTTCACCTGAAAAGAAAGCTGTTGCAAAATGAGATTGAATAGAAAATTTTTCAGCAGTATCTTCCATTGAAATTGGAAAAACTCTGAAATATTAATTTCTATGATCAAGTTTCCTACAGAATTTTAAAAAACATTTTTAAAAATAATTTTATGAAAAAATACTCACAAAGACTCTGGAACTGAATCAAAATTAAATAATGTAATTGATGCTTTTGCATTCCTATGCCCTTTAACTAGGTGAATTGTATATTGTTGCAAACTCAAACCATGAATTTCAGCCAAAAAACATAACTGTAATAAAAATATTTTATTATTTGAAACCTATTACAGATAAAATTATATAATATTTTTAATATCTGAAAGAAAATTTTTAGAAATTAAATTTACTATTAATTAAATTTTTTGTACAATATAAAAATTATAGTTTAAACACAGATTCAAATATTTCTTTGTTAAATGATAAATAAATGTGAGACTGTTAGTAATAATGTCATGTGATTAAAAGTAGCTAATAAAAAGAATGAATGAGAATGTGTTCTCAATGAAGACTATTCTGACTGAGAATGAAAAATAAGGATTTACTAAATTTTTATTTCAGAAAAATATTAAGTACAATTTAATCATAAGCATAATTATAACATAGTTTGAATTTTGTAATAAAGTATGTTATACAGATAAATTAACAATTTTTTGTTAAATAATCAAACAGAAATTAAAGTGACTTACTGTATTTACTGTGAGTAAATACAGTAAGTCACTTAAGATATAAGATGAGGTATAAGTGAGGTTTTTATTCATTTATCACAGCTTCAAATTCCTAGGTTGTCCTACACATGCGAGCAAAAAATTCTTTGCGTTTTTGCAAATAATTTTTGTGAACCGTGTATTCACATTTTTTACTGGATGCTTACCCCCTTGTATTTAAAAACATAAGTATTTTATCTGGATCGTTTATATTCTTGTATATAGTCAGGCATAAAGATGGATAGCAATAGAAAAAGCAAAGTTTTTGAATTGAATTCCAGATTGAAATTCCAAAATCACACGGGAGCACAATATAAGTTTTAATCCATTTCCATGTGAAAACAGATGATTATTTGGAAATCAGAATTCGGAGAAACTCATAAGTGTAATCGACAGAATGGATTTGACTGTAAAAAAGTTTCTGATTGTCCAGCTTTACATGAACAAATTTTCTTGTTGATTTTACAAGATTTTTCCTTAAAGTTTAAAATGCGAGTAATTTTTGCAGGACAGTGTGTGCATTTGATAATATTTTATTTGTAATTAAACAAAATAAAATTGGAATTGTATTAATAAATCTAATTATCTTTATTTTGATCTTTAAAATCACACCTCGTCCTATATGCAAGGTCGTCTTATATGAGAGTAAATACGGTAGTTACAATAATTATTGGACAATTCATAAAGTTAAATGATCATTAAGAGTTTATTAATTAAATTAAATACCTCAAATTGCTCTTCTACAAACATTTTTCCTTTAAACACAGGACTAACTTGACTTGGCACATTTCTTCCTTTAAAATCTAGAACTTCTACAAATGGTGTAGATACATGAACAATAACTATTTCTTTTCTCAGATATCCAAGAGAATTATAAATGATTAATTTGCTGTATAAAAGAAATTATTAAGAAATTGCATAACAAAATATATTGTAATTTAATTTTATTTTATACATACATATATAATATTACACACACATACACACTTCATCTTTGTACAAGTTAATTTTTTTTCTATTTTTTCTATTAAATTTTTTTTAATTTCTGAATTGCTAATTATGTAAAAAATTTTGAAGTGGTAGATCTGCTGCTTTAAAAATCTGAGAAATAATTTAAAATATTAACTTCATATGGTTAATAAACATTTATGAAACTTTTATAGAACTTGGATTTTTGATAAAGACCAAAATTTTTCTATCAATTAGCACTTAATGAAAAACTTTGCTAATATGACTATATTTTTAAATTTCAAAATAATTCTATTCCATTTATAATATAGTCTTTTGGCTGAAGATCATCTAAATCAAAGTCAAAAGTGATTCTAATTAAATACTTTGGTAACTTTAACAACAATGAATCAAACAGATAAAGTTGTTATTATTATTATTATAATGATGCCAACATGCAAAGTTTTGTAAACTTTCATGATGGTTTTATATGTAATAATAATATATATATAAAACTATCATGAAAGTCACAAACACATACACACAATATCTACATATAAAGAACTAAATGAAACATTAGAATGGCTTAAAAATCATTAAAATGTAACAAATATTTTTCTTGACATTATTGTGAAATTGAAATTATCAAATCTTAATATATTCCTATCTGCATCTTTAACATTGTAAAAATGTTTCAAAGGCTTTATTACTAAGTATAAGAATAAAACTCAGTTATAAGATTATAGAATAGCGTATCAGACACAAGGTGTTTACTCATACAAAAATCAGATAACTTTTAATTACATTTTTGAAATGTAATTTTTCACTTTCACTTTATATTATTTTACTGCATTTTTAATTAAAGAGAATTTTTTGAATTTATTGTTTAATATTTTTATTCTTATTACTTTAATAATGTTTAAAAATTATTTAAGTTGTTATTATTATTATTTATTGGCTTAAGGAATAATTCATGAGCATTACTTCAAATTTAAAAATACATTTTCTAATATTTCTGCATGCATCAGCAAAATGTCTTATATTATTTAAGAGAGAACTTTTTGCTCTACAATGGTGAAATGATGTTCTGCAAAATGACAAATGCCCATCCTCACATTGCCACTATGACCAAAGCTGAGATTCAAGAACTCTAATAAGAAGTGCTGCTTCATCCTCCATACTCTCCAGACTTGGCACCATCAAATTTTCATCTTTTTCAATCGTTTTCAAATGCTTTGTGCAGTGTATCATTCAATAATGACGTAAAATTGAGGACTTGTTTGGATGAATTCTTTGAGTCAAGATTAGGAGATTTCTATCACCAAAGCATCAAAAAACTTATTGAATGATGGGAGGAAGTCATAAACAACAATGGTGAGTATATAATTGATTAATTTGTTGTTGTTTTTTGTTTAAAATAAATTTGAAAAAAAAAAAAAAAATGCTCATGAATTATTCCTCAACCTAATAAATTAAAATTTCATATTTTAAGGAATAAATTTTTCAGTAAAGATTTATAATTAATTTTAAGTAATAGAGATTATGAAGAAATTTTAATCTTTGTTCGTGTAATAGATTCTAATTGTGTTTCTTTTGTAATAAAACAGAGAGGTTGTGGCCGTCGTATTCAGCCCAAAACGTAAACGGCGGACATTTGAGCACCACCATCTGGCAATTCTAGAACATTGATAATGGCATTCGCTATAGCATGGTGAGTATAAGATTGGTTTAAACTTCATTTTTTTGTGTTTGGGGTTAAAATTATGACGTATTTTATTAAAATAATGATTATTTAAGCACATGAATAATATTGTAAAGAAACAGACAATTTTAATCCAGAAATTATTTAATTATTCAATTTTTTTGCAAGTGATGTGAAGTGCCTACAGAATTTACATATATTTGTCTTCATAATAGCTTATCCTAATTCTGTAGGAGTAGGTTTGTTCTTCCATGGCATCTTCTACCATCAACAGCGTAATACGTTCATAAAATTTCTAAAAATAATTTCCTGAGCTGCTTTCGGATTTATATAAGCCACTACTTCCTCAACAAAAGTATGAGATAGTCCTATCGTATGGTAGGAGACACGATGCTAATTAAAAATAATTATTTAGTGTTATTAAACATCCTATAAATACTTTAAAATAGTTTAATTTGTTTATTTACCTTCACTGGTAACATTCATCATTGTTAAACGTCAATACATCAACTGCCAACACCAATACATCACCAATTGGATAATACGATTAAAGATTATAAATATATAAATTTATTTATAATCTTTAATCATATATATCCAAAAGTTAACCCGATTATTTACGGCAGTTGGTGATGTATTGAGTTAATGTTATCGGGTTTAGTGAGTGTTTAGTTGTTAAACATTTTCGCTAGTTTTCAACAATATCCCATGAGTCAGTGTGTGACGTGAACATCACGCACTGACTCATGGGATACGTTGTGGCACATGTTGTGAATGTGCACCGCATCGTATTTTACTTGGAGTTAAAACGTCAAACGAGTACTTCTGCTTGCCATACAAGTTTAACATTTGTACTTGTGCCGCAACCTCTCTAATATTTTTACACTTGATGATAATGCATAGCCATATTATTTTATTTTCATCACTAATATATAATACTTATCATCATATTCACTTCTAGAGTATTAATTTAAATTACATTTCTGTTCTTAAATAAAAAGAAAATTTTAAAAAGTTTCTCACTTACTGAGATTTTTTTGTTGCTGTAAACTGTATGACTAATTTTTCTGGTATTGCACTATGATGAAGTTTTATCTCATCCTAATAATATATTAAACAATATTTTAATAATAATATTCTGTATTAAAATAAATAAACAGTAAATTTATATGGTTTATTTTATAAAATAAAGCATATAAAATATTATTATAATATATAACTTATAATACAACTTACCATTTGAAAATAAGAAGAATCAATTTCATTATCTGATAGAAGATATAAACTACTTTCTGTTATTATATGTTGAAGTTTTTTTAATGCTATAAACATTCTATAAATATTCAAACAAGAACATTTATTGCTAGTTATTTAAGAATAAATTTATAGAAGTGAATTTAAAATGAATTAGTTTAAAATTTAGGGTTTTTTAAACACGAATACAAATATTATAACTTTTTATTTTAGATTTACCTGCTTGCATAATCATTAACAACCGTATCTTTTGATGTTCCAGTTATGGCATCGTGATGCTGAAACAAACCTAATGTACGCCTAGATTCAACCAAATCTTCCATCAAATTAATTATTTTTTTAGGATACTGCATCATTTGATTAAACATAAATGCAAATAAAATCTCTGCCCCTCTGAAAGATAGATCAAACTATCACATCAAATGAAGCTCATTATAAATTATATTATTATATTTTAAAAATTGCAAAGATCTTTCCACAATTCAATTACCTAATAACAATACATATTTAAAGTTAAAAAAGTTATAAATTTTTATAATTTTATATAAAAGTATTTAATGTTAATGTATAAAAAATTTATTGTAATGACTGAAAACCTTAAGTAAGCTTCTAAAACTCGATCCATGTTTTTATAGAAAGGTCTTGATGTAAAAAATCCGCTCCAGTAATGATCATCCCGATCGGCATATGTAAAGAAATCACCTGCAAGGGAAGGAAAACCAACTGGCAAATTTCCATCATCAACACCACTTTCTTCTCTAACAGCTGTAAAGTAATCATCTAGAGTGCCAAACTGTGCCTATTAAAAATATATAAATTTTGATTAAAACATAAGTTAATCAAATAGTACCAATTAAGTGATTTTTTTAAATTATATCAATACCTCAACATTCCAATCCTCTTTGTTATTCATAAAATCAAACAGATGCTGATAGTTCTGAAATTGTTGGTCCCACTCCAAAGACTTTTCAAACCTAAAATCATCCCCAAGAGGTACTAATAATACATTGGTACGAAATAATTGAGCCTTTTTCTTATATTGATCTATTAATAATTTAGCCCTAAAATAAAAATTATAATTACAAATACAAATAATATGTTCCAATTTTATGTAAATATAAATAGTATACACTATTATTAGTTATATTCACCATTGACATTTGTAAATTTTTCAAATCAATTTTAAAAGTTCCAATTAAATACTTCATTGATATAATACAGATCTATCATAAATAAAATATTCAACTCATTAAATAGCAATTCTACTTATTTTCTGAATCATAGTAAAAAGGCCATTTGATGAGTTTTGTAATGTATTGTACAAGTAAATGTTTACAATGTAAATTATAAGAAAAAGTGTATGTAGAATCTATTTTAATTATATTAATTACACTACAATATTAACTTCAATAACTATTAATTTAAATGGACAATGATAAAAATTATCAATAAAATTTGTTATTTCCTTTCTTATTGCAGGGATGTACAACCTGCGGCCCGGAGGCCACATACAGCCCCCTTTCAATGTTTATGTGGCCTGCCGATGGTACAGGCCAAATCTCTTCTTTTGAAGTTTCTAAGTATAGAACTTCTTCCCTTTCACAAAGTCATTAGCACCCAACTGTTTTATGACTTTCCCTGAGGTGAGAAATGGGGGGTTGAAGTTAACACACTTTCTGGTTTAGATATCGAATATTTTAAGTCTAATACATAGTATTATAACGATTTTTAGAAGAATCAAATAGAATAAAATGATGTTAGAATGTCATTTCCTATGTTATCAGGAAGTTTCTATTTTAATGGAAAATTTTCAATTTTATGCTTCGGAAAACTTGCTTATTTGTATAAAAAACATCAAATAACATAAAAATAAGTGAAAATAGCACTGAAAACCATGAAAACAATGATTTTTTTAGCATTTGTTTACATTCTAGATTCTGTTTGGTATAGTCGAATTTGAATCAATCTTTTCTGAAAAGATGCTTATTTGTCAACCTAATGTCATTCAAACTAGAAAATACCAATCAGAGTTCAAAAAGGAATGTACAAAAGCTATAACAACCAATTATTTACAACAAAGTCTCTCCATAGACAAACAATGGAAAAAATGTTTAATTATTACATTGGACCAAGAAAATTAATAGCTGGAATAGTCCAGCCCCCCTGGTTGGTAAACTTAATCCTAATCTGACCCTTCTTCAGAAAAGGTTGTGCATCCCTGCTTATTGGGATCACCAGCTATATTCCAATTAGAAAATTCTTGAGGATTCCGTGCATAGGAACACTACTGGTGATTCAATGATCCAAAACTTATGATTTAATTATGTTTATTTTAGTTTAATATTGTGATCATTGTGTTGGCATTGAGACAGCCATGTCAATGTTAGCCCAAGTCAGGATTGACACCATCTGTGACTACAGGTGCACAGGCACCTTCTAAATAATTATAATAGCATGAGCAGTGAGAGAATGAACATGCTTGGATTGAAGGAAAGAGTTGAGAGACAGCATACCAAAAACAGCGTACTCCAGTATGCATTTAACCATAAAACAACTATTTATTCTTCAAGTAAATATAAATTCAAAAAAAAAAAAAAAAATATATAAAGGAGAGCTTAAACTTTTATGCATGCCTATCAGAGAAAGAATGTTTACAATTGCATACATGGGTCAATAAATACCTGGATTTGTGATGTTCGGTTGGACATCCATAAGAGGAAAAGGCTTGGATATGATATGTCCTGAATAGTCCGCAGTAATTAGTTCAGAGTGGCCAAGGTTCGGTAAATGGCAAGAAAGTGAGAAGACTGGTGGTGGAGCACGGTGAAATGAGCACACACTTCAAAACAGGCAATGAAACTCTCTATTGACCTTCCTTCCCCTCTATTTTTATCTGTGGTTATTTTCCCCTGCTATTCTGATAACCCTATTTGATAAGATCATGTAGGGAGCTGGTGGTTAGTCCAATCCTCGATTTTTTACGACACTTCCTTTGACGAGTAGTTTTTATTGAAACATGTCACAAAGGAGGTATTATTAGTGGGAAAATCTTGCAAATTTCCTCTCTTGAATTGATTAATTTGGGCTTAAATATTCTTTTTTCTTGAACAAAAATTAAATAATTAGGATTATCAAATTACAAAAATATTAGCCCAGGTTCTCACATCATGTTTATTTTGGTGTGTTGTGTTTATTTAACCAAAACATAAACTGCAAGTTTTGGATCATTGAATTACCAGTAGTGTTCCTACACACCTGCAGATGCAGGATTACAGAATTCTCAAAAATTTTCTAATTAAAATTTGTTATGTTTTAAATAACAAATTTTGATTAAGTTTCAAGTTCTGATTCATTGGATGCTATAATAAGAGTATCATCAGCATACCTCAGGTTGTTAACTTTTCGGCTCCCAATGGAAATGCTTCCATCCCAGTCATCTTTTATTCATCCTGCCCTTTCTCATTATTATTTCAGAATAAGCATTAAAGAGTAAAGGGGAGAGAATACATCCTTGTTTTACACCAGCTTCAGTTGTAAATGGATTAGACATAATTTTGTTAACTTTTACTCTTGCAGAGTTGTTCTCATATAAATTTCTGATCATCGAGATAAGATGATGTGGGACTCCCATTTTTTGAAGAGCGGGCCATAATTTGTGCCATTTTACACAGTCAAAGGCTTTAGCATAGTCTATGAACACAAAGGTAAGCTTTGACATTAAATTCATAGACCTTTTCGATAATTTGTCGGACATTCAAGATTTGTTCACAGGTTCCTTTAGTAGGAATAAACCCCATCTGTTCTTCAGCTATTTCAGGTAATAGGAAGGGTTTCAAACAGTTATTAATTATTTGGAGCATTACTTTACTGGCATGATTGATTAGACTGATAGTTCTGTAATTGCTACAATCTGCTGGTGCACCTTTTTTATAAATTGGAATATTGATTGAACCATTCTTCTGGCCATCTCCCTAATTTCCAAATTAAGGAATAGATTTTATGAAATATATCAACACCCAATTCTCCCATTGATTTTAAAATTTTGCGAACCCGCCGAATATCACCATTGCCTGTATCTTTATAAATGTTTGGATGTTATAATATCCAAATAATTTCCGCTTATTGTTAACCTTTTTGTATTATTCTGAAGCATTACTTTTAAATATTAAAGAAAAGTAACAAAATTTCTGAACTTCTACCTTTAATAAAACTCTGAACAAACCATAAAAATAGTTGCAACTATTTTTTATAGTTTTATAGTAAAGCAATTTTTATCTTCTTTTTTTCATTGTACAGTAAAATACTTATCTAATTAGATATATAATGTTCATCATAACATGGCAATCACAATTAATACTACAAACATAAATCTAGATGTGTAACATCACATACTTTTGGAATCAGCTTAAAAGTCTTAGTATAGAGAATTTTACATTGCCACAACCTTAACTTGGTAAAATACACAAGCATCAATTTATTTTACAATTGCTTTTAAATGAAGCAACTTCAAGATAAATTTATGCTTGAATATTTTATAATTTAATGTTTGAGTGTATAATATTAATTTAGAAATTTACTTGATTTATTTAAATATACATTGCCAAATCAAATGCAAGTCTAATATTTAGTATTAGATTATCATTAATCTAATGCTAAAAAATAAATTTTAGTGATTAATGTTATTTTATCATTCTATGGATATTTATATTTATGCATATTTACCTATCTGCAACATTTTTATCATTGATAGGAACTGGCGGTATTCTCCATGGACATTTCATTTTACCACCAGGAAGCCGTTTGAAATCGAATTGACAGCACACTTTAGGATCTGGACCACAGGTATGAGGGACATCATAACTATAGAATGGCATCATATGACAGAGGATATCCGTTGTATGGTTAATGTCTATATTAGAGCAAAATTAATCATTCATAACTGTTAATTATTTTAAGAAATATAAAAATTATATTTAAAAATTAAAAAAAAAGTCAAACAAGTTATATATTTGTGTATATTGTTGTAGATTTAAAACATAAAACATTCAAATTCTTATTTTTTCAAGCAACAGAAATGAAAATTACACAAAATAATCTATATAAATAAACATGTAAATGTTCGTTTGTTCAAAATCTTAAATTTCCGAAAATTCTTCACCGATTGCTTTGAAATTTTGACACAATGTTGCATTCGAACACACACGCGTTTTTATACATCTACTATTATATAGATGTCACAGGAAATTCCCCCCACGAGGGAGAAGGATAGGATTAAGTGAATAACTTGGCTTCTATTATATTATTTCAGATGCAGCTTTTTGCGTTTTAATAGGGTATGTCACGAGAATGTACACTAAAAAGGGATTTTTTGAAATTTTCCCCTCCTGGGAGAGGGAAAGGATTAAAGCTTATCCTAAAGAACTCAGCTTCTACTGTACTATTTTAGATGCAATTTTTTATTTTTAACTGTGTTTTAGTAGGAGTAAAACATGGGGATGAAAGAAGTGTATTTCTTAACAATGGAAGTGTTAAGAGAAAGCGACATGCAAGATTTACAGGTGCAGATGCAGGTGCAGATGCATTTTTGCAGCAAATCGAACATTTTTTTAGACCTATCTAAAAATTCTCTAATTAGTCTGGAAACAGGGGGACCTAATTCTTGCATTCTGTAAAAATGAGTAAGATTGGTCATAATCTAATAATCTTAATCTTTGCTATTGTTACTTTTTGCCCAAGCAATGCAGGGCTTATCTGCTAGTATGCTAAATATAATGAAATTCATTATTCAAGCAAGAAAATTCTCTTGAAATCAAGGTTTAAGAGATTAGCTTAATGTTTTACAGAATGAATAATTCTAATTTGTAGATAATTATTGTTCTAAAGCAGTGTTTTTCACCTTCTCATTGCAAACTGGTAAAATTATGGATAATTTTACATAGACCAGTAATTATATGCAACTATGAATTATGTTTATTTATTATGCTTATCTAGAGTTACTGTAAATAACAAAGTATGCACAGTAACTCCAGATTATTATTTAAATGCCACATGTAATCAACAGCACTAGCATAATGAAATTTTTTCATGGATCAGCACAAGTCCATAGACCAGCAGTTGAAAAACGCTATTCTAGAATATATTCGAATTATACCATTTCTAAAGTTTCTGAAAATAAGATTTATAAAATGGAAAATCAATCTAAAAGTGCAATAAACTCATACTAACTTAGACTTTCCATAATTTGGATAGATTTTCTTCAAAAAATTGTACAGTAATTTTAAATTTCTTGACAATAGAAAAATTATAATTTTTTTAATAGATGAATGCAAAATCAAAATAACTTTAATCAGATCTACCTACAAAATACACTACCTAAATTTGTAGCATGGAAAGTATAACTCGGCTACTATGCCATACATAAATGCGAGGAAATCTAATCTGCTGAGCTCTTCAGACAGGTAAGCTATTTTTCACCAAACAAGTGTTGCTGAGATTGTATTGGTTACTTACATGTTACATTAAGCTGAACTGTTCATGTTTTTTTAAAGTCATGGTTTCAAAGCATATGGCCAAGGTATTTCATGTTAGAAAGGAAAGTGCAAGATAAAGACACTTTAGTATACTTATTAAGCTCAGTAAAATTTCTGTATAGCTAATTATAATAAATTATGGCACTGTAACTTCCCATTTTTGCACATTATTGGAGAAAACACTCCGCTAATTCAGATTTTTGTAATGTCAAACAACCTTTATTACCTAATAGTCTGAGTTAGCACAGATTTACTATACAGTAGAGCGTCGGTAAGTGGAACGTCGGTAAGTGGAATGGCCGGAAAGTGGAACGATTTTCAGTCAGACTGTGTCGTGCTGAATCAAATGTTTTTGATACTAAATTTACTTCTAAAGTATAATTTTCATGTTTTTTATATTCTTTAATATATTTATTTTGTTTGTACAAAATGCAGAAATAATTTTTAACGATACGATAGCCTCGATGATTATTATAAAAATTTTCGTTAGGCTTAAAATCGACGAAAATTCAACACGAAGCGACACGCAACGGAGAAAAATTTGAACAACGGACAGGTTAATGTATTTTTTCGTACAAAGTCGGAAACTGGAACAAATCATTAACTGGAAGGACCCCAGTCCCCAATTGGTTCCACTTATCGACGCTCTACTGTATTAAGAAACACTATTAACCTGAAAAAATACAACAACAAAAAATTTTTAGCAATTTAAATCTTGTATTTATAATTCTGTAACTCTAAAGTGATTTATTAATTTCTACTCAGTAATTATATGAATTCTTTGTTAGTATTATTATATAATGTAATATGATTAAAAAAATTATGGTAAATTACTTATGTAATTCACAAACCAATTAATAAGATAATCAATAATAATTATTTCTCTTTTGAAGTTTACTAAAATATTAATTTCAAGAAGTTTTGGAATGAATCAAACTAAACATAGGAAAATAAACAGCATGTAATAGGAAACAATAATATAAAAATGAGTGAGAGTTTTGACTACAAATGATTTTATAACTATTCATAGAAAAGATTATTATATTTAATTAATTAATTAATTAAATTACCATAAGTATATAATTATAATGTCCTAGATCAGGGATGGGTGGCCACATCCCTAAAAATATTAATGCGGGCTGCATGCGGCCCAAGGGCCATGGGTTGCCCATCCCTGTCCCAGATGATGACAGAGAGAAGATAGTGTTCACTAAATGAAACTAATGAATTGTTTTGATATATTAATTTAAAGGAATCATTAATTCATATTGAGTGTATGTGTGTGTGTGTGTGTAAAAGTAAATCAATGGATGTAATGTAAATTATTAATTAATATAAGTGAATTGTGAATGATTTGTAGATTAATAAAAACAAAATTTATGATTCTTTAATCAATTCAATACAACTACAAACATTATGAATATAAAAATATATTTTATACATATAACAAATAAACTCTGATTATTCTAATAAAACTTGAAATCTGCTTTATTGAAGCAGAAAGAAACAATTGTTAATTTAAATTGTGTGCACCAATAAAGCAAATTTTAGGATGTATATTTTGTAATTTAAAATTTGTAAAATTTTTATAATTTGAAAAAGAATAAATAATCTTATAAATTTTTTTCAACTTAAAAAGAGATAAATTTAAACTCTATTCTAATTTTACACTCAGTATGTTTTAAAATATTTTTCATTACAATCAATTTAATAAAATTTTTATTACCCCACTCCTGTCTCCATAAAAATTCTAGACTTTTATGCAAAGCCAAATTTTTCTTAACAGAATAATGCACTCTTTGAATCACCATGTTTTCTAAATCCATACGTTTTAATAAATAAGCCATTGTAGGAGATAAACCAAAAGGATCAATGGCCCATCCATTTTTTGGTCTATATTCTGAAAAAATAATTCATATTAAAACAAAAAGATCAAATCATTTGTTTAGCAATACATTATATTACTTTTAATAATCAGCATAATGCATTACATATCTTACGATAATTGATATATAAGTATTAAGCATTTAAATTAAAATTTAGTTTAATACGAATTTTGAAGGATTTTATTTATGAGATATAAATATTTGAATTATTTAAAAGGTATGTTGCTGCAGATTTTCGATGTTTATATTGAAAACTGTGTGCAAAAAGACAGCAATTATTGTGTAAAGTTTTGTGAATACATGAGTGAAGATAAATGTTGGGAAACTCAAATTGCATTTACTGAATGATATCTCTCTAGATTTAAAAAGACTAATTGCACAATTGAGAATGAATAAATACTTTTTCACAGTAAATAAAAAGTAGAAGTGTTGAACACAAAATTGTGTTAATAACAATCACATGGCTTTTCCACCTTTATTTAGTTGATACGGTACACGTTTCGGGCCTTGTGCCCCTCATCAGTCAACTAAAATAATATAAGAAATAGTGTATACAGCATTTTAACATTATTTACAGGCAAGTTGTATAAACATTTTAAAAACATATGTAACTTACCAGTCTTCTCCCAGTATGGCACTTGCACACGGTAAGTTTGCACATTACAAACCCGAGAATTAGAAGGTTATAAAATTCTTGTACAAATATTTAAATTAAAAAGGTGCATCTATTTAATAGAATAAAGTAATAAAATTACATCAACTATTGGGTAATAGTGGGACAGGTTCTTACTATTAGTTATCTTCTTTCTCCTATTAGAGACGATTAATGTACTGTACGTTTTCCAAGTTTGTTTGAGCACTTCCTTTGGTATGTTTATGTTGAGACGAATTTCAGAATTTTTCTTATAGACGAATTTGTAGACAAGTCCTTCAAGTGTAAGCTTTTGTTTAAACTTTCTTTTATTGTGCGATAGTTGAAATTTACACATCCACAAGAGCTGAATTATTGGGCTAGAGTTGGCTATAATAAATAAATAATTAATAAGACAATTTGGCACTAGAGCTCGGCGTTAGGCGCCATCTCTTACTAAACTTAATAATTATAATAAATTAAATAAATAATTTTAATAATTTGGAACTGGAGAAAAGAAATCGGCCCGAAGGCGGGACTCGAACCCGCAACTTCTGCTATCTGTGCAGACATGTTACCAGTTAGCGCTAGTTGCGGGTTCGAGTCCCGCTTCGGGCCGATTTCTTTTCCTCCAGTTCCAAATTATTAAAAATTATTTATTTAATTTAATTATAAATATTAAGTTTAGTAAGAGATGGCGCCTAACGCCGAGCTCTAGTGCCAAATTGTCTTATTAATTATTTATTTTATTAATAACCAACTCTAGCCCGATAATTCGGCTCTTGTGGATGTGTAGCTTTGTAACGGGTTAGTCGTTATTTATTATAGTTGAAATTTACATAATAACGTGGAGAGGGGTTGAAACGAATTAAAGCCCTCTGTTGGTGTTTTTTGGACAAAAGTATTAAGATTTATAGTATATTTAGCCAGTTTTTATTTATACTTATACTTATGTTTTTATTTATACAATTTTTTGAGTTAAGTATAGCTAGACTTTCTTTGAACTTTCTATTATATGTGTCTTTTTCTTTGTACAGAATTTTGGTGTTGTCCTTATCAATATTGCAATTATTTATTAGGCAGTGATCATGGAAGACAGATTGCATTCTTTGATGCTTCATATCAGCTATATGTTCTTTTATTCGTATTTTTAATTTCTGTTTTGTTTCCCCAATGTAGGTATATGGATTTTTGCAAGTACATGGTATTTCATAAACTACGTTTTTGGTTTCTTCTGTATTTTCATCAGGTTGTCTTTTTCTTTTGTTATTCGAGATTGTAATTTTTCATATTTTGGTGCTAACTTTATATTTATTTTCTTCATTTCTTTGTTAATTTCTTCGTACAATCCTTTTATATATGGAAAGCTTTTGTATTTTATATCTTGGTTTTTTTATCTTCTGGATTTGTTTTTCATAGGTTAACATTTCTATTTGTTTTTCCCATGTATTTATCAATCGGATTGGGTATCCATCTAATACGAACTTTTTCTTTAAATTATTTAAATGCTTTTCTATATTTTCAAGTTTACTAGTTCTATTTTTAATTTTCTTGTATTCCATGAAGAAGACATTTTGTTTTATATACAACGGTATTTGGAAACTGTAGTTGATAGTTTTTGTGATAGTACAAGGTTTTTTGAAGGGTTCAAATTTGAGGCTATCTGTATTCCTTTTGATTGTAATGTCCAAATAATTTATGTTATTATGTATACTGTCTTCCACTTCGATTTTAAACTTAATATTATTTTGTATGTTATTTATGAGCACGTTTATTTTATCTATTGTAATAATTGAGGTATCGTATATAATTATTATATCATCTACGTAACGTTTATAAAAGTTTATTCCATGTATTTCGTTTATCTTCTTGTCAATGTCTATTGTTACTATTTCTGCAAGCTTTGGACCAATAACTGAACCCATACTTATGCCTTCTTCTTGTGTGTAGTAGCTGCCTTCATATTCAAAATAGTTGCTTTTATAAGCAAATTCTATTAAGTTTATTATTTCTGGTTCTATGTTGAGTTTTGTTAGTTTTGGTTCTATTATGTCCCATGTTATGGACGGATACATATCAGTAATACCTAGGCTAGCAATCTTCAAATTTCTTTCTATTTTGAGTTTTTTGATATCATGAAGAAGTTCGTCGGTGTTCATTACGATAAATGTAGAGTTTTGAATAGGTCTCAGTTGTTGTTTTAGGAATTTTTCCAAGTTATACAAGGTTGAATTCTTAAAGTCTATTATTGGCCGTACGTTATCACCTGGTTTGTGGGTTTTTAAATGTATGTTTATTTTCAGTGTACGATCGTTGTTATCATTTAGAATGAATTCTTTTTCTTGCTTGGTTAGTTTCTTTTAATTTCTGTAATCTAATGATTCTATTTATAATTCTTTTTGTATAACTTCTTTGGATCAATTGGGAATAGTCTAAAATTTTTGCTTTCCACCAGATCATATTTTTTCTTTTTTATCCAGTCTGAATGTACTATGATAAGTTGTTTGGACTTATCTGCTTTAATTATATCTAATTTGTTGTCTAACAAAATTACAATCTCGAATAACAAAAGAAAAAGACAACCTGATGAAAATACAGAAGAAACCAAAAACGTAGTTTATGAAATACCATGTACTTGCAAAAATCCATATACCTACATTGGGGAAACAAAACAGAAATTAAAAATACGAATAAAAGAACATATAGCTGATATGAAGCATCAAAGAATGCAATCTGTCTTCCATGATCACTGCCTAATAAATAATTGCAATATTGATAAGGACAACACCAAAATTCCGTACAAAGAAAAAGACACATATAATAGAAAGTTCAAAGAAAGTCTAGCTATACTTAACTCAAAAAATTGTATAAATAAAAACATAAGTATAAGTATAAATAAAAACTGGCTAAATATACTATAAATCTTAATACTTTTGTCCAAAAAACACCAACAGAGGGCTTTAATTCGTTTCAACCCCTCTCCACGTTATTATGTAAATTTCAACTATCGCACAATAAAAGAAAGTTTAAACAAAAGCTTACACTTGAAGGACTTGTCTACAAATTCGTCTATAAGAAAAATTCTGAAATTCGTCTCAACATAAACATACCAAAGGAAGTGCTCAAACAAACTTGGAAAACGTACAGTACATTAATCGTCTCTAATAGGAGAAAGAAGATAACTAATAGTAAGAACCTGTCCCACTATTACCCAATAGTTGATGTAATTTTATTACTTTATTCTATTAAATAGATGCACCTTTTTAATTTAAATATTTGTACAAGAATTTTATAACCTTCTAATTCTCGGGTTTGTAATGTGCAAACTTACCGTGTGCAAGTGCCATACTGGGAGAAGACTGGTAAGTTACATATGTTTTTAAAATGTTTATACAACTTGCCTGTAAATAATGTTAAAATGCTGTATACACTATTTCTTATATTATTTTAGTTGACTGATGAGGGGCACAAGGCCCGAAACGTGTACCGTATCAACTAAATAAAGGTGGAAAAGCCATGTGATTGTTATTAACACAATTTTGTGTTCAACACTTCTAAGACAATACAACATGGTTTCACAACAAATCAGATAAAAAGTATTTAAATTTGCAATTAGTGGAAAAATGTTGGTTTTCTGGATGGCAAACTTTGATTAAAGATGGGCTGTATTATTATTCAATTCTATAGGACATTATTATTAAATATTAAATTATTAAATATATTAAATGGCTTAGATCTTCAAAAATATTTGGCAAGTATGTCAAACAGTTCAATATATTTTTTTATAAACATTCATTTTGAGGATAATAAATCAAGTGATTTCATATTTGATTTTATTTTGTATGAATCCTAATACTAGTTTGCAATGGTTAATAGGAATTGTTTATATATTTAATTTTGTGATATATTGTCTATAATTAATTTATACCCTAAAAGTTAGGGGAAACTAAAATTTATCTACATATTTATTTAATTTATGAAATGTTAATAATTGATGTGTATCATCCGCATGTTAGAAAAAACTAAAAAGCAATAAATTTGAATTACTATTAATAGAATTCATCCTGAATTCTAAAAATTAGAATTTCGAATGAATGGAAGATAATATATATTAAAAATGTTTTAAAAACTTATATTCACCTACTTATAAGCATTTATTATTAATTGCAAGTAATGATATAAAATCCATAAAAATATTCAATAAAATAGAATAAATATCTTCATAATTCATCTTTTCTACACACCTTAGAAAAAACAGTCTCTACAGCAGAGTTGACCTTTTATTAGAGGTTACTTCACCTCATTTTGCAAAAAATGGAAATAATTTAAAATGTAATCATTTGAAAACGTTTATTATAGGTTATATTTGACCCCAAAAATGTTAAGTTTGCTGATTTTATTTCTTTAAAAGTAAAGTGTTGATGAAATATATATCAAACCCAGCATTTGAGTTACATAAATGCAGAATAAAACTAAAAAATTTAATATCAAAATCATTATGTTAGGCTTTGAACTTTTTATTCAGTTTATTGCCTAAGCTACCTTTTTAAAATTAATTTTCTTCTTCTAATAAAGGAAAAATGATTTTAGATATCAATATGGAAGTTATTTTCAATAGATAGGTTAGATATTTTTTAAATTTGATTATCGTTACATGTTGAATTTGTTAAACATATTAAAAAGTATTTAAATATTTAAACACTGACTATTATATTTGCAGACAATTAAAAAAAAATTAGTTTTTATTCAAATTTAATATGTAAAAAAAACATGATTATTTTAATTTTTTAGTATATTTACTTAGTTTTTGTAGATTTTACTTTTTCAGATATGCATTCTAATTAACTAATACTATTGTTCAGAATTACAAGTATTTTCTTAAAAATAATTATAGAAAATTGCAATTATAGAATTAAATTTAAAAAGTTTTATTTCGTTTAATTAAATTGTAGCAAAAAAATTATAAATGTTTATTTTTGATAAAGGATTGATGTAATTCAAAAAATTGAACTATAATGAACAATGAATTAAGAGTTAAGGATTATTATTGCTCAAAACAGTAATTCACATTGTATATTGAGTGATTATTATACAAAATGTATGATTTTTACATGAATTATATTATTATTAATGTATAAATGCTAAAATTACTATACCAATTTGATCATTACATTTTGAAACATTTCAGATTTGATTAAAACCATTTTTGTTTTATTTTGGTATTATACATACAAATAGTTGAAGATAAAAAATAATTAAAATATCACTAATTAAAAATTATTCCATTTATAAATGATTTACCTAAATTATTTAAAAGCCATTGATGTCCCTCCACCATCTGTTCAATCATTGCATAATAATGGCTAACAGCTTCATCAGTCATTACCCATCCACCAGTTGTTATTTCTAATTGTCCATGATCTAAATAGCTGAAAATTATATTAAATGTATGTAATAAAGTTAAAAAGACAAATTTTTAATTACTGAATACTTTGCTTGACAAACCTTCTCACAAGTTGTTTCTGTTCTTGACTGATTTTATCCCACCAGAGTGAAAAATATGATATTTCTGACCAAATGAATTTTCTTCTTGTATCAAATTTCAATTTTGTGACCATATTATTTAGTATATTTTGTGTTTGTTCAGTAAAATATTTATCAAATGTTTTTAACCAACCTGAAAAATTACAAAATTATAATTATTCTGTAAAATATTTAAACATGACGACTAAAGTACAATAACAGTATTTATTTCGTAACATAAATCAATTGATAATTAATGTACTTACCAGGATCATTATGAGAATGTGGCACTACAAATATTTTAAGCTTCTGATCAGCATTCCATTGAGTATCATCATATTGGATATTCCAACCTTGTTTCCATACTCCACCATTTGGATTATCAAATTTTAGTTCATTATACATCTCTAACATCTATATAAATATTTTGAAAACTTTTCAATCATTTTAAAATGATTAAACTCAAACATTGTTTTATGAAAAAATTATAATTTCCAACTTGTTTTTTTGTTTTTTTTCTACATGCCATATTTCTAATTTCTTTCTTTAAACTATTTTACAACACTTCTATCAATGTTTTCAGATTTATTCTCATTGTTAGGTCAATTTTCAAATCTTCAACATTCATTTTGAATTGTTATGAGTAAGCATAAAATTGTATGAGAGAAGGAATCATATAGGAACAGACAACAAAAATAGATAGATATACTATCTGTACAGTTTGTATATCTTTATTGTATGTTCCTGTAAGATTCATCCTGTCAAGCAATTTTATGCATACTCATAACGTTAAATGAGAACAAGAAGCAATCAAGTACAAATTTATTTTGGATGTTGCTCATAAAATCAAAGGTTTGAAAGACAATCTAGAGTTAAGAATAATTCCCAAAATATGAATCAAAGTGTTGTAAACCAACTCCTTATGCTAATAAGTTTATTTTTTCAAAAGACATCTTAACATAAGGAATAGATTTATTTTATTATGTCTGTCCTTTTCTATGTCAAAAACTTTACATGATAAAATAAATATGACTAACAACCTTCTAATTTTGTAAAGTATTATTAAGCATATTATTAATTTCCTGACATTTATTATGATATATAATAATTTTCATAAAATTTCTTATATATGCTCTACTTTCATTAATGACAGCTTATACAATATAAAAAATTTTATATTACTATGTATATAATGTAATATTTGTACATAATAATATGCAATATAACATATATTGTATAACATATGTATATAAAAGAATAAGCATTGGAAAATGTTACAGCCAATCTGAATCAGGGGGATCATCTATGATCTATATTCTGGCAATCATACGAAATTATTAAAAAAGTTGCTTCCAGCTCTTGGTATAATTAAATTCTCAACAACCGTGAAGCAGATAATAGTAAGGGCTTATCACACCAATGATGATGGGCACAAATGCTCAGGAATCAAAGTGAAAACATTTAATAAACATAAAAAAATGACTACATAAGTATAGAAATGAAAAAACCCAAAATGCTACTAATGAGAGACTATTTTCTATTGGAAAATATATCTTAAAAAACAAAATATATTTGTGATGTTCAACTATATATTGTTAAAATACTGTAGTAAACTTGTAATTGTATCATATGTTGTCACCACTTGTGCACCAGATGTGGAGGGTCACACACCTCCCTCACAACTGCTCCCGGCACCTGATTGTAATGCCTGCACCTGCAACTCTGTTGTCTTACTGTTTTTGGTATGTACATAATCTGTCTGTATAACATTAGTTCATAACTGTAAACCAATAATTGACTAACTTATAACTGTTTTGTACCAGCACCCTGTAAGTCACGCCACCCTGTAACGTTATGAAGATTTATTACACCTGTCAACATAGATAATGCTTACTGCTCAACGGCATTTTCATCTTTATATTGTATAGTTTTTAGGCATAGTTTTTAGGCATAGTTTTAAGTTTATCTTTACCTTGTATAATTTTAAATATATTCAAACCTTTAGTTAATACCAACTGATGAGGGACTATTTTCCAATAGAAAATAGTCCCTCATTAGTAGCATTTTGGGTTTTTTCATTTCTATACTTATGTAGTCATTTATGTTTATTAAATGTTTTCACTTTGATTCCTGAGCATTTGTGCCCATCATCATTGGTGTGATAAGCCCTTACTATTATCTGCCTCACGGTAGTTGAGAATTTAATCAATCTAACATCATATTTCAACAAACCAGAAGTGCTGCCATTATTTCTCTTTCACTTCCAAGATTTAATAAAAGATTTAAAGTACTTATAGCAGATTTTGAGTTAAAAGTTTATTGTAATCTCCATATATTTTGCTGTTAAATATTTAAATATTTTCCTACTTTGTCACTACAGGGAGGCATTAGGTGCATCTAATTATAATTAACTTATTTGGGTTTCATGATGTTTGTTTATGTGTATATATATACAGGGTGGGCCAGCGAAAACGAAACGGCAGAGTGTTCGTGTTCGTCCATTATATTAGAAAATAGAAAATACTTCTATTCTAGATGATCATAATAGCAGCATATCCAGTACTATTATACTATGGTTCTATGTAGGCTGTTTTTTTTTCAAGTTTCGATGGTGCATAAAAAAAGTGTAAATAACAAAATGATTTTATTACCAAAAGTTAGGTATAACATGGTTACTTTTCGACATAATCACTGTGAAGATTGAGGCATTTATCATATCTGTGGATGAGCTTTTCATCCCCTTATCATAGAATGTTGCCACCAATGACTTAAGATGGGCCCTAACATTGTTTTTGAAGATTGTCATTAGTCTCAAACCTCTGCCCTCCTAGCCACTTTTCCTGTTCAGGAAAGAAGTGGAAGTCGCTCGGCACTAAATTAGGGCTATACGCTGGGTGTTTAAAGGTGGTGAAGACTTCCACCTAGCTTAAAACTTTTTAATGTGTGAAGACTTCCACCTCTTTCCTGAACTGAAAATGTGGCTAACAGGGCAGAGGTTTGAGGCTAATAAACTAATCATGATCCTCAAAACAACATTGTTAAGGCCATCTCAATTCACCGGTGGCAACATTCTATGACAAGGGGATGGAAAAGCTCGTCCACAGATATGATAAATTCCTCAATCTTCACGATGATTATGTCGAAAAGTAACCATGTTTGTACCTAACTTTTTGTAATAAATTCATTTTGTTATTTACATTTGTCTTTGTTTTATGAACCATCAGTGCTTGAAAAAACCACCCTTGTATCTTGCCTTATAGTATTTACCTTCTTAATTTTTTTAAGTAATTATGTACTTAAAATTTTTGCATTCCATAATTTTTATCTTCTCCATCTTACACATAGCCAATCAATGCAATTAATTTTAAATTATTTTTTGTTTTATAAACATAAGGATTGTCTATAAATTACATAACACAGATATGGGTGTGAGGGTATGCAAATAACTGTTATTGTGTGTTACAAGGAAGTGAGGGTGTTTACAAAACTGTTACATAATGATAGGATTTTAACCTTGGATAACAATGATTCATTTTTGTTTATAAAGAGTTGCATAGCAAAACTTACTGTTTTGTATATAATTAATAAAATAACAATGTTCAGTACCCCTTGTTATGTATCATTTCTATAGGGTTGAACTAGGATATACATTATATAATTTTGGGGTGAGTATGTGCAGTGTGTTTTGTCTATTCAAAAAAAATATAACTTTTATTCCGTAAAAATTATAACATAGTGTAATTAAAATATATTTTAAAAATTTTATTCACATATTAATTAAAGTTATATTTTTAATTATTTAAACATGGAATATCTTACATGTAAATCTGTCTGTGTTTTTGGAGATGCATATAACATGCAAACTTCATCAGGAACTTTAACTGAATTAAGACTAATATTTAAGTAAAGAATAACTTCACTTCCTTCTGATTGCATAATAGCATTAGAAGTGTCGACAGCTAAATCTTTTAAAGCAACTTTGACTTGATCCAAAACATTTTGATTTTTCTGTAATTCTTCTTCTAATTTTTGTAATTGCTCTTCTAAAACATGAAGTTCACTCTGAAAAAATAATACATATAAGTATCATCAAAAAAATGTATGTATTTCTTAAAGTACATCAAGAAGAAATACTTGCTAAGTAAACAATATGATACACAGTTATACTCATACATTTTCTATAAATAAATTGATTGTGGAATCAAGGTAAAGCAGAATCAATTGCTATGGCTATCCAAGTATGAAAATATTACTAAAATAGATCAAATAAATATTAAACTAGTTCATATAAATAAAATGTTCAAAATTAAGTAGAATTCTGACCTTATAACAGTTTTAAAATTTAATATATTTTCTTACTGAATAAAATAGAAAATAATTTTTCATATTGGCTTTAATATGTTTAAAAAAGTATCACAAAAAAATTTTATCATTTGTTTTTGATTCTACAAATAGCTTTTACATTAATTTAATTTTATTTATATTTAGATTAAAACTGAAAATTAAAAATATACACTTTTGCTTCAATATACATTAATTCATAATCTATGTTATAAAAGTTGACTTATCTTTATTTGAAAAATATTTTTAGTAATACCTATTTCTGTCGTTAACAGAATAGAAGTTTCAGTATTTACGAAATTTCAAATTATTAAAATTCAGTTTAATATCATGAATGCATAAAGTATAAATGTTTATTATAAGTTCTTTGAAAATTTGATAAATAAAGATTATAATCGGTGCTCTTTTTCAAAAAAAAATTGCTGCTGGTATGCACACATGGTGACTGAACATATAAAATTGTTTAGTGAAAACAATTTTATATGTAACTACGGTAACGAAACATGATAAGTAAACACACACAATTGCTAAACACTGAACAACTGCTGGTACTATGTACTAGCTATTGATACTTTTTATGCTGTCTGTGTACCTGCTAAAATTAGCTCTAATTATAAATCATTTGTCATTGTAAACACTAACATATGTGACATATTTTGTATATAGTATGAAATAAAAATTTATAGACAGTTATATACTATATCATTTATAATTTTGACTCAAAATTATGTCATTACAAGATTATTTAAGATACATTTATTAATTAATACAATTGAACTTCATTGATATGAAGATATTTAGCATTAATTACTTTTATCACAACATGTTTCATAATTTCCCTTCAAATTCCATACACATTACAACACATTTTATTTCTTTAATATGAATAAGTTTAACATGACATTCCATTTTAAATGATTGATGATACCACAAGAAAATTCCTCTTAACATAAACTAAAACTTTGTTTTTAATTTTCTTGATTATTTAAAATTCAAAAAAGTAGGAGATTTTGGGAAAGATAGTCTTTCAGATCTTATAATTTTTACTGTTTAAAATTGCACTAGTATGGGATAAGGGATAAAGATTACTTTCATTAAGGTAACTGTTCTGATTTTCAATAGAAAGACAAATCTCATTCTTTATTCTCTCAAAGTACAAATCAATTCACTCACTGAAAAGATATTGGAAATGGATTCATTTTGTCATTGTGACAAATAGGGCCATCAAAGAGCTTGTATGAAATCCAGGATAGAATACCATTTTGCCATTTTTCAAATAAAATGAAACAGATAAAATGTTTAATTTATTAATAAAAAAAAAAAACAGTTTTGAAGACATTTTCTGTTAGTAAAAATAACATTAATTTTATAGGGTAGGAACCACTACAGGGTTTTAAGTTATCTCCAGGCCCAGGAAAAATTGCCCAGCTCCCCCCCTCTTGACGGTTATGGTGATGACTAGCCAGATTGCTTTTAATCATTTGTGATTTTTTTCCAAAGTCTTGAGATCACATAACAAGTAATCTCAATAATTACCAGAGAGAAACATATTAAAGAAAATCCTACCATCCTAGTTTCCTACCAAAGAAAAAATACACAGGATATTCACCTTAATTTTTATCCAGGCACAAAGGAAATCTTTCTAGCATTACACAAGTATATATACATAGTCTACAGTGCATTAGTTCCACAGTAGTTTTTACAATAAAATAAATTCATTCATTCAAAAGGGACATGTTTATATCACATGGCAATATGTAAATTTTTCTCATCTTCTCCATGCTCAAAGATATCAGAAGAAAATGATTTTAAGATTTAGCATAACAAACAATCTTCGATTATAAAGGATAAAAACCAGCATTGTATAAATTAATACAAAACCAATTAGTTTTATTTTACTATATGTTGAAAATGTCTTGGTCTTGATGCAGCTGGAATGCACTTATGGAATCTACATGCTGCTTCTTGTACATTTTATCTCATTTCCTCAGAGTATAATCATATCACAGCAGCATTCATAAGTGTATAAAGAACCACAACAGCCTACCAATTAGTACATTGCACATGGTTCTTTTATAAGCATTGTGTGTTGCATGGTAAAATCAGTATCACGTGTTCATAATTTGTGAAGATTACATAATTCTTTCAAACATAAGAACAAAATGCATTGTCTTCCATATAATTTACACATTTGTTTTTGAATGAATTACCTTAATTTTATTGTAAAATGTCTATTTCTTTTGTTTTTTAAGTTCGTTTTAACTGATGATGACTGTTTAAAACAGTCGAAAACGTTTTTATTAAATGTTTTTATTGCTGGAAATTTAAGGTTTTTGTTTTTTAATATTTTTCTATTACAATCTTTTCTATAAATGATGGTGTAACTTATAACATGAATTACTTTTAATATAAACAATTTTTTAGTCACTATGACTATTCAGATTAGTGAGGTTCAACTATATTTTATACGTTATATTTTATTAATTAAATATATATATATGATTTGACATTATTCTTAAATTAATACAAAAAATCAATTTGTTCTATAGTATATAATATCACATAAAAGTAAAAACAACACTGAAAGTGATGTTAACAGATTTATTTTTGCTAGTGCTTTAACAAACTTATATTCATCATCTTCAGGTAAACAAGATTTAAAATACAGAACACAATATTCTAACGTAAATGTAATAAGTATCACTTAAATCAAATTTAAATGATATTTATTCCATTTACGTTAGAATATTGTGTTTTGTATTTTAAATCTTGTTTACCTGAAGATGATGAATATAAGTTCATTAAAGTAATAGCAAAAATAAAAAAATTGTTAAGTATATAATATTTTACATAGTTTTTATATGCCATAAACTTTTAAAAAATACATTTCCTATACTGTTGAAATTTTCTGTACAAATGCATTTCCTGTTAATGCCAAAAATTTCAGTAGAATATTATATTATATGTAACATTTTAATTAAGTTTCTAAATTATATACATGTACAATTTCTATATTATTTTATAAATTATAACTCATTCAACCATTGTCTTTGTTTTGTTAATTTTTTGAATTTCTTGTGTAGAGATTACTTGAAAATTTAAAAACTGTATGGATGCCAATCTCAAAATTATCATCAGATAAAGTTATGAAGATCACATATACAGGGTGGGCCAACGAAAACGAAACGGCAGAGTGTTCGTGTTCATCCAAGCAAATCACTCGGACAGGTCGATTTTATTCTCGAGGGGACATCTTTTGCAATAAAGTTTTTGCGAATCTGAATATTAACTAAACAAACAATTTTTTCGAAATAAATGTTTGTTTAGTTAATACAAAATAAATGAGTTTTTAAAATTTTTGTTGTCTGTTGTATTCAGAATCACAAAAACTTTATTGCATAAGATGTCCCCTCGAGAATAAAATCGACCTGTCCGAGCGATTTGCTTGGACGAACACAAACACTCTGCTGTTTCGTTTTCATTGGCCCACCCTGTATATCAAACAGATATGCTTAATAAATTCCAAAATTCAACAAATCATATATATATATACACACAGTATGTTGTAGATTATTTTCAGACCTTCATAGGGATGTAACCAGAAATTTCTGAGTGTGGATCATTTGCATTGCCAATGGCTTGCACAGACTTAGCATAGGTAGGCTACCATAAAAACCCAAGATAACCAGCATCACAATAGTGTTAAAGAAGTATACAGTTCATATTGGTATGGCAGCTCCATGAATGTTACATGCAAACCAGTGACATATGACAGTGCTCAATAAAAACATGAAAAGACCAAACATAAACAAGAATTAAATTTTATTCTTTATCTCATGGCTATTGACGTAGCCTAGTACTCGAGTCAAATGTGCCCATTTTCTGTTTCATCCAGGGTCAACTGCTTAAAACACAGCTAAAAATTGGAAAATAATACAATACCTCCATACTTATTCCAGCAGGTATATTTATTGAAAAAACAAATATTTTCAATCACTTTCAGAGACCATCATCAGGTTATAGGTTACCATATTTTAAAATGTTTTGATTAATCACATTTGATTTACAGTAATGCATAATAACCCAAAGAAAGTCTCTAAAAGTGAGCAAAAATGTTCATTTTTACAATAAACATACTTGCCGAAATAAGTACAAAATGCATACGCAAGTTACAGACAATTGCTCGTGACTTTTTTATGCCGTTTACTTTTAAACTCGAGGGGCAGCAGCGGGGGCCAGCAGAGCAACAGACAGAAGAGCTTCATCACAGGAAACATCACCAATGGCAATGTTCCCTCATCAATTAACGGTAAGTATTCGGGATCGCACTATCGCACGAGGTCACCCGACCACCGTCGGAGAACTCGTCTCGCTGCTCGTCGCTAACGTTTTTGTTCTAAATTTGCACGCTGCCTCTAAAGAAACCAAGCCGAGAGCTCCAAAGGTCTAAACACACCACTTACCAATCGTCGTCTCCGATTAAATTGACAAGTCGCTACTCGTCCGCATCACAAAATAACAGCTCGAATACACTGCTGAACCAATAATCCGATTCATAAACGTTATTAAAGCATATTTTATTATTATGCTTATATTATATAAGACAAATTACATATTGCTATTAACGCATTGGATAAATTTAACCATTTGCTTGTTAAAAAATGCAAATAACTAAGCACTTACGTGTTGAAGATCGACATTCCTTCCAAAAATCAACTGTTTCGAGTTATCGTTGCCTCTGTCATTAAATATAAAGGCGACGAATGCAACGAGGACCACCAAAATTAAAGTGACAATTATCAAGGCCGATAACCTGAACTGAAACATGACGGGTCCTACTCGAAAACGTAGCATTTTTAACGTATTGGTCGTATTATATCGGCATCTGTCTAAAGTACGTTAACATGTCTGTCTGTTAAGATGTGGAACGAACTACTGAACCATATTAAATACAAAAAAGGAAAAATATTAAGTCGTCTTCGAGTTCATTGAAGCGTAGCGTATAAAGTTCGACATTTCTATTACATTTTAATCGTTAAATAATTATGTTTTTACTATAAATTTCTTTTTTTTTTTAAATATATATATATTCATGAGATAAAATCCCTTTCGTCACATCTTAGATAATATTTCGCCTATGAAAATCGATCCGTAGACCGCTGCTGACATCTATTGAGTTAATATAGTACTGTAATAATGAATTTTAAATGTTAAATTTTCTTTTTATTTTTATTTCTTCGAATTAATTATGTCTATCGCTTAAGGTTTAATTCGTAATTATTATCGAGCTTCGGTAATTAAAAAGAAAAAATAGAATATATCGAAGCGCATTTCTGTCGATGGCGTTTAGTCGAGGAGCGTCGCCATTTTGGAGTCGATTCAATATATTTAATATGTTTATAATTATTATTAGTTACTGTATTTATTATAATTTATAAAAAATTTATATATTTATTTTTGTGTGTTAATGATGTAGAAAGAAGGAACAGTATTTGATTTCCTGCAAAAAAAAAAAAAAAAAAAAAAAAAAAAAAAATTACAAGAAAAATAAAAGAGTTTTTTATATTGATATGTGTCATTTTGGAATTTGTCTGTGATAATCCGTCCCGTCTCTATAGGGAAAATTAATTTAGCATCAGGAATAAGAAATAAATTATCTATGACGTTTCCTATTCATTTTTTAACGTGTAATGCTGGTATATGATTAAAATTGATACATTATACCTAAAAGAAAATTTTACATGTAAAAAATGCTCCAAGTAAAAAATGATGACAATTTAGATGATATCAAATTGTTTTCTTAGGAATTCTTGTTTAGTACAGATAAGCATGAAATTTCGAAGCCATACCCACAAGACTTTTATTAGTTTCCTGCATTTCACTTTAAAGCGCCAAACTTATCTTTACTGAAGAAAAATTCCTAAGAAAACAATTTGATGTCATCTAACTTTCATAATTTTTTTTTCTTAGCGCGATTTTTTTACATGCCAGATGTTTTTGTTTGGATATGAATTGTATTTTGATTAAGAAAATTTGGTAAAATTTAAACATATCAATTCATTTCGAAACGTATTTAACATTAATGTTTATTCAGACGGAGGGGTTTTTAAATATTGGATTCTTCTTACTTTCTATTAATAAAATTTCTTTATTAGTTCAGGTTCTAGTTATTCCCTCCAATGTTTAAAAAAATATAAAACGAAAAGAATTCCTTCAAAAATATTAAAAATTTTTCAGTTTGTATCGATAAAATATTTCGTGATTACTGGTAACAGACTGACTTCCGACGCCTTGTTATCGAGATTAATTATTATATGTTCAAATGGCGTAATTCCGAAACACATTCGCTTGTTTCCCGGTGGGCGGAGCTTAACTCTGCCTCTGGGTGTCCATAGATGACAATGAGTGTAATTGCAGCGTTACGCGAGCCTCTGTTGCCGTTTTCTAGTCATTTTTATGTAATAAAGTAATGAAACATCCTTTAAAAAATGTTAATTAAGTCAAACAGGGTCTCAAAGAATCAGCAGCGATGCTCACGCGTGACTTATGTTCACTTTACACTTTACCGGTCCATTATTTTAGTTAGGGGCAATCAACCAGCTACAATATACTACATACAGTGGCTGTGACCAGTGTTGTTCCACCTAGTACTTTTGTACTAATCTAGTACCTTCTTACTTGTCCCAGTTCCAAGATACCCAACACCATTTTTCTAGTACCATTCATGAAATCCTTTTTTTTTTTTTTTTTGTAACTCTTTCTGCCCAGTGGGCACTAAGAGGGCCTCTTATAGCAAGCCCATTATGGGTTCGGCCAGGCCCACAATGGGGCGGCCGGGTGGTGAGGGACGGGGACCGACATATCCGGACGGACCACCCCCCGAAAAATTCCTGGGGATTTTTCGACCCGTCCGGATTCGATCCCGGGTCCCCCAGGGCGGCAGGCTGCTAACCTTCACCGCTCGGCCATCCGGCCATTCACGAAATCCTAATACCTTCCCTTTCAATTTAGTACCTTTCAAAAAATTCATTTTTATTGTATATTTTAATACTTTACTTTGGCAGTATATACATTTTTGGGGCTCCAATCTCTAACAGTTCCAATGCTAAACAATTGGTAGTGTACAAAGTGATCACTAAAGGTGCACGATCACCGATACGGTCAGTGAACACTGAACATCGATATTAATGTTTTGGATCGCACTCCACTATGGAGTGGAGTCTCCATCTGCAGCCTCCACATGGTAATATATGAATTTCGCCTGTATGAATTTTGTATGTTACATGTAACACTCTATATATTTTAATAAATAGAAATTTCAAAAATTATAAATTTATTATTTATATATTTAAATAAGGTGTGTTTCAAATTTATACGGACACGAAAAAATTAAAGTGAAACACAAATTTGCTGCATTAAGTGACAAATGTTTTATTAAAAATAATATGGATTTACATGTTTCTACACTGCAAAAGAAGAATTTTAATCAAACATTAACATTTTGTCACTGAAAATAATGTTTATGAAACTCTTATACAAAAAAACTGTTACATATTTATCCGGACAGGTTTCAAATTGCAAAGTTTTCTTACAATTTAATGGCCAATGTAACCACCATTTAACTTAATTACATTAAATACTCGATTAGGCATTGTTTCAATTAGATTCTGAAGGAATTCAATCTTAAGTTTATCCCAAGCATCTGAAATTGCTGCCTTCAAATCATGAATTGTGGAAAACTGCTTTCCATTGGCATAAACTGTACGAACCATCATCCCCCAAAGATTTTCCATCGGATTCAGGTCAGGGCTTCTAGCAGGCCATGTCATCAGATTAATATTTTTACGTTTAAACCACATTTTTGTTGATTTAGAGGCATGCACAGGGGCATTGTCTTGTTGAAAGATCCAATTTGGTCCACAAATATTTGGTCCAGCTTCCAATAAATGATCTTCAAGCATGCCTTGATACTTCTTTGAATTCATTCTTTGAGTTATAAATGCTAAATCTGTGGTTCCGTTGAATCCAAACGCACCCCACACCATTATTGATCCCCCACCCATTTGGCGTTTTGAAAAAATTTGTTTTTCGGTTCTTAAATCGTGCCAATAATACTTCCAACCGTCTGGACCATCTAAGTTGAATTTTTTTTCATCACTGAACAAAACTTCAATCCATTCTTCGGACCATGTCATGTGTTTTTGTGCCCAATCAAGTCTGTCACTTTTGTGCTTTAATGAAAGTGGTGGCATTACGGCTTTTTTTCTGAATTTTAACATTGGAGATGTATTTAAAACTCTCCACACTGTTGTGCTGCTACAAGGCAAGTCTAATTCTTTTTTTATTTTTCTTACTGATGTTTGTTTTGTGGAGCAAACCTTGATGATTTGTCTACAATCTCGAGGAGTAAGCTTGGGTTTTGGACCTGTCTTGAATTTTGGTACATCCTTGCCACGTCTTTTTGATAAATAATCACCAACAGTTGATTTTGGACGATTTATATATGCTGCAATTTCTCTTATTGACTTGCCTTGTGATTTATAGGCATCAATCTTCCCTTTTTCATAATCAGATAAATTCTTTGTTCTACCCATTTTAGAACGTTGAACAACATAAAGAATTTGTATTACAATTAGATATGTAAGCTAATTTGCATATTTCAATGCTTGAAACTAAACAATATTCTGTTTAAGTCATAAAATGAGTGCCTGTCCGGATAAATATGTAACAGTTTTTTTGTATAAGAGTTTCATAAACATTATTTTCAGTGACAAAATGTTAATGTTTGATTAAAATTCTTCTTTTGCAGTGTAGAAACATGTAAATCCATATTATTTTTAATAAAACATTTGTCACTTAATGCAGCAAATTTGTGTTTCACTTTAATTTTTTCGTGTCCGTATAAATTTGAAACACACCTTAATATATAATATATACATACATTCAGCAGTTTACAGTCAAAATAATGCCCGGATGAGTCAATAGATCATTTTCACTTAATGTATTGATTCTACACTTGCTTATGTCGTATTATCGATATTAATATCGATTTTTTAAAAATACTATCGCACATTACTGATTGATTTCTTTTTAGAGAAAACTTAGTATCATTTTTTGTTATGTAGTACTCTTTCTAGTACAAGCTTTTTTAGAAAGGCTTGGAACAACACTGGCTGTGACCTAAATATGGCGCTCTTGGTGGCAACGACGGGCACTATCCACCGCCATTTTATTGATACTTTAAGTCAAAACACTAAAGTCTATACAACGCGTTTAGAATCTGTTTTTCTCCTGTAAATCTAGACTGTCGTGTTTGCCCCTAGTTTTGAGATTTAGGCAATTAGTTAAGTGATATAAATCTATATTATTTCATCTCGAATTTCTCTCTTTTCTATTTTTCTTTTAATTATTATAAAGTCAGATCAGAGTTTAACTCATCACATGTACAGTACATGAATAATACACCATTCTACAAATCCGCAGAAACACAGCTAAATCATCCACTAGAAGTTATACAAAATTATTCCACTAACATCTAAACGGAATTTGGCTAGACAAATACAGAACACATAGAAAAAGCATTCCTGAAGAAAGTGACTCTGTAGTCGGAAATAGAGGTCATTGAATCCATTAATGAGCGCAAAGTCTATAAATACTTAGGATTCCAACAGACTAAACTCACAGAAGACGCACAAATAAATCAAATCAAAATCACTAACAAAATACAATTGCAGGGAATTTCAATACCAACAGCAGAACTGAGTGCAAAACCTAAGTTACATCTAAAGCACGTCTGCGATAATTTATTTGAATGTTAGCTAAGAAAAACAAGCTATTCATAAGAAACATGTTTTCTTTATGAAAAAGATTTATTGAAAATTATACATTTGCAACATTTTTATATACACAATCTGCTATTGAATGTTTTCCTTTTGTAGGTACATTTCTGAATTGAGTGTAGTCATGATCCTATGTGCCAGAGCCGCACGAGTAGAATTTATAAATTCCATGATTTTTTAGACAGTACGACACAGTTAACTTTAGTTGGTTTTCAATTCCTCTGTGGCTTTCCACTCGTAGAAATCTGTCAAATACAGTACAAAATATTTTTATTTACTACTGAATGAACTGTTAATATTCATGAAAACAATTATTTTAAGATTTATTAATTAAATACAGCATTTTTAAAATTTCAGAACAGAATTTACTTACCCTTCATATTTTTGAATTCCAGCTTCTCAATTTCACAGGCAAATCCGTACTTTCTCCAAATGTTCTCGTAATCGAAGGGAAGTAGAAAATCCTTCAAAACATAAAGTCTCACGACAGAATATAAACTTTTCCTCCACCGGGATTTGCTTATGTTCTAATTTTACATGCTTGTTAGTAAGATTTCCTTTTGAAAAGAAGTGCTTATAGCAATAACAACGAGTATTTTCTGTAATTTCGTTCGTCCGATGGCTATTTTTATGTTTAATAATTTGAAGACAGTTCGCTCAAACAGAGATCACCATTTTTAATTCCGTGTTTAAGACAATACACTTTCGGCGACCGACCTTTCCTTAGAGGCTACTAGCCGCCGTAATCGCTAAAAAAGTCTTTTTTAAAACACAAATTTTCCGATTAAAAATATAAATTTTTTAAAAAATAGGAATTGGTGACATACGAACATCTTGTTTAATCCATCTAACCTTCTTGGGAAGTTTTCGGCTTTATATCCACTAAGTAGTAAGCGCTGGAAAATGTAGATGCTGGAAAGCCTCCCTCTGGTGACGATATTTTACATTTTCCTTCGTAATTTCGTTCGTCCGATGGCTATTTTATGTTTAATAATTTGAAGACAGTTCGCTCAAACAGAGATCACCATTTTTAATTCCGTGTTTAAGACAATACACTTTCGGCGACCGACCTTTCCTTAGAGGCTACTAGCCGCCGTAATCGCTAAAAAAGTCTTTTTTAAAACACAAATTTTCCGATTAAAAATATAAATTTTTTAAAAATAGGAATTGGTGACATACGAACATCTTGTTTAATCCATCTAACCTTCTTGGGAAGTTTTCGGCTTTATATCCACTAAGTAGTAAGCGCTGGAAAATGTAGATGCTGGAAAGCCTCCCTCTGGTGACGATATTTTACATTTTCTTTCGTAATTTCGTTCGTCCGATGGCTATTTTTATGTTTAATAATTTGAAGACAGTTCGCTCAAACAGAGATCACCATTTTTAATTCCGTGTTTAAGACAATACACTTTCGGCGACCGACCTTTCCTTAGAGGCTACTAGCCGCCGTAATCGCTAAAAAAGTCTTTTTTAAAACACAAATTTTCCGATTAAAAATATAAATTTTTTAAAAATAGGAATTGGTGACATACGAACATCTTGTTTAATCCATCTAACCTTCTTGGGAAGTTTTCGGCTTTATATCCACTAAGTAGTAAGCGCTGGAAAATGTAGATGCTGGAAAGCCTCCCTCTGGTGACGATATTTTACATTTTCCTTCGTAATTTCGTTCGTCCGATGGCTATTTTTATGTTTAATAATTTGAAGACAGTTCGCTCAAACAGAGATCACCATTTTTAATTCCGTGTTTAAGACAATACACTTTCGGCGACCGACCTTTCCTTAGAGGCTACTAGCCGCCGTAATCGCTAAAAAAGTCTTTTTTAAAACACAAATTTTCCAATTAAAAATATAAATTTTTAAAAATAGGAATTGGTGACATACGAACATCTTGTTTAATCCATCTAACCTTCTTGGGAAGTTTTCGGCTTTATATCCACTAAGTAGTAAGCGCTGGAAAATGTAGATGCTGGAAAGCCTCCCTCTGGTGACGATATTTTACATTTTCCTTCGTAATTTCGTTCGTCCGATGGCTATTTTATGTTTAATAATTTGAAGACAGTTCGCTCAAACAGAGATCACCATTTTTAATTCCGTGTTTAAGACAATACACTTTCGGCGACCGACCTTTCCTTAGAGGCTACTAGCCGCCGTAATCGCTAAAAAAGTCTTTTTTAAAACACAAATTTTCCGATTAAAAATATAAATTTTTTAAAAATAGGAATTGGTGACATACGAACATCTTGTTTAATCCATCTAACCTTCTTGGGAAGTTTTCGGCTTTATATCCACTAAGTAGTAAGCGCTGGAAAATGTAGATGCTGGAATATCGTCACCAGAGGGAGGCTTTCCAGCATCTACATTTTCCAGCGCTTACTACTTAGTGGATATAAAGCCGAAAACTTCCCAAGAAGGTTAGATGGATTAAACAAGATGTTCGTATGTCACCAATTCCTATTTTTAAAAAATTTATATTTTTAATCGGAAAATTTGTGTTTTAAAAAAGACTTTTTTAGCGATTACGGCGGCTAGTAGCCTCTAAGGAAAGGTCGGTCGCCGAAAGTGTATTGTCTTAAACACGGAATTAAAAATGGTGATCTCTGTTTGAGCGAACTGTCTTCAAATTATTAACATAAAATAGTATTTTCTGATATATCCAATGCAATATTCTCCATAACAATTTCTTAGCAACGTAGCAGGAATATTTCAAAACCAAGGCCGAGGCCCGTAAAGATTTATCGATGATTATTGAAAATTATCGATGATAAAGGATGGTTTTAAAGCTAAAATATCGACAAAAAATTCCAAGCACACCGTACAGTACGAGGTATACGCTACCTAAAACGCAAGGTTTATATAAGAAGGTCAGGACACGCGTACTGGAGCCGCCATTTTGGGACTTTTTGAGTCGCATGTTTAACCACATCTTGCAAGCGACAATCCTCTCTCGTGAAGAAAGGAGTAGAAGAAATCACAGAAATAGAATAGAATTAGGACTATATACAAATATACATGTTTTAATATATACATATATATATATATATGGCCGACGGCCACAGCTTCGCTACTGGCTTCGTGCTAAGGTTTAACAAGAAAACTGGGTCGACGTTTCGGAATCGCCTTCGACCTCTGCTCAGGACAATTTGCGCCCAAGTACACCTCGCCTTCGACCATCAACATTTCAAGTTGTGCTGTGCGTCCCGGGGCCAACGCTCTCCGCATCACTTCACCGGAAGTTCGAACGTTCGTCTGGACAATTAAACTTTTTTCATGGACTGCTACGCCTTTGGATAGGCCTTACGCCGATTGTTAAGAATAGTTGTAAGCATCATTTTTATGTTTAATAAACGGTTTTCGATGGAAACATGCTTCAGTGAGTCTTAACACTTCCACACGACTGTTTTGACCGCTCGACCGCCGTGACCTCTTTCCACCCAAATCGGCTAACCTCACAATCGGAGTAAACTGGAAATTTCGATTACTAGGGTTACAATTTCGCTTTGCAGGTTCAAAAATCATAAATATAAAAGATCTTATAAAGGAACTTTTATATTTATGTGGACAAACTTCGCAAAGCCATGATGAGAACAAGAGATAGGTTCGGCCAGAGAGAAATGGCAGAATTTCTGTAAGATGACATGAATGTGGACAGTTCAACTACATAGATTATGTCAATGAAATGAATTGAAAAGAACATATAAATGTAAATCTAGGGTCCAATATCACTACATACTGTTTAAATTGCTACCATATTTGATTTCAAAACTATTATTGTCCTCTCTTGTTAATAATAAGAAGAGCAACTTAAATTATTATACCTTTTTAGTCATTTTTAAGCCTGTGTATTATAATTTTGTTACGGTCCGAAATTAAAAAAATGAAATAACTTTTAAACTAGTAATCATTTTAATATAAAAATGTATTAAATTATATTTAAAATCTGTAGATATAAGTTATTTTTATAGCTTTTTAACCTAAAATTTAAAAAAATATTTAAAAAAAAAACAGGTGTGTTTATACATTTGTTACAGAGTTCTAGAAGATGCTTGATGCTTGTTTACACACAGACAGTTAGAATATTCTGGAAGGACTCCGAGGACCAAAGACTGAACATCTATAAAAGGGTGGTTGTCACCAGCCACGTGAATTTTTTGATAAGGCGTGCTCAAAGATAAGGCAGAAAGCTACCTCTGCACCATGCCTTCCTGCTCGGCATTGGCGTGTGTCTCTCTTAGTTGGATCCGGCCGCAACACTCTAACCAGAAATTCCATCAAGGCACTGCAGCACAGATCGCCAAGCCTCCCCACCACGGCAAGGTGGAGACACGACGGGGAGGAAAAATCTAACCCCTGCCTTGTTCGCGTATTCCCAACTGCCCACTGCCCGTCGGTGACCGGGAGAAAAATTCTCCCAGTCAAACCCGACGGCACAGTGCTCCAGAAAGGAGATACCTCAGGGGCACCACGAGGAGGTAAGGCTCGGAGGATTTTCGTTTCCGCTCCCATTTAGTCCGGAGAGACGCGTATTTCGTCCCTCCGCATTAAAAGAAGTCAAACAAATAAGACGCCCGATTGTTATATTTCATTCTTATTTGTATTGTCGTTTATTGTTTCGTCAATCGGTATATTGATATTTTCGCAATTTATAAATCAAATTCTTCACAATTATATTAATGTATAATTAATGAATTAAATTATTGCAGACAATTTGTAAATTCCTTCTAGCAACAACATTCTCCATTGCAACTTTTTACTTATTCTGTTTTAAATTTACATAAATTCATAAGTTAAAGATAAACATTCACTTTTTCTAAACATATTTCTTCTCATTGTCTTAATTAATGGTAACCACAAAGAGTTAATTATTTTACAGAGAAATCTTCGTTTTTGTTGTTTTGCACGTGGAACGAACAAGGGAGGATTTCCTCGTGCGAGCCTTACATTTTAATAAAGTATATATCATTCGAGAGAGGGGGGAAGTATTTTTTCTTTCTGGGCTGTTACATATAGTAGCAAGAAAGTATGGCAATCGGTCAAAGAATGACCCTTCAAGATTTTTACATTTTTGGACTCGGGGACTTTGAAATTACGAGAAATGCGAAGAAGTTCGGGGGGTCTGCATGTATGGACGTTTTTTTTTTAACTCTTTCCGCCCTGTGAAGCACTAAGAGGGCCTCTTTTAGTAGGCCCATTATGGGTTCGGCCAGGCCCACAATGGGGCGACCGGGTGGTGAGGGACGGGGCCCGACATATCCGAACGGACCACCCCCCGAAAAATTCCTGGGGATTATTCGACCCGTTCGGATTCGATCCGGGTCCCCCAGAGCGGTAGGCTGCCACCTTGACCGCTCGGCCATCCGGCCGTCTGTATGGACGTTAGTGTGTGTCGCAAGATTTTATTCATCCTGTTTGAAGCCTAATAACTCTTGCGCTTATTGTCGAAAATTTTAGAATTTTGCAGGAAGAGTTCGTGTATTACGGGAATTGATTCGATTAAATTTTGGTGGTTAAAGTTCGAGAAGGTTGGGAGATAATGGGGGTCGTGTGTATCTCCAGTAGGGTCGGACCTAATGACGATTTTACTCGTTATTAGCATTTACAGTTTTATTATTATTATTATTATTACTATTATTATTTTTGTAAAACTCATCTCTACTCTCAAAATAAAACTTTTTGCCATTCGAGGAGGTAAGGCTCGCAGGATTTTTGTTTCCGCCCCCATTTAGTCCGATGGTAAACAACGGTAAACACTCGTAAAAATCGTCGTCAGGACAGCTTGAAAAAACTAGGAACAATGGCGCCAAGGCGGTCTACAGGCTTATAAAAGTTCGGGGGGCGGTGCCGCGGGCATGTGACCTGCGGCCGGCTCTCCATTGGCCATGCGAGGGGCTAATGGCGCTTCAACTTCGCTTCCGAGGTGGAACCGCGTGGTCGGCCAGGCATGCTGCCGACCACGCGGTCCGGAACTGACGTAGGCGCATCTTTCGAGGGCTATGTCTCGCGAAGGGTCACATATAGAGGTATGATTCTTTTGACTTTTTTGCTCGCACAGGGGGATTGATAATTTGGGGGAGCCCGCCCCCTCACAAACATCTAGAATCTTGCCCATTTTCTCTTGTGTGAGAAAGGATTGGAAACATTCTTAGGAAAACTTTTCTATGAATCTCACACTTTGTGCCCTTACCGTACATTGTTCTCAACATCTGGAAACCATTAAACGCAATGTTTTCTCTTATCCGTTTAACAGAGAAAAGGAAACGGCTGTCAGTGACCCTAACTTTTGCCTTTGGTCACCGTTCAGTACCCTGCCTCCAGCACTCCCTAGATTTACTCACCGTCCACAAGGGGGCGTTATCGCCCACTTTGAGAAACGCTGTTCTAACCTAACCTAACCTATACCAGCGGCCGGATGGCCGAGCGGTCAAGGTTAGCAGCCTGCCGCCCTGGGGGACCCGGGATCGAATCCGGACGGTCGAAAAATCTCCAGGAATTTTTCGGGGGTGGTCCGTCCGGATATGTCGGTCCCCGTCCCTCACCACCCGGGCCGCCCCATTGTGGGCCTGGCCGAACCCATAATGGGCTTGCTATAAGAGGCCCTCTTAGTGCCCACAGGGCGGAAAGAGTTTAAAAAAAAAACTTAACCTAACCTATTCTAATAAATTACCATAATTATTAACAACAAAATCATTAGAATAGGTTAGGTTAGGTTAGAACGTGCGTCCCACTGTTTCCTCGCTGGAATCAGACGAGCCGCCATCTTGAGACCATAGGTAACATTAACCGAAAAATGCTTTATATAAAATTCTTAAGATTACGTTGTTTTGATAAGTAATATTATTAGAATAAACATAAACATATATTTAAAATTATTAATCTTCCACGTCTATAAAGACTTTACAACTTTTTAAAACGTAATTATTTTTATTACGTTAAAATTAATATTTGAAATTCCAGACGACGAAACGCTTAAAACGTATTTCGAAATTTCGAATGCAAATCGAATTCGATTAGAATAATTTCGGATTCAACGGCTAAGCTATAGTTTTTATACGAATAATTAGGAAAAAATAAAGAAATGGACACATCTAAACAAGAATTTAGCGAAGTAAACGACGGTGAAAGCGCGGAAGACGTGACGATTCCTCTCGGGGAGGCGAGAGGAGCCATACTCGAAGACATCGATCCCTCGACTACGGGGACATTCTGCACCATCTCCCATAAATTTGGGAAAGATTACGTCTACAGATTCAACAGAGAGAAATCGCTGTATCTGTTTGGACCCACCAACTGGATTAGAAGAATCGCCTGCTATATCGTCACTCACAAGTTTTTCGATAGATTCATCATCGTAACCGTTATTTTTAATTGCATTTTATTGGCGCACAAGTCCGATTACAATTTGGATTATTTATTTGTCTCCATTTATATTCTCGAAGTAATGCTGTATTGCATCGCTCGCGGATTTGTGGTAGGAAATTTTACTTATTTGAGATCTCCGTGGAGATGGTTCGATTTTATTATGGTCGTAATGACTACCGTAACGGTAGTCATTACCACCATAGTAGTTCGGCTTGAACGTCTTGAACGTCTTGAACGGTAGTTCGGCTTGAACGTCTTCGACTATCGGAACGAATATCTGAACGAAATAAGATCGCTGAAAGCCATTATAATTCTGAAGATAATTTCCATCATATCGGGTCTTCGCACCATCGCCATCGGAATGCTTCGATCCATTAGAGCTATGGCCGGTATCACGTTGCTTACCGTCCTTTTCGTAATAACTACCAGTCTGGTAGCCAAAGAGCTATTTATGGGAGTCCTTTTACAAAAATGCGTTTCCGACAACATCCCGTTCACTTTGTCTAACATTCAAAACAAATCGTATTGGTTGTCGGACGACGAGGAAGATCCTATCAGTTGTGGAAATATAACGGGATCTAGACACTGTCCCGATGGTTATATCTGCCTGAAAGACTCCGGCATAAATCAACCGGATTACGTACTGCATTTCGATACCTTCCTTTCCTCTGTGTTTTGCGTATTTAGCATCATTACGCTAGACGACTGGGAAAAAATTTACAAAAACATCTTTTACACGGCGGGCTCGTTCAGTATTTTCTTTTTCGCTCCGCTCATATTTTTTGGAACTTATTTCCTTCTGAATATTATGCTGGCTATTGTAGCCAGTTCGTATCAAGACATTTTGGAAGAAGAAAGAGAAGATTCCGAAATTAAAGGAAACGTAGAATATTTTCGGGAAGCGGAACAATTTGCCTTTAATCTCAATAACGTTCGACTAGTAAAATATACCCAAGCTCCTAAACGATATTCGCCGAAAAGATGCGAAACGGTTACGGTAGACGTTAGTCGACATTCGTCCGAAGACGATTTGGAAGAGATGACGAATTAGGAGCAGTCGTCGGTGGAATACGAGGTGCTGGAGAAGTTGAGTTTTTGGAGACGAGTACGAATGAAGTGTTATTCTTTCATTCATAATCCCGTGACGGAGACGTTCAGATTCTTCACTATAGTGATGGGAACACTTCTTCTGGCTTGCGAACACTACGGAATGTCCGAAACATTTCATCGTTTTCTGATCCACTGCAACCAGACGCTGACTTGCATCGCCACTTTAGATCTGTTTTTAACTATTATTGTGTACGAAGGCGGATTTGCCAACGACGGCTGGAGAGTTTTCGACGGAATAGTCGTAGTATTTAGTAATATAGAAATGTTCATATCTACGTTTCTTAAGTTAAGCGTTTTTAAATCTCTACACTTGATCCGTTTAATGAAGTTATCGCAGTCGTTAACGGTGATGAAAAAAATAGTAACCGTCATCAGCCATTCGTTGTTGTCATTGGCGGGATTGTCGTTTATCCTCTTTTTCGTCATGTACATTTTCGCCGTCATCGGTACCGGTTGGTTGAAAAAGGAATTCGAACAACACAAACAATTTTATATCGATCGATGGACGTTTCTCGATTTGTTCCATTCCCTATTGGCTATTTTTAAAATATTACTGGGCGAATGGACCGATAGTATGTACGACTGCATTACCGTAATGACGGAAAGAAAATTAATTTGTGCCACGTTAATAATTTCGTGTTTTCTCATCGGATATTTTGTCATTCTTAATCTTTTTATGGCCGTGCTATTGGGTGGATTCAAGATAGAGACATTCAAAGACACGCGAGACGAAGACACAGAAAATACGAGACAAGTGGTGAAATACCTGAAACAAAAACTAAAAAGGTTTTCGTTTTGGAGAAAGAATAAACGTCGATCGCGACGAAGAACAATCTTTGGAATCTCTGATAAAAGTATACTGGAAAAACAAATAAGTGAAATGCATTCTCTCTGTCCTCGGATAGTTCGAAATATTTCGAGAGGACTCCGTCTCAAGACAAAGTCAATAACCGAAAGTAAGTGCTTTGAAATTCTGAGTTTGATTACCATCGTGGTCAGCACAATTCCCATCTGCTTTCCTCTTTCGTCTCTACAAGCGGATTCGAAACTCTCGCGTGTTGTAGGAACGACAAATAACTGTTTTACCGCACTTTTTGTGGTAGAGACGACGATGAGAATATTTGCTCTGGACACGTGCATTTCGGGTTTTCTACTTTTTGATTTTTGTATAATGTTACTTTGCGTCATAAGCGTGTTTTTCGGAAGAATATTTGGAATTCGACTGGTTACGGTTCGTGTATTTCGACTACTGAGAATTTTGAAATCGATTCAGCGTATCACTCGATGGACAAAACTGCGGGTCGTTACAAAAGCGGTTCTTTTATCTGTCGGATCCGTATTTAAAGTACTCTTAATCTGTCTTTACATATGGTTAACATTCGCCATTCTAGGAGTACAAATATTTTCGGGAAAACTTCAGTATTGCGCGGACGACGATAAAAATAAACTCATGTCCGATGTTATAGACAAACGAACGGATTGCGACGAGAAGAACTTCACGTGGTTAACACCAAAAATTAATTTCGATCATATTGGGATGAGCTACCTAACGCTTTTACACGTGGCTTACTCGGAAAGATGGAAGGAAATCATCGAATCCGGGGTCGACTCGAACGGAATCGATAAACAGCCACACATCGAGTCGAACATTTCCGGATACATATTTTTCTTCGTATTTATTATATTTGGATCTCTCTTCACCATCAATTTACTTATCGGAATAGTCATCGACAGTTTTAACGCAATGAAGAAACAGGTGGAAACTAAGGTGATGATCGATTTGGAATTGCCGGCTCATTACATTCTTTACAAAAAATTGCTGAATATTTTAGAAAGTCGGCCGGTAAGGATCTCGGAATTTCGAACCGAGATTAGTTTTAATCAATTAATCACTGGCCAATTACACGAATCCATAGTACCTTCGTTAGTAATATTCCAGATTTTAATTTTGAGTATGCATTTTTATAATCAACCGGATTCGAGATCGGAAATCCATCGAATTTTTGAATATATGTATATTATTATTTACACCGTAGAAGCCGTAGCCAAGATAGCGGCTTTTAGATGCGAATATTTATCCAGTATTATGAATTGCGTGGACATTTTCCTACTTTCCCTGTCTTACGCCAGTCTCGTCATTAGACAAGTATTTGGATACGTGGATTTTCCTAAACTCACTACGCTATCGGTCTTTCGTATCGCCTACTTTGTGATGATGCTGGAGCACGCCAGAAACAGCGACAAAATGTATCGCCTGATGACAGCCATCGCCAAGGCCATGCCTTATTTATTGAGCATAAGTATCATCTGGATAATAGTTCTTTTTATTTACGCTATTCTCGGAGTTTCGTTTTTCGGCGACGTCCGAGGAAATACGTTTGACGGAATGTTTAATTTCAATAACGTTCTTTCAACAATTTTCATTCTTTTTTACTTGTTGACGGCTTCCGGTTGGGCCGATATTTTGGAAAATCTTACCCTCAGACCTCCGGAATGTGATAGATATTTTAATAATTTGCCATACGGTAATTGCGGAATATATATTTTGGCCATTATATATGTCTTGAGTTACATCCTGTTATGTAATATTTTTTATTCTTTTTTTTTTTTTTTTTAACTCTTTCCGCCCAGTGGGCACTAAGAGGGCCTCTTATAGCAAGCCCATTATGGGTTCGGCCAGGCCCACAATGGGGCGGCCGGGTGGTGAGGGACGGGGACCGACATATCCTGACGGACCACCCCCCGAAAAATTCCTGGGGATTTTTCGACCCGTCCGGATTCGATCCCGGGTCCCCCAGGGCGGCAGGCTGCTAACCTTGACCGCTCGGCCATCCGGCCAACATGTCTTGAGTTACATCCTAATATGTAATATAATTCTGATGAACATGTTTGTCGCCGTCATATTGGACTATTACGAAGATATGAAGCATCCGAAAGAAGTGATATCCGACATGGATTTGGACGATTTTTATAGAAAATGGGCGCATTTCGATCCCAAAGCCACTCATTGGATTCCGTTGGAGTCGTTACCCGAATTTCTAGATTCCATAATCCAGCCGTCTCCTCTGGAAACGGACAAAGCTTTTGACCCTCCCGTCCACCGAGGAAATAAAATACATTGCGTTCATTTATTGACGGAATTGATGAAACACAAAGCCAGGGAAAATGGCAAAAACGAAGAAGCGGAATGGATAATCGACCATATTTTCGAGAAATTAAACAGTAAATTTACAAAAAAGTTTAAAACTCTGAACAAATTTCCCATTATCGACAAAATGAGTATTGTCAACAGTAAACGGAAAGACGTAGCGGCTAGAACTATTCAAAGAAAATTCAGAGAATATCTAGAGAAAAATAAGTACAGAGGAATGAAATCATTTTCGAAAAGAGAAGCGGACATTTTTCTCAAATACCTGTTTGGTTCAAAACCGGATTTTACCGTTTAGTAACACGGAATTTATTTAATTGTTGAAAAATAAAAACACATTATTCTTTAAATTCGTTGTCTCGTTGATATTCTAGGATAGCAAACCGACATCATTTTAATCGAATTATAGATATCACATATAAAATTATTTATAGGATTATTGGTTTTCTGGTGTTTGCATTGCTTATCTACAAGCAGTTAATTATCGTGATACGGATAATGATGATAATTTCAAATGTTTCCGAGATTAAAAAACAAAAAAATTCATTTTAAATCGGACTCCATCGTTTTAATTAGTTTATTTTTGAGTAAATTTTGGTAGTTATAGATCATCGGGGTCGGGATAAAGGGGGTCGTGTATCGTATTTCGAGTGATGTCGGACATAATGACGATTTTCCTTGATATTAGCATTTACAATTTTTTATAAAACCAATTCCTACCCTCAAAATTAAATTTCTTGCCACTTTATTGCCCGAGGAAGCCCAGGTTACGGGTGTAAGGTTTACACTTTTTGTCCGAAATTTTTTAAAAAAATCTCCCACGTTAGATTTTGATGATTTTGGTGCATAAATGCTCGAGAAAACTCCGCCATGTGCACAAATTACATTTTGTAAAATATAATTAATTCTGAGAAAAGATATATTAAAAAAACAAAAGTGTCACCTCTTTGACGCTTAATAACAAAAATGTATTTTGACATTTTTGGGTGCTGTGTTTTGCAACATAAAGACAGACAGTTGCTTGAATTTTCGTCGAACTACGGAAAAGTTATCCGAGTTCTAAAAAAAGGAACTAGATTACGTTCTTAAGACAAACCCGAATGCCAGCTCCAATTTATCCAAGACTTTTCCCGCTTAAATGCCAACTGATTTTATTTTATTATTTTTTTATTTCTTATTTTATAGTTTAGATTACTTTGTTTATTTACTTTACTTTAGTTTAATTTAATTTCTTTATCACACTATTCTTTTTTATGTGTACTTTTCGTCATATTTTTTCTTTTCTCAACAATAAATCACTTTTAATCTTTCATACGTGACACGTTACTTCTTAAACTGCTCGCCGGGTTAATTACATCGATAAGCATCGTCTCAAGTTTCTCGATTAACCTATCCAGTAACAGTTAAAAGTATAAATAGTTTTTAATAAAATATGATTACAGATGGCTTCACTAAATGTGTCCGGGAAAGTTAATCAACTCCATTATGAATTTTACTCTAATTCTTTTTACGTTTATCAATTCGAAGTTTCTATCATTCGATAGGGATATTAAATACTTTTTAAAACTTGAGATGAAATTTTTATACACATAACCAATTACCGTAAAAATAAACAATAACAATAAAAATGACAGAAAATTCGAAATAAATCGTTGCTAATAAATGGCGGCATTTAAATATCTCAATATCTATATATTTGACCGGTTATTAAAATAATTTATTGTATGACAGCAATTTTATCATTCGAGTTCTTACCAATCGATAGTATACGGTATCTACGAGATGTCAACGTATCTTTAGACTTTGTAACAGTTTATACGAGAGTTAAAAGAAGATGCATTAGTAACGGGTGGTGCGCAGGGAATAGGAAGAGCTGTTTGCAAAGCACTGTTAAGCGGGGGATGTAAGGTAACATTTTTAAAATACAGTTTTTTAAAACGTATAGACTCATTAAGTTTCCTGCAATGTGGCAAAGATCGTGACTTTGATACTAAATATGTAACTATAATGAGTGAAATTTCGAAAAGTATGCACAAAAAATCGTTATGTTATATTAAGAGATAAATACTTCACTGTACTGATAATTTTTATTGTGTTCGATATGTATAAAATATAAATATTTATAGAAATTATAAGGAACGAATTGTAAATATTTTTCTAAGAATATAAATTGCTCTCCTAACTTCATTCAGACTCTATTAAACCGTAAGACAAAAACACCTTGATGCTGAGAACGTTTAAATTTAATCATAAACAAACGTTTTCGGCCCATTCCACGGGCCATCGTCAGGCTAACTACATTCGAATACTATTTCGAACAACCAATTTCAAATTGAAATAAACTACAAAAGAACTCACGCGCTATGCTAAACTACGTAAACTAAAACTAATATAAACAACATAGAAAATAATAAAGTAAAATATGCCAATGTTACATGTACACATTGTAAAAATCTATAGTTCCCTAGGTAATCCTTTTGCCCTATTTAATGTATTCCTGTGACTTTTTTAATTAGAAACTTCCAAGCTGACGGTAAAATCGCCGCATCCTTGTAATTTAAGCATTTTTTGGTTAAGCTGGACTTATAAATTTCACATTTTTCGGTTGTAGCTGCAAGTGTCGGCGAATGTATCGGTGTCAAGATCCTGGCCTCTTCCCATTTAACAACGGACCCCTCAGTCTGCGCCATTTTTGTACTTACTTGCTAAGACAGGAATTAGCTCTGCTTACCTCTCTATTCCCCGATAGATAAGATAGCATTTAATGGGATGTTGTATGAACTTTATGGTACATTGAAGCAGAATCTAATCCTATCCTCGTTTGCAGAAGCCATGAACATAAAAACAATGGCCTCATACCAGGCGCGGAGTACAAACTACGTTTATTAGTGCAAAAATTGACGTAAATTTCTCGTTTTTTGCTATGAAAACGCAACAAAGATACTTTTACCGGTATTTTGCGGCCTATATTGTATAAGTTCATGTCTTCAGTACGTATTCTCAACCTACCCAAAAGACCATCTTTGTGGTTTTTATTCCACAGAGGTGGCGTTTTGGGTATTTCAATCATCTTTACTAAACATATCTAAGGTTATGGTTACAATATCTGCCGAAACTTCATGGCTATCATCTTTTAGGACTTTTTGGGTGTACTTTTGATGTATTTTTCCTTCCCTGTATTGTGACACTAATATGTTTGAAAGAAGCTATTAAAAGAAAATTTCCTGGACATTATTCTCCTCTATGATAATGCCAGACTACACACAACACACCAGAATGTGGAATTGCTATGAGAGGTTTTTCGTTATCCCCATATAATTCAGATCTGACCCCTTCTCGCTTTCACTTTTTTTCTACATTTGAAGTATACTGTATATGTGGCATTATTTCGCTACTAACGAAGTGAAAGCTATTGTAAACAGAATTGATATTAATTTCAAACATATCCAAACTTCCATTCTGGCATTTTAATTGGCTTAAAAAATAATAATAATAAAACGAGGAATTATTTATTGTGACATATTCACAATGCTGGGCTGCAATTTTTAATCATATTTTAAATTTATTTAACTTAAAATATATGCTTTCCACCTCAGATTAGTAGTGGCTTGCCGCTGTTCATCATACTTTTCCTTTAACAATAGAGTCGTGCCGATCATCTATCTAACACCTTTCAAGGGAAAATTTTTGAATTGAAATTAACGTGACTTTCGGTTTGCATCTGAAGTTCATATATAATTAATCGCGCCTCCTGTCCCTAAGGTTTCCATATCTGATCTCGTCTTTCGTCTATCTAATTCCATTCTCGAGATTAAGGAAAGACAGTGGGAATTTATAGGTCTACATTTTTTTTTTTTTTTTTTTGAAATTACAGCTCAATAAGAAAAATAATTATTGTAGTTTATTTTTATGGTTATTTAATAAACATTGTATTGATTAAATATCATCAAATACAAAATATTATATGTATATATGTTTTTTTTTTGTAACTCTTGCCGCCCAGTGGGCACTAAGAGGGCCTCTTATAGCAAGCCCATTATGGGTTCGGCCAGGCCCACAATGGGGCGACCGGGTGGTGAGAAACAGGGCCCGACATATCCGAACGGACCACCCCCCGAAAAATTCCTGGGGATTTTTCGACCCATCCGGATCGATCCCGGGTCCCCCAGGGCGGCAGGCTGCTAACCTTGACCGCTCGGCCATCCGGCCGCTTATGTATATATGTTTACAGTAAAAACCCGTTTTTAGTGAAAACGCGTTTTAACTAGTTGAAACTAGTTTTTACTGGATGTCATTGTTAAAACTAGAATTTACTGCTAGTCAAAACTGAATTTGAGTTAAAACTAGTTTTAACTAGACAAAACGGGTTTTAACAAAATGGCTTAGTAAAAATCTGTTTCGACCAAGGTCATTCAGCTAACACGTTCCTATAGTGTATGATGAATTTCGTATCGCTTCAACCCTTTTCCCCCGACAGCTTGTTTACGTTTATTTTGCGATCCCTCTTAGGGCAATATAAGTCAGTCAGACGATATTATTTTAAAAGTTCACCAAAAATCAAATTATCATTATATCTATATGAAAAAAATCACTTACATTTATTAATATCTTTAGTTTTAAATACGATATTTTTCAATGCATTTTATTAGAAAAATTTATAAGAAAAAAAATAATATATATCAGAACTGACACACAAACTTGATAATTTGTAACATTTTGTGAAAATTAACATTGTCTAGTTACATAGTTGTTTGCTGGCACTGAGCCAGAAAGACGTAGAATATTGTTTTGTACAATTCGATATAACACTTATGCATGTATGTTTATTCGTTGTGAAATTATCGCACATTATATCAAACATTTGTTTGAAATCAAAATTTTATACTGCTATCAACTAATATAATGAATTATTATACTTTATTCACTTCGTATCGAACGAGATTATATCTGTTGTTAATAAATTTTACAAAAATCGATATTTACCAAAGTGACGATGAATCGGTACCCTCGAAGTTTTGCTTAAAAAGCCAGGGTACCGATCGATCGGTGCCTTCGGGGACAAAGGGTTAATTAATGTTAATAACACAGATGTGTGACCAATATTTTCAATAAATATCTTATTAAATAATACAAATGTTTTAATCCCAATCATCACTTTATTTATTTCCCCCAAACATATTTATGTAACTAAAATTAGTTTTAACTAATGTTAAAAGTTAAAAAGTTAATGTTTGATTTTAGTTTTATCTAAAATCAAGACATGTACAGCAGTAAATTCTAGTTTTAACTAGACAAAACGGGTTATAACAATGACATTCAGTAAAAACTAGTTTCAACTAGTTAAAACGCGTTTTCACTAAAAACGGGTTTTTGCTGTAACATATGCATTTATTAAGAGGTACTGTACATTGACGTAGGAATAAAAGAAATTTTTAACATTTTTTATAAAGAATTTTCTAATACTTATAAATTAGCCTAATTTTTCTAACAATGCAAAATACCGGTACTAAAATGACATTTCTACAGAAAAAAGTTTCGCATCCATTTTCAAATTTATTAAATAACATATTCAGAAACATGAATTTTAATCATTCAATTTCGAATTTCATTCTTTTTACAAGTAGGAGAGGAAAAAGGAAAAAAATAATAGAATGCTTTGAAAATCTCCACATTTGAATATACATTTGCAAGTATATCGTCGTGTTAATTTACTCCCTTTTTCCTTCTATACAGTAGTTTGGTTTGAGTAAAAGGGAAAAAAATGATGATGATAATCTGTTAGATATGCAAATAAAGATCAGCACATATAGGTCAATATGATAAAGATATATTTGAAAATAAATATTAAGTACGGAAGTGTATGCTTGTTACTTTATTATAATCTCCACATACAGTATATTAACTGACTATTGGTGTCTTGCCAGAGCTATTTCTGTTTATAGTTCTCATTTTTAAAAAACTTAATGTTGTTATTTTTTTATTTACTTTGTTATCAGTTACTAACATTTGTAAATATCATTAAAAATAGGCTTCAACACATCAAATTTGAATTTATTTATTTAATAAACAAATTAGTACATTTTATAAATTTTTTTAATGTCTGTTTCAGAAATTTTTATCAAATTTCATTATTCGTAGGACTGTTTAAAACACGCACCGAAAACGTAATCTGTTTCTCTTTCGTCATTTCTGCTCGGAGTTCCGACGTTACTCTAAAATTTATATTAAAAATAAATTATATAAATATATATTTAAAAAATTAAATTAAAAAAAGATCTATATTTTTACTTACAGATGGATAATTATTCAGACATTCTTTCATCTAGATGTGAAATAAAATTAATGTTATAGTGTTGCAATACGAATGTTCATGTTTCGGGTAAGTTTAAATTAAAAATTAAATAAATAATTGAATATTTTATAAACTTAAAAATAATTTTAATCTTACATCTTCAAGATCTATTTCTTCTGAACACGTAAAATAGGCCAGAGCGTCGTATATATTCGTTATCTCCTTCACCAGTTTGATGCAGTTTGCAATGCGTAGATAATGCTAAAAATTCAAAAAGTTACTAAAAAACACCCCAAAAATCGATTAAATCTGTTTAATTACTCACGTTTTTGTAATATCGAGGTAAATTGTTTAGCAAGCAATTCCAGAACGATAAAAGTTTCGAAGGTTGAACTGCAAGCAGAAGTATTTTTTTATTTATTTTGGATTTACTGAAATTGCTTAATATAAATAAATGTGAATATTTATACTCACTGCAGATCTTCTCGACCATTGGAATCTGCGTAGAGATGTGGATCGAAGCGAATATACATAACAGCAGCAACAATTTCATTTTGAGTTATTTACGTTACAAATGCTGTAACTAATCTATTTCCTTTGCTATTTTCTCCTCCAAGTTAATCATTTTTGATGGAAAAATCACGTGACTTATATGTTTGATAATTTTTAAAAGTACCGATCGGTATTGCTATTAAATCGTACCGTATGGATAACCTTTCCTTCTAATTTAAAAGCCCTTTATGAAATAGTTTTTATATTCGCTTTGCTGTCTGTCCATTTTGTTGTCTATTCACGAGAATTCTTGTATTAATTGTAGCCTTAAATTTTAGTTTAATAAATTTATTTTTAATTAATTATTATATGTTAAATTATGATTTATAAAAATAATAATGAACGAATAAAGAGAATATTTAAATTTTCGATAAACTAGCTCAGTAGCGGACTCGGAAGTACAGTACCTAAAGGGAAAGGTTAACTCAAAAAATAAATATATCTGAACAGTAATTGAATATTAATTACTTAAATAGTTGAATAATAATTATCTTTTATTACCACGTGCACGATGATTATATGGGAGATGCGATAAATCACCTTTGCCATCATTAATGTTTTTAAAAACAGCGTTTTGAAGTTCGAACAAATAAATTTTAATTTTTTTTGGGTGTATATCAATGGTGAAAGCGTAAACTCCTGCAACTTCCCTTGGATCTGTCATTGAGCTAATTCTACTGGAGTTTTCTAAATAGGCATACAGTATAAAAATCTTGTTACGTAGCACAAATAAGGAGTGTGCTATAGAAATGTCAGCAATTTTTTTTTTTTTTTTTACTTATGATTAAAATGAATTGAAAATTGTTTCTAATAAGCATTAAAAATTGTTTAGCAACATTAACGAGAAAAAAGTGTACTTCAACATTCTTGTTTCTCTTCTATTTGAAAATGTACTGTACTTACCCTACATGTTGAAACTAATGAAAAATTTCGATTAAAAATATCCATTTTTTTCTATTACATTTAATTCTGATCCTAATTACTTAAATAATTTAGACATTTTCATTTCAGAAAGGAAATCATTATTATTTCCTTCCTTTGAGCATTGATTTCTTATCGGAATTTCCTACCTAATTGATAAAAGCTTTTTGAACCGCTGGACAAGGAGTTTTCACAGAGTAATATATATGCGGAACAACCGACAATCATGCAACAGGCAATAATAACTGCATTGATGCTATTAAATTTTGGTGTTTAAAAGTCCAAGGGTTGGGGAGATAGAAGGGGTCGTGTCATATCTCGAGTGGAATCGAAGTTATGATTTGATTTTACTCGAAAAATTATAAATGCTAATGTATTTATTTATTTTATTTTATTAATTTTTTTTATAAAACTCTACTCTCAAAAATAAGCTTTTTGTCGTAAATCATAACGACACACATGTACGAGGAATAAGTTTATTTCAAATATTATTAACAACATTAATTTGAAATATTTTAAGACTATTAATTATTTTTATTTTATACGAATCAAAATTATCATAAAATAAAATTTATTATTTATAAATAAATAATCACGACAAATATATTTTAAAATAATATACATAAGAAAATCATTCTGCTAGGAGGCGTAAGGTGCTAGAAATTGGTAACGAGGTCTATATCAGAAGGTCAGGATACGCGTACTAGAGCCGCCATTTTGGGATTTTTTGAGTCGCATGTTTAAAACAAATTTGTACGAGCAATCAGTTTTATACGACATTAATTAAACTAATTTATGCAATTTTAGTTTAATTAATGTCGTATAAAACTGACTGCTCGTACAAGTTTGTTTTAAACATGCGACTCAAAAAATCCCAAAATGGCGGCTCTAGTACGCGTATCCTGACCTTATATAGACCTTGATTGGTAAAGGCTAAAGCATAATGGTAATTATATTTAATTTTTTAAGTAGACTTCACTTATTATACTTATTAATTACTTTGTTTAGAAGTTTAATTTTATATACACATTAAATCTAATAATAATGTTTACTATTCAATTGATGATTTAGTTCGGATTTAAAGAATAATGGGAACAATGAAATTCAGGAAAAGAAAACATTTAATTAATTATTCCATTCTGGAATATTATATTGATTTTAATCTTTCTGTCTTTAAAATAATATATAAAAATATTCGGTTAATGTTACCTTAAGTAGCCAAGATGGCGGCTCGTCTCTAATTCCAGCAAGGAAACAGTGGGACGCACGTTCTAACCTAACCTAATCTATTCTAATAATTTGGTTGCTAATAATTATGGTAATTTATTAGAATAGGTTAGGTTAGAACGTGCGTCCGTACTGTTCCCTGTCTTCTGATTAGGTAGCCAAGACGGCGGATCGGAGACAAGCCGCCATCTTGGCTACCTAAGGTAACATTAACCAAATATTCATTGGATTGTCAAAATTAATTTCATATGAAGTCTGTTGATAAATTGATCAGAGTTCTAAATAAAATCTAATGGTAAATGGTTAAAATTTTGAATAAATTTCTCACTTGAATTTCCAAAATGTTAAATGGAAGTATTGAATATTTGGAAAAATTTTTAGTTTTACAGATATTCAATGTTTTCATGTGAAATTTAAATTGTTACAAAACAGAATTTATATAAAATATGATATGAATATCAAAATAAAAGACTTGAATTATTTATTTCTTTTAATTTTTATGGATTTTATCAAGGATAAAAATAGGTTGTTTGATAAAACATTTGTGTGATGGAATACAGTACAGTAATACCTCGACTTACGCGAACCCGAAGTTACGCGATTTTCAAATCTCGTCGATTCATCTTTTGTTTGAGCGTCACGCAACTCTTGATTACTCACTCCCCCCACATTATTGTTCAGCTTACATGTTCGGACGTGTCGCGCGGAATCGACGCATAGCTACAATTTATTTTGTATTTGTCGGGATAGAATCGTGCAGGAACACGATTCCCGCCTTTTTTTTTTTTTTTTTTTTTTTGTTTCTTGTTTGTTCTTTTTTTAACTGGTAACGATCGCCGTTACAAAAAGACGGTTGAGGAAGCGACCGTTGGAGTTTGAATGAGTATCCGCTGATTGGTCGTCAGACCGTCACATCACCTGCAGAGCTCCGATAAAGCTACGACCATCGGGAATCGCTGATTGGTCGGATGGAGATTCAAGATGGCTACTCGCTAACGATTATACGTGAGCGACTGGCGCGATTTTCAATTCGTATCGTAAGGTTCTTCACCGTTTGAGTGTGATTCTCTGACTAATCGTGATCTTGAGTATTAGACGTAACAGCGATCTGTCTAACGTACAGTACTTATCTATTGAGTTTTGTTGGTTTTTGGAGTTTTGGCGCGAAACGTGCTCTCAGGCCGGTGGTCCCGCAGCGTTGGCGTTTTTCTGGATTCCTAACCAACCCATTACTCTCAGGTAGGAGCATTTTTCGGCTATCCGGTGTAGTGGTCCCTCCACGTTCGGAGATGACGTCCCCTCTGCGCGGACGTCCTCAGCCGCGTCTACCGGAAACGGCGGCGGGCTCGTTCTCGGAGGAGTTTCGATTCATCTCCCCTATCACGGAACTGGAGAAACTGGACTCCATCCGTCAATCTCTCCCTCTGACCAAATATACACGGTCTTTTTGGAGGGTCAGGATCCCCTCCACCGTCTACGTCCGGCAGAACTTCATAAAGCCCTCCAACCGCACTTCTCCAATCCAAACATGATTCTAGACATTCGTTACTCCCGGGTTGGATTTCTTATAGTGAAATCCCGGGAATCTCTGACGGCAGAAGAGACTCTCCGCATTACAACCATAGCCGGGATTCCGGTACGGCCCGTTTGGCGCCAGATTGCGCCCTTTCCGCTTATCTCCTGCACGGCGTGGACATGTCCATCTCAGCTAAGGAGATACACGATATTCTCTCCGACAACAACATACCGGTGATCGAAATACGTCGATTCACTCGGAAGGAAGGAGACATAGTTGTCCCTAGTTCCACTGTACTTCTCGGTGGCCAGTGCGGCCCCTTTGGAGACTGTTATCCTCTACTACCAGAGATATCGCTGCGAACGCTACATTCCCCGCCGCGTCAGTGTGGCCGGTGCCTTTCTTTCGGCCATACGGCAGTATGGCCGAAAGAAAGGCACCGGCCACACGGCACAGTCGTGTCGAGGCCGACGCAAATGCATCAAATGTGGCGCGGACCACGATTCAGCTAACTGTGATGCCGAGTATCGTGGCTGCGTTCTTTGTGTATATGCGTATATATGCTTATATATATATACATACATACAGGGTGGGCCAGCGAAAACGAAACGGCAGAGTGTTCGTGTTCGTCCAAGCAAAGCGCTCGGACAAGTCGATTTTACTCTCAAAGGGACATCTTTTGCAATAAAGTTTTTGCGATTCTGAATATTAACTAAACAAACATTTTCTTTTCGAAATAAATGTTTGTTTAGTTAATACAAAATAAATGAGTTTTTAAAATTTTTGTTGTCTGTTATATTCAGAATCGCAAAAACTTTATTGCATAAGATGTCCCCTCGAGAATAAAATCGACCTGTCCAAGCGATTTGCTTGGACGAACACGAACACTCTGCTGTTTCGTTTTCGTTGGCCCAACCTGTATATATGCAATAAACTAAATTGTAATAATCAAGAAAAATAATGTTTTAGCTCTAAAAATATTTAAATATCCAGCAAAATTTGTTTATGCGTAATATTCTCAATTGTTTAAAAATTAGAATAAAGACTAAGTCTGCCCAAAATGAAATCACCTTTTTTATTTTGTGTTCCAAGACAAACACTTTTCGGCGACTGACCTTCCTTTTTAGGTTACTTGTCGCCGGAAGGTTATTAAAAAGTCCTTTTAAAACACATAAACGTCCAATTAAAATTACAAAAAATTTCTTAAAAAGGAACTGGTGACATAAAACAGACGTCTTGCTTACATCCATCTTGCCTTTTTCTGGGTGTCTTGGCTGCTTTTATCCACTGGGAACAGGCGCTGGAAAATGTAGATGAGACAGCTGACCCCTGGCGACGATATTTGTAGAGTTTTCATCATTGAATTTTCGTCCGAATTTTTTAAGAAATTTTTTGTAATTTTAATTGGACGTTTATGTGTTTTAAAAGGACTTTTTAATAACCTTCCGGCGACAAGTAACCTAAAAAGGAAGGTCAGTCGCCGAAAAGTGTTTGTCTTGGAACACAAAATAAAAAAGGTGATCCCATTTTGGGCAGACTTAGTCTTTATTCTAATTTTTAAAAAATTTTTTCTCCATCGGACGAAAATTCAATGATTCTCAATTGTCTTTAACAGCTTTTCTAAGGTTCAGTATCGCGGCCGGATGGCCGAGCGGTAAAGGTTAGCAGCCTGCCGTCCGGGGGGACCCGGGATCGAATCCGGACGGGTTGAATAATCCCAAGGAATTTTTCGGAGGGTGGTCCGTCCGGATATGTCGGTCCCCGTCCCTCACCACCCGATCGCTCCATTGTGGGCCTGGCCGAACCCATAATGGGCTTGCTATAACAGGCCCTCTTAGTGCCCACAGGGAGGAAAGAGTTAAAAAAAAAAAAAAAAAAGGTTAAGTATTTAGAACAAAATACAGAATATTTTAAAAACTTTAAATTACAAATTATAGCAAATACAGAATTATTTATAAGTTCATGAAGCATTAAAAAAATTTATTATTTGTAAACTATCCAACAGATACTATATTTTCTAACATTCGAATATAGGTACTCTCCAAATTTTTTTACGAGTCACAAATGTTGAATGTGTCCACCTTTTCTGAAGTGGCAGACATCTAGTTGATAATTCATTTCCTACCATGAGTGTGTCAGTTCAACCTCTTGTGAAGAATTTGCCATACTATTGATCATGAGACACTAACTTCTAAACTGTGTTAATATATTAACACAGTTTGAAAATGAAATTAATTTAATTTATCTATTTAATATCTAAAACATATCTAATTTATTTTTTGTTCATTTTCTATACAATTATTGTTTAATAATATAATATTTTGTTATTTTATTGGCAGAATATATTATTTAATTTTTTGAAAACGAATGCAGACATTCAAATACCACTATTTCGAGAGAGATATTGAAAATTTAGAATAAAAAAAATCCGATCGAGTGCTAAAAACTAAATTGGCCTATGCCACAAACCTTCGAGCCAGTCCCATTAGTACGTTTAGGATTAACTGGTACACCTCTACAGAATATAGTAAATAAACCTGCAGGAGGTTTATTTACATAGTACAATAATATAAATTACTATAATTGTTGTTATTTACTGAATTTTAGTGGATATAGAAATAGTACACTAGTTGCAGTTATGCAGTTAATTCCTTCCTTTTCTTTTTCTGATAGCATTCTCCAGAAACTAAGTGATTCTACACTAGATTCGCTCGTGTTTACGACTACCAAAGGCTTAATTAAAGCAGAAAATAGAAAAGGTAAGCACGATACAAAAGCATTTTCTCATACTTGTTTTACAATAAACTAACATTTGTTAATTTTCCGACAGAAGCGATAAAAGCTATAATTAGTTACTTGGAGTCGGCTTACGAGTTATTGAAAAGAAAAAAAATCAAGAAAGAATATCTATTTAAGTTTCTAAAGGAAAATAACGTTATAATATATAACTAGAACTCACTTGTACGACCTGTGACTGGCCGTGCGGTCAATTAGGTGGGCAGCCTACCGCTCTGGGGGACCCGGGATCGAATCCGAACGGGTCGAATAATCCCCAGGAATTTTTCGGGGGGTGGTCCGTTCGGATATGTCGGGCCCCGTCCCTCACCACCCGGTCGCCCCATTGTGGGCCTGGCCGAAACCCATAATGGGCCTACTAAAAAGAGGCCCTCTTAGTGCCCACAGGGCGGAAAGAGTTTAAAAAAAAAAAAAAAAAAAAAAAACTAGAACTCACTTGTGCCTGTGACTGGTGTGAAATAAATTAATTCAAGTTAACGAACGTTTTCTGGACGCCTTCCGAGACATTCCTTGATCACCAGCCTTTTTTCGGATGTTACAGAAACTATAACGTTATTTTATATCTTCCTCATACACACCGGGGTGTATAATATATAACTAGAACTCACTTGTGCCTGTGACCGGTGTGAAATAAATTAATTCAAGTTAACGAACGTTTTCTGGACGCATTCCGTGTCCTTCTTCAGGTAAAATGCTTTGATAAACTGCTGGAATTGCAGTTTTAAACCTGAAAAGGACACGAAATTCATTCTTCTCTTCAATTATTTAATTTTTTGAAAACGAATGCAAACATTCAAATACCACTAATTTGAGAGAGATATGCTCTGGAAAATCCCCCCCCCCCCTTTTTGGGGGGTTTAACCCAAAATTTTTGGGTTTAAAAAAAAAAGGAAAAAAAAAATTTTTTTCCCCCCCAGGGGGAAAAAAAATTATATTTGGAGGGAAAAAAAAAACGAGCAATTGTTCTTCGTTACCACAACAGTCGAATAACGTTCTACCCGATGCCGACAATTTAGACGAAATGGGAAGGAAATTTTCAGAATGGTTCTACAACTTAATAATATCATGTTTTATGTTATTTTATTGGCAGAATACATTATTTAATTTTTTGAAAACGAATGCAAACATTCAAATACCACTATTTCGAGAGAGATATTGCTCTGGAGAAATCCCTGTAACAATTGTAAAAGAAAATTCCGGATGGAATTTGTATTGGAAGGTGAAAACTTTTAAGTTTAAATTAATTTTATTAAATTATAATTTAAACTAAATTTTAATATTTTAAGGCTCCTATAAAAGATATAGATATCGGCTATTATTTACCGATATTTTTTGAAGTTTTGAGAGAAACTGTAGAACCTTTCAACCTGATTGCAAATATGGGATTGCATGAGATGCTGGATGCATTAGAAGCTCAAGATGCTTCTAGTATTTATGAAACCGTGCCGGTACTTATTCTGCAACTTGAACACCAACTACATAGTGTATTTACTCGGACACATGGCAAATTTCATCACTAATTTTTATTCAGTTGATTCAACTAAATAATAATTAGTGATGAAATTTGCCATGTGTCCGAGTAAATACACTATGTAGTTGGTGTTCAAGTTGCACAAGATGCTTCTCACTTCTTGGATGGAGTAATTCCTCATCTTATAAGTAAGCATGATATAAAATTCATGAAATTAATCAAAATATTTCTATTAATATTAATCGTTTTTTTAGATGGATTAACTAGCAATAATCCAACTGTAGTTTTTAGATCATTGATGGCTTTGCAGCATCTTTACAACGTCGCTGAACTGTCGCTGAACTATTTTTGCATCCGTATCTTAATAGAATTTTGCTTGCATTGAATGAGATTAAAGAAAAATTTTGTATGCTATTGTTTTAAACTTAAATTGTAAATTCTGTGGCTTCGCTTCAAAAACTATTATTACATCTTTGTTATCTTTTTTTTTTACTTATAAACAGTGTAAAATATTTTTATATTGACACAAATGTTTTGTGTCGAATTTAATGTAATTTGATACGTAAAACGCAAAAAATAAACATCAAATTTTAATTCGCTGTAATTTATCTCATGTTTCACCGATTGCCATTGGGTTTGTTTGAAAATACCGAAGAAATATGACTCTTTCAAGTGAAGTCAGTAGAAATTTTGTACTACTGCGAGAAAATTTGTCAATAGACTTTGCTTTATTCCCTACCGCGAAAGTCAATAAACGTTAATTGTTTTATGACCCTATTTTCAAATGCTTCTTTCTGACTTGTAAATCGATTTGAATGTTGTATTTAAGATTTAACAGATATTTATACGTTTTATTTTCGTTATATTTTTACACATAAATTTTATTTTTAATTTTTAATGTGATATAGTCGTGTGTTAGGTTTAACTCGATCACCTAATACAGTCAAACCTGTTTTTATGCGGTTTTTTATTTGTGCGGTATAGTTGGCGACTAGTCTCATGCGTTTTGCCATGTCTCATGTTGACTTATTATAGCTAAATAAACTTATTATAGCATAAATGAACTTATTATAGTAATATTGCATGAATATGCGAAAAATGAAATTATTTTTTAAGTCAACAAAACCACCTGGACAAAAATATGTAAAACAGACGATAGACGAGACGATGCAGTCAAGTGCTGACATCTGTTGTCAATAAATTTTACATGTGTTTTAATTACGTTAATTAAACCTTCAAAGGGCTTTCACATTCCTGGACCATTAAGATAAGATTCATTTCAAAGCGTAAATTGAAGGTAAATGTACTGTATTATTTTTTCTACTTAGATATAAAATTTTAGGATTTTTATTTTATGTTTAGAAGTAATCCTTGAAAATGAATAAGGGCAAAAACAAAGCGAAGAGGAAGGTAATTTCCTTAGAAACTAAGACTACGATTTTAACAGTGGCGTGCCGTCATTGGAAGCGCCGATTCCACCTTCCAATGACCTTCCCTTGTATTTTATAAAATATAAATTTTCATATTTTAACGTACTTTGAATTAATTAAAATGAATATTTTATTATAACTGCATTATGTATCTTTTACGAATTTCTATACTACATGTGAAAAAAAACGATAAGATTGCTATTGTATATTCGAATAATTCGGTGGCGGAAGGAATGTCTAAACTGGGTCAGTTTCTAATCAGCCAGATTATATAGGCATTAACACATGCGGTTTACAGAGCACCAACCTCACCCGGTTTAGCTGGTAGAAGCGACACACGCGTATGGAGTCCAACTTTATAACCCGGACCGGTTCTGAGCTGTTAGCCGCCTGCCTGTCAACTTCAAGCAGCCAGATTATAGGCATTGGCGCATGCGCTTTACAGAGCACCACCGTCACTGTTTAGCTGGTAGAAGCGACACACGCGTAAAGAGTACGCGACTTTATATCCCGGAGCGGTTGTGGGCTGTTAGCCGCCTGCTAGATATTAGGCCACCCTCGCCCGATTATGTGAATCATGAGCAGACTAGATCAACGGCGGGCAACCCGCGGGCCAGCTACGGCTGGCGAAAAGTTTCTATCCGGCCCGCGAGATTTTTAATAGATTATTAAATTGGAAAAATTAATAGTTATTTTTCCAATTCTTTGTAATTTTCGAAAACGATAAAAAAAATAAATGTAGTAATTAACTTTTTATTTATTTATTTCATATTTGCAGACTAAAAAAATTTCGAGTCACAAGAAAGCGTCAATTAACTACTACGGCGCGGAAAAAAACGTAAAATTTATTCTGGCCCATGTTATAAAAAGGGTTGCCCACCCTAGACTAGATTTATAACAACCCAACCGATAGGAGTTTACTGGCACGTTTTTATGATAGTTCTGTATAGTTGACAGGAGTTTAAAAAAACTCCATTAAAATATTTGATATATTTATTCTGCGTTTATTCCGCTCTCCCATCTTATATTACTTACGGATTTCGATGTTAAACCGGTGATATTACGATTTAGTATGTCCCATCTGTAAGGGGATGCAGAAAAAACGTGTACAATTCTAGTACAGTGTTAAAAATTAACTGTTACTTTGGCAGCATCATTTACAACCAAATTTAATGAATGAGACGTACAGTACATACAATGGTACAAAAAAAAGCTCTAGAATTTATTTTCCTTAAATTTACGATTTATATATCCGTTGTCATAAAAATTTGTCTTTCCACTGTTTTCCCAAGACTACAGATATTCAGGTACAAAGTAACTGGTTTCGACTTATTTCTACTTAAGAAGTGACTAAATAATTAAGAGATTAGGGAATGGGGACATAAATAAAATCCTGTTGAAAGAGCCAGAATTTTACTTCAACAAAAGCTTAACAGAACCAATCACTCGCTCAGTACAGTGGGAAACTGATTTCCGTGTACACCTGGTATTAAAACGAATTAGTTAGAAAACGAACGACTATTAAGTTTAACATAGTTAGATTTTTACAGCTACGGTGAGAAACGTTTAAAATTTACAACAGCCCTGTGGCGTCCTTTTGAGATATACTAGTGATGCGACAAAAGAGGCATTTGACATTGACCGGTATCGGCACCCTCGGGATTTGGCACGCACACACTCACTACACACCTACCTGGACCGTCACTAGTTCCATCCATTAGCTACTCGTATCAAGATATTTGACTAAGTGGATTGTTTTAAGATTTAAAAAGTAAAGAATATTTTATGTTATTTTTATGTACGTTTCTTTACAAAGCTATATTTTAATTATAATTTTCTTTAAAAGTATATTAATACAATCGAACAATACATTGTACCAGGTATGTATATCCATCGCACATTTTATTTCACCGAGTAAGTTTTTATAATTTATTTTTAATTTTAGCCCTTATATCGTGGCTAGCGATTCAGAATGTAATTGTGATATTAAAAATACATTTAGAGAAGTCTACAGTTTTTACTGGCTTATCGAACAAATGAATACGAATGGACCCATAATAAATAGGTTTACTAAAATGAGAGCGGAAAGAATTTTTTCGTTTTTAAATAGCGATTTTTCTAAAACACGGAGACGTTCTTTTTTTCAGATTTTATTTGACGGATTTTCATTTTGCGACAAGTGTGGCAACACTAAACAAAGAGTTAATAATCTCGTTTCCAGTTATAACTTTTTAAAAAGATAACTAAAGATAAAATAAGATAAGAAATCAATAAGAACGTAAAATAATTATTTTTACTCTATATTTATTAATTATATAACCAAATTTACTTATTTTATTTTGACGATTAAGGGAAGAATAAAACTAGTAATGATATGAGAAAGAGAGTACGACACTAAAATGGCGGCCCCCACTAAATATATATTCTATAGTTATTTAATATAGATATAATTATGAATGATTTGAATAAGTTTCGAGAAGAATGGTTACGCGAATTAGAAAACCGTTGCGACGTTTTCAAAGTTCCGAAAGAAGAAAACGTTCGTCAAAATAATTTGCAGTGTTTTGAGAAGTCCAAATATGAATCTCGAGCATTTCAATTAGCTCATAGTCTATTACGAGGAGAACACCTCTCTGATGACGACATTTATCAAACCGGTAAACGCGAAAATTGCCATGAAATAATATCAGATTGTCCCGTGAAGAAAACGAAGACACTTGTTGATACTTTGATCAAAGATCTTGTAAGTGGTTGGTGATGTGTTTTTTGTCCTTATATTACAATAATTGAATATGTGAGAGCTAAGTTTTGGCTCTACGTTGGACTTATCACACACAATTGATGCAGCAGGAGAAATCATACAAAGATAGATGAATACCGGTTATTTATTGTGAAAACGATATCCGTTTCGGACAGTCCATCTGTCCATCTTTGGTTTAAAACTTGGACTTCTTGGAAGTTTTGTGGCCAAAATCTTGTATACCTTCCTTCTGAATATCCCCTTCAACAAGATACTGGAATTGGAAATATTAGGCCTCACTAATGTTTTCAGTGCCACCTTTGTTTTGGTCGTGTTGGACAGGTTAGCACGGTGCTCACCCACAAATTAGCCTGTTTTCTTTTTTTGCATTCAAAGTGGTACAATTCTAATTGCGAAGTGGTATTGTATATACATACTGTCATAAAATGTGATAAAATTTTTCTGAAATGGCTCGATGAGGAGTCTGAAGAAAAAAATATAGGTTCCTTCCTCACAGACAATGAGAGTGAAGTTCTTTATATGAAAATCCTGGAAGTGCTGAGAAAGAAACCAGATCCTGTGCAGGCAACATCAGTATCAAGAGAAAAGTGTGCATATTGCCCAAAAAAGAATAGGAATACAGCATTGCAAGAGTGTAACATGTAAACCAGGGGTCACCAAACTACAGCACACGGGCCAGATCCGGCCCACAAGGTCCTGTCCCACTGCTGCACTGTGCCACAAATGAGCTAAAATATAATTATTTATATGGAAATATCATAGATTGTAGATAAACTTATTATTAAAAAATTAAAGTAAAAAAAATTAAAGTAAGTGTAAGTGAAAATGCCAAAATTGGTCCAATCTGATTTTTGCATCTGACGGTAATATAATTTTTAGATAAATCAGTGAAATAAAGAATTTGGCAGCTTTTTGTAACTTTGGATATGAGTGCTTTTTGTATAAGTACTGATACCTGCAATGAAGTTTCTAAGAAAAGTGATTATGAGCTTGCTGCAGCAATCATGTTTGTGTATTGGTAAATAAATATGTTGGTTGTCTTTATTTTTTGTGTATTTGGTGTGCTGTATTGAACAAAATGGTTATGCGGCCCATGCTTGTCATTCTCTCAGTTATCTGGTGAAAAATGTTTGGTGACCCCTGATTTAGACTACTGCACTGATCTGCCGATACCACATAATAACAATTTGCAAACAATGCCATTTTAAAAATCCAGAACTTGAACAGAAATTATAATTAAGTTTAACAATAATTTCAGATATCGTATTTCTGTTTTTATCAATCTGATTCTGTTTTTGTATTGAGATTACTTTTAATGTATTCTAATTAAAGGTAAACATTAAAATGTGTATTCATAACAAAACTAAGTAAGTAAAATCTAAGTAAAATTTCTCAAGACAAATCATTAAGAATACAAAAATACTTAGGGTGAGCATGGCATTACAAATTCAACCATGAGGAGCACCAGATTAACAAACATAGTTACCTTCCTTTTGAATTCTTACAGATATTTATTTGTATACTGTATAAATATCATCAGCAAATTGTAATTGTTGCTTAATGAATTAAAGATAATGTAATTAATTAATATATCTTACAAACTGTCAATTCACACATTTAATGATCTTACAAACTGTCAATTCACATTTTCTACTACCTAAGTAAGTTAGGAATCAAGTAGTAAACATCAAATGTGTGAATTGACAGTTTGTAAGATATATTAATTAATTACATTATCTTTAATTCATTAAGCAACAATTACAATTTCTGATGATATTTATACAGTATACAAATAAATATCTGTAAGAATTCAAAAGGAAGGTGTAACCATGTTTGTTAACAAACTGTATATGTTCATTAAATGCCTGCAACTCACAATTTGTAACAATCATGGCTGAAGAGGGAGGGATAAACTGTCTGAAACACATTCATTTTTACAATAAATAACCAGTGTTTGTCTATCTTTGTGTGATTTCTCCTGCTGCATCAATACTATGTGATAAGTCCCCCATACAACCTTAGCACTCACATATTCAATCTTGTAAGTGACTAATTACTTTATAACATTTCTATGATTATGAAAAATATCTCAAATAAATAGAATTATGTTGCTTTTATGAACAAGTTGATGTATTCTATGAAATTGTTTTAATGTCTTTGTGCTTATTGTCAGAATTAGCCATATATGCCTAGCATCCTACATGTAGGACACTCATACAGTTGCAAAATTAGTCATTAAAAATAGATGTTTTGTTTTTAAGAGATGACAGCATGTTCAGGCATTATTATAGAGTTAAAGAAAGTGAAAGAATCATTAATATGATTGGTTCATCATATAATCTATAAATTAGAGCTGTTTAAAAAAAACTGCATTGTGAAAAATGTCTTCAAGTTTACATCTTTGTGATAAGAAGTTAGTATATTTTGTAATTGTTTTATATTATAATTAGTTTGTTGTTGGTATTATTCTGAAAACACTATATGAATGCTTGTTATGTTGAGATCTGATGAAGTTTTTACTTTGTTTGCTTTTGGTTTGAAAGGAGGTGTCTTACAAGTAGGACATTAGGCAAATGTAGCAGTATGTAGACGTAATGAAGTTATGTGCAGTTTTTTTGGTAAATCATTATAATAATGATAATATGATATGGAGTTATGTATATGTATACATGTATGCATTTATACAGATACATAAATAAATAAATAAATTTCTAGATTTGGACTAGGAAGTGTTATCACTCTTGATATATTCACCAGCTATTGCTACCTTCTGATTATTGCCTGTTCTAGTCATGGTTTATCTGAGTGAGCACTGTATCAGTTTTGCTAATGTCCAAAATATGTGTTAAATTGATTTATTGATGATGATGATGATAATTTTTTGAGTTCATTTTATTGATAATAACTAATAGGAACCATTCTTATTCTCTCAGTATTCTGGGAAATGGGAACTTTTAAGGAAGTTTAATTCATAATTAATATTAAAATTTTGAGATCAAACTTAAATCTTATCCATACACAATAAAATTTATACGAAAACATTGATAAACTCATATAAAGAATGTATATATTTGTATAAGTATATGCTGTATTAGTATTTTAACTATGCAGGGAAAATATAATAATTAATAAGTGTATTATGACTGTTTTGAAAATATATTAAAAATAATTTGTTTACTTTTTTTTAAAATACAAGTGATGATATTTTTCTGTACAGAAGTTGAAAAGTGAATATAATTATATTGTTTTGATTATATAATTAGAGTAATATGCCATAAATAGATGATATTAATTCATTTTATATTTTTGTATTTTAAGGATGAAATCAATGAAATTCCATTTTTTGATATTTCATTGCCTCGAGAAATTGCCCTGAAAATATTCTTCCATCTTGATGTTGTAGATCTATGTCGATGTGCACAGGTAAAATAACCATTAGTAATTATATTTTAATTTAATTTTGCAAATAATTTAATTAATAATTCTACTAATTTAATTTTAAATTGAAAGTTAAAGTAATTTACCTTATCTTTTCTTTTGATTTCTAAAAGCTAGATGTTTTAATATTTTAAGAATATTTCAAAAAGAATTTTAGTTTTATCATTTCCATTTGAATAAACATTATTCACTCATTTTTGTTATATATTAAGATCAACTTTATATTAAAAGTATAATAAGTCTGTTATAGAAATGCAAGAAAAATATTTTATATTTATCAAAATATTAAAAGTATAGAAATAAAAAATATTATAAACATATTTAGGTTAAAAACTTTAAGTCAAATATTCTAAAAAATAAAATGAGTTAAGAAAAGTCTTTGAGTCTGGTCCCATATACCTTTCTCTTGCTTTTTCTTGTCACAAGTCCTTTACTTCTGTTTCTTCAATTATCATCTGATGAAACCCCTTAGCCTCTCTTTCTCTCAGTCAAGACATAGTCTTCAAACTTAAAATCTTTATTTCCTAGTTCTTATACATCTTTCTCTTCAGTCATTTTTTGTTCAACACCAAGTGGAAGATCCCTTTCTTTCTCGATTTCACATACTTCTAGGCACTTTCAATCAGTTCTGGGTGTGGAAACTACTTTTGGTCCACTTTGAAGTCATTATCTTATGTAGACACTGTCACTTTGAACATATCTGTCTCCTGGGTGTTTGCTGGCTCAGATGTCCTGCAATAATCATCCACTTTTTCTGGTCTGAGACAAAGGACAGCATTATGCTGACCACTAATGCACAAAGAGAAGGGCTGTAGCTTTGACAAAATGCTTATTTTACTTTCCTGGTTGTTATATATAACAGAGGAAAAGTATGGCCATTAGTCAAAAAATGATTCCCAAGATTTTTTCACTTTTGGACTTGAGACTTTGAACATTGAGAATTGAGAAATGCAATAAAATTTGGAAATTTTTTCTATATGTTTGGATGTTAGTGTGTGTGTCGGAGAACACATTTTTGTTCAACATCTCTGAAGTTTAATAACTTCTGTGTCTTTTATCAAAAATTTCTAAAATTTTGCAGGGAGGTTTATGTATTAGGGGAATTGATGCTATTAAATTTTGGTAGTTGAAAGTCAAGAAGGTGGGGTGATAGAGGAGGGTCACATCATATCTAAAGTATAGTCAGACTAGATTTTATTCCTTATTAGCATTTACAACTTTTTCATATAAAACTAATTTTTGCCCTCAAAATTAAGGTTTTGCTATTTTATAATAATTAATAATATAAAAAGTCTTTTAATAAAATATTGGTAAACTTTATTTTAATTTCAGTTTTATTTATCAGCTTATGAACACTTAATTGACTCATCCAGTGGTCACTAATGTAATTTTAAGAAATAGTCAAAGATCTGTAATAAAAGACTGAGAAGGGGCTGAAGACCCAAAGTGCTTTTCCTGGTGCAATAAAGTTGGAGTGGTCAATTATTGATATGATTTGTTGTATTCAGCAAAATTTATGCTGATAACTAAAGGATCTATTAATAATCTGAATTCTCAGTTATTTTAGTATAATCTTTCTTTTCTGTTGACTAACTTCTTATCTGTATTACTAAATAAGTGTGGTAGTATTTTAAATTGCAAATTAATAATTAAAAGTCGATGATTGTGAAGCAGTGATTGAAAACTGTTTGACAACATACTTTCATTTTAATTTATTGATGTATGGGTACATGAAATTTTCCATTTCTGTGACTGGGATATGTGGATTGGAAAAGGTTGGGAATTTTCTGATCTAGAGTGCTTGTTTTCTCTGATTTGTGCAGGAATAACACAACTCTGATTTAACAACACTTTAATAGAAATAAATCAACAATATTTACATTACAGTAGTATATTATATATATAAAAAATATATTATTGAAAATAGGTCAGTCAAAGTTGGAAAAGTCTTGCAGAAGATGAACTTTTATGGTACAACATATCATGTGAACTTGGTTTACAGAAAGGATTGACATCTGAAGTAAGCAAATGGAAAAAAGAAGTAACACATGCCATTCAAGCAGAGAAAAAGATTCGAAGCAATTGGAAGGTATAATTTTAGAAATTTATAATTTAATTGTTTTTCAAAATTAGATTTATAAATTTATCTTAATTATTTTTGATAATTTCAGATTTTAGAGAAATTCTGCATTTAAAAAATTTTATTAGTAATTATCGAAATCATATCAAAAGTATAATTTGCAAATTTTAAAAATAAATTTTATTATATCAATAAATATCAATCAATAATAGTTTTTCACAAAATAATAGAAAAGTACTCTTCTCAACATAAATGTCAGAAAGACAGAGATTTTATTGCAGGAATACTTAATCTTTTAATTATTTTGGATTGATGTAAAATTATATGCGTCAGTGTTATTTGATCTCATAGTATAACATTAAAGTGTAGAATATATATGTGCATTATTCAGTAAGTACACAAAAAATTTACAGGCAAAATTTTCAGGTTGAGTTAAAAAATACCCCAATTTCATATTAACTAAATTAACTTGTAAATTCCTATATTAAAGTAACAGGAAAAACACATGCATTTAATAAAAGTGAGTTTGTGTTAACTATGTTCAAGTTAACCAGGTTCCACTGTAATAGCATTTATTTTTCGAGTAAAATCTTTAAATTCTTAATGATTATATAAACGAAGATTGATTTTTCTACATTTTCTCAGAATAGAATTGGAAGACTTTATGAAATGGAAGATGTTAGATCTGGAATATTGTCTGCTGCTCATTCCTTCCAGGAATATATTGTTGCTGGGTAAATAATTTAGTAAATCTTTATTATTTTTTTATTTCCTGTATATAACCTCCACTATCATATACTCGCAGAAAATTGCTAGAATTATTGCTAAATGTTGGATAACAATTTTTGTACCTGGGTATTTGGTATACAGTTATCATCCAGGTAACTGTTTAAAGATTGTGTGAACAACATGAAAAATCATAAATGTTTAAATTAATTTTAAAAAATGTTTTCCTTGTAGAAAAGGTTTACTAATCTATTTATCTGTTTTTAATTCAACTTTATTTCAAATAAATTATTTTATTTTTAAAAGGTCAACTTTGACTAAAATTTTTAATTAGCTAGAATTGTTAACTTTAGAATTACTAGCATTATTGAAACTTAAAATACATGGTGACATGATTACACTGTAACTGTTCATACTTTGCAATGGAGCCTAAGTAAGACAAGAAGCTTACAACTATCCTAATATTTATTGATCTTATTGCACAAGTAAAAATTAAATAATGTGTTAATTTTAATGTTAATAAGACTAATAAAATGTATATATTAGTCTTGTTACATATGTAATAAGGCTAATACATTTGTGCAAGTTTTAAGAAACATGTAGGAAGTTAATCTCTGACTTTAGCAATGAAAAATTAGTGAATAACATTTGTGTATTATTTGCATTTCTATTGTACAAGTAACTTTCAGCTGATTCCTTAAAGAAATTTTTCCATACAGTATACATAATTCTCTATTACAAATTTTATCTTATTTATGTCAAGTATAAAGAACTAATTTATCAACATTTAAAAGATTTAGTTAAAATAGAATTTGTAATAGAGAATTATGTATATTGTATGGAAAAATTTCTTTAAGAGAATCAGCTGAAAGTTACTTGTATGTACAATAGAAATGCAAATAATATGCAAATTTTGTTCATTAATTTTTTGATTTATGTCAAGAATTAACATTACATGTTTAAGGAATGGATCTTCTGGAATATTAATTTATTTCTATATTGCCAGAATTCTTATATGTACAGTACTTTCCTGAATGTAACTCTAGGTAAATCACTCATTATATTAACATTTCAACAGTTTTTATATTTTAGTATGGTTAATTTATTATAATAATGTTGTTGTAATTTATAAGAGAAAAATGTAAATTAATAAAAATTTTTGAAATGTCAAAAACTGCACACCTTTGGGTACAAATTGTCCTGACAAATGCAATACTCCAGTATTTCTCAAACTTTACCTTCTTGTGGATTCTCTTAATAAAGGAAAATTTTTGTCAAATCCTCTAGAGTAGAATTAATAATTAAATTAATATTAAAAATAATCATTGTTTTAAAATATAAAAATAATGTCTTTGTTTTAAAAAGTTTAGTTTATTTTTAATGATTTTAATTTTTTTAATTTAAAAAGAAAAAAAACATAATGGCAGATGAGATGCTTTTTTTATGTTTTTAAAGATGTTTTTGATAAATTTAGAAAAATGAAAATTTGTTGAATTGAGCTCATAATGCAATTTTAAAATAACTTGCAGCAGTATATAACCCACATCCACTTTCAAACTGACTTTCAAACACAGATAACCAGTAGATTATTTGCAGGAAATTACAATACTTACATGACATATAAAATACTTATATATCTGAATATAATTATTGATGTTTAAATTTTATTTTAAAAATACTTTATTAAAATATTTTCAGCTATTCTACTGGAAAAGTTTGTTTGTGGGATTTTAGAAATGATGCAAAGCAAGAAAAGAAAACTATTTTTGATCCAGTTAATCATCAGTCAAATGCAATGAGTAATCATAACAAAAATTCAGTTTGCAGTTTATCTATATCATCAGATATTGCAGTCATTGGCTATGAACAAGGTAAGATGGTTTTAAATTTTAATTAGCTATTAGTAACTATAATATTATGTTAATCTACATATATCTTATCCAATCTAATGAAATGTAATATTATAAGTTTTGTGTTACCATGTATGACAGATGTTGATTGTATAATATAAATTTAAGAATAATTATATTATTGTTCTTTTTAGGTTTAAGACAATGATAAATAATTTAGATTCTTATCAGGAAGATTTTTATTCTAATAAAGTATTTGTGGTATTTTATACACTTCAATTGATCATTTACCACATATAACATTACAAAATTTTCAATAAGGAAAGCTCATACATTTCTCTGTATTGAAAAGAATCAGATAATGTCTCTCTACATTTTATATTTAATTTTTAATTCTGAATTATTTTACCTTGATTTAAATGACTATCTTTACACCATCTTTTATATGTTTAATTTCATTTTACTGATAGTGATTTTATCACTAAACTGAATTAAACATTTTGTGACTCAAAGACAAAACATTAAGATAAAATTCATTGACAAACTTATCAATAAAAACAAAAGCACATAAAAAATATTAAAGAATGCACAAAATAAAAGATATAAATTATATACAGTAAAACCTGTCTAAAACAGAAAAAATTCTTTGAAATAGAGCAGTTTTTATGTTAAAGTTTATTATAAGCCAGAAACTTGTCCAAAATGTAAATAGAAAAGTTTTTGGGTATGACAAATGTAACAGGGATGCTGCTTCCATACTAGAGAAGTCAAGATATACTCTAACCCATTAGAAAACACAGCATCTGGCATTCACACCCAGTACATAGGAGTGACAACCAGAATGTTATTTTGCCTCATCTCCAAACACCAACATTCCATCAGGGCAGGCAGGTGTGACACTGAGGTAGCATGGATAGTGTTACAACACCAATACACCCTGTTGTGGGACCATGTGGCAATGCTCAGGTGTTGCAATCAGAGGAGCATGGTGTATGTTTGGGAGGCCCTCCTTACCATATTACTAAATCTGTGCAACTCTCCCATGCTTGAGTTGCCTGCTATGTGGGTCAGCTTGTATAAAAGATTAAAACATCATCTCTAGCTCCTTCTCAGCAGCTATTCAACACATTATAGCACATGCACATTGTCACCACACGTGTATCAATTTAAATTCTTTACGTTTATTTGTTCTAAGTTTAGTTTTCTTCTAAAGGACTAATGCCATTAATTTTAATTCGAAATCTTTGTTCAAAAATTTTATTTGAGATTGTGTCTGCCTGAGGACAACGTCTTATAACACGTCAAAAGCACTTGCAAATATAGTAGTATTTATACGTAATTAACACCTGTGTGATAATTTGTTCTTTTCTTGTGTAACTTAACCTGGATAAACAGGAAATTCAAATTTTCACTTGTAGACAAATAAGTAAAATTGCCTTCAGACAGGGTCATTCAAGTGCTTGTATGGGACCTGGTAAATGGGCTTCTTTTATCCATTATTGGACTCTCTTTTGCTTCTTTTTTTTTTTAAGAAATGAAATTTTTTTTTTTTAAGAAATGAAATATGTTGCATTTTATTGATAAAGAAGCATTTTGTCTTAAATATTTTATTTTTTTAGTAAAAACATTAATTTATATGGGTAGTAACCACTACAGACTACAAGTTTTCTCTGGACTTGGAAAAATAATTAGCTCCGCCTTCTTGATGGCCATGCCTCCAGGTATAACAGTCATTTCAGAGCATGACAAATTGTCTTCAAAGAACAATTTTGAATGTTGTCAGAGAAACAAATATCTCCTGATATGGGGACATACAGACCTAAGTTTTTGTGAATATTAGACATTAGTGTGAGAACGGGGGGAGGTAGGAGATGGTCGTACCTCCCTTTCCGGTAACGCACTTGTCAAGGATGGCTGTTTCGTTTCTTAGCGTTACGCGAGTGGATAGGAGGTGAGACGGATGGGGTCGACGATAAGGTGAAAGCGATATTCGAGACAAGGAGGACACCAGTTAACAATTAACAAGGTTTATTAAATTTAACTAAGGACACCAATACAAAAGCTGACTAAATTCCCTATGTTGCGTAGGGTTCGAGAGAGAGAGAGAGAGCTTACAGGTTCGGTTCATACCTCGTTAGTTCGTTTCCCGACAGTTAGCACTTGATATCCTCGATGTGGAGATTAGTATTCGAAATAGGCACAGTTTTATATAGTCGCGACTTAGCGTGGAGACGTTCAGACAGGGGTCCAAGTCGGTGACGACGAGCGACGGTGTTTGTCCGGCAGATGATATGAGACTCCCCCGAGGGGGTGGAAGGAGTGGCTTTTATAAGTTTTTGCCTGGGAAATCGGTCACGTGATCGTAGGTGGATGACGATTTGTGTCAGAGGTGTTCCCGGGATTCAAAATACATGACGAATTCGGACGTTAACCATAAACTAAGGTTGCAAGATGATCTGATCTAGTTTAAGAACAAAGGATTGTTGACAGTTATACGGCCGGGGACGCGTATTTTCTCGTCCAGGACCGTTTCTAGACAGGATGTTTATATGAAGGGAAAATTCCTAAAACGAATTATTACAAAAAGTGACTCTGATAAAATCCAGATCTCACATTAGTGTTTGTTGGAATTAACTAGGGTAGAATTGAATAGATCCAAGAATCAAGATTCTGAGGATTGAGTTCATAAGAACAAGCAATGAATGTAATTTGTTGATAACAATGAAAATAAGGTAAATCAGTGTTTACAATTTGCTTTACACAGAATAGTTAGTAGCTAATTAGTACTGGGTATTTGAAAACAACTTGATTAACATGTTGATAATTGTACAGATTGAAGTAAATAATTAATTAAAGATTTAAAATATTAAAATTCCTTGAGAAGCCAGATCACAGAATAACTTGGTCTCTGTACAGGAAATACTCATTAATTCGAACTTGGATAATTTGAAATTCTATTAGTTCAAAACTGTACTTTGTCCTGGTGGGGATATAGAGATTTACATCTTAAGAAATTCAGTTAGTTTGAAATATGGCTACTTTGTAATTCTAAGTGAAAATTCTCTCCGAAGTGTGAAATGCATATGTTAACTTGTTTGTTTAGATTGAAGTGTCTCCATGCTATAAGAGAACAATAGACCAAGAACAATTCTAATCTTTTCAATATGACTTTGCATTTACAGTAATGCATTTTCAGGTGTCATCTTACATATGGGACTATCTTTTTTTCTCTTATTTCATAAAACATGGGCTGGGTTTTGAGATTATAAGATTGGGCTACAAGTAGCAAATTGAGATATTTGTAGGGCTCTAGGCTATTATATTTGGGCGACTTACTACTTTTTGGGTTACTTTAAAAATAATTTGGGCTACATTTCAAGAAATTCTGTCATACTTTTTATAAAACCTATCTGGCAGGTTGTCAGATAGGTTCTCACCACACACGTGCTGTTTACCTGCAGTTTAATTATAATATTATTATTAATTATTAATTAACAAAAATAGCATTCTGTGTAAGTAATCATATTCTGTTTGCTTAACAAATTACATCAGTTATATAGCATTTGGTATATACAGAAATATGTAAATCTCTGATATCAGGTCAGTCTATAAGTTCATATGTATTTTTATCTACAAAAAAAGCAGCAAAAAATTTTAATTAAATTTTATTTCAATCTATAATGTATTCATCATTATTTTGTACAATTTCTTGCCATCTTGATGGTAGCTTTTTAATCCCGTCTTCATAAAATGATTTCGGTTTTGAATCAAAATATTCAGAAATAGCCTTTTTTACATTGTTCTCATTCTCAAAAGTTTTCCCTTTTAAAAAATTCTGCAAACTGCAAAAAAGATGATAATCACTGGGAGCATGGCGAATATGGTGGATGAGGTAAAATTTCCCAGTTGTAGCTTTCAAGTTTCTGTACAGTTATTTTTGCAGCATGTGGTCTGGCATTGTTATGCTGCAAGAGAATCTGCTTTCTGTTCACTAATGACGGTCGATTTTTTTTCTATTTTTATTTAAATGCTCTAATTGCTCACAATACATTTGAGCTGTAATTGTTTGATTAGGTTCTAATAGCTCAAAGTGAATTACACCTGACATATCCCACCAAACAGACAAAAGAATTTTTTTTGGATGCAACCCACCTTTTGCAGTCAGTTTTGGCTGCTTGTCGCAATCCATCCATTGTCTTTTTCTCGTCACATTATTATAGAGGATCCATTTTTCATCTCCAGTAACCAGCCTACCAAGAAAAGGTTCTAAAGCAATATGGGATAAAAGAGACGTGCAAATGTTTACACGTTGTTGTCGGTTAGCTATTGACAGTACATGTGGTATCCATTTTCCTACCTTTGAAACTTTTCCGATTTGTTGTAGGTGTCTATGAACAGTTCTATGGGATGAATTTAAACGTTCCACAATTTCATCAACTGTTAAAGATGGTTCTGCTTCAACTAGTGCAGAGAGAGCATCATCGTCAAAGTCAACGGGTCTTCCAGTACGAGCCTTATCCTCCACACTAAAATCATTGTTTCTAAATCTTTCAAACCACTTCTGCGCAGTCCTTGCACTAATTACAATTTGATTATGTACAGTATTTATTTTTTTGGCTGCATTTGTAGCATTCTCACCACTTAAAAATAAAAAGTATAAAACGTGTCTTTTGTATTTGTCGGTTACTTCCATTTTAACGAAAATAAACAACTGAAATGTTCACAATTCTGAACAGTATTATATGAATGAGATCCAATTTAACACTTCAGTGTAAAAATTATCACATTAGACTGACATTTTTAACAGCAAAACAAGATTTTTCTCAAGGTCATAAAAATGAGCATGGACTTATGGACTGACCTGATAATTTGAAATTGCGAATATTTTGTCTCCCAAATTTCAAACTAATGAGGATTTCCTGTATTACTGTAATGCAATTAGAATTTCTGACAACAGAATAACACACTAGTTTTTATGTTTGAATTGGCTATATGAGAGCTTCATCAAAGAAGTATTCAAATATCTAGAATAAGTCTATGGGGACAATGAGAGCTTTTCGAATTGAATAGTTCTCAATTCCTTGCATTTGAATATTCTCATCTTTAGTTTTGATTAAGCCTAGTAATAAAATTTTTTTTATAATATGTATAAGTGATTTTATTATAGAAAATGAACTTAATTATGTGACATGTATCTGGTGTAGTTTAAAGATAATAATTGAAAAAAAAAAACTAGAACCTCTTCAAAGCAGGAATTTTCCAAACTTAAAAATAATTTAGTATTGTGCAGTTCTGCTTTATACAGGTTTTACATTATGAAATAAAAATCTCTTTGTAACATAACAATAAAAGTTTTTCTAGTATCATTAATGTACTAAAAATTTAAAATTACTGTAGAGCAGCAATTCTCAACCTTCTTAGCTCCGCACCCCCCAAATAATAAATATAAATAAAATTAATATTTTGTGACTCCCATCCAAAGGAATAATAACAGTAAGCCTTACTATTACTAATTGAATTTTGATTGTAATTATAAATGTAAATTTTTTTTAAATACAGTGCTAAAAACTAAATACAGGAATCGTCTTTTACCACTCGAAAACAATTTGCTTTTGTGTTTTTCTAATGTAGATCCACGTATGGAGAAAATTTTAAATGAAAAACATATGCAACCATCGCATTAATTTCTTTTCTTTACATGTGTACTTATTGTAAGTAAAATGTTTATAAGTTTATAATAAATGATTTTTTTTCTCATAAAATGATTTCATTATTGTTTCGTGGCCCCCAGGTTGAGAAATACTGTTATAGAGTAATGACAGTGAAAATTGTTTGGTTTTTTTTTTTGCAGTAATTTATAAGGATATTTCTTAAAATAAATTTTCAGTTATTTGAAAGTTAGATAGAAGTATAAAAAATCAATAAAGACATTGGAGATAGGTACTTATTGTTATGAATCAGCTCATAAATTGATTGCATATTTTTATGGATTTACATTTATATAATAGAAAAATGTCAGTTATTATTATTATTATTATTATTTATTATTGTGAAAAAATGTATAGAAATTTATTTGAAAATTTTATTTTTAGATGATTTTGCTGTTTCTCTAACTATAATTTAATTTTTGTTTAGGACAAGCATATGTTTTGTCAAACAAGAACAATTCATCTCTTCTTGAATCGTATAACTTAACATTACCAATAACATCTGTTGTTACGGATTGCTCTGTTAATGCTGTCGGAATTTGTAGCAGTAACAAGTGCATCATGATTAATACCATTGGTGGAATATGTAATTTTCAAAAATTATACAGCTATTCAACAAAAGTAAATATGATTTTCTTTTACCTACAGTTTCATAACAAAGCTATATATATGTATATAGCTTTGATATAATAATTATATTAATATAAATTTTTACAATGTTTAATGATTACAATGTGTAGTTTTATCAAAGATTAAATGAATAAATAAAATATAGTAAACAATTTAAAATATAATGGAATATATATGTATTTATATAATTAATACAGTTCAGGTTATAAAAATATTTATTTTATATCTAAAAGTTAGACACAATTGTACAGTTAAAATATAATTTGTCCTTAAATGTTTAATTTTAATGGCGACTATTATTTGCTTAGCACAGATATTTTTTAATTATGAGTAAAGTTTGCTATTTTTCTTTTGTCTTTGCAAAAATTAAGTATTCTACTTAATTGTATATTAATGATATATATATTGTACAGGGTAATTACACTTGGGATTGAATACTGATTTTTTTCAATACTTTACAATTACATTCTATTCAAATGTGATAGCGATGAAGCACTTGATCAACATGCTTCATCATGAAATAAAGAATCATTCCATTCATGTTTCCTGTTCATCTTATACAGATACATTCTATATACTAAGTGTTCAGTCTTGAGTGAATCACACTGTATTTACAGAATTGTATTTTAGGCTAGCTTCAGAAATTCTTGTATTGGTACAGAAATTTTTTACATATAATAAAACATTTGGTTCCTTCAAAAAGCAGTGTGAATTTTTATTTTTACAATATGGTGCCAAGAATTTTGTAAATTAAAGATGATATATATGGATGAATACTAACATTAAATAACAATTATTATGTTGTAAATTTATATAAAACCTATTTTTAATATTTAATATGACATTAAATTATATTTGAATTTTTACATTTAAATTAAACACAAAATATTTTATTATTTATGTATTACATATTTTTACTTACAGTAAATAGTCTAATTGAAAAAATTATCTTTTAGGTAAATTATTTGAGCTTTATACCAACAGCATATGACATAACTGCTGTTATATCACGTGATGATGCTATTCACTTTCAAAAACTTAATCAATCAGAAGATGAGGAAGCGTTGATAATTCATCATTTAATAGGTTCATTTGTGTCATGTTTAGATGTTTCTAATGATTTAATTGCAGCTGGTCTAACAAGTAGTACTGGATATAATATTTATCAGGTATTTATGTTTAAATATTTAAATGATAGTTTTGGTTAGAGTAGTGTTTTAATATAATTTATTTTTAACATAGGAAAATTTAGATATAATGATATAAAACTATTTTTCAAAAAATATAGTAGTACATTATATTTTTTTGTAGCTAAAACAAATATTTCTTGTATCGTTTCATGAGTTTGATAATTTTAATAAATGTACTGGACATAAAAATTTTATTCAGAAACAATAAATGTTATTTTGTCCACTGTTACCAAATTTTTATAGATTTTATAATTTTAATAAATTTGTAAACATCTTAAAAAATATATTATGGCTGAATGTCATATCCAATGTTCCCTCTAATTCTTTTTGTAGCTGTATGGTGCAGAAACAAATCTTTTCTCATTAGAGGGAACATTGGTCATATCATAAAATGAATATGACTATTGATTTTATTGGGCTGCAATTTGAAAAAATTACAGACCTATGAATTCCCACTGTCTTTCCTTAATCTTGAGAACAGAGTTAGGTAGACGAAATCTGCGACCAGATATGGAAACCTTAGGGACAGGAGGTTCCAATTAACTATACATAAACTTCTGATGCAAACTGGAAGTCACATTATTTCAATTCAAAACTTTTCCCCTGAAAGGCATAATGCTATTGTTAAAGGAAAAGAATGATGTACAGTGGCAAGCCACTACTAATTTGAGGTGGAGAGTATATATTTTAAGTTACATAAATTAAAAATATGGTTAAAAATTGCAGCCTGGCATTGTGATGATGTCACAATAAATAATTGCTTGTTTCAAATTTAAAAATCTTAAAATATAAATTAATTTTAATTAACTTTGGCTCATATTTGTTCATATAAAAGCATAATATTAACTATATAAACTTAAATATTAATTAGCTTATTTAAAATTCATTCAATGAGACAGCTCAGCAGTGGTCAAGTGGTCTTCATACCCTGAACACTGGGAGTTCAGTTGTGGGTTTGCACCTTGCTCAGATGGGCTGGCCATGTGGAGTTTTCCAGGTTTTCTCCACGTCTGTAATGCCTAAATAAGGGCCAGTTTTCCTTAAAAGACCTCCCAGAAGGCATCTCCCCTAAGCAGATTGCCCAAGTGTTGCATTGCCATAACTTAACAAACAACAACAACATTCAATGAGACAATGTAATAATTATGTTTAATGATTATCTGAAGGTCCAGAAATATCATTTTTTACATTTTTGTATATCTATTCAATTGATAAAGTTAGTCTCTCAAAACTTAATAAAACTAATTATTGAGTGACTCAGTATTTCTCATTATCAAAAATATTTTATAAAAATATGCATCTAACTGATAAATAACTATTTTTGATTATCAGCAATTTAAATTTGCTGTTCATATCAAATGTTAATACAGATAAAAGTTTGTAATTGAGTTGATTTTCATTATGTACAACAAGTCCTCACTTAATGTTGTTTTGTTACAATTTCCTTGCAGATATATAGAAGTAAATTTACAATTATCACTGTTGAATTTCTTTATAAACAGTAAAATTGATTCTATGAGGTGAGAAATAAATGCTGGAGGTTGCAATCACAATCTAATTAGAATAATATTAACTGAATTGTAACTTGTTTATATCATGTTTACACTATGATAAAATTGGTTTTGTTATATGTTGTTTCACTTAACATCACAGTTTCTAAGGACTTATATAAACTCTCATTTATCATCATCAATAATTGATAAAAATTCAAATAAAATGTTTGAGTAAATTAGCAACAAATGGCGTTAAGAATTTAATGTAAGGTCTGAAACAGCCCATATATTTTTCAAAATACTGCAATAATTAGTGGATTATTATTATTTCAATAAATCTTTTACTTGTAATTTAATTTTGATCTTTACTATTATTTTATTTCATTCTATAGAAATAAATTTTTGATTGTATTATAAATTTATTCTGTTATTTATGTCATTATTAGTACAAATTAAATTATGTTGCTATATTTATATAATATGTAAATCATTTCTATTCAGGTATCACTTTTCACTACAGACAATGGAAGATTATTTGGAATACTTTCTGATCATCTAAGTCAAATTTTAAGTTTAAACCTTAGGAAAAGTCCAGATAATCTTATTGCAACTGGATGTAGAGATAAGAGGTTGAATTTCTATATAAATTTGACAGTAGTGATTGACCTGATATATAGATTTTTGTTTTTAATTTTCTGAAATATTTTATAAATATGTAAACATATTTTAAACTTTAATTTTGTTTTTCAAGTTGAATATTTAAATATGAAACTATAATACCATGCATACATAAACATCTCAAAGCTTGATGTTTTTAATAATCAGCCAAACGATTGCTGTAATGAATTGGGCTACTTTACTGTTACTATTAGTAATTAAATTGTAAAAAATTTGGTACAAGAGATGGAACCTAATTCCTATCTCTTATTAAAGTTAATAATTATAATTAAATTAATATTTTACTAAATGATTTAGAATATTCTGAAAGACTGGTAATGCATCTGCACAGTAAGTTTGAGTTGTGGGTTTGGGTCTCACTTCAGGTCAATTCTTTTCTTCCAGAATATTCTAAATTATTTAGTAAAATATTAATTTAATTATAATTATTAAATTAAATAAAGAGATGGCACCTAATGTCTACCTCAGTATCAAATTAGTTAGAATTTAATTATTAATAGTAGCGGTAAGGTAGCCCATTTCGTTACGGCAATTGTTTGATTTCTCAGATTATGGTATCATAATAAGCCAATTTTATACTGATTATAAGTTAGTAATTATTCAAGATTTTAATCATTTGTAACGGGGAAATATAATAGCCTTTATATTTTATTTAAATATAGAATTTCTATATTTCTAAATTTAGTAAAAATTATTATTGTATTTTTTCTGTTATAAACAGTATTAGATGTCTACATTTATTGGTCAAAGTAATAATTAAATTATTTTAATTAATGATCTAATAAGTTTAATTGACAAAAATTTTAAATATTTTTGTAAACAAAAGCTAAACTTCTTAGAGTTATTTTATTAATCTAAATTCTGTAGTTATAGTTTTTATTTAGTTATTTTTTATTAACATTTCTTTACAAGTATTTAATAAATTAATTGATCTTATATATCTCTGTAATATCAGTTATTCAAAATTTTAAAATATCTCTGTATCAGATGAATCACTGAATCTGCATATAAAACTAGTAGAATATTAAACATTTTTTTTTCTTACAATTTCTCTTATATGTTAAATTTTTTAACTTATAAACTTCTTGAAGGTTTGTTGTTTTGAAGAAAAATTTACAAAATAGTAAATATCTTATAATTTTTACTATTGTTTATGTTTGTGTGTTTATGTTTGTATTTGTGTCTGTGTGTGTAGTCTTCTTGTATATATAAACAAACAACTCTGCTAAACCTGATACCTTGTATTACCAAAGCTGACCACTGCCATATGTTATTGGGCTAATAATGGCTATAATATTAATCAATTACCAAATAATTTGAAACTGGAGGGAGTCATTAGGTGCCATCTCTTAGTAAATTTAATAATTATAATTTTTAATTAAATAATTTAGAACTACGGGAAGAAAAGAATCCGCCCAGAATGGGACTCGAAACCTCAACTCCCATTTACCGTGTGGATGCATTGCCAATTACACTGTCCGGACCTCTAGTCCAATCTTGTCTTCCAGTATATATAACATTACACTATAACCATCTATCTTACTATATATTCTTCTTATATACACTAGTCTTCAAAATTACCAATTTCTTGAAAAAATTTGTTGTTTGAAGTTGAAATGCTTAAAAATTAAAAAGTTGTGTTAACAATTATTATGTGTATTGGATAAAAATCATCAAACCTCTTAAATTTTTGTTTGTCTTATATGGCTTTAGTTTGACAGAGATTATTATTATTATTATTTAGCTTTAATTTCATATTTAGCAGATTTATTCAATGTGTCTTCTTATGTATATGATGCCATTAGTTAACATTTGTCAAGTGATTCCAGAGAAAAATTGGATATTTTCAAAACTATAAAAGCAAATTGGAAAGAAAGTTATGCAAAATGTAAAAAATAGTTTCAAAAATAATCATAATTAAAACCAAGTCTAGTAATTATCAGAAAAGATACAAAAAAGATGTAATTGAAACCAAATTATTAATTTTGAAAGATTGAGAAATTGTAATCATCAATATTTATTATAATTTGTAATTAATTTAATGTTTCTTTTCTGCAAGTGCATAAGCAAGCATTAGATGGTTTTGTAAATCATTTGCTGCTAATGTTAACTTCCCTAATATGTCCACGTGTCACAAACTTTATATCACAGATTTGCATTGATAACTTCGTACAGATAAAAATTGCAGATTTGCAATCAATTGTTTGCTGTTATTTTGAATTTATTAGTTTTAAAGATGTCAAATGTATTTACGTTTCGTGTATTGGCATTTGACATTACATCTTTGATCACCATGTTACGAATCTTTATTTAACATCATTTAACATTTCTTTTGCTCTTTGAGTTGTTTTTCAATAGCTATGCTGTTAATATGTGTTTCTGTTGGTCAAATACTATAGTTGTTACTCATTTTTGAGAACTTGTAACTGGATATCATCAATTAATTAAATGCATTATAATGATAGCTGAATATCAAAAGAATTAGCTTTAGTGATAATTATATTCTTTTCCTTGAAGAGAGCCTGATATTAAAATTGGATAACTAATATCATATAACAATGTAGTAGCTTTAGTCTTAATTCTTTGCATATATCATATCTACAGGCTTGAGTAAATCTATACCCCAACAGATTTTAAAAAGTAGACCACAATCAGTCTATTCAAGTGTGTACAGTAAACATATTTTTATGAATCAGGGTGTAAAAATAATACTCTATATTTTTTATACATTTATTATCATGCACCATGTTCAATTATTTTATACATTAAAACAAAAACAGATCTTTTTTAATGAGATATATCTGTAATGAATCTGTGTCTGTGTAATGAAACTAGAATTATATAAAACAGATTTTTAACTATATAAATTGTGAATTTTCTAGCTATTCAAAGCACATTTTTCATGTTAACTTTTTGCAAATGTTTATTGCAAATGTGCAATAAACATTTGCAAATAAAATAATTGATAATAAGCTGACAGTAAATGTCTAATCTGTTTTTCTGTAATTATTTCTATTTTAACAGAAGACACTAAAGTTAAAATTAACTTCAAAAGTTTAATATTAAAGTTTTTGTGTTTTTTTAAAGCTATTTTTTTCATTTGATTGTTATTGATTACATATTATAAATGCAAATATTAATTATTTCTTAATCCTATTTTGAGTATAAATTTAATAATTTCAGAGTAAGAGTATTTGATTTGAGAACACTTCATCCTGAGATCAGTATAAGTGCCCATTCATATGGAGTATCTTGTGTTGAAATGGATAATTATCATATTGTTACTGGTGGCGACGAAGGTCTTGTTTGTATTTGGGACATACGAACAAAATCTAAATTGTGGGAAATGTATAACAGGTAATTTTAATTGTCTTACATTTTAAAAAAATTATAATTATTGTTTTTTTAATATAATTAATAGATTTATATAAATTCTTGAGATTTTTATTTATTTTAGAAAAAGAGTTTAAATTCATATACAATAAATCAAATTATATTGCATTTCTTCAGGCTTTTTTTTTTATTAAATTATTAAATCAATTTGTTTTAAAGTCTAGTATTTATATATGACGACAACTCCATTATTTTACATATTTTTTGTAATTATGACAATTGTAAATAATATTTGCTTGTATAACTTATATGGTATTTACAATTATTTAATCAAAAACTTTTAATAATAATTGATAGTAAGGCAGAAGAAAATGTTATTAAAGAACATTATTAAGTTATTAATAATTATCAAATATTTATTATCAACTATAATGTTGAAAATGTATGAAATATTTTACAATCCAATTAAACATTTTTTATTTTCATTATTAGACATCCAGTTAAATATCTTTGTTGTGATCCCACAAAATTGGTAACGGCAAATATTCCCACAAATAAGAATCCCGAACCTGATGATGGGGAAATTGTTGTTCATAAGCAGTAAGTAATTTATTTGTTAATTAACTTTTAAATTTCAGTATTATTTTTTTACACTATGAACATTGTAACAAGAAAATTGAAAGTGAATAGTTAAAGCATAACTGTAAAAACTCAAGCTGTTATATATTTGGTGTTTTGGTTATAAATATAAATTTCTTAAGAATGTAATTTTAAACAATAAAATTATATTTTTATTAGTATGCAAAAATATTACTTAAAGAAGTGATCCATAAAACAATTAATATATGAATTACTTTGAAAATTTTTTGTTCTTTACAAATATTTCTTCACTAGTACTCTTTATCTAAAAAATCAAATTATTATTTAGAAATATTTAAAGTATTTACTGTAAGTATATTTAAATTAAATTATAAAATTAAGGATTACTCACTAAAAATTATAAATTACATCCATCCTTTCAATCAGCTTTATATAATATAAATACAGCTTTTAAGAATATGACACTAAATAAAATTAAATTACAGTTTACATGACATTAAAAGAAAGAGAACTTTTAAAACGAATTGAAATTTCTTCAATATTTGTAAAAATACAGTAGACAATCTTTTAAAAAATAAATAGAAAAACACTAAAATATTGAATTTTTTAATAATTCAAAGTTTCATGCATAGTTTGGATTGTTGTTCTCAAAAGGATCAAAAGGATACTTTTACCATTGTCAAATAGCAGGGGGTAACCTACAGAATAAGGTTAAAGCCATTAGTCTTCCTGTTTTTAATAAAAATGATATTTTTTTAACAATGCTACTATATTTTTACAAACTTAAAATAATTATTTATGTTTAGATTAGCGATTCTTTAATTGTAAAATTTCTTATTTTTCATTGTTTCCAATTATATAATTTTCTTTAACTCTGTAGTAAATAAATTTATTTTCCTGTTAAATATCTAATTATAAATATAAAAAATATACATGTTATATAATAATTTTGTATTAGTTAATATTTTACTAATTAAAATCAACTTTAACTTCTATTTGGATAGTAAGGATAATACAGAGTACAGGTATACCTCACCTCATGTTGGTAATTGGTTTCAGGAGAGGTGACATAAGTTGAATTTACTTGTGTAGTTGTGACGTAAGTTGAAACTACAGTGGAAAATGCCAATATTGAGCACTTAAAGACCGCTAAATAAGACGACAACACAGAAACACAGATGTTTTCATGTTTTGTTCTCTAGGATTTATGATGATTATATTAACATTTCTGTATGTACATTTTAATATGATTTTATGTGCTTTCAACGCTTTTCTAGTGATATTACGACTTCAATGTTTGTGGCAGACGGATTTAAAGTCGAATAAACTGACTTAAACTTGATTTTTATTTTTCCATATACTTTTTTGACAAACGACATAACTCGAGGTATACCTGTATAATTACATTGTACTAAATCACATAGTACCTATTTTAAAAACTGAGGCTAATTTTGTTAACATTCAGTAAGAAGTAAGTTTTTAGCTTTATAATAATGTTGGCATTTACAAAATGCTATTATATAAAAATTTCATAAAACAGTGGAACTTGGTTAACTCAAACTGGAATTACTCAAAATCACATTTACTCAAAGTCATTTTCTTTTCCCAATCACTCAGCACAAAATCAAACTGTTGAACTTGAATGGAGTTTTCATGCAGCATTTTCATAAATTCTCCAGAATTTTAATTTATATAAAATAATTAATGTTCATCTATCAAATAAATTAATTAGAAACTTCCTATAAAGCATGGGAACCACATACGAATAAAAATAAACATCACATAATGTGATAATGAGTGAGAGTGGTGGCTTCAAGATTGCATGTTTGATCTAGATACTGTAACTGCCATTCAAATTTGCTTTTTCCCCAAACATTTTTTTTATTATTTGATTGCTGGTGGATTTTTCTGACTAGCTGACATAATAAATAAATGGATTTTTGATAAATTAACTTTAAAAAATAATTATCTGATTCTATGTAAAAATTTTAATTAAAATGGCTGGCAGTATTTTTAAAAAATTAAAAATCTGAAGAAACTAAGTTGTCTTTCTTTCTGTCATGTCCAATCACCAAGAACAAAAACAGTCTTCACAGAGACAAGTCCCATGGAAATATTGTGTAGATAGTTTATTATGGGCCACCAATAAACCAATGCGCAAAATCTCCATAACTTGAAGTCTGAATTTTTTTCTCTGGCCAATTTGGGTTAACCAGGTTCCACTTGTATTTATATAATTTAATTGTAGTAAACTTTATTCCATATTTTATTTATTATAATATCAAAATTAAAACTCAATATTAAAATTTTTCTGAATGTAAATATTCTCATAAACTGGAGATGGTAATTGAACTAAAATATGTATGAAGTGAGCTTTAAATCTAATAATGTTCAATCTGTTATAGTATTTTGGATTTGAACAAGTATAAACTTATTAACAATATAAATTATAGTAATACCTCAGTTTTCGTTGATAATCTGTTCGAAAACAATCAGCGAAATCCAAAACCGACGAAAACCGAGGCAATTATTTCCATATGAATCAATGTAAATTCAATTAATTCATTCTAGACACTCAAAAATACATACCAAAAACACGTTACAGATAATTATTATAGTGTTAAATACTAAAAGCAATAAGAAAATAATATAAAAGACTAATCTAAAGGAAAGCAATGGAATTGTTTGGCTAGACGCGTGGGGTAATGTCTTGTCTTGTAGAAGCTAGTTGGACATGAGCTTCTAGCCTATATTGCATTGTAATTGTCATGTAATACTAGTTGTATGCATTTATGATAGTCATATCGTGGGGAATAATGCTTTCTGGGAGATCGCCCGTCCTGGCGAACCTACGACGGAACTCCCAGTGTTCAGGGAATGGAACCATTGGCCAATGTTGGGCCATTGTGGGATAATGCTCACACAACAAGAAATAACACCACACTGAGCATGGGTCACCCTTTGTTTTCGCAAAATTAGCAGCAAGGTCACTTGGGTACGCCAACGAAAACCGAGACAAATTTTTCACAAAAAAAATTGACGAAAACCAAAACCAATGATAACCAAAGTCAACAAAAACTGAGGTATTACTGTATTCTATAAAGTATTGTTCACAAATTAAATTTTATTTTTTCTTTAATACTTTTCATATTTATCATTAATGCTAGAAATTACATTTTTCTAGAAACCTTCAATGAATTCATTTTTATGTAGTAACATAATAAATTCTAAATTATTTCTAAAAAATTTTCTCTTGTTGCATTTATTTCTATTTGTAATTTGATTCCAAATTTTGTATTATTCTATACAAAAAATATTCTATTTAATATGTTATAGAGTATTTGAAAAATATCACTTTATGTATATTATATTTTATTAAAATTTACTGAGTAAAATTAATATTGTTTTGGCTATGTCAATAAAAATATAATTTTAGAAAATAAAAATAATTCAATATCAAAGTTCAAATTATTATTAAAAATTAAAAAACACTAGACACAACAGGAATAACAAGAGAGTGGTATTTAGGCTTTCTGTATATAGACATGGCCACATTTTTATGTAATTGAGGTTAGAGTCATAGCTGCATTTATTATTAAAATTATTAACTATTTATCACATCGGCTTAGTGTTAAAAAACTTATACTTCAATATTAATAAAAAACAAAAAAGGTATTTACATTTTTGATCTGATTCTAAAGTTAAAGGAAGTTATCATTGAAACAGTGAAAAATAAAAAATTTTAATTTGTTTAAAAGTTTTTCTTTTTTAATATCATGAATATTATGATTTGCACTTGATTGTCAGAATGGAAATGATTTTTAATTTTTGTGAGTGTTGTTTAATTTTATGATTTATTTTTTAGATTATACAAAAGTGTTATATAACACTCCTTAATTTAATTCTACAGCTGAACAATACTAACAAGATGTTAGTCAAAATGTGTGCCTAGAGAATTAAGATTTTCAGATTTTTGAGATATTTCATATGTGGTTTATGAAGCACTATTACAATAACCAGTAACAGTGCTTTATAAACTAATAACATATTCATAAATTAAATTATTATTGTTTTGAAAATATGAAAAAATGATGAAATTTGTGTGTAAATTTCAATTTAAAAAATTATTCTAGAAATAAGAATGGATTCTTGTTAAAATTATAATGCTGAGATAATACACAATAGAAACTCTCTCAACCACAAATTAAATCAAAACCAAAAATGATTGAGGCGCAACCTATTGGTTGGTTGATTATAGTAATGCTTAAAATAAAATAAAGAATTATATTTTTTGTAATTCTCTAAGTATAATAACTTAAAAATTTATGTAACAAAACACATATACAGTACATAAATGCTACATGTCCATTTATAAACTACATATATAATAAATATCTTAATTTTCAGTTCTTTAGATGATAAAATGCAATGATTTGTAGCATTTATCCTTAAATTTATCCTCAATATCTTTTTCAAATCTCAAATCTTAGAAATAATATGTTGTAATTTGTTGAGGCTAACTGTTAATGTAGCTCTTTTTTCTCTTTATGAATCCCAAGTAGTTACATCAATTTAGCAGAAGTCATTTAAGAAACATTTATTATGTTGTTAAAAATAAACATTGATAATTTATTTTTTCACTTTGATCATGTAATTTTATATTTTCTTTTTGATATTTTTTGTGGAAGGTTAGAGAATTTATTGTAAGATCTATGGCAACTTGATATAATTAATGTTGTTACAACAGAAATCTGAGATTATTTTTTTTTACTTAGTAGATAGGTAGCTTGAATAAAAGTAGAAAGTTAAACTATTTTTCAGAAATCCAAAAAAACTATATGAAGCTATATTAATTAATTAAGTTAGTTTTATATAGTTTTTTGGATTTAATTAATACGTTACAGTAGAGCGTCGTTTATCCGAATCAATTGGGGATAACTGGTTCGGATAACCGATTATGTACGAAAAAATATATTAACCTATCCCATGTTGAAATTTTTCTCCGTTGCGTCGCTTCGTGTTGAATTTTCGTCGATTTTAAACCTAACGAAAATTTTTATTATAATAATTGAGGCTATTGTATCGTTAAAAATTATTTCTTTATTTTGTAGAAACAAAATAAATATATTGAAAAATATAAAAACAAAAAAATTATACTTTAGAAGTTAATCTAGTATCAAAAACGTTCGATTCAGCACGACACAGTCCGACTGGAAAGCTTTCGGTTGACCGGTTTTCGGATAAACGACGCTCTACTGCATTTGCATTTATTAAAGAAAACACTTTTAGTTTCAGTATTAATAACAGAATGACAATTATTTGAATTAATGGAAATTTTTATATTAATTTCATACAAGTTTTTGAATGGTTTGGAAATATTTGAGCTAAAAAATTTAATGAAATTTTTATTTTTTGCACATTATTTTAAATAATTTTTACATAATTTTTATTTTGCATCATTAATTAATTTAGTAATTAAAATAATTTCCTTTTAATTCTATGTTTGTTTTAAATGAAATTGTTGAATTTCAGTAATTTTCTTTTTCAAATCTCAAGCATATTATTTTACAAATTTCAGCATTGTAATATATACTAATTTTATAATTTCTAGATTTTAGGAAAAAGACTTATTTATTATACAGGGTGTCTCATGAGTCTGGAACCATAAAAATTGTTTATCTTTAGTTTATTCTTTTAAATGATAAAGTTTGATGCTAAGTAAGAAGGAATGAATGATTTCAAGTTATTTTGATGGTGAAGACTTGCAGTCAGCAAGAAGTTGCCAAAAAGTTTAACTGGCCGCACGCAGAGTCACACTTTTTGGCAACTTCTTGCTGATTGCAGGTCTCCACCATCAAAATAACTTGAATTTATTCCTTCTTACTCAGCATTACACTCTATCTGCAAAAGAATAAACTAAAGATCAACATAATTCCTATGTTGTATATTGTAATGTTATTTTTAAGTAGTTGAATATTTAACTTCATTACGTATAAAATAATATGCATTTATATGAAATATTCACAAAATAATTTTATGTATTTCAGACAACGAGGTTCATTGAGAATGTATGATTTTTCAGCTGATCAAATCACAAAAGATATTCCTTCAATATGTCTTTCCTCTTATGATGAACCTGCTGGTTATAATTATAATATCAGATTAGCAATGCCATATGATGATATTAGATGATTATTTATTTTAAAGATGTAAATATTGATTTATCAGATTTTATATAATAAAATTCGTAATTATTAAATATTTTAAAGAATTTACAGAACATTTGTAATGTCTTCTTTCAATACGTAAATAATATAATATACACAAAATTTAAAGAATTAATTAAAAATATTAAACAATTTTTATATACAAAAATATTTATATTTAAGTTTGATTGACTATTTGCAATATTAATTGTAGAAAATGAAAAGACAAATGATTTGTTGAACAAGATAAAATGATATTTTAAGCTATTTATCAAAATATCTGTGAAATGTTGTATTAGATAAACTCCTATTATTATTATGTTGGGTTGTGTGAGATATACTCGGTTAACGCCGGTGGCTGTGTACTATGCCGGATTTGGTCCGTCATAGTAACTAAAACAAAAATTAAAAAAGTGTATCAGTGTGTGTCTGTATTCAGAAATTTTCTCACGATATGACATGTATTAAATACAGTGGCCTTCTGTAGTGTGATGTAGGTGTTTCTGTTCAACTGTAATGTTCTCAGGCTTTTGTGTAATATGTGTGGTATGACACCTGTAGAGGAGAGAACAACAGGTACAGTACACTAAGCACCTTATCCATCCTCCACAGATGCCTTATTTCCTGGGCAAGTTCCGTGTACTTGCTGATTTTTTCAGTGCATGTGTTTTTATACATTGTGTTTGAAATGGATATGCCTGTAATGTATGTGATTTTATTGTGTTTGCGTGTGTGCGCCATTGTCAAGGAAAGCGAGAAGACATTTCTAATTAATTTCCTTGTTTGAATTATGAAATGATATATCACCAAACAAAATATTACGTTAAAAAAGTAATATTAACAGTGGCATGCGTGACATTTAATGATAGGGAAGCTGTGTTTCTGTAAGAAATCGACTTCCAGGAGCAATCAGTTAATTGCATGTCAGTGATGGTCTAGGGTCCATTCGTACAGTACATGCGTGGTGGCGGAAAAGACAAAGACGACAAGTATATGACAAAAACCGTTTATTTTAACATAAAATAAACATACACCATGTACAAAATAGTTTGCTTTAGGACAATCAGCCGTTCGGACGTCCCGGGCGTGGATGTGGTTCTGTGATCGTCCATCGAAGGTGGTCCCAGGACAGTGGCGTTGACAAGTCTGTAGGGCACGGGAAGACTTCCTCTGTCGGCGTCGGGGACACGCTGTAAGTCCGAAGTGGCACGGGTTACAGGTTGGCATAATAGACGAGAAACTGCTTTTTTTGCATATTGACACACGGCGTTTTCGTTATTCGGAACGTTAACGGAGTGCGAGGTGTCCTTGATTGTCGGGGATTATATCAATCTCCGTTCTTTCGTCCATTTTGATTGGTCATTCTCCCTCAATTACGCTTCCTGAGTGGTTGGTCCCTGGTTACTAAACGTAACGAGACTCTTACCTGGAGCGCGAGAAAAGTCAAAATCGAAGATGAATTCGATCTTCCACCGATCATAGGACGACTTCCTTCCGCGATTTATGGTTTCTGCCTGGCAGTTTGATATAAACAATGGGTGTCCGACTACAAACGACTTTGTCCTATGTTTTTTAAACGAATACAATTTTCTCTAAATTAACTGTTTTTCGCGTCTTTCGTGACAGTTCAGACCTGTCTCACATTTCCATAAAAATTTTAAACAAATACTAGAAATGACAAAAATAAACAATTTTTGTATTTCAGTTCTAAATTACAAATAATACATAATACAAATTGATATGATACAATGATAGAAAAACTTCGTTTATAAAAAAATTTAAAAAAACAACTCTATTCTGCCATTTTTCCCGCAAAGTCGTTAATTAGTTTATCATAAAAGTCGCTGGTCATCGACTCCATCAACGTATTTGGAAGCTCTTTTTCTATCGGAAGCAACGCTAGCGACGACAATTTTTCCTCCGACCGAGTGTTTCTGGCCAATGTATGAATTTGCTTCGTGGTCGAAAAACTGCGCTCAACAGACCTACTGGTAGATGGTACCGTAAAAATTAATGATATTAAATCATATAATTCTTTTAGTACATCTTTGTTCGGATCGTCATTAATTATTATACTTTTTATATCTAAGAGTTACTTGTCAATATAGTTCGGACACCAATATAAATATTGCGATTCACTACGTAACAGTGGCGTGCCGTCATTGGAAGCGGTGGAAGCGCCGCTTTCCTCGTATTTTCTAAAATATAAATTCATACTGGGCAATTATTTTTATATTTTAACGTACTTTGAATTAATTAAAATTAATATTTTATTATAACCGCATTATGTATCTTATTACAGATTTGTTTACTATATGTTGAAAAAAAACGATAAGATTGCTATTGTATAATCGAATATCAATGGCGGAATGGAAGCGCTGTACTGTCGAAACCTGGTCAGCTTCCACCGCAAAATTAACTAACTGGTGTAGAGCAGCCAGATTATAGGCATTGGCGCATGCGCTTTACAGAGCACCAACTTCACCCGGTTTAGCTGGTGGAAGCTACACACCAAAATATCTGATAACGCTTCCAATGATTCTATTCCTTAGATCAGTGGTTTCCAACCTGTGGGGCGCCCCCCTCTAGGGGGGGAGGCGAGACTGTTGCAAGGGGGGCATGCAGCTGTTTCCAAAATATCATTTTCGAATACAAACCAAAAAAGTCGAATAGGTGTCAAAAAATGAATCAGCAAAATAGGTATACGTAATCCACAATCCTCACCGCGAATTTTTCGGGTACAAATGCTAAAACATCCATCCATACTCTTGCTGGAACGAGAACATCTCGCTTTCGCGTTTGGAGCCGAGCGCGCTTTGAGTATTTATGAAATTAGATTGTTAGAAAAATTAAGGGGCGCAACAATTTTTTTAAAGAGGGGCGCAGGTACAAAAAGGTTGGAAACCACTGCCTTAGATAGCTCCCTGCCAGTGGCTAAGTGAATTGTTTTAAGATTTAAAAAGTAGATAGTATTTAATGTTACTTTTATATACGTTTCTTTGCAAAGTTATATTTAAATAATTTTTTTATATTTTTAATTGTTATAGAATGGCAAAAAGCTTAATTTTGAAGGTAGAAATGAGTTTTACAAAAAAAAAAAAAACTGTAAATGCTAATAACGAGTAAAATCGTCATTAGGTCCGACCCTACTGGAGATACACGCGACCCTCATTATCTCCCAACCTTCTCGAACTTTAACCACCAAAATTTAATCGAATCAATTCCCGTAATACACGAACTCTTCCTGCAAAATTCCTAAAATTTTCGACAAAAAGCACAAGAGTTATTAGGCTTCAAACGGGGTGAATAAAATCGTGCAACACACACACTAACATCCATACATGCAGAACCCCCACCCCCGAATTTCTTCGCATTTCTCGTAATTTCAAGGTCCCCGAGTTCAAAAATGTATAAATCTCGAAGGGTCATTTTTTGACCGATCGCCATACTTTCTCGCTGCTATATGTAACAGCCGAGAAAGTAAAAATACTTTCCCCCTCTCTCGAATGATATATATTTTATTAAAATGTAAGACTCGCACGAGAAAACCCTCCCTTGTTCGTTCCGCGTGCAAAACAACGTGTTTCAAGATGACAAAACGAAGATTTCTCTGTAAAATAATCAACTCTTTGTGGTTACCGTTAAGACAATGACAAGAAATATGTTTAGAAAAAGTGAATGTTTATCCTTCACTTATGAATTTACATAAATTTAAAACAGGATAAGTAAAAAGTTGCAATGGAGAATGTTGTTGCTAGAAGAAATTTACAAATTGTCTGCAATAATTTAATTCATTAATTATACATTAATATAATTGTGAAAAATTTGATTTATAAATTGCAAAAATTTCTGCGAAAATATCAATACACCGATTGACGAAACAATCGACAATACAAATAATAAGAATGTAATATAACAATCGGGCGTCTTATTTGTTTGACTTCATTTAATGCGGAGAGACGAAATACGCGTCTCTCCGGACCAAATGCGGGCGGAAACCCAAATCTTCCGAGCCTTACGTCCTCGTGGTGCCCCCGGAGTACTTCCTTTCTGCAGCAGATCAGGCGATCTGAGCGGGACTTTTGGGTTTTTTTCACATAAAAATAGCATTGAATTCTCTTTACTTTTTAAATCTTAAAACAATTCACTTAGATAGCTCCCTGCCAGTGGCTAAGGGATAGAATCGTTGGAAGCGTTATACGATATTTTGGTTTGTAGCTTCCTTCAGCTAAACCGGGTGAGGTTGGTTCTCTGTAAAGCGCATGCGCCAATGCCTATAATCTGGCTGCTCTACACCATTCAGTTATTTTCGCCGTGGAAGCTGACCCGGTTTCGACAGTACAGCGCTTCCATTTCGCCACTGATATTCGAATATACAATAGCCCAATCTTATCGTTTTTTCACATATAGTAAACAAATCTGTAATAAGATACATAATGAGGTTATAATAAAATATTAATTTTAATTAATTCAAAGTACGTTAAAATATGAAAATAATCGCCCAATATGAATTTATATTTTAGAAAATACAAGGGATGCGGCGCTTCCAACGCTTCCAATGACGGCACGCCACTGAATATTAGGAATCTAATCTTTTTGTATTTTTAAACGGAAATAATGTTCATAAAATTAAATTTACACGACACCATAAGAATGATGGGTGAATGGCTAAGCGGTGAAGGTGTCAACTTCAGTTTGGGGACCACATAAAGAATCCGGAAGGATCGATAAACCCCAGAAATTTTTAAGGATCGGTTCCGGATACGTCGAGCCTTTGTGGGACTGGCCAAACTCATAATGAGCTTGCTATAAAAGAAGCCCTCTTAGGGAAAGAGTAAAATTACTCCCGAAAGAAGAATCGACGATACCTTTTCTTTCCCTTTCGAATTCTGGACATTAAGAGATTACTTTTTGATTATAATCACGATTAAGAACGTTATTCTAATAAAAAATAAATCGAAAGTTTTCAATAAATTTCGAAATTTATTCCTTTTAACATTACAGTTATTCCATTTGAATTATTGTAAGATACATAATTGATCAAAACAATATATGGCTAGGCGGATAGTCAACTTTAAATTTACAAAAACAAACAAAGGAATGACCCACACAATAACCATCTTTCGCTCCATCATCAACGCATTTTCCTAGGCAGAAATATTCATCAAATTTATTTTTACAAGATACGAAAATTCCATCTTCATCCGATAGATAATACCCATCTAAGATCTTCTGCACTGTATTTACTTCATGTACGACTTAAATAGAAAACAAGTTATATTAATAAAAACTTAAAAGTAAAACTAAATTAATTCTCGTAACACTTACAGATAGAGAATAAAATCAAAATAATGTAAAACTTGGGAGATTTCATCTTCGAAATTACCTGAAAATAAATTCTAACCGGTAACAAACCTACTAATATTGCCTTTGGGATTCTACAAAGAAAATGATTAGAAAAAATTATATATTAATTTTTCAAAAACACTCTGATATAGTTTATAGGAAAATAAGCAATTTTATACGTGGAAAATGTGCAATAAAACCAATAACACCTACTCTTTTCATATTAACAACTCACGCCAAATGTCTCTAACTATAAATCTATACACATTAATCTTTATACATATGTTTTATAAGATCGAAATTAAAATTAATAAATTTGATTTTAATTTTAATTGTCCTGTAGATAAGTTTAGCAAATACTGTATAAATTTTTAAAACTACGAAGAGTAGAGATTTATAAATCTCTATTGTCGAATGGTTAAAACTTCAGCCTTCTGCTTTGGGGGATTTGGAATCGAATACAAGTGAGCAACACCAGGAATTTTTCATAGGAGATTTGTCCCCGATATGTCTATTCCAGTTCCTCACTATTCGGCAGTCTTCGTCCTGGAGCCCAGCTCAACCCTGAATGGGCGTAGAAAAATGACCCACTCAACGTCATTTTTCAAACATTAACTTATCTGTATATATATTGATTTTATTCGAGCTCATATTGACTTAGATTTCAAATTTTCAATATTTACTTTAATTATAAATTTTACTTTTCATTTTCCATTTTTAAAAATATTATTTCCATACTGTATTCAAGTTACAGTAAAATATGGGGGAGGTCATAGTGATGGTGTAAGGTTGTATGTTCACTGCTTATGTGAGAAAACTTTTATTCACAGACAATACAATAAACAAAATGGCATATTTAAAAATATACAGCCTACGACAATTTATTTTTTTATACTACCTTCAATTTTATAGAAACGTCATACTTATCAGACGTCGGGTAACAAATAAACATGTATTTATTTGTATACGTATAATATTTTTTTAACTCCTTTCGCCCTGTGGGCACTAAGAGGACCTCTTTTAGCAAGCCCATTATGGGTTCGGCCAGGCTCACATCTGGTCGGACCCCCAAAAATTTCCTGGGGGTTTTCGACCCGTCCGGATTCGATTCCGGGTACCTAAGAGCGGTAGACTGCTGCCTTGACCGCTCGGCCATCCGGTTGTCCATCGAGGGTATATATCAATAGAACCATGTTGCTTTGTGTGTGTAACATTATTATATTGAAATAAAACATTTGTTTAAAACGTGTAAAAGTATTTTAAAAACATTTAATTTTGATAGGGAGTAGCAAAGTGTCACTCGCTTAAAGCCGAAGTGTACCCGTAAGCAGCTCTTGTTTTTTAACTCTTTCCGCCCTGTGGGCACTAAGAGGGCCTCTCTTAATAAATGTTCAAGAAATTTACTAGGCAGAAAAAAAGGCAAAAGAATCCAGAGGTAGAAGTTGCTCACTCTCTAATCTGCAAATTGGCCTAAGCTTTAAGCAAGTCCATTATGTGAGGACCCGAACGGGGGTCGACTAAAAGGGACGATATTGGAGCATTCCATTGTTTAATGGAAGGTTTTCTCTGTATTTAAAACAATGGAAAAGAACGAATTCGAGAAACACGCGACGCGAGAGGAATCAAGTTCTGTCGCGACGATGACCTCTCCCGCTCCCTCCATCGGGTTTCGAATTGGCACCAGCTGACAATGAGAAACCAATGGAGAGGCTACTTGGGGAGAAAACGATATAAAACCCAGGTTTTCTCGAGGACATCGGTTGGTCTTGTGTGGATACGTGGGATTCCTCTCTTGCCGTGTGTGTTCACGAAATATTTGGGGATACGGACCTTTCGGACCTTGCTGGAGGCATTGTCAACTGTGGTGTTTCCTAGCCAGCTCCAGATTCGTCGACTCATCCAGGGATCGCCGTCGAACCGTGTTCTACGCCCCGGGGCATACGGATTGTTCACCAACACATCGAACTGCCAGCAACGAAGACACGGAATTCTCGAACTTTATTGAACTTTATTCTCCGCGATTCGGATTGTGAATCTCTTCATACAAGAAAGATTTGTAAGGATCATTATATTTTTATTAAACGGTTTCAGATGGTAACCCGTCTCAGAAATGTCAGTCCATTCCCACACGACAGTCTGACCGCTCGACCGCTGTAACCTTCTTTCTCTCTCCCGTCGGCTACCCTTATGGGTTCGGCCAGGCCCACAATGGAGCGGCCGGGTGGTGAGGGACGGGGCCGGACATATCCGGACGGACCACCCCCAGAGCGATAGGCTGTCACCTTGACCGCTCGGCCATCCGGCCGCTTCGTAAGCAGCACTGTTGATGGATGTGTTTGAGATTAGAAAATGCTAAGAAAACTATTGAAAAATGAGGAAAATATTAACATTTTCATGATCTGTTGTTTGGTGGCAACACTGAACGATTTTGCCTGTAAGTTCCCCCTACTTTATTTTTTTGTTCTTTCTTTCCCGCCTTTTTCTTCAGACGTGGATGAATTGTGTGAAGTTGCAGTGTTCCTTTTGTGTTTAAATAAAAGTTTTTGTTAACTATAACAGTGTCTGTTATAGTTAACTAAAATAGAAATCAAGAGAAACACATTCCTGATGGAATTAAAGCAAATAATGAATAGAACAACATTACAAGACGGTATTGAAACAGAAACAAACAGCTTTTAAAAAAATACTTATCAAATAACTATCCGAAGAACATCATATGTAAGTGGTATGAGTATCATATAAATAATAGATATAATGTTAAAAATGAAAAGATTGACACTTTGTATATCCAGTTTCCATATATAAATCATCAGGGCCAGCGCGCCAAAATTGCCTCGGGCGGTAATTTTGGCCCGCTTTTTTCGCAGTTGCTGGTAAGATAAGGTCAAAGAAAAGGCAATAACACTTTTTAATTAATAGATATGTGACAATTCCGTCAATCCCGTATGAAGTCCTGACAGTCTTTTAAAAAATAACTTCCGAATCTTTAACGGCTAACAGTGGAATATCAAATAAAATCTTAATTAATTTATTGTGATTTTCCAAATAAGAAAATTCTTCCCTCTTGGAATTTATAAAAATAATTAGAAAGCTTACTTCAAAGTTTTTGTAGGGGTCAAGAATTGTTGTATCTTCTCCATCGTAATCATATTGTTTATTTTTATGCCCAATTCTGATCCGAGGTTCAAGCTCGAAAAATGGAGATATTAGCGAGGTTGCGGCCGAAAGTTTCATCTCTAAAACGCGAACATCGAGCGCCGCTTACGATAGCGGCGCTCGACGTTCGACGTTCATGTTTTAGAGATGAAACTTCGGCCGCAACCTCGTTATTATCATTTCAATAGCTATTTCTTTGGCACAACAGAACATCTGCTACAATCCATTGAGACAACATTCCTCTAAAAAAGAACTAACGCTTTTTAAACTCTGATGCATTCCCATAAGATTGTACTTGAGCCTTTTAACATGAACTAACCTTTTGTTCGTCATGGCATCAACACAAATGTCTGGAACAAATTTCATTAAATACCTTCCGGTAAGAATTATTAACATCGCTTTCTTTAAAAAAAAGGAACTTATAACGTTACCATATTTTAAATCTAGCAGCTTGTGAAAAATTCCAGCAAGTTGTGTAACTATTCCGGTCGTTCGGTCGTTGCTATTTTTTAAAATAATTTTTTATACTTTTATATATTTTCGAATGGCAAAAAGCTTAATTTTGAGGGTAGAGATGAGTTTTACAAAAAAAAAAAAAAAAAAAAAAAAACTGTAAATGCAAATAACGAGTAAAATCGTCATTAGGTCAGACCCTACTGGAGATAAACACGACCCCCATTATCTCCCAACCTTCACGAACTTTAACCACCAAAATTTAATTGAATTAATTCCCGTAATACACGAACTCTCCCTTCCTTTTGCACAAAATAAATACAGTACTGTACTGTATATTGAAAAATATAAAACAAAAAAAAAATATATTCGGGTTACATATTTTACATAAAGTAGGCCTATACATTAGAAAAAGTCCAAAATTTTCTTTTGCTTTCACTCGTTCTTTTGCAGCTAAATCTCGCACACGTTTTAAAAACAGCAATTGGATAGAGTCGTTAAATTCAGGCCGGATGGCCGAGCGGTCAAGGTGGTAGCCTACCGCTCTGGGGGACCCGACGGGTCGAATAATCCCCAGGAATTTTTCGGGGGGTGGTCCGTCTGGATATGTCGGGCCCCGTCCCTCACCACCCGGTCGGCCCATTGTGGGCCTGGCCTAACCCATAATGGCTAGCAAAAAAGGCCCTCTTAGTGCCCACAGGGCGGAAAGAGTTAAAAAAAAGAGTCGTTAAATAAAATTAAGCCTCGTTTAAGCTATTTTTCACGTCGGTCGCGAGGAAGATTTTACAGGAAAATACTCATCTGTGGTCAAAGCATAGAAATGCACGCACCGGGATAATTTCTTTTATTTTAATTTTAAACGTGTAATCGTGTAAATCGCAACAGCTTAAAAAGTTTTTGTTTGATATCGTGGTTAGAGAGACAGTAAAAATTAAAGGTGAGTACATACATTAATTTGATTATATTTTGCTTTTGCGCGGTTAAATAAAATTTAAATAATATTTTGTTAAATTAAATTTATATTGTGTAACAAATTTATAACTTAAATAATAATACCAACATAATAACAATAGTAAAACATTTTTCTTTTTTTTATTAGTAAAATATAGTTTAATTAAAGATTAGCATAATCTTAATATTTTTTTGTTTTGATTAAAAATGTTGAAATTTTCAGACAAAATAAAAAATTTTGTAAAGTTTCCTTTCAAAAGTTGGTATTTTTCGAAAAACAAAGCTTAATTAATTTATGCTTCTTTAAATCTTCGAAAACAAAATTTTTTCGACGAATCATAACTTGGATTCATTTTTTTTTTTTTTTTTTTGGTAGATGTCTGATAATCGAAAAAGGCTTTCTGGCGCACAGTACAGAAAAAGAAAGCGTGAAAAGGAAGAATTAGTTAAAAAGGCTAGTGGTTCACTCGAAACGTTTTTAATCTCAACAACATCACAGGAGGCACCATCAAGTTCCCAAGCTCGAGATGTAAATGTGACGGAGACCGAATTCATAGTGGTCAGTAGCGGGGGAAAAAAGGAGGACTCGTCGAATACCAAAACTACAATGGAAGCAGGTGTTTTATTAAAAGAACAAAGTCCTGAAGAAGTAAGTTTTGAAAATGAAAATCTTCATGTTCATGAGGATCCTAACTATTGGCCTGGTGTTTTATTGGATAAAATTAAATTAACTCTGATAGATTTAGGGCCTACCCAACTGACAGAAGCTGATATGATTTACCTATCTGGGCATGATGGCCTGGGGGTATTCAAAAGGCGGTTTAACCTTAGTGAACAAACTGACTGTATGTGTGGTCAAGCAAATGAGGACATACATCATCTTATCTTCGAATGTGTACACTGGCAGTATAACAGGAAAAGACTGGAACTCATTGCTCTCGAGGAGGGGTTGACCTGGCCTTGTGGCTTCTATCAGCTCATAAGAAATGAGCACTGCTTTAAGGCGTTAACGGAGTTCTTCAGAAAAATTTACAAGAGCAAGAACGCTCGAATGTAATTATCTCTTTCCTGGGTGAGCTGCCCAGTAGTTTGTTTATTTATTTTACTTTATTGTTTACTGTTACTTTGTGTTCTTGATGTAAAGGATTAAAGTTTCATATATCCCCGTTGTGCAATGCGGTGCGGGGTGTATTGATCCCTGAGTGCCAGAGGGTTAAGGGAAGTTAAAAAAAAAATAAATAAATAAAAATAAATAAATAAATACAATAGAGGTTTCTCGTCTATTTATTATAAAAAAACTGTAATGGGGAAATAATTCCAAGAGTTTGGCTGGTGTATTCTAAATCAAAAGACTGTGTATATTGTTTTCTTTGCAAAATATTTAAAACTTTTTCTAGTGGTTTAGTTGAGGGTTATAATGATTGGAGACATTTAAGTCAGGTTATAGAACGACATGAAAAATCAAAAGGTCACATTTGTAATACAAGATCTTGGATTGATCTAAAACAATCAATTTCTTCTAAAACGACAACTGATTCACTAAATGAGAAATTAATAAACATGGAAAAAGATAGATGGGTTTCTGTTTTAAAAATTATAATTTATGTTGTTAAATTTTTAGCCGGTCAAAATTTGAGTTTTAGGGGTGAAAATAACAAGATATATGAGCAACAAAATGGAAACTTTTTAAAATTAATTGAAACAATTGCAAACTTTAATGATACGATATCCGATCATATTAACAGGATTAGAAAAACTCCATCAAATATGCCTCATTATTTAGGTGTTCATATTCAAAACGAACTAATTTCCCTTCTGGGAGAGAAAATAAGACATGAAATTATATCTATGTTAAAAGCTAGTAAATATTTTTCTATTATTTTAGATTCGACTCCTGATGTAAGTCACAAAGACCAACTTACTGTTGTAGTAAGGTTTGTTTTTATTAAATAATAAATCAAAGCAAATAGAAATTAGGGAGCATTTTTTGGGATTCATTTCAATATCAGATTCGACAGGACAAGGCTTAACCAATGTTTTATTGGATTTTTTGGAGACTCACAACATTTGTTTAGGAGATTTAAGGGGGCAGGGTTACGATAATGGTGCGAATATGAAGGGTCGCAATAATGGTTTACAAAAAAAAATTCTTGAATTAAACCCTAGAGCTTTTTACGTGCCTTGTGCGGCCCATAGCTTAAATTTAGTTGTTAATGACGCTGCAAAAGCGTCTTTAGAAATTACAAATTTCTTTGCTATTGTGCAGGAACTTTACGTTTTCTTTTCTGCATCGACTAAACGTTGGCAAGTTTTAAAAGATGAAATCCCAACTTTATCATTAAAACCTTTTTCTAGTACTAGATGGGAAAGTAGAATAGATGCTTTGAAAGTTCTTAGATACAATTTGGCAAAAATATATGACGCTTTATTTGCACTTTATTCTGATAATAGCAGAGACCCTGAAACCAGAAATATGGCAAATTCATTACTCTTAAAAATCAAGTCGTTTAAATTTATTTGTTCTATTATTACATGGAATATTGTGTTAACAAAAATTAATATTGCAAGTAAAGTGATGCAGGAGTCAGATTCTACACTACCTAATATCGTTTTTATCTTGAAGCAGACGAAAACTTATTTATCTCATATTAGATCAAATAAAGGTTTTAATGATATTTTAGAAGAGGCCAAAAAAATTGCCGATGATATCGACTGTGACCCTTCGTTTCCTCCGATAAATATTGTGAGACCCCGAACAAAAAAGCGATTATTTAATTACGAGTGTGAAGACCCGGCTGACCAATTCAAAATTAATTTTTACTTTGTAATATTGGACACCGCATTATCAAAATTGGAAGAAAGGTTCGAGCAAATAAAGCAGCATGATACATTGTTTAATTTTCTTAATAACCTATATAATTTCCTTCAAATAAATAAATCAATTAGATTTGCAAAATGTAAAGCTCTAGAGAATAGTTTATGTGATCCATGTAAAAATCAAAAAGATATTTTAACTCAAGATTTATATGATGAAATTGACAATGTTGCACCCTATATTTCCTAAATTTTAGATTTGGATTCAAGTTCAGTTTTGGCGCCTCTAATACAACATCTTCTTCTAAATAAACCAAATGCAGATTTTCTTAAAATTGAAAACACCTTTGAATACGATCCGCAAACACAAATCATGTGTTTGCGTATCGGTGACGCAATTTCATCTTTCGATTATTGAATGTATTAAACCAATGTCTTAAAATCCTGTTATTTTCTTTTTAAATTTTAAATATTCTGATCTAAGTGAGTATTCTAATTATCGTTTTCGAAATCTTCTGTTTCGCTTGGTACAAGACAATTGAGTCAACTGAAATTTGTGGAACCTTGGATAAAAGTAAATTAATTTGATGCTTTTAGATATCGATATTGTGTATTTCCTATTTTACTATTGATGCGGTTTTGACATGACTGCGATACAAACAGAAATCAATCGTTTGCGTAATATCCTATTCAATAATACTTTGTGTTTTAATAAAATCTGCATTTGTTTATTTTAGGGCTGCGTATATTAACGATGAATTAGTGAATTAACCGTTTAAGGTTTCAATTAAAATAAAATTTGTATTTTGTTCGATTAAATTACGATTTGTTTCGATCTTATAATATTGCTAACGATGAATACAACAAATAATAATAATAAATTCAAAATAAGGCTAAAGAAAAGTTTAAATTAAAGGTTAATTTATTAACTTTGCAGTTTTTACACATTAAATTAGCCTGCCCATACTACAGTCCCACGGTCATACCGATCTCACGCAAACATATTTGACAATCACTAATAACTTTTTTAAAACTCTTTCCTGCCCTGTGGGCAAATAGAGGCCCTCTTTTAGAGAGCCCATTATTGGTTCGGCCAAGTCCACAGTAAAGTGGCCAAGATGATGCCGGAAGGGGTGCGACATACCCAGACAGACCACCAACCGAAAAATTGTTGGGGTTTTCCGGCCAGTTGAGATTCGATTCTGGATCCTCATAACAGTATGTTGTTTGTACTATCTCTCGAAAAGAGTTTGTTCTATCTTCATCTTTTGTTACGTTACATTCATTTGTATAAACATGGGTTAATTGCGTTTTGCAATTTTCTTTTAATGAATGCAAATTAGTTAAGAGTTTTGGGACGGACTGGATCTGTAAATACTTTCATGAAAGACATTATCACGGAGGATGAGACGTGGGTCTTTGGGTACGACGTGAAAACAAAACCTTAGTCATCACAATGGATGGGAAAATCTTTACCGCCACTCAAAAAAGGCGCCACAATTCCGGTCGAATTTTGCTCATGATTTGTTTCATCCTGATGGTGCCATTCTACAAGATTTTTTTTCAGATGATTATACAGTAAACAAGGAATACCATCTGGAGATGACGAAATGTCTGTGAAATAGTGAGAAAGAAAAACCGCCTGCTCGGAGAGAACAGCATCGTTAAGGAGGTTGCACACATGCGGCGCGGCAGCGAAAAGCGGTGTCGCAAACGCGTCTTTGCCGCGCTGCAGCACAATCACACAAGCTGCAATCCGCTTACATTTCGGCGCATGCGTTCAGTATTCAAGATGGCGAACGATACTGACACTGCCGCTATCGACGTGTTTACAAATTTTGTGTTGTACGGCGCTTGCTTTATTTAGCTACAGGGCCGTTCCGACCCGGGGGTGCAGAGGGTGCGGGGCACCCGGGCGGCAAGCCTAGGGGGCGGCGCGAGCCGCCTTAAAAAAAAGGGAAAAATTAATTTATCATTAAATTAATATAATACATAAATATTATTCTAAATATTATCATTAAAATACTACTATTCTAATATTATTTGAATGTATGTACTATTCTAAATATTATTAATTATATTTCAAATTCAAATTTTATATACACAACTTATTCAGGCCACAACAAGTGGCAAGTATAACAGTTTCTTGTTTTAACTCGTCTTAAATACTGGCCTCCCGTTCACGGTCGAGTCAATGTTGCCAGCTAAAACACGCAAAAATTTAACGAAAATAATATTAAAGTAGCCAAGACATAGCCAAATATTGTATCGCCACATCACTAGTGGACATTTGAATTTGCCGCGGTCGGTTAACCGATGTGATGGTTGATCGGGGATCGGATAATCGATGCTCTACTGTTTGGAAGTTTGTGCGCGAAATAAAACTGCTTTAGCCAAAATCTTATTTGATTAAGTGAAATCATTTTAATATGATATTTTAATAATTAATGTATTTTTAGAATATTCTTTTTTGGTGATGGGTCCTTTCGTGTGTCAATATTGTATAAATTTCAGATTCAATAATATTGAACAATTGAACCAGCAATTGATCAAACTGTCTGTTGAAAGTCCGATGTATTTTATCTTTCTATCCAAACAGTAATTAAGAATGTATACACTAATTTCATCAATCTTATGAAAACTTCATTGGTAGATTTCCATAATGCAATTTAGTTTACAGCCGAACGTAAAATCTTGAATAAATTATCTAATTTTAAGCTTGTCATTTTCTCCCACGAGTCGCGACGAACCTATTGGCAATTCGAGATTAGATTCCGATCTTCTACCTCGAGGTGCCACGAAAATTAGTCCAATCGAAGAAGTTGAAGTCTGTTGCGAATTGGTCTCTTCATATTCTCCTCTTTTGCCTCGACTTGCTACGAATATATCGATTCGTCTTTCATTATCAGATTGCTGTCTTCTATTGCGTGGCAAGATGAAATCTAGATCTTATTCAGATTCCGTTTTGATGGAATCCACGAATAATTCTGGTCGTACTTCATCGAAATCGACTGCTTCGACTATTTTTCTTATTATCTTTCGATTTATTCTTACTTCATGGTAAGAAACAGATTCTAGAAATACCGAAATGGCAAACATGGCGAAATATCTGGAAGAAACGATACACTGTTCTTTCTTCACGGTTGAGTGTCGAATGAGACCAGCTTTATATAGGATTTCTGGACAGAAGGATTAATGATGCTGTATTCAGAATAGTTTCAAGACATAAATCTGTGCGGGTTATAATAAGGTTTTCTTTGTTAGATTATTTGATGGTTATAAGATATGTACATTTTCATTTAAAATGTAACATTTAAACGTAACATTTAAACGTTTTAAATGTTACGTTTAAAAGTTACATTTAAAATGTACATTTTCAATGTCAAGCATTATTCACTTTGATAAACATTTGCTTTTTCAATAAAAGTAATCACCGTATTATCTGTTTATTAGTTGATAATTCCTTTATGCTCTATTTAGAAAAAAAGGCAAACACTCAATTTTTGAAAATTTCATACTTTTCTATTTTAGGTTTATTTGCAAGTGTAAAGTTAATTATATTAAGCATTATTCAAAGTTCTGGTCAATCATCTAATTTTAAAAAATTCTTGTATATACAGCCTAAGTCTAATCTTAATAAAAATGTCTACTTTCTCATGTTTATATAATTTAAATAAATAATAAACCGCTAAACGATTCTTTTGATTCTGCTCACTCAATTGAATTTCATTTTAAACTCAATAATATTTGATGAAAATTAGATATTGATGTGTTTAATATGAGATTTAAAGGAATCAAAAATAAAACATATAAATTTATAATTGAATGTCAGTTGAAAGTACTGTAATTTATATTTTTCAAGAAATTTTCAGTTTCGTGAGAAGTGTAAGTTCGCCGACTTCTAGGGGGGATCGTTAATCCCTCGACAGGATGGTCTAGGGTCGTTCGCGTGTGGGTGTGAGGTAGGTGACACAGACAACAAGTGTCTCACAAAAAGTCGTTTATTTAGACGTAAAGGAACTTACACCTAGTACAGACTTCTTCTCGAACGATGAAATTTTTCGAAAAGTCTCAGTCACGCCGGCGTTTTCCTGATGTCTTCTACTGTAGGCCCCGGGGCAGCAGCAGGTGGAGATGTTCGCCTCTGGTCACTGGTGGTCTGTCCTTAGTGGCACTAATTAGTAGATCGGCATGATGCAGGAAAAAATAAATTGTCTTTGTGCGCGTATTAGCCGTAAGCGGACTCACAGTTTTTGTCCGGCCTCTCCGTGCGTAGAAGGAAAAAGACCTCTCGTCCCCCTCGCTCGGCGATTATCTCGATCTCCCTTTTTCGTATTGTTCATGTTGATTGGCTCTACGTCCCTCCTTTCTCGCTTCTCGATTGGTCCCTCGCTTGTCTCCAAGCGAAAAACGACCGCTGTTCGAGTCACGAGAAAGAGCCACCTCGACGAATCTATTTGACACCCTCCGTTTACTCAGGATGGAAAGAATTGATGAAACTTTGAACTTGCGCTCATATTTTCCCCATTGTTGTCTAGTCTGGGATATTTCTGAAATTTAATGCTTTGATGTGAAGTTCCTTTTTATTGAAAACTTTTCCCTTTTTCAAATATTGATTGATCTAAATTTCGTACACGAGCGACTTATCAAAGGTCTATCTCTACTGGAGGACGTTCGTCTACAATTATTAATCATTACAATTATTGCGTTTTATTTTACATTAGGCCCTTTTTGCCTTTCGACATCTTTCTCCTTTTTTCCCATGGGTCGCGGTTTCAAATGACTAACGCGTCTAATCCGATCTTTGATCGGTTTTTGTCCCCTGTAACAATGGACGATTTTCTACATTCGTTTTAACAATCTTCTAATATAAATAATTAATGTTAACCCGTTTTTTGAGACTTCACAGAAGTAATATAAATCTGAAGTGGATATACATAAACATCAGAAATCGAATTACTACAGTTTTAGCATGCCATATAAAAACAAGTTCAGAATCACTGTTAAATACAGTACATTTTATTCTGTTGCTATATATATAAACTATTATATATATATACTTATATTATATATATATATATATACTTAAACTTCTTACTTTATTTTGTTAACTTTTCTCTACCTAATTTATTTTTATCGAAAATGCTCAGAACATTTTATTTCGTCTTTCATCGAAGTGGCGTACTAACAATACTTTTTGTTAATACTGTACACCACTAATATATATCTTAAAATAATTAAATAGTATATTTGATCTATCTTGAGGAAACCGTGTTTTGTATTTTCGTTTCTTTTCTTTTCTTTCGAAGACACAATGTAGTGACGTAAACTTAAACACTGGGCGAATTTTTCATCCTTTTTATTCGGTTGGTAATAAAAAGGATGAAAAATTCGCCCAGTGTTTAAGTTTACGTCACTACATTGTGTCTTCGAAAGAAAAGAAAAGAAAATAGTATATTTGATGTTTATTAATTTTTATCCTCTAAATTCTTTATTTTATTTTATTTATTTATTTACTTATTGGGCTGCAATTTGAAAAAAAATTGTAGATATATAAATTCTCACTGTCTTTCCTTAATCTCGAGAATGGAGTTAGATAGATAAAAGTGAAGATCAGATACGGAAACCATAGGGGCAGGAGACCCCTGAAAAGTGTTAGATGACAGGCACGACTCTATTGTTAAAGGAAAAGTATGATGTACAGGGGCAAGCCACTACTAATTTGAGGTGGAGAGCATGTTTTAAATGAAATAAACTAAAAATATAATTAAAAATTGCAGCACGGCAATGTGACAGTCCCTCTTTTTATCCATGACGTACGCAAACGGACGAAATCACCACCCAAAGATGATCGTCCAGTATTTCAACTTATTACCAATAGGATGGCTTTTCTACACCTTTAAACTTCGTTAATCTCCGTTCAATAATAAATTATTATTGTCGTTGTCGTTAAGTAATAATTAATTATTACACAATGCTTGCTTACATATACTTTATTGCACAATGCTTACTTATATAATAAATTATCAGTGTCAATGGGATGACATCACAGGAATTGATGGGATGTACAGGTTTTAAGCTATATTTTCCTTAGTGTCTAGGGAGTAACTATGAATAATTTGGTCCAGATGGGTCTAAGCGTGTAGGAGTTAAGTTTAAGTCCGACTCTACTCGAGATACAACACGTGACCTCCCTTTATCTCCCAATCTCTCGACCTTTAACCACCAAAATTTAATAGCATCAATGCCCCCTAATAAACAAACCTCCCTGCAAAATTTCAGAAATTTTCTGAGTTATTAAGCTTCTGGATGGACAAAATCGTGCCCACCCCACATACACCAACACCCATACATACAGGAAAAAAACAACAATGTTTAAGATTTTAAACCAGGAAATCTACTGATTTTTGTAGAATTTAAAAATTACTTTTAATATCAGCTTGAACTACACAATTTTGTTTCGTACAGAAGATAAATATTTAGAAATATTCTTGTGCTAAAATAGCGATTATTTCCGATACCAAAACCACAATTTCTATTCTTTCCGGATCAGTACAATCTCCTACATAATTTTCAAACAAAATAATTTATAAAAATATCAAAATCTTAATTTAAGTATAAAACAATAGTGTGAGAGCAGACGAGGGTATAGAGATAGGAAATTATCTTCTATACCGCTTACATGACACTGTTTGTAAAAACAGTTCTCCGATTTGTCATACCCAATTTAGGAGATGGTTATCTTGCGGTTCCAAGTGGCAGGAGGGACTTAAATTAAAGTAAATTTATAATGCGGAGATCGAAAATCGCAAAATCCTCTTTCTCTTTATTATTGCCAGGACTTGACACCAGGTGATCGGTTTTATTGTACGCAGTATCACGACGCGTATTAATCTATCTTAAATAGGGCTACAGTATTACGTATGAGAGTGTGAGATAAATGAATTATTCTAAGTCCAATTTAAATTAAACAAAAATTATATTTATTAGAACTTAACCAAAATAATTACAAAATATATACGAAGTAAATTAAAACAAATAAATCTCAAATAATATACCAGAGAAATATATATGGAGATTAACTAATTATTAACAATCTAAAAATAACCTATTTTGCGCTATATCTAACACTAATGCGTGAGTTACAAACATATGGTAATTTCTACTACCTTAAACACTTTGACTAGAGAATAGCGGTGAGATTCTATCTTCACAAACTGCCCTGATAATGTTGATATGGCTGCACTTAACAAGTAGGTCAAATTACTGTATGGCGATTCTGCCAGAAGGTTCATCCCAGGAGGAAGCTGGTAGCTGCCCAGCGGAGGGCTCTCATCCTCATCACCAAGACCTTCCGCACTGCTCCCAACAAAAGTCTACAGGTAATTGCCAAGAAACCACCCATCGACTATATCATCGACTTCAAGATCAAGAACATCAAATACGGTCAGTCCATCAGTACCAACCAGGGTACATTCGGCCCTCTGGACTATGAGTTAGACATCCAGCTACATGAAACCCCTCACCTTGGGAGTCACTAAGTTCTCAATTCCCCCATCAACAACCCGTACTTAGAAATCTATACCAATGGGTCGAAACTCAACAACTCTGTCGGCTGCTGCTTTGTTGCCTACCTGGGTGGCAACGAACTCTATCACCAAAAGCACAAACTTGGTCAGTTTTGTACCCCTTTTCAGGCTGAACTTTTCGCTATCCTTATGGCACTGATTTGGGTGAACAAAAATTACAATAACTGCAGCATCTCCATTGTTACTGACAGTCCCTCTGCCATAGCACTGATCAGGAGCAGGAAGCTGCATCCTCTTGCTACTGAGATTTGCCACACCATTACAAACTCCAACAACACATATAGCATCAGCTGGACGCATGCCCACCAGGGCACCTCCGGCAATGAAAGGGCTGTTGCACTGGCCAAGGATGCTGCTCACAGTACAACTATTCCAATCTCATACAACAAGATCTGCAAAGCCATTGTCAAGAGGATCCCATGGAATGAACTTCTAGACAAGTGGCAAGATGCCTGGGGGTCACCAACCACAAAATGTTACCCACAGCTTTACTCCCAACCTTCAACAATAAGTGGACTATACCAAACTTCTATACAACCCAATTCCTCACCAATCACGGTAAGTTCTTCTCTTACCTTCACAGGTTCGCCAACAATTCTGACTCGATCTGTCCTGCATGTCGCACTCCCAACAGCAGTCTACACTACATCTTTGACTGCATCATGCTGGAAGGGGAACGCCTTCCACTTCAACTTCTTGCACAAGGCTCACGGAAACAACTGGCCCTCTGATCCACACCTCCTCCTGAATTATGAAGACACCTACCAAGCTCTTAACAATCTTGCCAAAAGCTACTATAATATTTCAGTCACCTCCAACAACTGGACTTTACTACCTCAACACCAACGGTGATTATTCCTCACCCTGTGGGACCTCCTTGGTCGGCCTTCGTCTCCTCAGACCTGTACCACTGTCTCTACACAGATTTTGGCCACTCATCTATATGCAAGCTCTGGCCTCATGTAATATTTGCAGTCTCCTCGGTCCAACATGCGAACTTTTGTATTGTTAATCATCATGTATTTTTTTCACGGTCTCCATCATCCCATTCGGCCTGTATTCAACATTTGTCTGTCTTGTAAATATTTGTATTAACTCTTCTGTTCTTTCACCCGGTTATTCCTAGCGGTACTGGGTATGTACTCGTTTTTTGTGGTACCTTAATAAAACATTAATCTAATCTCGTCTTCGTCCATAAGAGGTGTAGCTTTTCTCGGGTCCCAATTCTCTTGAATGATTTGTTGAAAGGACGGCCAGTGGGTTTGATAGTAAGAGATATTGGCATTATTGTCTTCCAGTTTAATATTAATAGTAGTCTTTATATAGCAATAATTGCTAGCAGTCAATTCGGGTTTGTCAATTGTTGAACAGAATGTAATCTTTGGGGCCATATGGACGTTTGCCAGTACTGTGTCAACCAAACTGTCGACCCTTGCAGAGTGGTAGGTGGATAGTGGGCTTGTGTTGCAAGATGTCAAGTAGAGGGCTGCAATTAGTTCCAACATACGGTAACTCCTGTTATCTTCCACTGGACTGTGCCAAAGAAATGTCTTGGCGTTAGTGTCTCCACTGATAAGTCACGGTCTGTCTGCGACCGTTTTACTAATTTTGTCTGAATCCTCGATCATTGGTTCTATTTCTTCCAAAGGTGAGGAGTAAACGCTGGATATAAAAATGGTTTCATGTTTAAGGTTAATAGTACAAGTAGTGACGTATCTAGTAGAAAGATGCGAAGTATATTGGACCGTGAGTTGAGAATTCGTAATAAGTATGGCTGTTTTAGGTGTAGTAGTGACAGCTTCCTTAGGGGGGATAACTTTCCAATTGTTGTAATTCTCCTTTGTAAAGGTAAGGCTCTTGAACGACTATCAGATCAGCGTTCCAGTCTTCTGCCGTTTTTATAAGCAGTGAAAAAGGGGCCTTCCCCCTTTGCAAATTAATTTGTATGAGAGTGAGCTTCATTTTATTGTCCTGATTGTGTGGCTCAGAATTGGTCGGAGCATTCTGACTTGATTGATTACGGTCCATAATTTGTTCTTCGTATCTGTTGTTCCTTAATCTTTATCAGTGTTGGGCACTGTGCGTTTAATGCATTATGGTTGATCGCAATCTTTCTATCTGGTGGGAGGTTCTTATTATATCTCTTACATTATTATGCAAGACGGTATTGTGTTTGTTTTTTGGCAGTCTCTGAAGTGGTGTCCTTTGGAACAGTGAGTGCAAGTCTGTTCCTCCTTGAATTCTCTTGCCCAATGTCCAAATCCGCAACATTGAAAGCAATGGATGACTGGGACAAAGTCATTTACACAGATAGTAGCCCATGACAGCCCAACAGATTTCATATGAAATTAATTTTGACAATCCATTGAATATTTTTATATATTATTTTAAAGACAGAAAGATTAAAATCAATATAATATTCCAGAATGCAATAATTAATTAATTTTTTTCTTTTCCTGAATTTCGTTATTCCTATTTTTCTTTAAATCTGAACTAAATCATCAATTGAATAATAAACATTATTATTAGATTTAATGTGTATATAAAATTAAACTTCTAAACAACATAATTAATAAGTATAATAAGTGAAGTCCACTTACAAAATTAAATATATCTTCCTTATTAACTTTACATCACTGCTTTAGCCATTTCGGTTAATGTTACCCTAGGTATACAAAATGGCAGCTCGTCTCTTACTCCAGCATACAGAAGCGAGGAGTGGGGACGCGCGTTTTTCTAAACCTAGCCTATTCTAATAAATTACCATAATTATCAGCAACTAAATTATTAGAATAGGTTATGTTTAGAAAAACGTACGTCTCCGCTGTTTCCTCGCTTCTGTATGCTTGAGTCAGTGACGAACCGCCATTTTGTATACCTAGAGTAACATTAACCGCAATTTCTAGCACCTTACGCCTCCTAGCGGAATGATTTTCTTATACAGTCAAACCTGTTTTTATGCGGTGGATAGGGACCGCATAAAAAAATTGCACGAAACTTCACGAGTGGCTATAAAAAAGTTTTCGCAACACAATTAAAAAAATATTTTTTTATGCGGTGAATAGGGACCGCATAAAAAAAAGTCTCACATAAAAATAACTCGTTTTAAAATCGTAGTCTTAGTTTCTAAGGAAATTACCTTCCTCTTCGCTTTGTTTTTGCCCTTAATCATTTTCAGGAATTATGTCTAAACATAAAATAAAAATCCTGAAATTTTATATCTAAATAGAAAAAATAATACAGTACATTTACCTTCAATTTACGCTTTGAAATGAATCTTATCTTAATGGTCCAGGAATGTGAAAGCGCTTTGAAGGTTTAATTAACGTAATTAAAACACACGTAGAATTTATTGACAACAGATGTCAGTACTTGACTGCATCGTCTTGTCTATCGTCTGTTTTACATAGTTTTGTCCAGGTGGTGTTTTGTTGACTTAAAAAATAATTATTTCATTTTTCGCATATTCATGCAATAATATTACTATAATAGGTTCATTTATACTATAATAAGTTTATTTAGCTATAATAAGTCAACGTGAGACATGACAAAACGCATGAGACTAGTCGCCAACTATACCGCACAAATAAAAAATCTCACAAAAAAAAAAACCGCAGAAAAACAGGTTTGACTGTATATTTGTCATGATTATTTATTTATAAATAATAAATTTTATTTTATGGTAATTTTGATTCGTATAAAATAAAAATAATTAATAATCTTAAAATATTTCAGATTATTGTTGTTAATAATATTTGAAATATACTTTTTTTTTTTTTTTTTTAACTCTTTCCGCCCTGTGGGCACTAAGAGGGCCTCTTTTAGAAGGCCCATTATGGGTTCGGCCAAGCCCACAATGGGGCGACCGGGTGGTGAGGGACGGGGCCCGACATATCCGAACGGACCACTCCCCGAAAAATTCCTGGGGATTATTCGACCCGTTCGGATTCGATCCCGGGTCCCCCAGAGCGGTAGGCTGCCACCTTAACCGCTCGGCCATCCGGCCGTCCTAAAATATACTTATTCCTCGTAGATGCTCGTACCGAAGAAATTGACAATGAAATAAAAGTTAAATTTTATACTTAATTAGATATGATTTAAACTAATAATGAGCAAATTTTTCTGGATGCGGATAGCATGCATTGTTCCTTACGAAGTTGCAGGCTTTAAGCCTATTCAGTACCAACATAATTTACAACCGCCAGTACACAGGACAATCGGATGACCGAGCGGTAGCCTACCGCTGTGGGTCCCGGAATCGAATCCGGACGGATCGAAAAATCCCCAGGAATTTTTCGGGGATAATCCGACCGGAGATGTCCGTCCCTCACTGTCCGATGTAAACCTGGCCCAATTCACAATGGGCTTGATTAAAAGACCCTCTTACTTCCCAGAGAATGGAAAGTGTAGAAATTAAAAAAAAAAAACACACACACACACACACACACACACACACACACACAAATACCAGTATCTCAATTTTATCAATACCATAACTTATCCCCTTTTGCACTGATGTTTTCAATTACCTATCGAATTCTCAGGAATGACCACAACATAATACTGTAAATAAATAAACAACTTCATAGATTAACGAAAAACTTTATTTTTATTCTATTTATTTTACAAAAATTCGAGCACTTATTCCTAATAAAATAACTCCTAAACTTTCAAGTTTTTTTATTTTGAAATACAAATTAATTTATTTGTTATAATAATTTGAAAAATTAATTTTAATCATCTCTTGAATTATCTCACAAGCATAAGGTAACTAAAACGGCCTAAATCGTATCTCGAAATGATTGCTGATCACTGCGCAACATTTACATTCACTTTGCTTTTAAAAAATCCCTTGCATAGTTGATTACAGTATATGCATAATGCTACTCTACACATCTAGACTAAGATAGTTGACATTAGAGTACCTAGATATCAGAGTAGCGACAATGGGTTGTCAAATTTTCTATTGGTTAGTTGTATCACGTGGTTAAAATCCGCCATGTTCTGTCGAAAATTGCGTCTCTGTATCGCGTGGCTTTGTATATTTTGAATAAGAAGTGTTCATTAAAGTCATTTTTTAAAGAAATCAAGATTTTGAACACATTTGACGATGGGTAGGCATGGATTTGATACAATTTTATGTTTACGTTCATATTTAAACTTTAATATAAGGCAACAAATGAAAAAAATCGATAGTTAGCGTAGCTGTTTACATCAGATCCGATATCCGCTTAAGCGATGTTATTAAACGGAAAAAAAAAAATAATATAAACTGTTTGTATTGTACAAAAAGAAGTACAAAAATTAGTGTAAGGTAGCAAAATATAACCAAAATTTAATTTTCTATTAACTTTTCCGAAATTATTGCTCCTTAGAAAATCGTCCATCCACGAAGGACGTGTATGTTTAGAGAATTTTTTGAGTTTAACCCTCTTGACCGTACTTGCAGAAAATTCCGCAGGCAAAATCACCCCAAGGAACGCTCAAGTTGCAGAATTTTCTGCAGTTTATAGTTAACGGTTTAGAAAAAAAATATTTATTGAGAACTATACATCTTAGACGTATGCAGTTTTCGCGATTGTTTTCTTCTGTGTTTATTTTACATATAAAAAATTGTTTTGTGACTCGTACTCTTATAAAATAGCAGCATTCAGAGCTTTAGTAGAAAGAGCCTGTACTCACTCTTCCACAACCAATGCACTACGCCAGGAATTATCGTATATTGGAAACATCGCAAAAGAACACGGTTACGGCAGCATTGTAAATAAGTTATTAATATGTAATCAGCACCTTCGTATACAAAATACTAAGGATGGGGAAAGGGTGTTAAGGAGCGTTACTAATGAAGAAAGCATAGAAAGAATCCCGGTAACGTACAACCCACAACTAAAAACAATATATAACGCGATTGCACACAGAAGAAGCCCTTCCATATACAGTTTATTGAGAAACGGAAAGGACACTCATAATCCGAACAGGCTTCCGGAAATATATAGCATCCCTTTGAAGGACGACAGATGGGATAGGCGGGTCCACCAAACGTCCATTAGCCACTAGGGTAAAGGAGCATAAGTCAGATATCACCCACAATAAATGTACGACTGCATTGTCTACTTATGTGACAAACCCGGGCATAACACCAATTTTTAATGAGGCATGGGTTATCACACCACCCAGCATCAAGAACATTTAAGAACTTTGGAAGCGATGGAAATTTTTAAAGCCGATCGCAAACCTGCATTAATTTTAAAGATGAAATGAATCTCTCAACGGCTTGGCAATGTTTATTAGACATTAAATCATAAATTGATAAATGATAGATGTAATTACTGTAAGGTGAACATATCGTATCCCCATTGGTCAAAAATAAAATTTAATTTTGAAGTGGCACGTGGATTCCTTCCATGTTCGAGCTTAGGAAGCAGAGCACATTCCTATTTAAAAACATTCGAATGAGAGAATCCAGTTCCAACGAAAAAACAAATTTAGCCTGAGGAAGAGCCCAGGAGAGGCATCAAAAACGTTTGCCAGTTTTGGATATTTCATGCTGGTTATTGGTTATAGAGTGGGTGTTTTGTCATATGATATTCTTTTACTTGTTACTCTTACATGCATAATTTTCTGCTGTAACCAATTCTTAATTTTTGTTAAAGTATAATCAGATAACAAGGCTTACTGTGATATAAATTAAAATTAATGTATTTCGTATACTAGATGTTATGAACCTTCAAATAAAATGTGGCTCAGTTATCCCAGATTCCCCTTACAACGTTCGTTTCCTAAGGTAAACAATTTAATTTCGAAGGCTAAGAAAGTATTTTTAAAACACGTTTGAGGGATCAACAATATCAAGACGTGATAACAGTAGTGTCTCTAACGTCAGAGATTGTGTTAACATGTCAGGGTACATGGATTGAAGCATGCGTCAGAGGTGATTCAAAGACTCGATGGAAATTCGTCAGGATGCTTTTGAGAATAGGGAAATAGTTTAGAAGTTGGCATACATCTCGGCTCATTCTGCTTTCTAGCCATAAGTATCAAGAAATTGAAAACAGCTGGATTACCTCTGATACAGACACTGCAATACTGTACATATTACTGCATGTTTTAGGGTTTTAAGTGCATATAAACTCGCACACACTACTTACCTAAGTAAAACTGAAATAATAGAAAATATATTCTTCTTTAATTTGAAAGATTTTAATAGTTTTCCAACCGCAACGTGTTATCTCCGACACATTATGGGCGCCGCCATCTTGAAATCTTAACCTCGTTCTCAAATTGCATATTCATAAACGCAATTGGGATTGAGATTACTAAACAAACCTTTCGTACATGTGGCTTCTGTAGTTGGAATGGTTTATAATTATATATATATTCTATTAAGGAAAAGACATTTTCGAATGGATATCTTTTGAAAATAGCTATTAAAGACTCTTCAAAATATAAATTACACAGTCCTTTTCTTTTTTAGATACTACTTGATATTGACCATGACTTTCACATTATTGCTTAGAAGGTGAGAAAATATTTTTTAAAGTTTTTTTAATATAAAATATGAAAAAAATGAAATAAATAATTATTAATTTATCAATAAACTGTTTATAAAGTGAAAAGAAATCAATGATATACCTCTTTTTAATATTAAAAGTATACTAATTTAATGTAAACAGATTGAATTTTTAATATTTGTATATTAAATACATACAAAATATTGTTTTGAATTTGTTGATTAGTTCACTGATCTTATAAAATTGTGTTATTTGATTTAATTGCTAATAAAAATATATAAATACAAACTGATGTAGGTCATATATAATAAGGATATGGCTATTCGTAAGTATAATATACAAATTTAGTGTTTGGTTTGTTTCCTTTGGCAGTATTGTTATTAAATTTTGTGTTGGATACTTCGGCATGCAAGTCATGACAAAAATGCGTATTGAAATGTGATATATCGTTAATTTGATTTGGCGTAGTGCTAAAATGTATTAAAACACATACAACATGCATTAAAGTGTAGCTGTTTTACTAGCTTTCTTCCTTGCTAGCCTTAAATTGGTTTAATTTTAAGAAATTTTAGGCTATATAATATTTTATGAAATTTCAGAAAGTCGGTTCAAAATTTATATGAATTTAAAGCATCTGACATTTTATTTAAAATGTTAAATTAAGGTGTTTTAACAAATGACATTGTTGCTATGATCTGTATGGAATAAAAATAAAATTATTTTTGAATGTTCTAAAAATTTTATGTAATTTTTTTTTTAATTATAATTCTTCTATGTTTAAAGTTTACTTACGATAAAGACAGATATTCCGACAAATTTTTATTGAATATTTGGAAGACATTGTCGGTATATCTTCACAATCAGAAATATGTGCAGTCTTTTTGTCGAGTTGTTGAATCATCAAATACAGTGTGGCCGAACACTTGTAAATTAATTATATAGTGAATTAAACGTTATTATTATTATAAAGAAAAAATTATTATAAATGGATTATTGCTTATTTTAACAATTTAGAAGATATGTTTTACTGGTGGAAAACACTTTTCCCTCAGGAATGAACGTGTTTATAGGCACCAGGCAACCATTTGGAAATCCATTCAGAACACCAAAACATGGATGAAAGTGCATATCATCGCCTTGAAGGCCAACGAATCTAATAAGAACATCGTACTGATGCCCCAATCCACATACTGCAAGGGGATACAGGACGTATATGTAATGTTTGCCATCTTTCATTCTTTACATAAAAGATACATGGTGATGCCCAATGAACAAAATAAGCCACCTGCCATATTAACAATAAAAAACACCCAATTAAAATTATAAAAATAACAGTAAAAATAAAAGTTATGAAAAAAAATATTAAGTCATCAAACTTAAGTAATGTGTAATGATAATATTATTTAACAATATTTGCAATTAATCTGATGAATAATGATATTATTATCCAAAACATGTGAATAATAAATCTTTAGGCTAATAGAATTGTTACAGTAATAGTTTATGTCAATATTTTCCACTATAATTTTTTCTTCCAATAAAATTTTTACATAGTACTGATGCCCAAGAGAATATGTTGAGAAAAATGGTGAAAGAATTAAAATATATCAAGGCCAATTCTTATGAGCAACACGTGTCTTCTGAATGTCAGTGATAAATGATATCACTATTTATGGAGAATTTAACACCTTTTAATAGAAAGCATTTTTTTCATATTTTCATTTGACATAAAATTTATCTCAATAGTATTATTTTTATATATGAATTTTTAATGAGAAAATTAGGGTATTTAATTACCTAAAATGGTTCTGTGAAGTAAGCTAAGAGGCTAAAAATATAAAAAATGGAATTTTGAGCATCTTTAATAGTTTTATAAATAACAACAGTTTATTATATATTCTGCTTATTTACTAAATTAAAGAAATTGAATATAATAAAAGATTTTATAAATTATATAATATGCAGCTTAAAAGAATTTAAATTTTATTACAGACTAAGTATCTTTGTTATGTTATAATTTCAAAGTACAAATAACCAGAATTTTAATGTCAAAATATTAAATAAAAAGAAAAATTAAATGTTTTATTCAAAATTTAAAATTTTTAGGATTCTAAAATATCTCAAATGAACTTTTCATTTTAAGATTAACAAAGATGAAAACTATGAATTTTTTTGTTATCTAAATGGTCTGACCTTGTAAATTTTTTAACTTTGTATTCCGAAGAAGGCATAACTGTGCCAAGAATATTTAGCCTTTGTTATATTTGTAAGCACCTTTAAAATAACCTTTTCAGTTTTATATTTCTGATCAGCAAACTTAATTAAATAAAAGAATTTGTCTTGAAGAATAAATTATCAATAAACATTGATATATGATTTTAATAAGTTATAAATTATTGAAACAACAATATTCGTAATTATTATATAATTTATTTTAATTTGATACTATCAAGCTTTACTTAATATTAGGTCATTTTTGAATTAATATTATTTAACTCTTAGAATTTAATTTAATAAAACTAAAACAAACAAAAACTACATACAAACCTCAAAGTCAATCCAGTAGTAAAAAAATTAAAGGTTCAAATGTTTTTGGCCAACTCTGCAGACTGCATTTTCACTGCTTGACTGACTTTGAGGTTATTATGTGTTTTTTGTTTCTATCATTCAGTTCTGAGACTGAAGTGTTGTTATTAAATAAACTGGTAATTAGAGTGGATTCTCTGTAATAATTTATATAAAATTTCATTTTATACAAAATCTTTCAGAAATTATTTGATTATTTTGTCATTATTATCGTGTCTTTTTTCGTGTTGAAAAATTTGCAACGAAATGCAATAAAAATCTATAATTTTATGAAGTTAGCAAATTTATTCAATGATAAACATTTGGTCATTGTTCAAAAATGTTTATGAAAATATGACATATCATTTATTTAATTGAAAGAGTTATCCCTAATGGAGTTGTTATTATATAGCATGATTATTTTGGTTTAAAGGGCAATAAAAATAGGAGTAAGCAAGATTTTAGCAGCATATTGTGTATATAGATGACAAGGACTTTTCTGATCTGTTTAATAACACTGTGATACTTCAGGAAGTTTGGAATTAAATAAATATCATATGAACTGAGCCAATTTGCTTGAACACAATTCAAAATGTTAAATTTATTCTTTGTAAATACAAAATATTTAAAAAAGTAATTTTTTATAAGCATTTGCATTTATTTATACAAACATATCATCTCTATACACACAAATAAATAGTTTTTAAAGATGTTGAAATAATAAATGTAAAAAACTTGATTTTCTAAGTATTATATAAATAAAAAATGAGAAAAGGAAGCGTGTAATTTTATTTTGAGTAAAGTTGTAATTTTCCTTGTCTCATTTTCCTTGTTTCATTTTTCTTTATGAAATGTAAGATACCTTATGTTTGTTAAGAGTTTTAAGTGTGTGAATAATGTGAATAATTATTATGAATTTAAGAATGTTTTTATGTTAATGTAAAGCTTTTTCTAAGTTTTTGAAAAAATCTCTCTTTAGGTAAGTATAGTTAAGTTGATCAGACATAAAATATCATACATATTTTACTAAATATTATCATCAGTATTTGAAAATTACATTATATTGAAGTTATATATAATAACATATTTATTAAAATGTATGGTAAATTTTTTGCATGCTGCACACTAGTATATTAGTCATGATAATAATAAAATTTCAACACTAAATAGAATAAATATAATAAAAAAGAGAATATTTTTGCCTAGATAGGTATTCTTCTTCATTTAAATCAAAATTAATCCTATCTGGACAAAATATATATATTTCTGGGCTGCAATTTGAAAAAATTGTAGACTTATAAATTCTCGCTGTCGTTCATCCGTCTTTCTTAATCTCGAGAATGGAGTTAGATAGATGAAAGATGAGACCAGATGTGGAAACCTTAGCCCCAATTAACTATATACAAACTTCCAATGCAAACCAGAAGTCACATTATTTCAATTCAAAAATTTTCCCCTGAAAGGTGTTAGATAGATGACTAGCACTACTATTGTTAAAGGAAAAATATGATATATAGGGGCAAGACACTACAGTACTAATTTGAGGTGGAGAGCATATATTTTAAATTAAATAAATTAAAAATATGATTAAAAATTGCAGCAATTATTTATTGTGACAATGCCACAATAAATAATTGCTTGTTAAAATTTATGTTGTTTAATATTGTCATTTAGCTGTTGCTGGTATGATTGTTATAGCATACTTAATAACTACAAATTTATATATATACCGTATTTTTTTAATTCTAAGATACTATTGGCTGTAAGATGCATTATAAATTTAAAAATTGAAAGTAAAAAATCCTTTTTTATTAATCTCTGGTAGTGTAAATTTATAAATTTATCCATTGAATTATCTACAACTTTTAATTCAATCCACATACTAAAATAAATGGACACAATATATTTATTTATTCCATAGCACTATTCTTATTCACTGTAGTCATTAAGGTGTTGAAATCAAGACAATCACAGACATGGCAATGATCTTTGGTTTCCATCTGAAGCTAATACAGAGCCTGTCAACAGCTAGTCAGATGCCAGATCATCACACATGCAGCAAAATATTAACACTCAGGATATAGTAAGAACCACATCACTGACACTGGACAGGGAGTCTCCCAAATTCTTAGCAAATTACAGAGAAAAGGAACACTGATGATGTGACTATATGATTTATCATTTGATTAAAATTGACAAATAATCAGTACTGAAAGAACAATGAAGTGGGGGCTACCCTGTTCTAATCAAAATAAACAAGATGAAGTACTAAGTTGGTAGTACCTTATACTCTTAGAACCAGGATAACAGAGCATTTAAGGAAGATTTAAAGCAAGGAAGGTTTTCTAATATGCTTCTTTTCTAGTGTTGTATTCAATTTTACGAGCTCTATGACGGCTTTTCTTTTCTGCTAGACTTATTACACCATCAATTAGAAACAGGACAAGCTTTAGAAAATCACACTTTTATTTCTTAGAGAAATAGGAAATAAAAATGTGATTTTCTAAAGCTTGTCTAGCAGAAAAGAAAAGCCGTCATAGATGTCGTAAAATTGCAAGGAAGGTTATCAACAGCCTGGCAGAACAACTCTTCATAGACAAAAAGGCTAGTCCCAATGGAAAGTAACCGACATAATGATACTAAACACAAAATTTCTGCTTTTAGAACAACTGAGAAGCTTGCAATTTTCACCACTAATGTTCTCATAAGAAATGAAAGAAAAGATGATGATCACCTAAATCCTTGTATTTGGCTTATTTTATCTTTCTATTCAATAGCCTGCCCCTGTAAAACTGTCAATCAGGCTTCTTCCCATTGCTCAACTACATGTTTTGGAAGGTCAAAGTAAACATTTAAGCATACTATTTATCAAGGACTATTACAAGACTTTTTGTATTATATTTTATTCCATTTTATTTTACAGTATTATTATTTTATTTTATTATTTTTTACTATTTTTGTTCTTTATTTGAACTAAAAAATTTGTGTAGCCATTTGTAATGGAAAATATAAGAAGCATATTTGAATGTTAAACTGTTAACATTGAATTTTTGGATATGATAATGGGGTTTGTAGATCCAAAGCTGACACTTTTAGTGTTTTGTGGTTTTTTTTTTTTTTTCTGAATAAGGCGTACTAATAAGTGAAGATTATTTTTCTGATTCAGAATTTCCAAAAATACACATAATATATAAATGTAATTTTGAACATATAAATTCTATATAAAGAATTCGATATATTAAGAAACAGTTTCTTAGTTGAATTCATTTATTTATACAATTTATTCAAGAGCTTTAGTATATATTTAAATCTTTATGACAGCAATAGAAATAAGTTGAATAACGATTTTAGCCTTTTAGAGAAGAAAAATCAACAATTTTGTTCATCTTTAGTTAAATTTTTAACTTTTTTGTTGTTTCTACTTGTAAAAACTGGAATTTTGTTTTTCAAATTAACTGATGAATTAATTATAATTTCCTTTATAATGAACATGTATAAAATACAGTTGAGTCTGCATAAGTCGACACCTGGATAACTCGACACCATCGGTTAAGTAGTCACTTTTCTGTGGTCCCGGCCGACTTACATAGGCATTAATGTTAAAAAACTCCGGTTTACTCAACACCGTTTAACTCGTCACCACTGGATAAGTCGACATACTTTTGCTGTCCCACACTCTGATAAGTCGTCACCCCCTCCTGAAAAAGTGAATTCACTCCGCACGTGTGGTGCGAACTCATTTTTTTCAGGAGGTGAGTCGATTTATTTATTAATATATAATTATATATGTATATATATATATTAATAAAAATGCCTTAACATTTTATGTATTTTTATGTATAAAATAATAATAGATAAACAAAAAGAAAATATACAATCTACATCAACATCTCACTGGAATTCAATTTTGCATTTTCTCACACTAGAGGCATTAAGAATCCTTAGACCAGTGATTCTCAACTACTGTGCCGCAGCACTTTAGTGTGACGCGAGATTTTTGAAGTGAACTGCCACTACGAATACCCACAGATAAGCAATGTCAGACAAGTAGTTCAATCGGTTCTACCTTCTTGGAAATTGTAACCGGTGTTACCGGTAACTGCCGGTACTTACAAAGGCGTTTAGAAAATGTTACCTAAATAACCAACTGCGTTTAAAAGTCACTGTTATGACTAAACTGGTAATCCTACAGAAGTAACCGTGTGCACCACCAAATTTTTAAATTATTAAAAGTGTATCGTGACAAAAAAAAGGTTGAGAGTCACTGCCTTAGACGTTACTTGCCAACAATTGACAATTGCGAATATGATGTTTTCAAGGCATGTGTGATTGTTGAAAAAGAAAGTCAAGACAGTTAAGTGCTCAAAACAAACAACACTAAACAAATTTTTCAGTTTTTCATCTACAGAGTAATTGTAAATGGAGAACACAATGTATTGTAAGCCTATACTACTGTATAACGCACTACTGTATTTTTCTAACTGTAGTTTTGTGGTTTTTCCCAACTTTGCTTTAGTCGTCACATCGGATAACTCGACACATTTCCACTTTCCCTTGGGGTGTTGACTTATGTGGAGTCAACTGTATTTTACATCAGCCAATGCCGATAAATATATTTTCAATAAAAACTAAATTTTAATACTTTAAAATTAATTTAAGATTCTAAGAAATCTAATCTTACATCTAATTGTATAAACAAAAAAATTAAATACCTTCTAAAACCGATAACCGGTGCGAACTATTTTTCGAAATGGCGAACGTTTTCACTGCCCCTCCTGGGCTCTTCCTCAGGCCAATTCCTGGATTTGATAATCTTATCGGAATCTTATAAATCGCTTATCGGAGAAACCCTTCCATATACAGCCTATTGAGAAATGGAAAAGACGCACTTAACCCGTAAGGCTTCTGGGAGTGTATAGTATCCCTCTAACAGGACGACAGATGGCAGAAACAATTACTGTACATAGGGTCACTAAACGCCCACTATGCACTAGAATAAAGGAGCATAAATCCGACATTACCCGCCATAAATACACAACGGCATTGTCAACGTATGCAGCAAACCTGGATATAACACCGAATTTTAATGAAGCAAAGGTGATCCGCACCACCCAACATCAAGAACATCTGAGAACTCTGGAGGAGATTGAAATTTATAAAGCCAATCGCACAACAACATGTATTAATTTCAAAGAAGAAAGGAATCTCTCCACTGCTTGGCAGTTTTTATTGGAAGAAAGGTCGTAAATCAGTTGACGTCACGCGTATTTATCATAGGAGGCGCACATCGTTTTCCCAAACGGAATAAAAGGAAATTTAAATATTTGGAACGGCACGCGGTTGCCCAACGTACTCGATCGTTTAAAATTACGGAAGCACGTTCCATTTATTTATGCTGTTCGATTATCAAATCCAGAATTGGCCTGAGGAAGAGCCCAGGAGGGGCAGTGAAAACGTTCGCCATTTCGAAAAATAGTTCGCACCGTTATTGGTTTTAGAAGGTATTTAATTTTTTAATTTAAGATTCTAAGAAATCTAATCTTAAATTAATTTTAAATTAAGTTTAAATTTATAACAGAATAGTATTACAAATTTTCAATAATGTAAAATCTTTGTAATCCGGCTTAAAACTCTTTTATAGCCTGCTGTACAAATTGAAAAGGCAGCTTTTGAACTTATATTGAAATTGTATTCAAAAACTATAAAAAATGTTTGCTGTTACAATATTTATGTCAAGTTCTAGCACCTTCACCCCCTTATAAAAACAAAATGTTTCCTGGAATGGAAGGAAGCAAGTCAGCGCAGGAGGTGTTGAAAGACGATGTTTTCAGGAATAGAGAGGAATTTTTGGCAAGGAGAGGAGAAGAAGCTATCTGATAGAGAAGGCAGACTCGTGGGTGATGGTTGAGTCAGTGTCATTCTTCTATGTTAAATGTGTTTCTCGTGTGAAAAAATAAATGTGTTTATGAGGTTCTAGTGCATCGCCTGACTTAATTAACGAGCCAAGACTATGGTGTCTCACAATTTTCATCCTTGCAATGCCTATATTTACATCTTAACCAGTCTGTTTAATAGTGACTTATACATAATCCTTTAAACATTTGTGATTGCTAAATGTAGCATTTCTGATTATACATGAAACCTAACTCATAATTTGTTACATAACCTGTCTCAGTTTTATCTATAACAAACAGGTCTGATTCACAGTAAGGTTAATTAATTTAAATGATATATGAGAATTGAAATTCAGATCTAAAGTATCCAAAAAACTATGAAGAGACTCAGATTGTCATGTATCTGCTTTCTCTCATGGAAAATTTTTTGCTGAAAAGATTATTTAGCTAGTAGGTATTTAAAATTTTAATTATTTTATGTTGTTTAAAATTGTATATAATTGTAATTATTTTAATCTGAATCACTAATTCAGCAAGTATAGTAATCAGAATTTTTATTTTAGTGTTCAGTCTAATACAAAAAGAACTTGTGCCTGTATTGTAAAGGTAAATATTTTTTATTTATTGTTTAAATTTATTATTAAAATATTTTATAACTTAATTTTTTAAAACATTTCTTATTATGAAATATTATAATTACAAATGTATAAATAGAGTATATTATTTTATAATGTTAATAACACTATTCATAAAGCTTTCTTATGAACTGTAGATCAGTCAGAATCACATGCAGTATGAAAAATGCATTGAATGTCAGCAGATGTAATATTTGTACTTTGGCATTTAGACTGTACTTGCTGTAATACAAAGCAACAGTTTGTTGCTTACATGTAGAAGTTTCTCTCTGTTTTTAGCAAATTAGTTAAACGTTTGGTTTATAACACATTATAATTCTTCTCATTTAAAATAATGGGAAATAGACTTTAGTTAGTGTTTTCATGCAGAATGTCTGATTTTCAGGATGGATTTCTGACATTAAGTCAGAATTCTTTTATAAGTAATAGACTCTGTTTATTAAATTCAAATGATTGCTGGATTAAATTGGGCTATATTATTGCTACTATTAATAATTAAATACTATGTAATTTGGCCTGCAGGTAAGTGTTAGGTACCATATATAGGCCAATTACATAATATTTAATTATTAATAGTAGTAATAATACAGTCCAATTTAATTTGACAATCATTTGGCTTTAATATAAGTAATGGGCTTTGTGATGTTTATTTTTGGACTTATTTGTGATTACAGATATTGTTATTGATTGAATAATGCTGTTAGAATTAGAACATATCAAAACACATAAGTTAAAATACACTTATAAAACTGCTTATTGTAAGCAGAGTTTAGTCATAGTACTATCTTTAGATAAACAAGTTTTTTAAACTGTCTTTACATGATATCAATTAAACGTGAGACTGATAACATGCAATAATTATATATATAATTATTAGTTATCATTATCATCATTACCAATGCCTTAAAAGTTGTATTATTCCATACCAGTATTTCCATACCATTTGATGACATGTAAATGTGGTTTTGTTTTATATATTGTGGAAATTACAAAAATTTTTATCACATTTTAGCCCATTGTAAACTTTATTGTAAAAATTGCTTGATAATTGAAAGCTTTATTAATATATTGGTATTTATACAAGAAATTAAAAATGCCATCTGAACATAGAGTTGATTCAACTTTTTTTTTACCTAAAAAAGAAGAAAATCATATGCTATTGAGAAAACATGTAAGTGATTAGACATATTGAATTGGGTGAGTGTCATTCTGATGTCTGTAAAGCATCAAAGTTGGTACTTTATACAATTTTAAATTAACAACAGTAACCAATTCAGATAAAGGATTCATGTGCTGAAATTGTTCCTGAAAATGTGAAGAACATCATATAAAAGGAGTAATGGAATAGAATAAATTAATGCTGTGGATTGGTGATATGAATGAAAAGGACACTCTTGTAACTCAAGTAGTAATTATGGACCAGGCTTGGTTCTTGAAATAATTTTTAAATGCTATTTTGATAATTTAGTCTTTTAACTTTAAACATAAAAACAGTTTTCAACATTAAAATTTCAGTAAGATGCTAAAAATTAGCAATAGTTAGCCGGATATACTGTTACTTTTCTAACCACCTAAAACGGGTTTTTTGGACAAATAAACTAAATTGTTATGCCCTTCAAATCTGATTTCACTCGAGTTCAAGAATGACTCAGAAAAAAATCTGAGAATTAATTGTTTCTGAGTAATTCTTGAACTCAAGTGAAGTCAGATTTGAAGGGCATAACAATTTAGTTTATTTGTCCTAAAACCCCTTTTAGGTGGTTAGAAAAATTAAAATTTCAACTGATAATACAGATCTGTTGCACATTATTTTAATGGACTTTTAATGATGAATATAATGGTAGAACCAGATTTGATAAAGAAAAGATTATCTAAAGAAGAGTTTGCAATTTGCAAATACCTGTCATTCAAATAACAGGTGGATGGTCAACGTAATTACGGCATCAGCTTACCACCCTGGGAATCTGAAATTGTATCTGGGTGTAAAAAAAGTCCCAGAAACTTTTTGTGAGATGGTCTGTCCTGGATATGTTGTCATCAACCCTCATCACCTGGATTGTGGGCCTGGATGAACCCACAATGGGCTTAAAAATAGCTTTCTTAGTGCTCACAGGGCAGAAACAGTCATTAAAATAGGGGGGGGGAGATTTAAATAATTACAAAACAATTTTGCAATCATTTTTAATACAGTTTGGCAGCAGAATAAAGATTATTAATATTAAAAAATTGGTTTTTAATTTTTTTTAAACTACTGTCCACAACTTTAAAAAAATCTGAAAAAATGTATGCTTTTTATCTCTTGGAAACATATTAACAGAAATAAAATGAAGACAGTACTGCCACATTTTGAATCAGAAAAATGATTTAAAATTTTATTTATTTTTTTAAAATTCAGATTTTGTGGCAAAAAACTTTAAACTAAAGATTTAATATGTAAAATAATAATGTAGATAACACCATATTTTTAAAACTCTTTTTAAAATGTTCATAAAGTGAAGAAAAATTAAAAACAAAAAAATCACATTTTTCTCAATTTCTGTAGGATTAATAACTCGAAAATTGCTACACTAATTTTTATGCCATGATATACCATCTAAAAAAATTTATTTAGCTTGTGGGGCACTTTTCACATGCTTATTTGGCTAGACCTTTATTTAAAAGGGAGAATGTACTGTAGATACATAAAAGTTACCATGGAATTGGTGCCAATTATATCATTGTATGTTTTATATTTGCATTATAAAATGCACATGTACACTTTAAATATTAAATCAGGGCACTACTTAAGTGAATTTTTAAAAAAATGATACTGCTGGATTTTAATTGGACTATAGTATGGTTAATTAATTACAAATATTTTACATAATTTGGACTAAAGGTAGGGAGTTAAGCCACCATCTTGTGTTTAATTTAATAATTAGAAATAAATAATTGATTTAGAATAATCTGGAAGAGAAGATCAATTCAGAGCAGGACTCAAACTTGCAACTCCTGCTTACCATGCAGATTCATTGCCAATTAAACCAACTAAACCAATCAATTAAAGATCAAATGAGGGGGGACCCCCTCATTTGATCTTTGCTTCCAGACCAATTAATTTAGAATGTGTAACCATACCTTTTAAATTAATTGGTCTGGAAGCAAAGATCAGATAAGGGGGTCTAGTTGGTGTAATTAGCAATCTGCTTGGTAAGCAGGAGTTGTAGGTTCAAGTCCCATTCTGGATTGATCTTTTATTCAAGAATATTATTAATTAATTAATTAATTTGTTATTAATTATTAAATTTAACATAAGATTACAACTTAATCACCTTTCTTTAGTTTAAATTACAAAATTAATTTATATTATAGTCCAACAAAAATCTAGCAGTATAGTTTATTTATTACTATATATTGGATTTAGTTTATGTGTAGAAAATAGATTTTTTTAATTGAAAATATTTATTTATAGGTTCCATTTGTTTAAGCAGAGAATTGATATTAAAAAAAATTTATTTACAAAATGTAATAAAGTAGTTTTTATCTTTACACTCAAACCTGTTTTTATGCGGTCTTTTTTGTGCGATTTTTTATACGTGCAATGTGTTTTGTGCAATTATTTTTGTGCAGTATACCAATTTGATTGAAATTCATATACCGCACACAAAAAATCACACAAAACAAATCGCACAAATAAAAAATCACACAAAAATAGACCACACAAAAACAGGTTTGAGTGTATTTTATATTACTGATTTAATTTTTCTCTGCCATATTGTAATTGTCATTCATTTTCATTTTTTTTAATAGCCAAGTTTTATTTCACAAAATATTACTTACTGAAGTGTTTCTTCTTTGAAACTCGTCATATTTAAATTACATTTGACATCTATATTTTGTTTTATTATCCATTAATTGATTTGTTACCTCAACTTAAGCCAACTTAATATTTCTATCTTATTATCTATCTTAAAATACTGTAAACTAACTTGTAAGATAAAAATTCATTTTAATAATGTAATTACATTTTTCGTTATGTAATCAGTATGCATACAATGATATTCCTATGGGCATTATTTTCTACTAATAAATTGTATACTATTTGTTTTTGCATGCTTTCAGTCCTTATTGACTGTTGTTTGCTTATGGTAGTTATTTTATATATATATATTGTTGTATTTTTTTTCCCTCCTTTTTTTGTGAATCCACAAATTGTCCAATTACTTCTATAATTCTGTTTTTAATACAAGTTCATCATACACTTTAATAAATTTCTGTTTTAATAGTAATAATATGGTTCATTTTTCTTTTTAATTCTCATTTTGTAAATGTTATCTTTCATCTCACTGAGTCCATTTTGTCTACACAAAGGTTTTTTTTTGAAAAATAACACTAATAGTTCTGTAGAAAATTCTTTGTATTTGGTTTTTTCTGATCTCAAAATCTATGAAAAAATCTTTTCTAATTCCTTAAGTATTAATTTTACTATTATTTTTTAAAAGTAATTATTGTTTAATGTGTAAGATTTTTAAGGTAACCAATTGCATAATTTACACTCTTCTATGACTGCGTTAATTTACAACACAAACTCTTAGACAGCTTTTTACACACAATTGTTTTGAACAAACGTTGCCAATCGTAATGGAACTTTTTAAAAATGCTTCCTTTAAAAATGTTCCATTATGATTGGTGACATTTGTTCAAATTACGACCGCATTCGACTGTAATGGTTCTTGAAAAAGGTTATTAAAAATAACCGAAAATGTTTGAATTGTAGCAAAAAACGGCTGTGTGTAAAAAGGTGTCTAAGAGTTTGTGTTGCCAATTCCATAAATTTTATAAATAAATAAATTTTTGTTAGCTGTTAGAAGTTCAAATGAATAAAATAAAATGGTTTTTTTTTACAGTTAATTTTATAATTATTTGTATAGACATAAATTGTATAATCTACAATTATTAATTGAATTATAAATAATTTTAAAATTTTAGAGAACCATGTCTTCAAATGAAGGAGAAGTCATTTTAGAAAAAATGGATAACAAAGGTATAATTACATTGAATCGTCCAAAGGTTTTAAATTCTCTCAACATTTCAATGATTCGCACAATATATCCAAAATTAAAAGTGAGTATTTTATTTCTTGAATTTACAATTTTCAAATTAAATGTATTTTAATCTTATTCCTTTACTTTTACATCTTTATTGCTTTAATTATGTAAAAGTTTTTAGATTAGTAGACCTACGACTTATAACTCCCACTATGGCACTCAGCCAGCTATCATTTCTACCTTGGTATAGTATATACAGGTAACCCCCGTATAACACAGCACTTCTATAGCACAGATTCAGTCTAACATGGTTTGAGAATTGGGTAAAACCCTCATACAACATGAAATGTAATAAAAACTATTAAAAGCGAACTTTATCTAATTTGAAAATAGGGAAAATCCCCATTCAATAAACGTATTAAAACTTTTAAGTGCGAAAGATACCTCGTTTGACATTTTTCGTACTATCAGATTTTCATGCATAATTTTCGTGAACTATTAGTACTTAAATACAGTAAGTAAATTTTCTTTTTCACCTTCTGTTGATACACGTGGTCCTTATCAAAACTTCTCTCAGTGTTGCCAGATCTTGATGCTCCTGTTTTCAGTGTTGCCAGATGTTTTTCTCTTATTCCATACTTGTTTTATTCTGTCACCATTATGACCATTACGTAGATTAAAAATTTTCAGTTAATAGTGCTTAATGATGACGATGAAAACATTGTTTAATTTATATTAATATGTATCACTTCTTAAGAAATTTTTAATAAAGATATTTATCTTAATTATGAAAATATAATAGCATGTTTTTTAATTTTTGGAACCTAACTCCCATTTTTGTACTAGTTCTTTGTTTCGTATAACATGGATTCGCATAACACGGCAATTTTTTTTAACATAACACCCGTGTTATACGGGGGTTACCTGTATATACAAATTTAAATATCCAAACCTGATAGTTATATATTAAAGCCAAATGATTATCAAATTATATCAGGCTATATTAATACTACTATTACTAGTATTAATATAGCCATACATAATTTGGAAATCATTTGGCTTTAATATAAAACTGTTCTATCACCCCTCAAAGTTGTGACCATTTTTCCTGTTATATCCTGTATATTGTATCTCAAATAAAACTTTTAAAATTAGCATAAATATTTTTAAAAAATCCATTCAAAGATCAAACTTAGTTTTTTGATACGAGAAGAACATAAATTTATATATATATAAAAAGAGAGAGAGAGAATGGCCCAGGGGTCATGAAAACTTTTTTAATGGTGCAGTTAATGTGTTAAATTTTTTATTTTATTTTTATGTAAAACTTTGTATATTTGAACTACATTTAAAAAAATTTATCCTGAAATTGTGAAGATTTTAAAATATTTAAAGATTAATATACTCTATGTATTTAGCTTTTGTAACAGAGTAAGTGAAGAAGTAGTAGTAATTCTTGCATGTTAATTAATTTTTAAATCATTTTAAATTCTGCGGTACGCTTCTTGTCTAGTCTTGTGTTCAATTATACGAGCGCTAAGGTGGCTTTTCTTTTTCGCTAGACTTATTATATCATCAATAAACAGGAGGACAAGCTTTAGAAAAACTTTTTGGTAACACAAGAGTTGAAAAGGGACAAAATTGTCCGAAATGCATACTCAAAGAAATAGAAAGTTTTTCTAAAGCTTGTCCTCCTGTTTATTGATGGTATAATAAGTCTAGCGAAAAATAAAAGCCACCTTAGCGCTCATATAATTGAACATTTTAAATTCATTGATATAATTTTTTTCAAAAATATTTATTAGAATATTGTTGTCTGATTATGGTTTTTTCTTATTATTTAAAACTTTTCTGATTTCTTTATTGAGATATTATGAATAGAATAGAAATATGAGCTCAGATGAAGGACTTATCTACACTATTTAAATCATAAAAAAGATATTTAATTTAAGTAAAAGTTTATTTTTACATAGATGCTACGTGAAAGCTTTTTCTTTCAATTGAAAGTTTTGGAGAAACAGAGTTTTTGCAAGGTTAAGAATTGTTTCCTCTTACTTCCAGTATTAAGTTCTGGCCTGGTAGTTCACACACATGTATACAGACACAAATTAAAAAGGATATACTAGACCAGGGATGGCGAACCTTTTTGAGTCCGCGTGCCATATTGTAAGCATACTTAGCTTTAAGGATGTTAATGCGTGCCAAAGTCTTAGACTTCGAATAATGATATTTAAAGAAATTAAATGAATACGCTTTAATTTGAATAAATGTAAAAAATCTGATTGAAAAAAGAATGATTGAAGAAGACAGAAATCATATGATACGTTACGTGCCAGATGATTTCTCTTACGTGCCACTTTGGGCACGCGTGCCATAGGCTTGCCACCCCTGTACTAGACTTTACCAAGTGCGGTATTGGGGATAGTGACTGAACCTCAGTTTATTTTTTATATTTTTCATTGAGTCGTTTTTTCTAATTTATTAATTTTGCCTTGGGTATTGGTGTCTTGGAAACCTTATTGATGTATCATCTGAAGTTAGATGATTTACCAATACATAGGGTCACCCAGAATCTGGCGAAACTATATTTCTGGTGAGTTGTTTGAATTTAATGCTGTCTCACTGTTGCTTCCCTTCTGATGTAATTATCTTGGACTTTTGTTATTTCATGATTACTTTATAAATGACAGAAATTTAATTATTTGCTTAATCAATGGGGGATCCAAATCTTCATTATCTTTTAGAATTTTTCTATTTCTTTGTGTATTCTTATTGTCAAAGTGTACAAACTTTGACAATAAGTGTTGCCATTATGTAAGTGTGGTGCTTAGTGGATAAAATATTGCCAATACCGTCAAAGGTAATTTTATTATAGAGCAGTATCTTCTATTCCATAAAAGTTGCTTAAAGCTAATGGAAATGGCAAGAAAACTCATAATGTTTCTTTGGTAATAAAATTATCTTCAGTGCTCTTAAATAAGCAGTATTTTGTTTCATTTGTATACTTATCATTTACTGTTGATATTTTTAATAATAATGTTTAAATAATTCAAATTTTTAAATCATAAAATCCTTTAATCATTATCATCTTTATTATATTTAAGGAATGGAATTCTGATCCAGAAATTAAAATGGTTATTATAAAAGGAGCTGGTGATAAAGCTTTTTGTGCTGGAGGTGATGTGAAAGGTATCTATTTTAATTATTGAAGTTAATAAATTTAAATTTAAGATTCTGAATTTTTATTCAAATGTTATGTAATTAAACAAAATTAAATTGTTTAGTTTTAGTAGAAATTATTAGAATTTTTTTAAGTGAATTGAAAAAATTGATTTATTTTGTTTTAGGCTGTAATAAAAATACAGTAGAGCATCGAAAATTGGTGTCAATTGGGGACTGGGGTTGTTCCAATTAGTCATTTGTTCCAATTTCCGACTTTGTACGAAAAAATATATTAACCTGTCCGATGTTCAAATTTTTCTCCGTTGCGTATCTCTTCCTGTTGAATTTTTCTCCGTTGCGTGTCGCTTTGCGTTGAATTTTCGTCGATTTTAAGCCTAACGAAAATTTTTATAATAATAATCGAGGCTATCGTATCGTTAAAAATTATTTCTTTATTTTGTACAAACAAAATAAATATATTGAAGAATATAAAAAACATGAAAATTATACTTTAGAAGTAAATCTAGTATCAAAAACGTTCGATTCAGCACGACACAGTCCGACTGAAAATCGTTCCATTCGGCATTTCAATTACCGACGTTCCAATTTCCGGCCATTTCAATTACCGACGTTCCAATTAACGACGCTCTACTGTAATTATATTCTATGATTATTTATGAAATAATCATGCAATATAATTTATGTAATTGAAAAATTTGGAAATATTATTAATCTATTATACACTAAGCATGAGACAGATTTCTAAAATTATCTACCAACTGACATTAATTTTTCATTTGAATTAAATAATTTTTTCTTACAAAATAATTTTCTGAAAAATATTTTTTATTTAGCTGTTGCTGAAGCTGGGAAGAAGGGAGAATCTCTTTCAAGTGAATTTTTTAAAGAAGAATATCAGTTAAATAATCTTATTGGTTTGTATCTTATTATTTATTAACTAGTTCATTATGGATAATTAAGAAATAGAATATGAAAAAATACAAATTGCTTAATCGATGTTGAAAATTATTTATTTCCGAATATTGTTAAAAACAGTAAAATTCATTGCTGTAATAATGTGATCATTGAAAAACGGAACAACGTTAAGAAAAGTTTTTAAATTTACTATTTTTAATTTTCTTCTTTTATTTTTATAATTTTCTAATTTAATATAAATAATTTATTAATTTTAATATTATAACAATTATATAGTATTTTTAAACTAAGGATAATGATGTGTGGCTATAAAATCAATTTGTGCTTACTGATGCAAATTTCAGTGTCAAAAGGATTAAATATGAAATTAAATTTTTGTTTGTTAAATTTGTTAATTTTGTCTGTAATTCTTCTTAATATTTCCATTTAATAGTGTTTTAACTTAAAATTATGTTGATTTAAAAATTATAAATGATTACAAATAAGAATTGCAGCTAAATCTCAAGAAATTTGTTATGAATTATGAATGTAGTTTGCTACAAATATACTATTACGTACTTAATTTGAATAGTATAAATAAATAAACTTTATCATAAATTTGTTAGTTAATAAAATTATAAATTAAATATTTAATCTATATTTCATTAATAGCTACTCTTCAGATACCTTATGTGGCACTAATACATGGAATAACAATGGGTGGGGTAAGTGCTATTTTATATTAACTGAAAAATAGAAAGAAATATTGATTTTAAGTAAAAATTAAATATAAAGTTGAAAAATGTGATACATCATTTACAATTTAAGATTGGTTTATGTAATGAGAATACTGAGGGTGTATATGCAAAAATTACTCAATTTCAAAATTATTAATGTCTTTAAAAATCTTTCTATGAATTGTTCTGGTCTGTTCAATGTGTACTTCTTGCTGTTTGGCAACAAGCTTACATTGCCATTTTATGAGTCAAACACTTGTTTACATTTTTCAGAGATTACATTTGACCATTCATCTTTAAGGACTTTCCAATGCCCATTCAAAGTTAAGGCATGTTGGTGGAAAAGTCATTGTTTAAGTAATCCAAAACCAAAGAAGTCTAAAGGACTGATGTCCAGTGATTTAGTAGGAATATTCTGTATCCTGTTATATATATATATATAATTTGATTCTGTAGAAGCTTTCAGATGTTTGATACACTCCTCAGTTTTCTTTGCAGTGTGAGAAGAGGTTTTGTTATGGAAAACAGTTTCGACCATCTCTCCTGGGTACATGTGAAGAACTTATCTTTCTAAATATGGCTTCAATGCATTGCTGATATAATAGTTGGCATTTACATTAACTTTATTTGGGACTTCTATAAGAGGAAGTGTTCCTCTTTCAATCATTCCATCGATGATCATAAAACCTGGCCAGCATTTGTAGCACTTTGTCAAACAAATTTCGGGAATATTTTGACCAGGAAAAGAGTAACAGATCTTCCAAACTCTATTACAGTAGCATAAGTAGAAATATGCTTTATCCAATGTCACCATAAATTTCAATCTACCTGCTGCCAGGTGTCTCTTGTACAGTTTGTGAGCATTTGTCTTGTGATTTTGTTTGTGTTCTGTGGAAAGATGATGTACTTTAGTCTTCTGTACTTTTGTTGCTTTCAATTCCTTATGAATTATATTTTGTGCAGTTCCAATTTCTAGCAAGTTCCAATTGTTTCACAATGTTTCTGATACTTGGAGCGTTTGGTATAGACAGTAGTTTACAGACCTTTTCAAAATTAACTTTGCAGCATGCAGGCCTAGGTTTCGAATGAAATTTTAAATAACTCCCATTTTCTGCATTCCATTGTTTTTTGTATGAGAACTAATAATATTGTTTACTGTATTCTGACTTATAGCAATGGAGCTAGATTTTAGTTATTTCATGATCTCCCTGGAAGTCAATCCCTGTTTGGAAAGCACTTTCACATCCTGATTTTTGTGCAGTGCCATTTTATCAAATTTTTTATGCAAACAATTTTACAATATTGAAAAGAATTAGGGATAACCATAAAAAATCTCATGAGTTTTGGCATTGCCAATTAAAGATATAACACAGTAAAGTTGAGTAATATTTGAGTATACACCCTTCGTATAGACAAAGTATATCTCTAACTTATAGGACTACAGGAAACTAAAACATTTTATTACATATACTATTTAAAAAAAACTGTCTTATATAAATGCTAAATCACAAAAAAGAAAACAACTTGAAATTTGATACTTTCAATAATACATCATGATCAGGTGTTTGGAATCTGTTAACACAGTACTATTTAACAACTTTTGTTAAATAGTACTGTAGTGATATCGGACCTTCTCGTCCTCCCTCAGTTGTGGTTTTGTCAGAACGGGTGCAATTCATTTGTACGCGGTAATAAAGAGTCATAAGAAATAGGAGACAAAGGGCCATAAAACCGAGGGAGAAAAAGGCAGAAAGAGGAACAGAGAGAGGAGTTCGGGACACGGTAGAGAGAGGAAGGGTGAAGTGGTGGTCCCTGAGAGTGAAATAAAGTTATTTTTGTATAGAAGTATTTGACTGTTTTAGCTTTGTGTGATGAACCAACGGGGTGGAATCCACTGATTCAGATCGGGTTCCCTACAAGTACTATATCTTTGATGTGTCATTATTATCCATTTTATTAAGAATTTTCTAAGAATGAGATACCATATTAAGCTTTTTAATTTTAAATTTTTATTTAATATCTCATAACAGAAAAATGTTGCTACTTGAATATAACATAATATTAACACAGTTATGTTGTTCTATATTTTCATTAGATGTTGTATTAATTATTAATTATTGTTATTGTAATTTTGTTTTTATATATGCTTTCATTATATACAGTATATCTGGTTTCTCATATATAAAACAGTAGCTACTGAATCTATTGTATTAATTGATAAATTCATGAGATGATATCTGAATTATTTTATGTTCATGTAAAGGTCCTCTCTGTTGAAAAAATATTCTATTTTATAATTGTGATCAGTTTGTTTAATAGTTACATTTGTCCAAAATTGTTTTCTAAATACCTTTTCTGCTGTACAGTGTCATTTTTTTTCCATGTTCACTTTTGGAAGCTAAAATTTCTCTTTACAAAATTTTTCTGCATTTTTTGTGAAATGTATTTTGCAAATTACAGAATTTTTGAATCTAACTTTTCAATAAACAAGTCTACATAAGGATATTGTAATTTTAATATATGAATAATAAAAAATACTATATTTTATGTTGACTTAAAAGGATCTGATTTTGTTTATCTTCTTCTTTGTACGCCATATCAGATTCCTGATGTCGGCGACACCTGACATAAGTTAGTAAGTAGTTAGTAGTGCACCGAGGTGTATCTATGGAAAGTTACATCCAGAGTGTTTTCTCATTGCCTTCTCTTGGACGCGATATTACACGAGGGGAAATGCCTTCTGGGAGGTCTTGTAAGGGAAACTGGCCCCTATTCAGGTGTTATAAACATGGAGAAAACCCAGAAAACTCCATGTGGCCAGCCCATCTGAGCGCGACGCGAACCTGCAACCGAACTCCCAGTGTTTAGTGACAGAACCGCTTGGCCACTGGTGGGCTGTTTATCTTAAGGAATATACAAATATTGTTGATTCTGTAATAATGAAATGCCTATACATTGCAGTAATCACAAATATCATTTCTTAACAAGTACAAATTTTTAGAAATATTTTTTATTTCATTTATTTATTTCATTATTCATTTTCATTATATGCAAATTCTACACATTTGTATTGTATAAATGTGTAGAAGTTGCAATTTTTAACATGTTAATTAAATAAATTAGTTTATTTTCTATATTCAATTATATTTATTTGTTATTACTATTTTACTTCTATATCTATATCTACATTTATTTTGATAATTATAATTTATTAAATAACATTTTTTATAGGGTGTTGGTCTTTCTGTCCATGGTGCATTCAGAGTTGCCACTGAAAAAACTGTTTTTGCAATGCCAGAAACAGCAATTGGTAAGTATCTAATTTTAGAATATTTTTTGTTAAATTTGTATCATTTCTCTATGCATGTGTAATTTTAATATTCATATTTGTTTAAAATAAACAAATGTATACATTAAATACAGTGTTTTGCAAACTGAATGGATCTAAGTTGCCATTTGCCGTCTCCTACTTTTTTGTGGCTACTGGAATCTTTAGTGTTTAGCTATCCATACAATACAAAAAAAAAAATAAAAATCAGACAATACTTTGCAATTTCTGTACAACAGATCATAACTAATTTTAAAAATGTGAAAATTACTGCATAATCAGTAACTAGAAAAATACTTTATTATTTAAATCTCATTTTTTGAATTTAATTATTTAATAAATTGAAAACTTTACACTTGGAATATCAGTATAATTCATTCAACCAAAAATTGATTTAGGAGAATTATTTATTCTGCAGAGGAATGTTTTATAAATTATTAGCATTGTTCTTGTTTGTTTTCTACTTAAATTTTTAAAATTTCTAAAAAAAATTTCTGTTCTAGAAATTTTAAAAATTTTAGTAGAACTTTTACAATGCATTCTGTAGAAATTATATGTTATTGTTAATAGTTTTTGTTTCAAGCATATAGTATTGTTTTGTATGGACTTATCATATAGGAACACTGGAGACAATATGGATGAATTCAGACTTTATTGATATTAATTACAAGAAAATGCATTTTAGATGTCATACCCTTCATCAGTTTTTATTACTTTAGTATTAAAAACTGATTAGGATATTAGCTGCTTTTAGTACCTAATACTAGTAGTATTAGGTACTAAAAGTAATAAAAACTGTTGAATGAAAATACCATTATACCAATATATAATATTAGTTTAAATTTGTATGCTACTAAAAAAAGTGAATAATATTAATAATAACAAATAAAGGAGAATTTTTCATGATTCACATAACATGTTGAGGTATACTTTTTACACAATTGAATGTTTTGCTTTTACACTGAAAAGCATTTTCAACATGTATCACATAGGTTCTGTTAAAAGATGAGTAAGAGATTCAATAGTAAAACCTTACTTTGTATGAAAATTTACCAACAAAGGCTTTTTGATAAGCAGTGATTACACAATACGTTTAATAGGGGTTCCTGACTTATACAAAGGAATTAAAGTGACAATGTCTGTGCTGTCTGATACGACTGAGCACTTCTAATGGAATTTAGGCCTAGGAAATAAATTCAAAAATAAAATCAGCATTGCATGCGACTAACAGAAAATAGGTGCGAGAAACCATCAAAACACAAGAACAAAGCAATCAATAGCAATTGCTCTGTTCTTGGATCATCTCTCTGTGTTGGGAAATGTAAGGATTGTCTCTCTGTACCTGGCCAGTGCAAGATATCATGTCTTCCATGGCCGACAGGTAGGATGATTGCCTCTTTTGTGGCAGCAAGTGCAAAGTTCAACTGTCCATTAGGTGTAAGGATTATCTCTTCTGTGACTTACAAATGCAGGGATCACTTTTTTCTTTCCAGCTCCACCTCAATTCTATCACAATGTTGCAAGATGTCCTAGTCTAAATTAAATAAATTTAAAAAATGTGATTAAAAATTGCAGCCCAGCATAGTGATGATGTCAAAATAAATATTTGCTCATTAGCAATTAAGAAATTCTTATAATACATTAAATTTTCTCACTAATATATAGGTAATTTTAAAAATTTGTTTTAAAACTGTTAAATGAATATGAATTGTTTGCAATCATAATTATTGTAATAAAAATATATAAGAGAATTTAATTAAAAAACTCAGAAAGTAAATATTAATAAATTTTTACAAAATTACAATATTAAATTATACAAAATATTTATTTAACTATGAAATTTTATAGGCTTTTTCCCTGATGTTGGTGGAAGTTATTTCTTACCACGTTTGCCAGGTAAACTTGGATTATACCTGGCTCTGACTGGATTTAGACTGTCTGGTCGAGATGTTCTTAAATCTGCAATTGCAACTCATTTTGTTTCTAGTGAAAGGGTTTGTATATTATAAAAAAACTATTCAAAATTAAATATTTGGTAAACTAAATATAATCTTTTGTTTTAATCTTTTATATTTTATAGTTAAAAGATTTAGAAAGTGACCTGCTCAGAATCCCAAATCCAACTCTCCAAACTGTTGATAAGGTTTTGCTGAAATTTGATTTTCAAGTAAGTTTAAATGGATACTAAAATATAATTAGTATGATTTTTCTAACAAATTTTAAGTGATATTAAAATAACTTATTGTCTTTTTACAATGTGAATAGAAAAAATTAAATATAAATATTTTAAAACACAAACATTTAATACATTTTATCTGTAATAAATGAATTTACTTCTTGTTATTAAAGCTTGTAGGTTTTGAAAAATATTTAAGAATTAAGGTTGGAAGAATAGGAATAAAAATACTTTTAACATTTAATACTAGTTTAAAGATTGTTGACACAGTCTCTTTTAAATGTGATGTACAAATTTTTCATAGTATATGAATTAGCATACACACAGGATGTTTTATAATTAAATTGACCCTATTCAAACTGGGTTCTAATGGACATATGTTGATGAAAGTTGGTATACATATTATTTGCACCATGAGGAATAGATTCATGGTAAACAAAAATTAATGTTATATTCTCTATAAGTCAAATTTGACATGCTTGTGAAGTTTCTTCAGTTATTCAAAAATTCCAGTTACAACTGATCAAATTAGCTTTATTTTTTCTTTACAGAAAAGGAACTTCTCTAAAGAAAAAGTAAAGTTAATTTGATCAGTTTAACTGGATTTTTTGAATAATCAGAGCAACTTTACAAGCATGTCAAATTTGGCTTATAGAGGATATAACACATTAATATTATGGTTTCCCACAGAAAAGTTTAAACAAAAATTAGTTCAAATTTTTTGCTATTAGATGAAAATATGGCAGTTTAAGAACAAAAACCATAAATCAGTAAAGCAATATGTTATTCTACACTACATATTCATTTGGTGAGCCATGTTGGAAGTGTAATATGGTATGGTCAATTGTTGCATGAAGCATTTTGTGGGTATATTGACGGTTTGTTATGTTATTCTGGTCTTCATTTGAGGCAGAGAATTATAGTTTAGGTATGTTGTTTTTACAGTAGTTTGCATAACATCACATCACTACAAAGTTCTTGAAGCACCTTATTTTTGTTTTCAGAAATGTATTTCCTGTAGTGTGAATAGTAGATATTGATGAAGCCTGGTGGCTTCATCAACATGTGTCTATCGAGCTGGCTCCAGCAGACTCTGAGTATGGTCAGTTAATTATAATATCCTGTAGTTTAACTATCGAATGTTTTCTTGCATCATTGTAGAAGGTTTCATATACTGTTCATTAGTTGTAATTAAAATTTTTTCAAAGAAACTATTTCTTTCTTTTTCCTTTATTTTAATTCAATACATACAAATAGTCATTTTGTGTTGGAACAGATTTTAATGTAAAATAATTTATTGTTATTTTGTCTCACAATCTCTGTATTTTTCTTTAGTTTTTTTTATTCCAGTTTATGAAAACATTTTGCATTTTTTATATCAGTTATATTGATGATGATATTTATTTTTGATTTTCTAATAAATACAGTTTTTTCTTCTAATTTTATTGGAAAAAATGTTTCTCTGTTATTAATCACAATTTTTTTCACTACAAAAGTTTAATCATTATAGAATTATAGGAATTATTATAAATTTCTGTAAATTTTTAGCATAGAATGAAGCGCAACTTGATTTATCCAATCACTTACAATGATTAATAAGATAAAAGTGATTATTTCTTATTATATTTTCTATGGTAGCTGTATTATATGTTGATCTAGTAATAGTCTCTTTAATCCAGAAAATTGTAATTGGAATCATAAATTGTAATCTGAAATGCATTTGTACAAAGGCAATAAAGGAGTTTGAACCTGTTGAGCTGTGAGACAGTCTACCATCAATTTTTTGGATTAAAGAGACTATTACTAGATCAATAGGTGATTATTTCTATTCTATAATATTCTAAATAATCTCAACTTTGTTTTTTGATTGTAGAAGTATCATTCAAAACTTATTGTGAAAAGAATATTAATATCAAAACACTATACAATTAAACGGCACTGATTTTATCAAACATTTTGTAAATTTGATTCTAGTTAAATATCTAAATATTACACGTTTAAATAGAATAAAAACATTTAAGAAAATGCTAAGTAATGACTGAATTTTAATATATTAATACAAAATTTATTTAAATGTAAATAAAATAGTATTGTATTTTGTAATTGAAATTAGCATATATGAATTACATATAATAGTAAAAATTTGAATTTGTAGCATTTAAATTATTTTTATTAAGTGTAAATTTGTGAATTATTTCTTTGTTTTTAAAATTTCATTGTTTATTTCAGTGTGAAAATGAGCATAAAAAAGAATTTGCATTAAAACATGATAAAGGAAAAATTAATAATGTATTTGCTGGTGATAGTATAGAAGCTATTTTCCAGAATCTAGAAAAAGATGGTACAGAATGGTCAAAGAAACAATTGGAAACATTGAGTAAAATGGTTTGTACATGATTTATTTTTAAATCTAATTTATACAACTACTTTGAAATTAAAATTTTCAAATCAGTGGAATTATAAATAATTTATTACAAATGTAATTATTTATTAAAAAGATATTCATTTCATAAGTAACTCATAAATGTTTATTATTTATTAAATATGCAAAGGCAAATTAAAAAAGAGGGAGAATGAATTTATTACTCATGTAATATGTTAAGCAGGGTCCAGGTTGATATGGCTTTTTTTGAAGTAGTTCCCATTGAGCTATATGCACTTGGCCCAACATATCTGTCAGTCTGGAAAACATGCTGAAACTTGTCTTTTGACATCATCTTCAGAACTTCTGACTTTTTCAGAACAGTTGTTGATAAGCTGAAATACTGGCCCCACAGCTCCAATTTCAGATGATTGAACAATAAAGTCACATGGAGCAAGATGTAGGCTGTATAGAGGGTATGGCACACATTCAATGTTTTGTGAAGCCAAATATTGGGAGCAATATTGACAACATGAAGGCTTGCATTATTGTTGTAAAGGCACCAACCAGATATGAATTTTAGAGTTTTTTTGTCAGATTTATTTGTCCACGGTTTTCAAAACTGTCTTGTGATACCAGTAAATATTCAGTAATTGTTGTATGCAGGGGAATTTCATGTTGGTAAACCATTCCACTGTAGTTGAAGAAGGAAATTACCATTAACTTTCCTATAAACCAAACAATCTTGGCCTTAGGCTATGGAAAATGTATATCAAACCATCAAATGTCAAATGCGGTCATTCTGTAAACAGCCCAGACTATGCTGTGTGACATTTTTTTTTGTTTCCTCATTTGAAATTGGAGCCATGAGTCAGTGTTTCAGCTCACCAATGGTCACTCTGAATAAGTCATAAGTAGTTCTCTTTTGGCATCATCTTATGACTTCTTCAGAAGTCATAAGATGATGCCAAAAGAGGTTTCAGCACATCTTTCAGGACTAGCAGACATGTTGAACCAATACCTACAACTCAATGGGGAGTACTTGGGAAAAGGCCATATTAACTTGGACACTGACTAATGTACTTTGTGAGTAATAAATTTATTCTCACTCTTTTACTGACTTGCTCTAATATATGATATAATTTAAATTTTATTTACTTTTAAGATGTTTTGTTAATGCCCTTCTCCTTAGAAAAGAATACATTGAAAATGATTGAGATGAATTTTTTTTTTATGAGTTTCAGTAAATACAGTAGTTAGATTTTCAATTCTGCATCTGTGAAACTTCTTACTTTTTGTATGCTAACAATTTCCTTGATTATAAAACATTTTTTCAAAGCATAAAAATTTAATTGTTATCTTAATTAAATAGTTTTTATTTAAACTTTTAAATAATTAAATTCTTTTTTTACATTTAGAAATTTCTTTTTCTTATTTGGTGGTTTGGTTTTTATTTTAATTTGATGTTAAATTATTAGTGTTTTTTGATTGCACCATACAAGTTTATGTAAATAGTTATGAAATTAATATTAAACCTTTTATTTTATTACATAAATTATTTTTAGTCCCCAACATCATTAAAAGTTACATTCCATCAACTTAAGAGAGGAGGAAAAATGACACTTCAGGAAGCATTAAATATGGAATATAGATTATCACAACGTTTTATTAAAGATCATGACTTTTTTGAAGGTGTTAGAGCAGGTTAATATATATTTTGTAGCTGTTTGAAAAATCAAATAATTTTTTGATGTTATTTATTAGCATGTATATAAACTAAGTTCAAGATTTTATTCATTTAATTATTTTTGTAATTTAAAATTTTTACTTAAAGAAAATCCATTACATTTTTAATATTATTTTCTTTATATCTCACTCTTAGAACTTCGAAATATTAATTGAAAGATAAATGTAATGAAATTTAAAATAATAAATTCTCATATAATGAAAGTAGTACAAATGATAAAAATTTAAAATTTTTATATTATTCATATACTACTCAATTATTGAAAATTGATGTCAAATGATTTCATTTTGAATTAAACATAATAAAAATCTGCTTTAATGGTGTAGAAGTTACATAAAATGACTTGAATACTTTTCAGTATTACTGTATATACTGGAATTGGTCAGATTTTAGTATGTTCTCTTAAAATAGGGTGTATTAGATTTTATGGATTTCAATAAATACAGTAGTTAGATTTTCAATTCTGCATCTGTGAAACTTCTTATTTCTGTGTGCTACTTCCATATTTCTTATTTCAACACAGTAATAACAATACCTTAACTTACTATTCCAGCACTGTTTACTCTTCCAACAAACATTTTCTGTTTACTTCATAAGTCTGCCTCATGTCTGCTTTTAGTGCAGACTTGAGGCAGACTTATGAAGTAAACAGAAAATGTTTGTTGGAAGAGTAAACAGTGCTGGAATAGTAAGTTAAGGTATTGTTATTACTGTGTTGAAATTTGTTTCAGCTTGGATATTTTAATTATATTTCTTATTTATAAGTATGTGGTCACATAGTATTTGATTCACAGTATTTTCATTTGGAGAGGTTTAGGTTTGTTTATAGATATTCTTCATTAGCTTGGTACTACTAAGAATTAAACTATTGGCTGCTGCTAAGTTGGTTAATACAGTTAATAAAATTTTTTAAAAATTTAAAAACTATCCAATGGGGCTGGAAATTTCAATTTAAAAAAATTTGTAAAAAGTAATCCTTTCCTTATGATAAGTATTGTTTGAATCTGTGAATCATCTCTAATATTGGAACAGGCTGAGGGTTTTTCCTCGTATTTTTTATAAATTTTTTTAAGTTGATTAAGTTGACTCCATTGTCATTTGAAGTATCATGCAAGTTTTCTTTTCCAATTATGTTTTTTTAAGTATCCTCTTTCCCAATTTTCATATAAAAATTTCCTAGCAATACAAATACATCATTTTTCGGAACTTCTGGATGAGGGTTCATTAAAGCATCATAAAAATTTTCCTTTACATAAAAATCTTTAGTCTCCATAGACAAAGGACATGTTTGCTCATTTGACTTTGATGCAGATGTAACTAACATGCCTGCCTACTACATTAAAGTTCAAAGTGGGGTTCAATTTTCCAGTGTAAAACCTATACCAAATTCATGTTCAGTAGTATTATTTCCTCTGTATAATCAACATATAATTCACATTTAATGTCATATCCTGTTCATCTTATTTCCTGTACAACAGTAATATTCATTCCAATTCACCTGATAGTTCTTGTCATGTATAATACCTGGTCTGAAAAGACTTCTCTGTTCTGAATTTCATGAGCTTTTTACTATTCCAATATTTTTTCCTGAAAATTTCTGTTCATTCTGAAGTTCTTTCATTTGTTTTGTAACTTTTAGACTTTTTACATGATATAGGGTTGTTCGGAAAGTGATATACATGATATAGGGTCGTTTTTTCCGTGAAAAAATAAATGCAATATTCTTATAATAAATAAATATTTTATTGAATTATACATTGACCATTTTGGTCAAATACCTGTTATCATTTCTGGTAGTAGCATGATTTCACATTCATAAAAGTTTTGATCGTTGTTTACAAAAAACTGATCCAAGTGATTTTTGACCTTGTCATTTCAAATAAATGTCTTACAGTTAAAAAAAATTTGTATAGACAGGAACAAGTAATAATCTGAGTGTGCCCGATCTGGCAAATATGGTTGGTGTATCAGCTTATAGCTGTTATAGCTTAGCTTACAGCTTATAGCTGTTATAGCTTAGTGCATCCCATCTAAGTTATAACAGTTTCTGACGAGTTACCAAACTTGTGTGAAATTTGGCATTATCATGGTAAAACACTACACTTTGTTTGTTGATCAATTCTGGCCTTTTCTGTTTGATGATATTACTCAATTTGTTTACTTGATGGCAGTACACTTTCGAATCAATTGTTAAATTATCTGGTAAAAGCTCAAAAAAAAAATTTTTTTTAAATCCCAACATAGAGAGCATCTCTCTTTAAGAACATGTGGAACCCATGTATCGAGCTTTGAAATGAAACTAATTTGTTTTAAGTAATAATAAACGGTTCAATTTAACAGATTTAATCTCTTAGTGATTTCACATGTTGTTATATGGCAGATTGCTTCAATCAGTACCTTTTATTTTGTTTTCATTGGCTTCAACTGGTCATCCAGAACGTGGTGCATCTTCAATATTAAAATTGCCAGAATGCAATTTTGTAAACCAGTTTTGGCACTGTCTTTCTCTCAACACATCTTCTCCAAACATGTACCACAATTTTTTTTTTGCTTGAACAGCATTTTGATTTTTTGGTTATAAAAAAGCAAAATATGCTGAAAATGATGATTTTGATTTTCCATATTTGATGGGACACCGAAAAAAAAAACAATTGTACAGAATCAAACTAAATTTTTTACAAATAAGCCTTAAAATGTCAGCTGTCGAAGTATATAATGAAAATCTGGTTTAAAATAAAATTGGCTGGTAAAAATACATCTAATTCCTCTAGTAATAAAAAAACGAAATTACTTTCCGAACAACCCAATATAATTGTTATGCACAACTGCCAACTGGAAGATTAGGATTCATCCAGGTTGGCTTGTTCACCTACCCTACCTGCAGTTGGATAACTCTATCAGGAACTTATGTTCCTACCAGCAAAGCTCTTGAAATCACTGAAGCATGCAAGCCTCTTTGTTGCATCAAGATGAGGATATCCTAAAGGAAGTATAGTAAATATGCAGGGTTTAAACAAATATTTTATCAGGCTATAACTTACATCTGCTATGTAATAACAAAATACAATTGCACTGGAATAAAGGTAATTGGTAGTGGCTATTTATTGGTTTGGATGCCATGCAAACTCCCATCCTTGTGGGGAGTGCAAATATAGCACTCCTTATTCAATATCACAGTTACAGAGAAACACGCTTTGAATGAGATTTTTAGTTTCAGTTGTTCAAATTTTCAATTATATGTATATGAATTCTGTGAATATTATCTTTATAAATAGGACTCTGAAGATTTTAATCATTGTTAAGTTATTTACATTACTGTATTTTTATGACATATAAGACACCCCCATTTCAGTATGGAATATTTAAGAAAACTATTTAGTGTGTTTAAGTCATCCTGCATAATATGGTAACTATGGCAAGGTATAACATAAATAGATAGAAACATATAATGTTCTTGAGATAAGATTAATGCTCCACATTGAAGAGTTATATGTCTATGACAGGCCTCGGAGTCGCTCACTTTTCTCACTTGTACTCACTTTTCTGAAGTATCCTCACTTTTCTCACTTTTCAGGTCATTTTCTCACTTTTCTCACTTTTTTGGTCATTTTCACGTGCTTAATTAAGATGTGGGGCAAACCAAAAATAATTTTAAAGCCAAACGAATTGCCGAATTATCGGACTATCAGAATAGAATTTTTTAGAAGAAAATACGCGGCCCTGAGCAGACTCAAAATTGCAACTGCCCGCTCAGTGTCGTTAGGTTATAGAAAACAAAAATTTATTTAACGTATTTAAAAAAATCTTTTATGCACTTAAAAAATCCCTCTCATTACAAATTCAGAAGCCAGTGTTGAGTAAAGTTATGTACTCATGCCATATTTTCATTATTCGCCAAAATCTACCTTATCCGAATTGCATTTCCTTCTACAGAGTTTAAAAATAAGTATTCTAAGCATCCCTGCAGTTTTGGCTGTTTTCTAAGAAAATCACTAAAGTCCTTTTGCAGGGGAAAGCACATTACGCAGAGGGATTAATCTCTCAAGCTGACAACACTGCTGCCGCTTTTAAATTCAAAATATATAATTATTAAAATTAACACGAGATAGTAGCGTAACCTCCTACCACTAAAAAAGATTTCGTTTCTGACCATTTAGTTATCCTGGTTATAGCCCAATAATTTGGCAGATTATTTGGTTTTAATTAACAATCGGGTTATGGAGTTGTCGTTTACAAAAATATTTTTTTACTTGATTTATCTTTAAATAATTTCATAAACTTGAGTTTAATAAAATTACTTTAATGATTTCATAGCATATTGTTAACGTTAAATCACATCTACATCTTCCCATAAATGTATGTTTAAATTGACTACAAGTATAATTATTCCATATAGTAAGTGTTATTTTCATAAAATGTGTGATTACTTTGCTTGTGAAATATCCATTTTTTAATCTTCTCTTATGCCGATTATAATTGTGCATTAATTGAGAGACTAAAAAAGTAAACGAAAATGTAAATTCATATTTACATATAAAATTTACCAAATAAATTAAAATATTCGAAGTGTTGTAAAAAGTACAACACGTAATTGCTTGTGAGAAAGATTTTCACAGGCTTCCCAAAGGTTAACAACTTTGCAACGATGTTGGTTTTTATTCATCTGCAGGAAAAAGTTTTTTGTTATTTATGAAATCATTAATAAAATATTATTTTACTTATATTATTTGGAGTATATTTATTTCAGATTTATTATTTTATTTGGAAATCAATATTTACACATCTCGAAGCATTAAAAAATAAACAGTTTCTGATAATGATAAATATCCGAGAATAGCCAAATTAGTGAAATCAGCATCGAAAATCCCGTTCCCATGAATGAGAGGATCAATTTTATGCCGGGCACTTTCTCCTGATAGAGCATCAGTGTTGGAAAGAATGCTTAATTCACTTTTGATTGTTAAGGAGGGACTAAACATGTATGACCAAAGCCCACACCTTGTACCTATTGCAAAGGACGACTGAAATTAGCTTCCTCGGTGCATAGAAATTATCAAGAACGATTGGAAAATGAAAAGAAGTTAAAAGAATAAGAGAAACGGAAAAAAGAGCACAGAAATGTTTTGAAGAACAACAAAAGAAAGCTGTTCGTAACATGAAGATTATGGAACGGCAACTGAGTTTAAACCAGAAAAATGTAGAAGAAAATGAAATACATGCGACAGTCTAAGTTTTGTTAGAAGCAGCAAACAAAAAAACTGGAGAAGGCTATTAACAGCAAGAACATGAATGAAGTACAAGCAGCACGTGTGATGCTTATTAGTGTTAAGTGTTCAAAAGCAAGAGGAAGCGAAATAGAAGGAAGTTGATAACATGCAGAATAATCTTAATAAAAGAACATCATCTTTCATGACTGATTATTTACAGAAGCCAAAGACTTTTCAAGTATTCATGGTTTACTGGAAATACAGAAGCCACTGGTTATCGGGAAACAGAAAAAAAAACGCGATATAACCGAGTAATAAAAATTCTGGGCTTTTACTAAACAGATTATACATGCTATGGAATCTCTGTTCTTTCATCAGCAAGTGTTTCTGATATAAAATAAGCTTAGTTTTTCAATCCTGAATTTTATTCGTAGGTTATATCGAATTAATTGACGTTTACGTAAACATCGAAACCATGAACGCCCATTTAGCATTGTTTCTTTAACAATGACATTGAAAGACAAATACTGTCGATATAAAAACAAAACATCAATTGCGATTTTATTATACAGTACTATATAAATCGCTTATTAGAAATTCGTGTAGTTTATATTTTTCAATAAAAATTATAAATGCTGTAATTGAAAATTTAAAAAAAATGAATATTGAATATATAATAGAACATCAAAACTTATAAAATTACAGAGTAAAAATTCTCTAAAAAGCAAAATGAAGTTACTACTGTATAAAAATTTTAGAAGTTTTCGTTCAGAATTAGAGAGATCTTTTCCTTACACGTTATGCGGTGAATTCGAAATTTCACACCTTTATGTGAATTGACGCAATACCGTTAATTCACATAAATGTATGAAATTTCGAATTCACAGAAACTTGTAAATGAGGAGACTGTACTTAAAACTAATAAATAAACAACTTTTATATCAAAAGGAAACAAATGACAATCGATCTATCCACCTGTTCTGCATATTTAGCTCTTTCTCGTATTTCGTTGCAAATAGAAATTCAGTGGTAATTGGTAATTTAAAATTAATTGACTCAAATGCTTTTAAAATTTAGGGGACCAAAAAAACGCGATATAACGAGTGGCTACTATATTACAGTATATACAGAAATTTTTAAAATGTGTTTAACCATAACAGAATAAAAAGAAATAACAATTTTTACTGCTGTTTTGCTGAGTTTTCCTTCTGTGTTTTCACTTTGTTTTGTCACTATTGCACTCACTTTTTATTCACTTTTTCTGTATTTCAACTCACTTTTCTCACTTTTTCAAAGGGGAAATAGCACTCCTAGGCCTGCTATGATGAACGATTGATTGATAATTGTCTCACATTATCTAACTAATATTTACAATAATTACATTTTAAATCATTTAAATTGTAATAATATATATTATATCAATATTATAAATATGTTAAATATCATAATATGTTTAATTAAACAATAAGATTTTTATTCAAGAGTTGGCTAGATGAAGGTTACACTAGCTTACTGAAGTCTGTTAGGAAAATTCGTTAGCATGTCAGAATCCGAACTTTATTTATAACACAAGGTGATTTTTTTTTTAGTCTTTTACAGAAAAAAGTTGTATCTTATATTCCATAAAATATGGTAATTAAAACATTTATTGAAAGTATTTTTGTTTACATAAACACAGAAATACTTTAAAATTTTTGATGTATTATTATAAATACAAATAAAATATCTTAACTGATTAAATTAATTTTATGATAATTTTAATATTTTGTAAAACAGTTTGAAATTTGCATAACATTTAATTATTTCCAATCTTTTAGTGTTAATCGATAAAGACAACAGTCCAAAATGGAAACCATCCACCATCAATGAAGTTTCAGATGAAATCATCAAAAAATATTTCGAGAAATTGCCTTCCAGCCAAGAACTTCAATTATAACTTTTTTCAAAAATTTCTATTCTGAAGTCAAATTTGAATCAGAAGATCTTTAAAAAAGATGTTAAGTAGAGCAGCACTATTCTTTGTTGAGCAAGTTTATAATTAGTTTTATTAGCTGCATAGTATTTTTTAAAGTCATCTTTGAAGATATTGTTAATAAATACAAAAATTATCATCAGGAATGACTAAATGGTAGCAAGTATACATGTTGTAATTGATAACTAGAAAGTGTATACAGTTGATTAAAAGAGATATTGCTTAAAATAGTTTTGTTTTGTTCCTAAATAACTTAAATAACAAATTTTTTGACTAATTTAAAAATAAAACATTCCCCCCCTTTTACTCTTTCCGCCCTGTGGGCACTAGGAGGGCCTCTTTTTGCAAGCCCACAATGGAGCAGCCGGATGGTGTGACAGACAAGAGCTGACATATCCGGTCGGATCACCCCCCCCAAAAAAAAAATTCCTGTGGATTTTTTCAACCCGTCTGAATAGGCTGCCTGCCACCTTGACCACTCGGCCATCAGGCTGTCATACTTAAAAAATTAAAATTACAATATACTGTATTTCAAAATCTTGCTGCAGAAATGTGATCCTGTCAGCTGCAGCACCGTAACACAATATTTGAAATACTTATTTGACGTTAATACATTATACGAACTTTGATAGTTTGTATAATGAAGACTTGTCATTGAAAAATAGATATGAAATGCTAACAGATATTTTTGACAGTAACAAGCAGATGTTAAATATTTTCTATCATATATGACAGGTGGGTAAACAATATTTATATATAAAGAATCAAAATTATTTATTCATTACTACTATTCAAAATTTAACATAAATTTTAAATGAAACAATTAAAAAGATATGAAATTTCAAAAAAAATTTCTAAACTTTTGTTTATCTTTTTCAAACTTTGAAAGTTAGGAGAAAGTTTTTTTAAATTTCATTTTACATTTTTACGTTCTTAAGAGTTTAGTAGAAGTATGAATAGTTGAAAAAATTGGTAAGTGTAATTGATAAAGAGATGTACAGAGGGAATGGAATTACAGTAAGAGAAAAATATTGTATATGTTACACCACTCGTATTGATATATATATACACCTGAAATGACTATTTTTGCATAACTTATGTTTGGATTCATGATCATGATAATATTTGGTATGTCATTAGATGATGATGATGATAAAAAGATATGTAAAATTTTGACCATCTAGCCTAAATAATTCAAAAGATTTTAAAAAATTACTCTGGCATATAATTCTGCTCCACACTGTAAATCAATATGAGCAGAGCCGGATTTTAGGCGATTGGAGCGATTGGTGCCAATCGGGCCCCGCATCACATCAAAATTTATATATTTAAAAATAGTACATGTTACAAAAATAAATATCTAGGTATATTGTTATGAAAAATAAAACAACATATTTCAATATGTAAATTAACTGTTAATTTTGTTATTTAAAGTTTGAGGGGCCCCGCAAAAAAGAATTCAATCGGGCCTCGCAATATAATTCTGCTCCACACTGTATATCAATATGAGTGATGATATTTGCTGTTATATATATAACAGTGATATAGCAAAATTATGAGTTAAGAACCAGTGTGTTCTATTTGATTCAGAGAGAATTTATCACAGAAGAATTTGAAGTTCTGCCATCTTTTGCAGATAAAACCATGTTTTGTTGCCAAAACATTAATTCTAGGCATTTACTGCTTATAAAATGACAAAACTCAATTAACAGAGGACGATTATCTAAACAACAAAAACATGAAAAAAAACTCTGGTTTTTACCTCAGAGTATAACAATGATAAATTTTATAAATATATTTTATCATTAGATTTAGATTGTTTTTTTTAATAATATAATAAAATTATATGCCAAAAATGTTAATATTTATTATATTCAAGCTTAAACCTTTTTGATAGAAATTAAAGAATAAAAGTGAATTGGTTAAATCAGTTTTCTTTCTTTTTATAAATAAATGTTAAAATTTTCTTTATCTTTCAGTGCAATTAAGATCTTGTAAACTATTTTTTATATTTACTATATAAATATGAAGTTATATGGGTTAAAATAGAGCTTAATTCAAAGACCCAAAGAAAACTACAGTAAAACCTAAATTGCAGCTATTAATAAAATGTTTTTATGCATACATAAGAACATTTATTAATAGGCATAATTCAAAGTGATTCAAATTAAAGGTGGGAGTATTCAAATTCAAAAGTTTTCATTATTCCCAAGAACTTGTGCTAAGTATTTGAATACTTGGAGTAAAGGGAGCTTAGTGGTGTGGAGCAGGGATTGGCTCTATCTGGTAAAAAAGACAGAGGTAACCGAAAATCTGCCATCAGGCTCCTCAGCACAGTATAAAATCATAGAGGATCCTTGGTCTTGCCCCCATTCATGGCAATCTAAAAAATTTTGTGAAGAACTCTGCCCAGGCCAATTTGGTCCTTGGGATGTCCCATGTGAAGGACTGGTGAAGTGAACCCCCCAGGATCCAGTGGCTGGTGGCCTGGGGAAAGTGCATGATTGTAAGAACAGCAAGAGGGGTGGCTCTTCAGGCAGAAAAATTGATATATGTGTCTGAAAGATTGTTTCTATCAGATTCGAAAAAAGACAACGCTCGGAACATAGACGACTTAAAAAAGGCAGTCACGAAAAAAGTTCCCACGCCGGGAATCGAACCCGGGCCTCCTGGGTGAAAGCCAGGTATCCTAACCACTAGACCACGTGGGAAATCGATGTTAGATCGTCCATGAATCCTGTTATAATTACACATTACTCCGCAAGCATGAATGGGTAGCTTAACGTCTAAATTCGTTCCAATCTAATAACACCTGGCTCTCTCTATCATTTATCACTACACCCTACGCTAGTCGATCTGCGCCTATTCATGGAAAGTCCGTTTCGTATTCGTAACAAAACTCAATGTGCATTGGTGTCCGCTTTCGTTATGAATGAAGTATTTTGTGTACTGCCTCTCGTGGACTATTGTACACTCGCGTGACTATCACAGAAGAGTTACTAAACCATCTCTGGAAGGTCCCCTCACTACGGGCGGAAACCCACATCGAGGGGTCTTATTTAAAGAAATAATCTTCAAATTTGATTTTTTATTTCTTATTATTTCTGTCAACAATCGATGTATTTGGTGAGTCTTCTGGATAAATATAAGTTTTTATTTTTTAACTTTTTGCGAATAACACGCTTTTCTGATAAATTCATCACAGAATTTTTCGGGCTATAAAAAGTAACCCAAATCTGTATTAAGAGCTTTTTCAATCGTTTATTACAGACATATCAAATCTATATAGAGCCTTCTTATAAAGTGTCAACGTCATAAAGTATCAAAGAATACCGACGAACAGAACTTGCTCGCAAATTTTAAATTGAGAAATTTTAATAAAATCTCTATAACGAATATGATTAAAATTTCCTTCTTAATACATCAAGGCAGAAATGACATTTCTACACTTTCAGTCATTCCGAAAACAGCCGGATGGCCGAGCTGTCAAGGTGGCAGCCTACCGCTCTGGGGAGGCTGGGATCGAATCCAAACGGGTCGAAAAATCCTCAGGAATTTTTGGACGATGATTCGTCCGCATATGTCGGGCCCCATACATCCATTGTGGATCTGGCCTAGGGTTTTTCATTTCCCGGTCTTTTGCTTGTCCCGGGATTCCGGGATAAAAACGAAACTGTTTCCCGGGATCCCGGGACAAAATTAATTATTTTTAAGATATACAAAATATCATGAAATCAAATGATATAATTATTTTTCGGTTTTTAAAGTAATTTAATACGTTCTGCAACCTCCAAAATCAGCGGCCGGATGGCCGAGCGGTCAAGGTTAGCAGCCTGCCGCCCTGGGGGACCCGGGATCGAATCCGGACGGGTGGTGTATCCGGATATGTCGGTCCCCGTCCCTCACTACCCGGCCGCCCCATTGTGGTCCTGGCCGAATCCATAATGGGCTTGCTATAAGAGGCCCTCTTAGTGCCCACAGGGCGGAAAGAGTTACAAAAAAAAAAAAAAAAAAAAAAACCTCCAAAATCATATTAATAATGCTGTGTAAGATATATATTAAAAATTACCTTTGAATTACGTAGAAATTTTCACAAATAGAAAAAATTTATTAAAGTTTGCTGGAAACTGCATACAACAACAAAAAATGACTTTGAATTGAGTTGAAAATTTAAAGAAAAAATGAATTTAGATCAAACTTCTAACTTAAAAGGTAATTTTTGATTTTTTAAATAGAATATAATACAAAATATTGTAAATTTTTATAAGATTTTAAAAAGCAAAGACGGTCAATACTCCGATCACTCAATCTAATTCTTATTTTAGTAATGAAAAGTCTTGCTACCGAGAATGCCTTTACCGATTCAATTGATGTGATTGGAATCGTGTTTAATGCATTTAAGAGAAGACAAATATTGTGTGTTTTTCACCTGTATCCTGAAAGATTTCCAGTTCGTTTTCGAGATTGTAGTACTTCTTTTGTTCTCTAGTATTCTTGATTTGTCTACCTCGACTACTTTAATAAAAACATCATAGCCCAATAATTCGGCAGTTCGTTTGTCTTTAATAATGAGATTATGAAGAAAAACTTCATACTTGCTGACTTCGTATTCGTTTGTATCCTTGCTCAATTTGCACAACATGGCGTTACGCAGTCATTGAAGCTACTGGGCATGGTTAAAAATTAAGACAGCATAAGCACAATTATTCCAGATATTACTGGTAAAGAATTTTGAGAGTCCTGCCACAAATAAGCTACGTATTGATTATTGACCATTTGTGAAGTGCCATAACGAGCAAAAATTAAAAAAAAACTAATAAGTAGGATTAAAATTAATAAATATAAATATATAAATAAATAATAAATATATAAATATATAAATAAATATATAAAACTTTCTATTTGCAAAATTTCCTCAACCTTAACACAAAATAAGAAAAAAGTGAATTTTTAAGAAATCTGCGGGATTTTCCGGGATAAGAAAAATTTCCCGGGTTAATAAAACAACCGGGATCCTGGGATCCCTGAATCCCGTTTGAGAAACCCCAATCTGGACGAACCCATAATGCACTTGCTTTTTTTTTTTTTTAACTCTTTCCGCCCTGTGGGCACTAAGAGGGCCTCTTATAGCAAGCCCATTATGGGTTCGGCCAGGCCCACAATGGGGCGGCCGGGTGGTGAGGGACGGGGACCGACATATCCGGACGGACCACCCCCCGAAAAATTCGTGGGAATTTTTCGACCCGTCCGGATTCGATCCCGGGTCCCCCAGGGCGGCAGGCTGCTAACCTTGACCGCTCGGCCATCCGGCCGCTAATAATGCGCTTGCTAAAAGAGGCTCTCTTAGTGCCCCAGGGCGGAAAGAGTTAAAAAAAAAGTTCAATTTGAAAAATAAGAATTATAGAAATTAATTATAAATATTTAAATTTTATATAAAAATATTTCTTTAATTGAAAAATTTTAAATTTATTTTAAAAATGTCTACATTTATTTATTATTTTTTAATTTGATGTTATCAAAAACGTAAACATACGTAGAGGGCGCAGATACTGAAATAGAAAACTTTTGGCAACTTTGGTATTTGTAATTACAGAGTGAGAATATTTAAAATATTTAATTTATATAAAAGAATTGCATTTAATGCACCTTATTATGTCAGTGATGTATGCAATATACAAAACAAATAATTAATAGAGAATAAATAAAGGTATTTAAGACTAATGAAAATCAGCTGAGTTACTTAAATATTTTTTATATTTTTTATTTAAATATAAACAATTACATTATTTTGTAAATAAAAATGCTTTTAACATGAGTTTTTCAAGTATTTTCTCTTCAATATATGTAAAAATTTTCTAATTAATATGTTATAATTATAATACATATAATAATTTAAAAGTATTACATAAATTGACTAGATTATACATCAATTTATCTCCTTAAAAATACAACTATGACAATAATCAAATTTTTAAAGTTTTTTTTTTCAGGTTTTTCCTCTACTATTTACCAGTTCGTACAACCTTGAGTCTAAAGGAATTAAATAATAATTTTTATTCTGTTTCAAGGTTTCTCGTGGTCGTAAAAAGTTCGGTAATGATATAAATGAGATTTGGGCTTGTTGACGTACTTAAATCTATATCCATACGGAATTGTTTTTTCTGTCTTGTGTATATTTTTCGTTGTTGATTATAGTAATAAATTAAAGACAAAAGGACAATTATAAAGTTTCAATAAAAGCGGTAGGAAGTTTGTTTTAGTATTATATAAATGCTTTGATATGCTGTACATTTGATAAATATATGTTATGTGTAGTGTGAGTTTGATTCTTTTATTTTGGGTTGTAATGGGATTTTTCTGAATAATTTTGGCACTTAAAGCAAGCCTAAAAACTTATATTTCTGTTGGCATTGTGGCACTTTTTAATATCCTTTTCAATTTGATGTTTGAGGCACTTGTTTTTCTACCTTGTCTATTGGCACAGTTCTAATATTTCAAATTACAAGAGATGCTATTTTTAAAGTTTTCGTCATCGTAATATTGAATCAATTATTTTTCTTCGTTATATCGATATTTTATTTATTTCTGTTTGCACATTTGCATTCTTCTTCTTTCAGAATTTTTCTCTTAACTCCTTGCCTACTTTTCCCTGTTAATACAGTACTATATATATAGTAATTTTTTAAATTTATGTATAATGTATAATCTTGGTGATTAAATAGCCTAAAAGAAAGGTCAGGTCATCGTGGAATGTATTCTGGAACGTAAAAGTGAATAAAAGGTGTTCGGCAGACTTTGTCTTCAATTTTAATCATTTAATATGTGTAATGTTTTCAATTATATACTGTTATATAATGTATAATGTTTTCAATTATATACACGATACTATACTGAAGCAAATACTATAATCCCAATATAAAGCTAAATTGCATATTGTAATTGTATTGAAGTCTTTTGCTGAATTAAAATTAATTTGATCATTGAAGCTGTAAAACAGTTATCCAACATTGTCTCAAGTTTATCAAATTATAAATTTTGAAATTATAAATATTAATAATTTGAAAAGATGAAGAAAATTCTGAAATACTGTAAATACAGACTTGAATCAAATTACTATTATATGTAATAAATTGAGTAAAAACTTTTTAATAATAATAATAATGTTAATATATCCTTTTCAGAAAAACATTTATTTAAAAATATATATTTGTATTTGTTTACAATCAAAATGAATATTTCAAAAATTCTTTTATACTGAATAAATATTCTTTTTTACATTCCTATGTAAACAGATAGAAAGATATAGATAATTTGAATTTAGATATTCTATATGTAGTAATTTTTTTTTTAATTAATAAACAAAGATGTAAATTTTCAATTATGTATCATACTAATTTTAAATAATTACATACAGTTAAATCTCAATATGTCACCCTGCTATACAGCACCAAATCGTTAACACTTTACTTTGTAAAGTGCCACTGAATACTTGTGAACAGATCTTAATCAAAAATATTAAATAGAGAACTCTTCAGTATCTGTAAATCACTAAAATGTACAACTTTATGTTGCAAACAACTTTGTTATTAGCAAGTCATAACTTTCAAACTCACACTCATAACCCTCATTAAATGTATATTTCTTATTGTACGAGGTACAGTACTTCAGTTTAACACCATACTCAATTTAGTGCCAATTTCAAGAGAGAAATAAATGGTGACACTAAATTGAGGCTTGATTATAATTTCTAAATAATAAACAAAATTATTTTGATTGCAATTTTCTATTTTATAATTAAAGCAGTTTAATTTTGTTTATAATTATCAGGTATATTATCAATATTCTAAACTGTACTGTGAGATATGATAGATAGTTTTTAAAATTATTTTATTGCGTAGAATGATTTAGAAATGTTATGTTTTACAAATTGAACAAGTCATTTAAATAAGTGTAGACATCAATTTATTTGAAAATATAGCTATTTATAGTTTATTTATTTTGACAAAAATTACATAAATGAAATTTATTGATTTTATCTTTGAGGATTAATATATTTATTTTTAATATATTATTTATAGGTGTATTTATGACTGTGATCATTTGAATGCGAAAACAGTTAATACGGAATGGACGAAGCAACATTTAAGTGTAGAAAATGTCGCCATATATTATTTACAAGTGAAAATGTAATACCTTCACATAATGCAGCATATGATAAAAGTACAAATATGACTGTTTGTGAAGATCTAGAAAATGAAAAACATGTTTGGTTCTTAAAGGATGATGTCTTACAAGAATGGATGGAAAAACAAATTGATCAAGTATGAATAAAAATATTATTTTACTATTTAACTAAAACTATTTTTATTTATAAGAAGGAATTATTTTTAAAAAATATGAACAATTTAACAATACTACTGTGATCTATGAATAAATATATTTTTAAAAGTTTTTGTATGAAAATATAACTTTGAGTTATATGAAAATGTATAAATTGTTCCTACTCTATTAATGAAAAATATTACAAAGTAAAAATAATGAAAAATTAATGTATAATTTTAGTTTTTAAGATTATTTTAATTATATTCTTTTGTTAAGCTAGAGAAATAATGTTTAAACTTCATACAAAGTTACCAACTGATGAAACAGTTTGCATACTTGATTACCACTTACTATAAATGAAGTACGAATCTCTTTCACCCTTTTTTTTTAGACTAAAAGGTAATGATGATGTCTTGTTGCATGTGGATGTAATAATATTTTTGTATAAATTACAGTAACATCTACAGAATGATGATAAAAATCCATGTGATGTAGTGAAAGATTTAGAGATAAACAGCTTTTGAACTCTAAAACTATTATAATTTGAAACTTGGAAAAACATTTCAAATTCGAAAAATATTTTTATAGATGTTTCAATAATAGTTCCAATTTCTCCTCATGATTTTTGTGCACTTTAAATTAGGAATTTTTATGCTCTTAAATTAGGAATTCACTTACAAATACTGGATTTTCAGTGAAAAGATGGAGTAAGAGAAGAAATGACAAAATAAAAAGATGCTTGGATAAGAATTACAATAGACAAACTGACATCACTTGTTTAATTGTAAAATGGTTCTTTTAAACAATGAAAACAAAATGGATCAATTTTTAAATTTCAGCATATTTTTTGTTAACTCATAAATATTTTAACATTTATATTCATTAGGCAAATATAATTCTATACATTTTGTAATAAAAAAAAAATAATAGTAGTAGTACATATGAACACATAAGAAATAAATAAAATAAATTAACACATAATAAGTAACATATAAAATAAATAAAGTAACAGATAAGAAATAAATAAAAAAATAGAAAGTTTTTCTTCCTTCTCTGTTTGGAAAGGTGACTCAAAAATACTAATTAGAAAGGGACAAATCAATAGGATCAAATATACTTTCAGGAAGGACTAATATGTAATAAAATGAGAGAGAATGAGAGCAATATTATTGATTTTCTATTGAATAATTCTTATTTTTATAAATTTCTGAATCATATATAGATGTATTAAAGACACGAAATGTATCCAGTTTGAATCCAATAAGAAAAAATTTTGATTAACAGAGATAAGAAGCAGCTGCAATTAAAGTAATTCAAAATTGACTGATAATAAATTTTACAAACTAGAACATATCGATCAATATAAATCAATAAAATTCTTCATAATTGTCTTGATTGGTTATTGATGATAAATTAAATAGACTATCACTACTACTTTTGGTTACTAAACATTATTTTAAAATGTTCTGGCTCTACTTGAGCCATCCTCAGTTTAAACTCACTAATTTGTTATTTTTTTTTTTTTTTTGGAACAGCTTATAGAACAGATTTTCAAGTATGATGATGATTATCAAAAGAAGCAGTGATAGTCTATTTAATTGTCAATATGATGCCAAATTTTGTTAACTTTAAATAATAATATAATACAGATAAACCTGTCTGTAATGGAGCCAGTACATAGCAAAAATCTGCCATTAACAAAAAATTTTTTTGGTTCCTTGAATTTTTTTGCAAAAATTAATATAAATTAGCCTGTATATAGCAAAACCTGTCTAATGTAGAAACGGAATGAAAAATTGAGCCATTTAATGGAAAAATAGGTATATTTATCCGATTTAACACAAATTTAACAAGTTTACAAGTCTTGCACGTATAAATCATAAAAAAAAAAAGTCAAAAAATACACTATGCAATACAGAACAGCAAAATAGTTTATTTATACAACTAATATCACAGTAATTTCATTAGGATTTAAAGGGAACGTTTTTGCATATTTTTATTAACAGCTGTTTTTACTTAACATAAATATGTGATGTAATTACAAGTTGTGAAATTTAACATTATTCCTGATGTGAGATTGTATTCTTTGTTTTGAAACTTATTTTAAACTTTTTTACATCACATTTCATTTGAATAAAATCAAGTAGAAATGTCTGCAGATGAAATGCACATTGGGCACATTATGCATGCTTTTTTAAATTTCATAAAGGATATCACACTATACAAACAGTAAAAAATACTCGTACCGTGTATGGGGAAGATGCTTCTAAACTCTGAATGTGTCAAATGTGGTTTTAAAAGTTTTGTTTGGAAAATTTTGAACTAAAGGATACAAAACATGTGGTCTCCTCCCAAAAGCTGTTGAAGGAAAATTGTGGGAAGAAATTGTTAAGGATTGACAAATAACAGCTTATGAATTTGCAACAGATCTTAGTGTGTCACAGACATGTATCATTGAAACACTTCATGCACTTGAAATGGTTGTAAAACATGCTGATGATTGTGTTTGCATGCAGTTTGGTTTTTTTTCCACTTAAGAATAAAACAAACTGAGTTGAGTATAATTTTGTCTGACGAAGGTAGACAGCTGTAAGGTTTTATTTTATTTTTAAATTGATTACTCATTTTTATCTTAGAGAACTTTTTTACAGATGAATGAAAAAAATTAAATTTGAAATAAAAATATTTGTTATTAACTGAAAATTTGTTCTAGTGGGTGGTGATTATTTGGTCAAGTACCGAGGTACCACTGTTTTTGATGTACTGTACCCGGTAACATTGAGAAATTTATCAATCTCATTAATCAAGGGATACCTATAATAGGTAACTTGTCTACTACAGAAGAGTTGCTTGGTCTCATGGAGTTCCATTATAGACAGGTTTGACTGTATATAGAAAATTTAAAATTATTAAGTTTTTTAAATACAGGAATTTTTAATAGATTTAAACTTTATATATTAAAATTCTACAAGATATCAAATTCAAAATTATTTTATTTTGCATTGTAAAATTAAGTATCAGTTCATTGAATACAGTAGCAATGTTGTTAGTGTAAGGCTTATTATATTTATAAGATGTATACAAGTTGTTGATACACTCGATACACTTGGATGTTGATGTCAGATTGTGTATTTCAAACAGCATTCACATTTTGTATCTAGTGGTGTTACTGAACCTATAATGGGATAAAAAGTATTTGAAAGTTTGTGTTATATTCATAGTATTTTAAAAGATATATAATACAATATCGTTCAGATATTCACATAATTGTATTATGTAAATTATTCAAACGACATCTCTTCATTAAAATCAAAATAGTCTGAAAAATAAAATATTCATTAAAAAACTATATATAATTTAATCGAAACTGATTTAAAATTTTAGTTTTTTAAAGTTTTTTTTAAATTTAATTTTTCAAAATTTTCAATTTTCATAAATATGTTTTCTTTTACAGGGAAATTGGATTAAAGGAAAATTGTGCTGTCCAACATGCAGTAACCGTATTGGATCCTATGATTTTGTCAGTGGCAGTCAGTGTACATGTGGCATTGTACTTCCTGCAATTCATGTAGTTAAATCAAAAATAGATTTTGAACTGAAATCAGAAATTGACAGTATCAAGGGAAAGATTCATTCTCCACCTGTTGTCAATATTCATAATTTGAACCCTTTGGCATTGGAAGGAACCAGTTTAGCTACACCCAAAGAGACAGTGTCTCAGATTTCACATTCTGATTCATGCATGATGGAAAATCTTGAAGGTTCAGATCTTGTTCCTGAAAATGATAATTTGAATAATATGAGGAAAGAAAAAGAAACTTTTCAAGAAGGTGATAAATCTAAAGCTTATTTATAAAATTAAATAAAATAAGTTTTAAAGTAGTTTCTTTTTGAATAAAAATTATATTTTGAAAATTCATAATGATTTTATCAATAATCAGAAGAAACATTCATTGTTATTTATCATATTTAGTAATTTTTTCCTTTTTTTTAATGTAAAAAGGGAAAGAATTAATGTAATTGTATGTAGTGACATTAAATAGATTTGATATCACAAAGTTTTGTCTTATTAGAAATAAACATAAGAAAATATATCAAGTCAATTAATCAAGTGACTTTTTAAATTTCCAAATATTTGATTCTACTAGCTCTTCAAAAGCTTATTCAATGGCAATATATTACTTTGATAAACTTTTTTGCTCCTTAATTTTTATTCTCAGTTGTTTCAAAATATTTTGTTTTTTTTTTTATTTTGAAACTAAAATAAGTTCATAAAAAAGTATATTCATGGTGTTTATTTCATTTAATGCATTTACATATAATAATAATAATTTTTTTATAAAACATTCTAAAGTGTTTAAATGGATTATGCTAAATAGTAATTTTTCATCTGCTAATAACTAATTGAGAAATAGTATTTTATTTATTAAATCCAATTGTTTTGGCTACTTTGTTTAATTATTATTACACTCTTCTCTAACTGCTCTTAAATAATAACCAAACCTCAACAAAAATCTTTAAAAATGCAGCCTTTTTTTATTCACTTTCCAAACATTTCAGCCATTTGAATGACCTCCTTCAGGAACCTAAAGGAGATCATTCGAATGGCCAAAAACATTTGAAAAGTGAATAAAAAATGCTGCATTTTTAAAGATTTTTGTCAAGGTTTGGTTTAATTATTATCTAGTAAAATCTGTAAAAGCCAAAATTGCACAGGACACTAATTTTTTCAGGTTTTTGATACATGCTTCTTGTCCTTAATTACAAGTATTATGTTTTTGTCCACTTTGGATGTTATTGTGAACTAGGACTTGTTATACCAAGGGAAGAGAATCACACAATTTCAAATTAAAATATTTTTAACTTAATCCTGTATGCCACTACATTTTAGCATTTTGGGCCAAAACCTCTCCTTCACAGTCATTACATTTTCTAATTACAATTTTTAAAAATTCAGCTTTAACAGAATTTCATTTTAGGCAAATTGGAATAACAAAATAGTTACTGCTTCAAAATGAACAAATGTTTTAACCAATTTTCATTCTAGACATAGTATTTACTATATTTATTGAAATTATCTCAGAATTAAAAGAAATAGACGTAGAAAATAAAATGTAAATATTGTATATACTCTCAACCAAAGAGAGAGAGAGAGAGTTCATGCAAAGCACTAATGAAACTTCTTTGTGCTTTCTCACTGAAAATGTTAACTTTCAGATGTCGTCCATCTACAGTGGTTTACTTTGTCAAATTTGAGCTTGATACTCTTAAACTCTGTTTGTTTTAGTCATGATTAATGGTGAATTAGTCATTATTTTTGGTAATATGTTCTTTTTAAAACACTTACCAGTGGCCAAGTGGATAGAGGTGTTACCTTATTCTATCAATCCAATCTTGTCAATACATTAGAATAGCAGAGCAATCTTTCCATTATTTTAAAACTGAAATGGATTTGTACACATTTGAGATTTAAAGTTTACTAGTCTTTAACATATTTTGTTTTGTTGTTTGATATTATGCTGTTATTGATCATATTAAATGTATTTTATGTATCAGTAGTTGTTGGACTTAAATCATGTTTGTCTTTGAAGCAATTCATGAATGCATTAATCACAATTATGATGTTATTTAATTAAATTATTACATGAAATCAATTATCATATATGCAAAACTATAAATCAATGGATTTGTTTCATGTCTAATGTTTTTATTGACGTTTTGATTCAATACTTAATTTTTCACCTTCGATGGGTTCTAACTAATAATTTATGAATTAGTTGATAACAGCAGTAATAGCTGGTTGGTCTAGGCAGTTAAGCATCAGCCAGAGCTTTGGGACCAGGGATTGAATCCAAATGGTTGATAAACCCAAGAATATGTTTAGCCTTGTCCTCACCATCCAGCTATCTCCAATGTGGGCTTGGCCAAACTCATGGTGGTTATGATTAAAAAATCCTTTTAGTGCCCGGAAGGTAGAAAGAGTAAAAATAAAATACATAGCAGATATATAGCACATACAGGTTTCTGTTTACATCTTTCAGATTTTACCTTAGGATATTTTATGGGAAAAATTTGATTCTAATGTTGATAGATTTCCAAATGTTCAAATAACCATGAGAAAATAATGCTTTAAATAAACTTAGCTAAACAGACCTGAAATTTTATTTTTCTATGCTAGGATTTATTTACTTCCAGAAAATATTTAGAAATATAAAATTGGCATGTATTTAACATTCAGAATATTGTAAATATAATTCTTGCTCAGGAATTGTTTCACATGTTTATAGTGTTTCCTATAATTTTAAATCTCACCTTTAACAGCCGAATAAAACACTTTTAATTCACAACATATCTAATTTATTTGATCATATTCTATGTAACATTGATTTAATGTTGATTCATGCTTCAGTCGAATAGTTAATTCAGTTTAAAAAAATAATTAAATAATAATAATTTGTGATAATACTTTCTGAAAAAATCGAAATTTTGAAATTTATCTGTACATGCTCTCACTGACTGATTGACTCATTCAATCACTCTTTGACTTGAAATGATGAATAGAAACATATACACAGAAGAATGAAATCATAGAGTCAAAAAGAGATGTCAAGTATATTATCAGAAAAATTTGAAGTATTGAAAAAGTAAAGTATTTTATGCACTATAAGGTGTTAAAGTTTGCCCTCAACATCTTTTAGAATGCCATAGTGCCTGAATGAATAATTAAGTACCAAATGCTTACTTTTTAAAAATCATAAAGCTTAGTAGAGGCAAGCAGTCAAGTAAGCAAACAAACAAATGAATGAACAGCTTAACAAAGCAAACCTTAATATACTAGAATTAGAACACTTTCTGTTATCTGAATTCACAATTTATTAAAAACTAAGATAAATGTATCATCTGGACAAAATACAAGTATCATTGTCGTCTGTTAATTTTTTCGACCTACATTTCAAATTTCATCGAGTTCTGTCCATTCATCCATCTCAGGAATGAATGAATGGACATAATTTTCATTGATATTTTTCATTTCATTGATATTTGTTGACAAAAACTTAAATTTTTAAATAACACAATATTGAACTTATTTAAATCACATTAGTCTATAGTAATGTTCAAACTCTGGATTAGAGGTGGGGAAAATCCAGTTCCACTTCCGGAACTGACACAAGTACAGCACTATCTGACTAAATGGTTTCTCAGAACTGCTTAATATATTGGACTAGATGGTTCCATGGAATCATTATGTTCTATTGGAATTGCTGTTGGACTTGACAGTTTCTCATCAATTTTATATATGTAATACAAGTTCTTGCTTTTTATCAATCGTTAGTAAGAAAATAAATCTGTAATGCACTGCACACTTGGCAGTGCATTACAGATTTATTTCATTACTAATTATTTTTAAAGTTTATTTCTTTATAAACAGTTTGAAAGAATTATTATCACATTATATATGCTTTAAAGCAATAGTGAAAGGAATTGTGATCTGTAATGAATGCACCACCAAGTGTGTTTTAAAACTGAAATACTGTTTTATTAAAAATGTCATTGACATCGTTACTAAAACTGTATATAATGAAAATTTTTGACACCACTATTATAGCTTTTGATGTTGGAATGATTAGTTGACATCCCTAATATCACAACTTTCCCACTTTCCATAGGGAAATAATAATGAATGTAAAATGTATTCATTGAATGAAGGTTTCATACTTTATTGTTTTGTGTACATCTAAAATGAAATGGCAATAATTTCAAAACAATTGATCTACGCACGCTTGATGGCAGTTTCTGTACCTGTAAGGTTTAAAAGTATGTATTTTGGAGTTATTATTTATTGCTAATTTGTTCTACAGTATTTTAATTTACATCGCTTTCTTTTGCCATTCAGTATTATTTATTAAAAATTTTAGAATTTACAGTTATTTAATATAAACTAATATTGATTATATAATAAACTACTATAAAATGCATCACAGACAAAAGTGTGTTGTAAAGTAATTTTAAAAAAAAGAATTGGAAGATCTGTAGTTTTAGTTATATCATCCATTAGGAAATTGAATTAATATCTATCTCACATGAAAAATTCTGAAATTTGATATCTGCATAAAGCTTTCATGTTACTTTATGAATGATTGGATTAAATTTATAATGGAAAGCCTAGGGGACATTAAATATTTCAGTTTAAAGTATTGAATCACAAATAAGAACAAACTGTATTTTAAATATTTAAATTTGAAAATAGGTATTATTTTAAAAAATATTAAATGTTATTTGCTACATACTAGTAAACATTGGATATTTTATTAAGTAAATAATAATATAAACAGTTGAAAAATACTTTAAATGAGATACCAATATTCCACTAATTGAAATACTTAAAATCTTTGTATATATTAAAACATATTTGTAGAAAATGGTCTCATTTAATATACAAGCTCTAAACTTATTAAAATAATCTATTTATAACAAATGCAAATCTGATATCAATTATATAATAGCAAGCTTTCTTTCATTGTCACTAAGATGTCAACTGAATAGAATAACTTGACATCTTAGTGACAATGTAAGAAAGCTTGCTATAATATAATTGTATCATTCTAATATTATACACTTTATAATTTTGAAAAAATATACTAAAGTTCTTAATTTTTATTTTTTTAAGATTTAACTAAATAATTAGATTATTATATAATCAATAAAAGATAATTCATTGAATATTTTTATATTATGAATTAACTTTTTAAATAAGAAGCATTGGTTGGTGTAAAACTTTTTGGAATTGTCAAGACTTCTTGAATATTTGAAATCATTGTCCAACAGATGACAACTAGAAGCTTCTTGTGGAGTATGTAAATGAATGATGTTGAGGTGCATAATCATGAGTGAAAATATATTCTGTGTGGTGATTCCAACTTTTTAAATATGTCAAGTTTGCTTTTTTGTACCAAATATGCACGTGTAAACTTTATGATTATTAAAGCAGCTTATTATTGCCTTATGATGTAATTGTTTAGCAGGAATGTCATCTCCAAGTCTACAATCTACAATTGGTTCTGTAAATTTAAAGCTGACGATATAAAGTTGATGATAAGCCATGCTTAGAAAGATGCTATTCTATTGGATGATGAACTATGAGAGCTGGTGGAATTCAACCTATGCCTGACCATGCAAGAAATGAGCAAGACATTTGGTATGACCAATCCACCATAGTTTGTTCACAGATGAACATTATGCACTTTCTTCATGGCAACACATGACCAACATGTCAAGATTGACCTGGCAGAAGCTGCTTGATCATGGCCAGGACATTCCCCCTCACTTCTTTATAGCCTAGACATTGCATCATCCAACTACCATCTCTTACACTCTATGCAACACTTCTTGAAAAGCAATTTACTGATGATGAACAAGTAAAATTCAAACTTGTGGAGTATTTCATCAAAATAGCTTAAGTTTTATTTAGCAGGAATCCATGAACTGCCAAATTGATGGAAGAAGGTACTTGAATATAATGGCAATTATTTTCTTGAATAAACTATTTGTTTCTTTGATTTTGAAATAAATGTTGTGCTGTAAAACTTGATGCAAAAGTTTCTGGAATTTTCTAAACTCAGTAATATAAAAGGTATAGATTTTATTTGTTTATTCAGAAATGTTTTTGAGAGTGCCATATTTCCACTGTTATAAGCAACAATTAGAATGTAATTGCAGATTTTAAGGATGGAGACAAGAAATTAACTATATCAAATTTATAGTAAGTGCTGACATATATCTGTTGAACTATGAAATCTAATTTGACCATTATGAAGTATTTAAATATTATTTAAAGAATGTAATTTTTCGGAATGAATTAACTTACTCAGTTTTAATACACCTGTATTTTAGAGTTCTTGTTTAACTCCAATAAGTTCTTTTTGTAGAAAATAGACTAACGTTATAAAAGTAAGGATCCAAAACAAACTTAAATATGAGTTCCACCTGCATATTCTTTTTGTGGAATGGCTTCATCATATTGAAAGTGGATAAGTCTAATGCATTAGTGCTGTTAAAGGAGGAAACCTATATGGCACATATGAAGCAATATATCACAGATGTGTGTTGTGAACCTGTTAATGAAAATTTTGTGGATAAACTACAATCACATGGGACCACTTTCACACACACTACACAAGCTAAATGCTTGAACTTATACAGGGTGGTGTCCCCTCACCGGTCACCCCCAAGCTGTTTGCATTCGCTAAGACACAGACCAGACACTACTTTCAGACCTATTGTAGATAAGGCAAAATCTGTATACGTATAAGAGAAATGTTAGTGCCCAATTTACTTAATGACAATCTGACGGATTATTCATACACTGTACATAACTCAGGACAGCTAGTTGAGGAACTTAAAAAGCTCGCGGTCTGAGAAGATAGCTACATAACGATTTTAGACTTTGTAACACTATACCCATCTATCAAATAACAATTGTGTTTCTGCACATTAAGGGATTGGCTATTGAACATGGTCAGCAAACCCCAACATTACCAACGCATTTTATATCTGGCCCACATGCTATGTTATTCTTTCTTCTTTCGTTTCGATAATGTTACTTACAACAACATGGGGTTTCTATGGGCAGTCCCCTTTCAGAGGATCTTCGTGAAATGGTTGTCCATATGTTGGAACATAAAATATTACCTTAGTTTCTCCCTCAGTGTTACTTGTATAAAAGGTATGTGGATGACATTTTGATTATATAGAAAAATAGGCCTGACATGACTGAGTTTGTTAGGCACACAAAAGACAACCCTTATGGTTTATATTTAAAATTGGACCAGTGCAGCAACACATGTCCACTTTTTAGATATATTTTTGTTGCTTAAAGATAGTAGAGTTCATACTAATGTTTATCACAAGCCAAGCCACCTACCAATATTTATACTGGCAAATTCACACAACCCATATGCATACAAAATCGCAGTCTTTAGATTGCTTATAAAACAGGCATTCATGCACTGCACCAATTATGCAGACACCTTGAAGAAACTAAAATACTTGAAATCCATAGCATTCAAACATGGTTACAGGGGAAACATTATTTGTAATTTAGTGATTCCCCATATCAACACTGGAAACTGCAGCAACAACACCAATTTTATAGTATTATAATATAACTACTTAATGAATAAATTATATAAGGAAATAGCCCAGCAAAAAAATGCAAAACTTACATACTTACTCAACCCCCTATTTACAGCCTACTAATAAACAGTAAGGACACCACCAATCATCTACATCTACCGGTAGTATATAGTATCTTGGTAATAGACCTAAGATTCCAACATAATCTACAGTACATTGATTCCATCATTTGTTCCATAAAAATGCCTACAATGTTAATAACAAAGAATTCACCATTGCTTTTTTGTTACGCATCTGAAGAAGACATGCATGCTGATCTCCCAAACACCTCTCTCATTGGACGTGTATGATAATGTGATAACATCAGAGCCTGTGAGACCCTGGAAATTTTTAAGGCAGAAACAAAGGAGAATTGTATAAACTTTAGGGAGGAAAAACATATTTCATATGCTTGGCAGACATTTTTGTATAGTGTCCATCTAATAAAATTTCGTACAAATGTAAGACTTGATTTGTGTGCATGTTCCGTTTATGTTGTATAATCAAACTTTTTAAAAAAAATTTCAATATTCTACAAAAAGAATGCGCATTGGATAATTTTTGAATTTAAAATTTTGGTAGACATTCCACAAAAAGAACATGCAGTTGAAATGCATATTTAAATTTATTTTGGATTCTTACTTTTATAAGAAAATCTGGATCTGAAGAAGATTCAAAGAGGGAGAAGGATTGAAAATGTTAGTCCATTTTTTACAAAAAGGACTTATTGGAGTTAAACAAAGGTTCTAAAGTACAGGTGTGTTATGTAATGTGTAAAGAGTTTGTGTTGTTCTGTTTTATTTTGAAAATTCTTAATATTACTCTGATTTAGATTTCACTTTGATTTACCTTTTATTGAATATATCACAACAAGATTCAAGAAATGATTTTGCTTCTTATATCTTTATTAATTTTGTTTAAAAAAATGAAGTTAATGATTTGAAAGTCTGTAAGATAATTTTTAAAATAATTCTTTTGTTTCTGTTTCTATCAAAAATTTTCCAATAAATAACACAGTTAGAAAATTTTATTTTTCATGTTTCCACTTAGATTTGTGAAGATAATGATAAGAATAAGTTAATAGTAACATCACTTAGATAGGTAAAATTGATGATAATTAAATGTATTGAGTTAAATTTATATTATAATATGTATAAATATGTGACATGTCAGTTATTTTTATCTCTTAGTTAGAAAATTAAAGTTCATATTATTATAAATCTCATTTTTAACTTTCTGCCCTGTGAATGCTAAGAAGGCATTTTTTACAAGCCTGTTATAGGTTCAGCCAGGCCCACAGTAGGGCAGCTAGATGGCAAAGAACAGGGCTTAACATATTCAGATGGTCCACCCTCTGAAAAATTTCAACATATCTGGATTCGATTCTGGGTCCTCTGGAATAGTGGGATGCCACCTTAACTGCTTGGCCATCTGGTCATCTATATACATCTCATCTATAATCAACATTAAGAAAAATTTAAAATCTCAAATTTTAAAGATATTCACAAAACATTTTGTTTTTTGAAAATTTGATTAGATATTTAAAATCCAAGAATATTCTTTATAAAAACTTAATAAAAAGATTCAGTAGAAAGAATATTTCGAATAGTATCTTTGATTTTGAATTTCAGTTTTGCATAGGTTTTAATTTACATTCACATTAGTTTCAAAAAGCATAGCTCTTACCCTAATTTATATATTAAATGAATGACAATATTTCATATTTAATAATTAACATAGTCAAAATTCTTTCCAAAATAATTTTAAAATATCATTTATATTGTAAAATATTTATACGTGCAAATTTAATTCCATTAATATTTTTAATTATGAAAAGATTAAAGATTTCACATATTGTACAATACGTTAGTCATTAGACGAAAAAAAAATGAACGAATTTGGGAAGAATTAACACTTAAATCAAATTATTAGTTGATTTATATTGATTATTAATCATTCTACACAATAAATGACATTTATTTAAATTGTCCATCATGTGAAGACATTAAAATTTTTAATATCTTTACATTAAACACGCTTATTAAAACAGTTTAAAATAAATTTACCCATATAAAATCCTACGAAGGATAGTACATTCTATAAGTTATTTAATTGCAATAAAATTATTGAAGGCTATACATTAAGAATTATTGTAAAATCTGAAATATTCAGTAGTTAAAAGAAACTTTTATTTTTAAATCAATTTTAAATTATAATTAAGATATAAATTTCTGAAATGCATGTAAAAATGTAAGAATTAAAATGTAATACTTTCAAAACATTCCTATTCCTTAAGAAGCAAATTTAGAGAATATTAATATAACTGACACTATCAAAATATAATCTGAGAAGCACAAGAGTAAATCTACACATTCTAACCATAATATTTAAAATCTACGAGAGATGTAAAGTTTCGGTAAAGTTTTAACATTTTATTAAACAAACAAAATAAAGTTAATAATGGATTCAACTCCAAGAGTTGATTCTGGAAGTTTTCCATTCCTGGAGTAAAACGTTTGGGGATTTGAAACTTTTACTCTCGGCAATAACAAAATGCCGTCGACTATCTTTAGTCCGTTTTAATATATACCCCAAAAGTTGATCGTCTTGTCGAGTAAATACGGGAGGAATAGGCCTCGACTTGGAAGCCAGTGAATTTTAAAATTTTTGTCAAATTGCATGTGTCTCCTAGTGAGTCTGGGAAAGTTGGAAACCCTAATGCATAATTTATATTTTTGGAGAAGTAAAAGAAGAAAAAATTTGCATGGAATCTTTTTCGAATGGATTTTCTAAGAATATCAAATTGAATGATGATTCATCATTTAATTGAATTATTAACAGTTTATTTGTGCATTTATTTTCTGGAAAATTTAATATCAGAGTATACAAACTTCAAATATTGCATCGTAGGAGAAAGGTGAAATGCAAAAATAAATGATTAATATAAATAAAAACCTTTAAGATTTTCATTTGTTTGAGAAGAAAACATGAAAATAAGAAGTAAAGATTTTTATTTATTTGTTAGTATTGTCTGTTTTAAAGCAATTGAAATAAAAATGAAAAATGCAACACATACCACATTTCCCACAGAGAAAATAATCTTGTCTTTGAATGTTGTAGGTATTCTAGAATAACAGTCTTTCTTTCTAACTTTAACTTTTTCTTGTGATGTATGATTTAATGGACATTTTTTCTGAATAATCTTGAAAACTAACAGCATAGAAAATATCTCTGTAATGCCATAGGTCAGAAATATAAAAATAACCCTTTAAATATAAAGAATATTTTCAAATTTTTAATGGGAATTTTATGCAGACAAAAAACAATGTTTTGATATGATTTTTTATTTTCACATCTGTTAGGTAGAAAAAAACATTAACTGGAGCTTTTAATGTTTTTTCCCTTTGCTGCAAAATAGTTTTTCTACCTTTTCCAAAACAGCTATATGTCAGCTCTAAGAGGAGTCCCAATTATTCAATTGTAGGAATCATTCAACTTTATTGCTATTGAAAACTTTAATTCAACTGATACCTTACATCACAAAGTTATAAATGCCAAATGAGTTTGGTATAAAACACAACCACTTGTAACTGGGTAAACTTGATAAAAACCACAAAAAACCAAATACCTGAAGAAAAAAGGAGAATAGAGCTAACGTTTTCATCTGTTTTGAACGGCATCGTCGGACTAAATTCCAATTTAGCCTGATGATGATGTTTTTTATTGAGTTTGATATGATTCACATTCCAAAACATAACTTTTAAGAACATTCAGATAAAACAGACAAATTAAATATACAAAATCTAAAGAAGTCAAAGAACTTTTTTAGACATTTCGTTTATATAAGTTATTTATTATGGTAATTTATTTCCCTAAAAAGTTGATTGTATTGAATGAGATGTTCATGAAGTTTTAATACTTTGTTTTGAATATTTTAAATTAATTTTTACAGTTTATTTTTTATTCTAAATTTTTTAATTTATAAAACTAATTATTTAATTATTTTTATGAATATATATTATTATTATTATTATTATTATTATTTTTATATGAACTTGCATTACATAATGTAAGTGTTACTTAACAAAATCCTGTAATTTTAAATATTTTAATTACTTTTAACAATTAATGAAGTATAGTTATTAATGATTACTACTTTATTTATTTTATCAAAGGATTAATAATTTGACCATTTTGTGTTAGAAAGTGAAAATATAAATTTAAATAAGACATGCGACAGAAAAAAGACTTTAAAAATAAAAGAAAGACACGGTATAACTTCTACAAGAGTAAAATTGAATTTAAATAAGAAGGAATCTATTTCACAAAAAGAAGTAAGTCTGTAAATATATATTAAAATTTTAATTAGAAATGATTAAATTGTTGATTTAATTTTCATAATTTAATTAAGTTAAAATAAGTACAGATTAAAACAATTAAAACTTTATTAAATATATTTGAATGACATTTTTGTTTCTAAAAATTGAGTTTTTAGAATAGCATCTAGAAACTTGTAACTTGTTAAGCAATAATTGTGGGGTACGATTACTTCTGGGAACGAAATGCTTGTGTTCATTTTCTATCAATATAGAGTGAGAATTTAAACCTGCAACTCCCTCAAGCCAAACATTATTTATTAATTAATTCTAAGTATTAAATTTATTACAAGATTGTAACAGCACACATCTTTAGTATAAAATTCATTAGTAATTTAATTAAATTAAAACATCAAGATAGCTTGTAAATTTTTACTGTTCGGTTTATGTATTATTTGAGCTATCATCTATATTTGTTGAGTTATCAGATTCTTTTAGTCACGTATGCTCATTATATATTTCTAGAATTTATAAAGGAAAAAAAAAATATATATATATATATATATATAATCTTTCTTACAAATTAAATAATAATAAAGCTGATAAATGTGAAAAATAAAATATTTTAAATAAAAAAAACACAAATTATATATTAAAAAATTTAAATGACAAATTTAGTTTTTTGCTTTTTTTATTATTTATTTTTAAGAGAAAGATCCTTTCTGCCATACTTTTAAAATTTATTAAAATGTTTTCTATAATATTTTGAAAGAAAAAGCTAAATCTTTCTAGCAACAATTAGAAGTGTATGGAAGAGTTAATATAAAAATCTGTTATTAACTATTCTGTATTTTTTTTTAATTATATAGTTTATTTTTATATATTGCAAGACTACATTTGCATTTTTTGGACTGTCATCTTTTCAGTTTTTCAGTTTCAAATGCATTATTATTAAAATTTTTAGGTAAATCATTTCTATATTTCTTTTTCTATAAAAAAAAAAAAAACAATAAATGTAAATATCTTCAAGAAAGTTCTTTCTTTCTTTTCAGAATTTAAGCATTGTTTATTCCGCACATCTCATAAAAATTTCATTTAGAAAGTTCTTGGGTGGGAAATTATGATCTTTTCTATCTACAACCAAAACTTCTCTTTTTTGAAACAAAATTGATGTTCATAACTCATATAAAATACTAAAACAACAAAAAAAATCACTAAAAAACTAACAAAAAGTAAAAAATTCTTGCATTTTTTAATGATTTCTATTAAAAGAAATGTTAACTATATATTTTTAAAAGATAATTAGTAATTTTAAAATTTATAATTTAAAATTGATTTAATTTTTTCTTTAAATTAAAGTAATAATTATAACTTATAAGAGAATTTAAGTAAGTTGTTCTATATTTTACCATTAAATTATTGTTTTTATTATTTCTTAAAATTTGACTTTTTTAGCATATAATAATTACTTTAATGTTGTTTCATTTAGATTGATACATCTGCAAGCAATGTGTCATTGCATAGTACTCTGATATGTGCTGTTTGCCTTGATATATATTTTAGTCCTTTCATTTGTCAGCCGTGTGGACATACTTTCTGTGAAAGTTGTCTCAGGATTATAGCAAAACCAAATCCTACTAAAACATATTGTCCATTGTGTAGACAATTAATAGGATTTTGTGAATTAAATCGAGGTATGATTTTATTTTTTAACTAATAATAGTTTTAACTAATTGAATGTAAATTATATTACATGTATTATAAAATTACAAAAACAAAATCTTTGAAATTTTCTGGAATAAGAGTGTTTTTTTTTTTATGATTTATATAATATTGCTTTAGATAATTAATGTTTTCCGAAATATGGTATTAATTTTAATTTAGAATTTCTGGAAGAAATGAATTGGCTCAGAAAAGGACTCAAACCTTCAACTTCTGCTCACTGTGCAGATGCATTGCCAGTTATGCTACCTGGATTTCCATTTGATTTTTGCTTCTGGAACTATTAATTTAGATATAACCATGCAGATCACTCCTCTAGACAAATTACTTTGTATCTAATTATTAACTTAGACTTATTACATCTCAATAATTTGTCAGATCATCTGGCTTTAATCAAAAATCAGGTTTGTGGAGTTGTTATTTATAAAGACTGTTTTATTGGAGGAACTAACAAAATAAGCCAACCTGTTATTTTAACCCAACTATTTTGAGTATTTTATGCTCATTATCAACACACCTAAATTTTGTCAATTCTAACACCTTCTAAACATCTACTTCAATTCCGAATAGAGCACCTCCTTCCAGACTGTTCTCCTTTACTTAAAAGTCAAAGTTCTGCTATAAATCTGTACAATTTTTTATCACTGGATCTTACGCCTTTCTTGCCCCCTGTAATCCACTTAGTTCTCAAAATGCTCATAACTTTTTATATTTTAACTTGTAATTGTTCCTATTCCTTCTTTTATCTTCTTGATAGTTTTACAATTGTTTAAGATGTTATTAAGTTGAGTATAGAAAAACAATAGATGTTTTTTAATATACACTTTGAAAATATTGTTAAAAATAAAATGAATATATTCAAAAATTAGTTCAACTCAAAATAATGATAGATAAATCCTGATTCATTAGCATTAAAACATTTATCATCATATAACTATTTATAAGAAAATTTGTAATATATAACAAGTTTGATATTTAAGAATGGTTATTGAATATCATTACATTACATTACATTAATTAAATATTTTTTGAAAAATATTTTTAAAGATGTAAGGAAATATTATTACATTAAATGAAATTATATTAACCTTATGAAGATATTTCAAAGATAAAATTTTTAAACAATATTTCTGAAAATCATGCAAATTTATTTTATATACAAAAATACTCACAGTTCCAATTTCTATATAACAATAACAGATTATATTAAAACAATTATTTCTATATAAATTCTTTAATAGTAAAATTTTCAATAATAACGACAACAATTTTCTTGCATTTGAACAAAATTGATAAATTGTATAGAACAAACCTCAGTGAAGTCAATTATCCAGTATAATGAATATTGTTTTATAACTATAAGGTCCTCAATTTCAACCTTACATCTATTATTAGATAAGTAAAGTCCAAAAGTTAACAAAATGAACTTATTTAGAACAAGATTTAACATTCACAAAAAACTATAACAGTTTGTTTACATTTAGCAGGTTTCTGTTATTAAAGTTTAATTAACACTAACAGTTAAGTGATACAACCATAAATGTAAAAAACAATTATGTAGTTCTGAACAAAATTACTAATTTTCTTGAATAAGGAAGACAAAAGAATTTAACAACTGTTTTCTGGCAAGAAATGTTTTGAAAAATTCTAACTTAAATTTAGCTTACAAAAATAACTTTTTTCAAACCAACCACTATTCATCATGATCAGTGTCTACTAGAAATTGTGGGAAAGAAGAGCCAAGGAGCAGTTTTTAAACACCAAATATGACATTTCTGATGTCATTGTGTGTTAATCTATGTACTTATTTGCTAACATTTGTTTTACAACTTTCTCTTATTGACAATTTTCTCAGATTATAATTGACAAAATATTATTAATATTATGTTGAATAAATTATCTCGCAACATAGTAATGTAATGACCGTTTGTAATTTTCCAAATTGTAGATTCCATTTTTGGCTTGAAAATGACAATGAAAGCAACAACAGGTGTGGGGCAAATCTATCAGTTTTTTAAATGGGGATTAATTTTGAATGGAGGGTGCAGGTTTTTTGCCCTTTTAACAAAACAAACTTTCCAAAATAAGAAAAAAATTCATAATATAACCCCAGAAAATAAAATAATGTTTGGATTCAATTCCTCACAACCATGCTTAAGAATTCTGTATATGGGTAGAAGTTATCTACTTTGGTAAAATTCATCTAAGTTTGGCTTATTTCAGACTGTGCATTAGGTCATATAGTGCAGGGGTGGCCAACTTTTGTGTACATAAGATCTACTTTTTATCGTAAAAATGTGTCGCGATCGACTTGTTGTCGTAGGCATAGTCTAAGTGGCGAGGGGGGTGTGAAATACATACTATGTTTATACACTGTGCTTCAGTACGAGGTGCACTCCCGCGAGCTATGGGTAGATAAGGAAAATATATGTTCAAAACTATTTTTTATTTTTTAAATCACTTATTAAGTTTTCAAGATATAGGCTCATAAAGAAATTAAATTTTCAGACCCAACTTTTGATATTTGCAGTTACGAGTTTATTCCGTACAGGCGGCACCTAAAAAAATCGATTTTTCGACACTTTCAAGATAGATTTTTATTAACTTAAAATATAATTTAATTTTTTTTATCAATTACAATGTATAAATTGTGGTACTATTTGTTCCTAAACTTGAAAAAGTTGTTATAAAACTGCACAGTACGGCTGATAATTTGATTATAAGATTTTACTTTTGCGATTTTTTTTTTTGGCGAGGAAAATTTATCATGGAAGAATGATATAAGACTTTTAGACTTATTTTTTGCTAATCTATCATTAGCTCGGGGGAGTGCTCTTTGTACTGAAACACCCTGTATATCTACCTACGTAAAACACAACGTAATTATTTAACGGGCCAAAATACTCACGTCCGGGGGAAGTAAAACAACATGAGTAATTATTAACAATATTTATTAATTCAAATTAGCTACTGATAAAGGCAGATTTAGAATTTATTTTATTAGGTTACATTAATGAGAGGACTGAGTTTGCACGTCTTTTACCAAGGAAACATAATTAGGTGTATATCCTGACAAAGATAATAATAATGATTCTTCAGTATGGAAATCAGTCCGGACAGAATGTTTAGTCTTCGTTAACTTTAAGTATGAAAATGCCAATTCACACAGGTATGTAGTTCCGAAACAGGAATAAATATATTTGCTACATTTGGTGATACTGGGATATTTTTCTCAATTGACGTGTTTCCAAAAATCCAAAAATATAAAGGTCTGTTGCCGAAAACGCTCACTTATCAAGTAAATAGATAGGTAAGAAAAGTCATAATTTAATTTAAAACATAAAGAACAGGTACTTACATTTTAAACAAATGAAAAATTGAAACTCAACGTTGTCACCGTGGATAAACAATATTGATTAGTAATAATAATATTGTTAATACTAAAGAAAAGAAGCTACCACATGACAGTATCAAATATTCAAGCTAAATGGCTGTGTTTTCTACGAGTCCAGTCATAACTGCATGCATATTGTTGCTTTTGCGCGTTACGTTCACACGTTGCATTCAGTTACAAGTGTAACACATTAAGTCAAAGACATCGCGAGTGATCGACCAAAATTGGCATCGCGATCGACCGGTCGATCGCGATCGACTTGTTGGCCACCCCTGATATAGTGAGTTCAATTTGTATTCCAATAATAGCACACTTAGAAAGATGTAGTTTTTTCTGCTGCCTGTATTTTTATTGTTATTGCAATTTTTTACAATTACTAATAAAGTTAATTAATTATGTTTGTTTAATTTTATGTTTACACTACCATTAAAATAAACAAATTTGAGAAATGACATAATTTACATTAAAAGAAATAATAATTTTGGAAAAATTTGATGCTGAAATGAGAGTTTGATATTGCCCCTATCATTTCTACATTATCTACAATTTTTAATTGAATCAACTGATGAGAAAGTTTGTTTCTAGAAACTTTAAACATCCTGAGAAAAATTTGTACATGTTTTGTCATTTATTATCCCAGAATGTATTTTTCAACTGTTAAATTGTATTGAATATTTCATTTTCAATGATACTATTAAAAAAAATGATACAATTGAAAATAATAGACTTCATAATCAAAATATTAAAATTTTTTGATGATTAACAGCACCTAAATAACTAATTAAATAGAATGGTGCTTAAACTTATTAGAACTATGTAAATTTCAAAAATTATCTAGACAGTGCACATAGTCCTGATAAATTTAATAGTCTATTAATAAAAATAAAGCTTCAGTGTATTTAATTATAGGCTTGTCAGTCAGTCAATCAAGGCCAGTTTTACCATTAGGCAAACCTAGACAATTTCCAGTCTTACTCTTAAACAAAGAAAAGATAGATCATTAATTAGTATTACTTAATAAAAATATTTTAAAACATTCCTAATGATATTGTTTTTATAAATGTATGTATGTATGTATGTATATTACTATATTCACATAAGCACATACGTACACCCAAACAGGTGGATATTTATAAATATAATATAAACATTAAAAAATTTTTTTATTAATTACTACTAATTAACAATCTCTTTTCTTTGTTTATGAATAAAGCTGACAATTGCCTAGGTTCACCTAATGGTAAACGGACTGACATTTTATATATATTACATTACAGAAAATTCCAATGCATAGAAATACCACATAAGTGTCTTCTTTATTTCATGACGTCTTTTACACACTTTGGGAACAAAGTGTCTTTACGGCAAAGTCAACCTTTCTTTATAGGCTGCTTTCGCCACTTCAATATGAAAAATAGTTGTAAAATATTTCCAAGCTTCGGCATAATCATATAAAATGAATTTACAATTAAACATCAATTAAAATAACTAATTAAAAATGCCAGGATGATAATTATAACATTGCAAAAAATTCCAATGCTTAGAAGTACCACATAAGTGTCTTCTTTATTTCATGACATCTTTTACACATTTTGGGACACCTTTACACCTTTATACATTTTATATATATAAACACACACACAGACTATATATAGGGAGCACCTAAATTTTCTTTGCTTAGGACCATCAGATACTCTTGCACTGACCTATCAGTGAAAAACTGCACAGTATTATTTGAAGTTAAAACTATTGGATTTCAAAAGCAAGTTTATATTCATACAGCAACACATTCTTTCTTCAAAGATGCAGGAATTGGAATATACTTTCTCAATGCTGTCAAATCTCTCTGAAGTGTTTAAAATTAAAAAGAACTATTCTACAAAGATGATTGAAAATTACCAAAATAGAATTAAGAACATATTTATGTCATTTAAAGTTTACAGCTTTGTTGAATCAAGACTTATTATATATTGAATCCATAATATTGATGTGGAAGAAACAGAAAAAAAGGAAGAAATTAATCAAGAAGTTTAATTGAATCAATATAAGCAGAGAAAATAATCAGCTATAGTTCCAAAATCTTACAGCTATTAATAAAATCAAAGTAAATGTTTTATCAAAATTTGAAAATACTTTAAAAAAGGTCAATTATTCATCCAAAATATAAAATTTAGTTTAGATAATGTTGTACTTTCACTTGAAATTTTCATGATGTAAAGAACAAGCATTTGAAAAAATTTTTTTATAGAAACTGTACATTAATTAAAGAAATGAAATGCCCATTTAAATCAACAGTAGATTCAAAAACAGTTACAAATTTTTGTTCTTTTCTTTTTTTCAAATATCTCAAGACTATTGATTAGTGATTACTGATAAAATTAAGAAATTCTTGATCTAACATGAAGATAATTTTTCTTTAAAGGGCTAGTTATTTTCTTAATTCCACTGATTGTACTGTACATTACTCTCAGCTGATCCTACAAACTGAATAATGGCCAGACTAAAAGGAATTTATGCTGCTCACAAAAATTTTATAGTTACAGCTAAAATTTTTTGCTAACATTTCTTTCATTTTTTGAAGGCAAAGCTCATAAAGACAACTAGATTTGATATCCATTAGTAAATAAAATGTACATCCAACATTTCAAATAAAAAAGGTTTTATCTACATTTCTTAGTGAATTCTTTGAAATAGCCTATTACCATGTAAAATCCACATATTAAGCATTAGAACAACTGAGCAGTTACTGTGATAACAGCAGATTGTCTAAGATATTTTAAGATTGATGTAATTAGTTTTTATTCTTCAGTAGATACAACCGAAACAGTAATATTTACAAAAGAACTGTTGTTACATCTGAAAATATCACCATGTCTATTACTGAAGCTTTGGTAATGATTTCTTAATCCAACTATTTTATTTTTAAAGATAATATTTACCTCCAAAAACTTGATTTATCTATGGAATTTTCTCAGATTCAGAAGTTTTAGTGAGTGAATTATGATCTAGGGTAATGGATTTAAAGTTAAATCCAAATTAAAAGCTCTGCTATATCCTCTGTTTTGGTATAGATATGTGAACAATATTGTAATTTGTTGGGAGCATAAAAAGGAAGATTTTACACCACTCTTTAATTATATTTATAGTATCTGTACTTATATTAAGTTCACTTTAGAGAAATCATGTGTGTCTTTCCTTTCTTTCTTACTAACATTTACTAACAACTCATTTGTCTTTCACATTTTTAGAAAATTTAACTCGCCATCAGACTTACCATTAAGATGTTTATTTCAGTATGATCTATTTATTAAATCAGCTATTACTTCACATATTTGAAGAATTTACTTATATTGTTCCACAGTGGTTTATAACAAGAGATTTAAATATCAAGGGTGCATTTATTAATAATTGCTTTTCTAGATCCAGGTTTCTTTCTGTAGATAAAAGTTAGAAACTTATTCCCACAAATAAAACTCTTCCCTTTACATTCAGGAGCAAGATTTACATTTGTATCTCTACCATTTGTAGGACCTTTTACACACAGATTGGCTAGATAATTGCTTTCTAATCAGTTAAAATTATTTCTATCTACATCCCCATCATTACAAAAACCAACTTTTTAATAATAATAATAATAGGGATATATGGATGAGAATATATATAATAAATAGGGATAGATGTAACAAAGAATGGAAAATCTGGTGCCTGTAGCATACTTCTCAATAAAGTAGGTTACAATACTGTGTTCTATATTGGGGTCACTACTAGAGCTCTGCAAACATGTTAATGAACATAAAAGAGATATTAAAGCTAATTGGTCAAATACTGCATTAATGAAATTAACAGTTAAGGAAATGTAATTACATATCCAGATCATAAAGTTTTAATTAATTTAAGATATTTGTCTTTCTGTACTATCAAAAACTGGATATGTATATACCATAAAATAACACACCTTTAATACCTTAAATATCCAGAACAAAACAACAATAAAACTGACTAATGTTTTCGATCTAATATTAAGATCTTTTTACATTGCAATATTCTGAATGCAAAATGTACAATGACAGTAAAGTTCAAAAAGTCCGATGTGTTCACTATTGGCGACCGACCCGGTGCGCCAATAACATCAGATAAAGTTCTGTGAATCCTGTTGGAAAACACCGTTGCTCAGGTCCGTCAGGAAGACACCTTGCGAATATTACGGCACTTGAAGGGTCCACACTCGGGTCCAAAATGATCGGAGAATCTTCTCTCACCAACCATCCGAATAGCGTAACCTCGGCGAACTCCACCTGCATCTTTCTCTCCTTTTTTCCCACATTCCGAGCATCAACTCCCCTCTTCCCGCCTTGACCTTTTCCCTCCACACATGTCGGCAACATGTCGGATGACCACCCGGTGTTTTCCCGTCCACGTTTCATCAGTCTCTCCCTCCACCGTCTTCTTGGAACGATGATCGTTACCAGACCAAAAAGGGAAGGGCAGGAATCATGTTTACTCAATTCCACCCTGACAATGACATATTACAAAATGAAGAGGAAAATTTTTAAAATATATAATTGCTGTGAAATTTCATGCCTGAAGTTTTCAGTAAACATACAAGTAAATTATTTTACATTGATAATTCAGTTAAGCCAATAAGTCTGTTTAGCGATAATGTGACCTAAATGTTAAGTGTGGGCAATACAACCACGTATTACATAAATGGAACAAATTTCAACCAATAAATAGACACAAAAATTATTTGTATTACTGCACATTCAAAAATTATTTTTATCAAAAAGGATTATATTGCTCCTAAAGATGTTCATTAAAATGTGGTTGTTGACTATGAACTTCAGGTATTAAAGGTGTGTTATTTAATGGTTAAGCTATTTGTATTATAATTAATTATAAAATAGTAAAACAAATATTTACATTTAATAATTCCTTAGAAAGAATTTAAAACATAAAAACTGAAATTGAAAATATTTCTGAATTTAGAAAATGTTTTTTCAGTTTAGTTAAGAACTGTTTTTTAAAAATATATATATATTTCAGAATTATCTAAAAAGGTGCGAACATTTTTTCCAATGGAGCATAATGCCAGATTGAAGGAAAATCGAGTAGACATTTTGAATTTACCTTTGCCATGGACACCTCGCTACCACTTCCAGAGTTTAAAAAATATTAGAAGACGTTTATTCACAAATGAAAGGGAAGAGGATAGAAACTTTTGGTCAAATTTTTGTGTCTCTCTTCCAACAATAGGAATAATAATTTTACTTAATATATTCAGTGGTTTTATGTTTTTATTAAGTTATTTTGGTTGTTCATATATACCAACCATTCTATCTCAGTTATCGGTTTTTATTCTGCAAATTTATGAAGATTACTTTCAAACGTATGAAATAGAACAACTTCAAGAAATTATTATTATATTTATGTTAATAGGTATTGTGTTCATTTTTTCAGCTATATATATTAGTGTAAGATCATCAATGGTATCTGTTATTCAGTGAGAATATTTTATACTCATTGTATTCTAATGAAATGATTATGATTATTATATGATTGTTATTAGGTTATTAAAAGTTTTATTCTTTATATAATTTTAATAGAAATATTTGAGAAGTGTAACAAATTGTCCATATTTGGATAATAAGATTTTAAGCTTTCCATTATGCAATTTATAAATATATGTTTAGATATTATTTTGAATCTAATTATTGAAAATTCTTGAATTTTAAAATATATCATAATTTGATTGATATATTCATGACCCATATCCCATATTATTTGATTTTGATAAAAAAAGTTTTTATTAATTTCACACAGAGAAGTTTCTATCAGAATATTTATGGATTATATTATAAGATTTCTACTGTGATTGCTAAAATTTAAAATAGCTAAAATATTGTACTGAGTTAGGTATATAATTATAAAATTCTACACAAATTTTATACCTCTTGACAATGGTTATAATGCAAGTACCTAATTCAACTCAAAAAATGTAATGTTTTAAGTGCGTGAATTTATTTTCAATTAAATATATAAAGAATGCATTTTCATGTTTAATGAGGATACTGCTGTTTTGATTACAATTACAGTAAAGTTCCAGAAACTCAACTCTTGATAACTCAACATTCTGTAAAACTCGTCATATTTGTTCAAAAGCAAAATGCATATAATCTAATTTTTACATCTATGACTTAATCCTAGGATCAAATAAGTAATTGTTTTTCACCAGCCATAATATAATCAATTTCATGTGTTAACAAAGAATATAATTCTTTTTGAGATGCCAGGTGACACTGAAAAACACCATGCCACAAATGACACCAGCTTGAGAGTGGCCACTGAATAGCCAATATTTTTTTAAATTAAAATTTAACTACAAATAGAAATAGTCACTAATGGTACAGTACATAGTTAATATACATATGACTTTGCACATATAATAAATACATTTACAAAAATTCTGCTATTTAGACTAGCATTGTAGGTTTCTCTCATTTTACTGTTAACACAGGAGTCCGTAAACGTACTTTTGGTAACTCGCTACTTTCTCAGTCTACATTAAATCAAGTTTGCAGGACTCTGCTGTACTTTATTACAACAAGGACTATTAGGACCCAAGGCAAGTCTAAGAATAGTGCCAATGTACTGGTAGGTTACTTATATTTCTATAAATGTTATGGCACCTTTTTGCTATCTCTTCCAATTTGGCATCTGAGGCAGTCATTTCTATGCCTCATTTCTCAGCATGGCCCCAATTTCAGTTAATTATTTTACTTATGTTATATTATTTTAGTTGTGATGAAAACAACTTTAATATGAAATAAAGTATATTATTTTATATTAAAATATCAAACAAAAATTAGCAGTGATCCTAGAAAATTTCTTTGTATGTTCTTCCATGATGAGATTCTTACAATTGATTAAATTCTGAATTAAGTTATAACATCCAAATCAAATAATCTTCTATTATTTCTCCAATCATATGTTTTTTAATTAATTTGCAAAATTACTGTTATTCTTCTTCAGTTCTTAGTTTTTCATAAGGTAATACTTCAAAATTAAATTGTTTGTTGGCTTAAAAAGTAACCAAATTAATATTCCATTTATATAAAGAACAACATCCCAAGTAAGGAATCCTACAAGCTATGTCAACTATGCCAAATTCTTAATTCCTCTCTTAACTTGAGTTGGGTGACATGAAGTTAGTTGATAGAAAAGAAAGATTAATTTAAAGTAACTGAATTCTGATCTTCATAAATATATAAAATATTGTAGTCTGTAAAAAAATAGTTAAAATTAGCAACTTTTACAGGTTTGGATCTTCTTTGAAAAAATTGCTGAGTTAAACTTACATTTGGCAGTCATTACAGATTTTTTTTCCCTCTTACCTAGAAGCACTCTATGTACTGTACCTGCAGGAGTGGGTTGGAAACACTTCATTAGTAATTACATTGGTTTTAGCTGTTCCAATGTAGTGCACAATTCTTTGATATTGATGAATTAATTTAGAAATATCAATTGCATTTAATTAGCTAATCTCATAATTACCATTGTAGTGAAGTTCCAATAATCATTGATTCCAGAGAATCCAGCATTTTTTTCATAATAATAATCAAATAAAGTCCCTGAATGATATTTCCAAACTATTGCAGAAGTCACTAGTTGTATATGATTTTGTTTGAATGCCAGAACACTATTTTACCTGATATTTCATGTCATTGACTAATAAAGAATTAAATCTTGCCATTCCCTCTGAAGTGTAGTATCTCCTTTTTTCAAACTATTCATGTTTAAAAAAAGGAGACACTAACTTCAGTTATCTCTTGATAAAGTTCTGTTTTTCTCATGGGTACAGAGTCTATTGTAAATTGTCTGTTTTCTTCAATTAACAGTCTTTTACTACCACTACAAATATTTATTAACATAGATGATATTAGTGAGGTTGAGGTCGAAGTTTTAAACACGAAAACATGTACATCGGACGTTCAGTGATATTTTCCTGTAAGCCTAGAAGTTTGACAATGGTATTTGGAAAGTCAGTGGAATCATGCTCGACATTCCAAATGCCATTGTCAAACTTCTAGGCTTACAGGAAAGTGGTGCTGAATGTCTAACGTACACGTTTTCGCGTGTAAAACTTAGGCCTCAACCTCGCTATTATAATGTGAGCGTACTTAGGATTAACCTCCAATAACTGGACTTCCTCTACTAGAGGGGCATATTTATTCATGCGGTTATGTGAATGTAGTAGGACAGGTCCTGGTGATAGCCACCAACTGGGAAGGCCAGTACCTGTTCCTGTCTGCTGGGGGTGTCTGAAAAATCTTTCATGAGGCATAGAATTTGTAGTAGTGCATAGGAGAGATCAAACAGCATGTAATGCATCGCCTAGTACATCTTCCCACTGATCAATACTTTGATTAGACAAGCGAAGAGCCAAGGAAATTGTCTTCCAAATAATACCATTATAACACTCAATGAGACCATTACCCTGGGGATTATAAGGTGTGGAGAAACTAGAAGCAACATCAATAGAGGTGAGGAAGGAACAAAGTTCACAAGATAATAATGCAGCTCCTCTATCTGAATGTATATGTGATGGGGCTCCAAAGATTGAAAACAGCTGATGAAGGCACTTATTAACAGTACTACTGATGTCTGGGCAGGAGAACGCAAATGAAAATCTTGAATATTCATCTGTTATTATCAGAAGGTAACAGTTCCTCAACTTGGAAGGAAGAGAACCTTTAAAGTCAATGTCTAAACATTCAAAGGGAGATGTGGCTTTAATAAGTTGGTTTGAAGAACAAGAAATTTTGGTTTTAATTCTGCACAGGTAGAACAAGAAGCAGTTAATTTCTATATTTCCTCCAAAGAAAATGGCAACTTCCTACTAAGCACCAATGATAAAAATGAGTTGTTACTCAGTGGCAGAGAGTTGTGGAGAACAGAGAGTCTCTTCAAATCAGGAAGGGCACAGCAAATTCTTGATAGAGCATCAGCAACTGTATTTCGACTACTAGGACGGTAAATAATAACAAACTTGTTACACGACAGTTCCAATCTCCACCTTAGAATCTTATCATTCTTAATTTTACTATTAGATTTAGAATAAAACATGAAAACTACCGAATGTTGGTCCGTAATTAATGTAAAATGACGTCCAATTAAGAAATGTCTCCGTTTCTTTAACGCCTCAACTATAGCGTATGCTTCCTTCTCTATGCTAGTGTTTTCTCTCACTACCATTCAAGGATCATGAGAAGAAAGTCACAGGTTTACTTTCCTGAGACAACATAGCACTGATAGCAAAATTAGAAACATCTGTTTCAACAACAAAGGACACATTGTCAATAACAGGAGTCAAGGTAGAACGAGATATTTCAGCTTTCAATGAAAAGATCATGGCATCCTCAGTTGATAGTGGAAATGACTTACTCTGGGCTAGAGGTTGAATTTTCTCACTAAATCCCATTTATCCACGGGGCATAGTGGCCAGCATTCCTACTGTTCAGCGAAGAGATGTAATATCCGTAGGGAGAGGTAATTCTAGCAAGGGCTTTAGACGCTCAAGATCTGGACATATAGCTCCTTCTTCAATTAGGTAACCTAGTATACAAATAGATCTAGAAGAGAATGAACATTTCGCTTTGTTGAGTGTTAAGTTATACTTAAGAGCCATGTCCATAAAACGAGTAAGATTACGATTATGTTCTTCCTGAGTTCTTCCGCAGACAGTAACATTGTCCAAATAAGCAAATGTGTTGACTAAACCTTCTTTAGCAATCAACTGAGAAATAGAATGTTGAAATCCAGCAACACCATTTATGAGACCAAAACTAATCACCTTAAACTGCCACAATTTGTTACAAGCTTCAAATGCCGTATAATGTCTGTCTTCTTTCAGAATGGGAATTTGATGGTAGGCTTGATGCAAATAAATCATACTGAAAACTTTATAAGAGGCTATTTTCTGAATCAAGTCATCAATTCTAGGAAGAAAGAATGCATCCAACTCAGTAAACTTATTAATAGTGCAAGAGTAGTCTATAACTAACCTTTTCTTTGGATCAGGTACAATCACCACCTGAGCCCTCCATGGTGAATTGCTTTCTTCAATTCGATCTTCGATCTTAAAGACAAGGAGGGCTGTCTGTTTACAGATACAGACTTTGCCCTTTAAGAAATAGGAAACAAGGTGAATGTAGAAAAGCATGAGAAAGAAGTATGAAAAAATGAGGACAGGAAAGTGTGAAGAATTAGCATGGGACCCTGAGAGCGCCTGCGTCGGTTTTTATCGAAAACAAAATAACATATACATAATTACATAAATACATAGATGGCTACTTAGTCTTGAAATACAAAGTAAATGACTGGCCTCGACACTTATATTATCTCTGGAAAAGTCACTGTCCAAAATAAATACTTCGAGGTTGAGAAGATGTTGGCACTTGAGCAACCTCAAATAGGTGGGACCACTAGTCCGGATGTGCAGATATGCCGCCCTTGGCATATTGTTGTTTACTGAAGTAACTGAAGTAACAGTAGTTGTATCCTCTCCTCTTCTGTATTTTCCGTTTTTCTTGTTGAAAAACCAGGCAGTTTTTGTCCATTGAATTGTGTTCGTTGTTTTGAAGCTTTCTTCTGACACAGTTGATACATTTTGCAGTTTTCTCTTGATCCGTACAGTCGACTGCAGTTACTGCAGTCAACTGTACGGATCAAGAGAAAACTGATAATAAAAAGAGAAATAATAGTCTACACGAAAGGGACCGAGATATACCATCAGAAATACCGTCTCCATCCAGATTGCTTTAGACAAATGTTTGAAGAGATGGACCAGTGGCACATTTCAGAACACTGCAGAACAGATTGACAATGATTTATGAGAGCCATCAAATTTGAAGGACACATCAGTATGCAAAGCTAGGAAATCATGCTCTAAAATTACATCAGCCCATAGACCAGATAAAGCTGGCAGTGAAACCTTTGGATAAGTATGGCCCTGTAAGTTAATAGAAACTATGCATCGACCCCTCACAGTTGAACTTAAAGCAGTTGTAGCTATAGAAACTTGAGCAAAATGTGGAATAATTCAGAGGCGATGACAGAATGCAAAATTATAATCTATTAAACTTTTGGAACTGCCAGTATCCACCAGGGCCTGAGCTAAGATGTTGTTTAGCTGTATATTAACCATAGCTCTAGACAAAGGGCTATGAGCAACAGTTGCCAAGGTTACAGCAGTCGTAGTTGGCTTACTTCCTTTGCTTTTACAAACTCTAGAAAAGTGTCCCCTTTTTCCGCATTTGTTGCAATCTTCGTTTCTAGCAAGTCATCTGTTGTGAAGGTGCTTCATGTAGTCACAATAAGGACACCTACGTTCAGTAACAGCCAGCACATGTGAAGGTAAGGCATTAACTTCAGTATTATTTAAATTCTCTTCTGCCAATTCTTTTTCATTGGAGATATGGATAGCACTTACTGTACTAGTATTAGAGACAAAACTTTCAGACTGAACACAGGTGGATTCTAAAGCATGGGCTTGCAATAAGGCATCTACGAGTTTTAAAGTATGGCTTTCCAAAAGGCGCTGTCGTTTCTGAGGCAATAACAATCCTGCAATAAAAGCATCATGTACATATTCGCTTTTATACTCTTCTGCCGAGACAGAGGTAAAGTTGCTGTCCTTACTTAATGTCCTAGGATTCTGATAATACTAGTCAATAGACTCACTACTACATTAACAATAATAACTGTAAATGATTACAAATGTTCTTGTGTCTTTCCTCACAGTTGTTATAATGAAATAACATAAGTGAGGACTTGCTGTATATAGGAACTTTTGATTTCAACACTTTTGGATAAGATAATTAAAGGAGTTAGGTTTTTATTTATCATTGGAACACAATTATTTTATGCAGTAATTCTACACACAAAATTAAATGTATCTTTATATTGATTTGTAATGCTTTGTTAAATTTTTATTAATCTATATATATAATCGAGACAAGTTGATAATAATAATAATAATAATAATCAGCGCAGAACCCAAACGGTTAGGAGTTGAAAGTTGAAATTTGGTACATAGTTAGGGTGTGTCACGAGAACACACACTAAGAAGGGATTTTTCAAAATTCCTCCCCACAGGGGAGAGGGACAGGATTAAGGCTTAACACTTCCATAAACAATGGAAGTGTTAAGTATCAATGAACGTGTTAAGTAACAATGGAAGTGTTAAGAGAAAGCGACGTGCAAGACGTAGATGCAGTTTTTTCGTTTTTGCGGAAAATTGAACATATTTTTAGACCCATCTAAAAATTCTCTAATTAGTCTGGAAACAGGGTGACCCAATTCTTGCATTCTGTGAAAACGGGTAAGGTTGACTATAATGTAATAATCTTAATCTTTGCTATCGTTACTTTTGCCCAAGCAACGCCAGGCCTACCTGCTAGTCATAATATACAATGTATCTGATATGTTTGGATTGTTAAATAAAAAGTTTTAGTCTTATATAAACAAATAGAAAATTTATTGTAAAGATACATAACAGTAGAGAGATGATGAACTTCCATCGATACATGATAATTTATTTTAAAGTACAATAATTTTCTCTGCTAATTAAACTCTTTATTTATTGAGATCTGTTCGGTTGCTTCAGTTCTCTTCAAAGAAAACTGCTATGTTCTAGAACAAATTTATATAACTATTTGCAGACTTTATTTAAAAATACATAACAAATTTATGTCATCCTTAAAATCTGTATATAAATTTGAACAAGCACATTTTAAGATATTAGTTTTATAGAAAGACAAATAATTTAATAAAAAAAACATTCAAAAATATAAATTTATTGTTATTTCAATTCAGTTAAAAATTGTTTATAATATAAGTGTATACTTAAAAGTCTTCTAATTTCATTTAAGAGCATATAATTATACAAAGGGATATGGGTCAAGAATGTATAGTTAGTATCTAATGCATGTCTGAAATTAATTTTTATTTTCCTTTGTCTAGTAAAATGTTTATACATCTTTTAATTCATCCATCTTATGGATACTGAAATAAAAAAAAAACTTTTTCTTAACATTCGTGATTCTTTTGTTAAACAGATTTTAAATTAAAAATATTCCAAAAAAAAGTATAAATATACAGGACTCAAATCTTGTTATCCTTCACTAGTTTCCAGAAAAATGCAAATTCAGAAATGAGAATAAGTTTAAATCTTATATTAATACAAATTCAATAATGATTATTCGATGACTCATCTATTTTCCATAAAGTCTAGCAATTTGATTTAATTTTCAGAGAATCACTACTTTTTTTTTTTAACTGCTGAAGGTAAAGAAAAAAATTTATATTATAAAATCGTAAAATAAGGTAAGGTAAATCATCAAATGAAAATTTTCAACAAAATGATTAATTAATTTTAGTTTCTGCAACTAATGCTTGCGAGTTTGTTCGTCACAATATATATTGTTTCTAAGTGCCGAATACGTTTTCTTCTTTTATATATATTTGGACAGATGATACGCAAAGAAAAACATTAGATATTGAAATGTTTTAAAAGACGACAATTATATATAATATTCTTTTATAATATAATGTCAAAATTTTCGTTTATAAAAGGTAAATTGAGCAGGAATGAGGTTTATTAGTGATGTGCTGCCTTCCTCAGTTAGAATAATGCCAAGTTTGCATCGTTGCCTTGGAAAATAAACAGATTATTATTTTACTGTAGACTTGCTTTGTAGATTAAAAATAAAATTATAATTAGCTAGTTTTTTTGTACAATTTCATAAATTTTTTCTTATTTTTGATGATTAAAAAATTAATAAATTTTTAAAGATCAAGTAATTAAGTTATCAAAATAACAATTATTGAATTTAAAAAAAAAAAACATTGATTTAATGTAGAGATATATTCTCATTTCCAAGTTTTCATTTTTATGTAATTAATCATACTTCAGAAAGGATTTGTAGCATTCTCTGTATGTGGAAAGCATTCATACATATCAAATTAGAGTTATCAATATTTATTTTTTGTTTTATTCTTTTTCTAACTTTTATTGATACCATATCTATAAAAAATGAAACGATAAATGTATAGAATATTTCAATGACTTGCAAATTAATATCGTAACAACAAACAATGCTAAGAATCTTTGTTAATGATACAAAGTATGTTGCAGTTGAACTTGGATTTGTCAGTTCAATAACAAACCGAACATACAGTCGGCTTTCTCTTTATGACTGGATGATTTATAAATGTAGAAATGTATATAAAAGAAACATTAATATATACTAAAAAATTTGATATATAATTAATAATATATTTTTACTTTTTAGTTTTAAATGAAATATTTTATATAGAATAATTAAATATTTCTCTTGTATTTCTATATTTAATGGTATGTTTATTTTTATTACTGAATGTAATAAAGCATTTCATTTCAGTTAAAACAAAATTGTTTCAAGTATATCAAGGAAATCTTTGCTTTTTAAACAGCAAAACTGTTATATTTAATAAAGAATATATGCAAAAAAAATTAAATTGTATTAAATAATATATTTTCAATGAATGTGTGTGTTGTGAATATATTTGTAACAGATTTTTTTTCTGGTTTAATGACATTTCCAATTATTTAAACATATATAATTTAATTTTATTAATATTAGTCTATTGTGACTATAATCTATTAATAGGACTTATTATACTGATTTAATTTGTAGATGAAATTAGAAAAATTTGAATCAGTCTCTTGATAAACTTTTATTTGCATGTGAAAAATACGGGAGGATAACACGCAAAGTCACAAAGCTTTCTATATTTTTCAGGTAAAAATAAAAGTTTATCCTTTTGAACCAAGAGACTGATTCAACTTTTTAAATTTCGTCCACAAATTAAATCAGTATAATGTCCTATTAATAGATTATAGTCACAAGAGACTAATAATAAAATAATATTAAAGGACTAGAAGCATTAATTAATATATGATTTAAATTAGCGTGCATTTATCATTACGAATAGTTCAAATTCCTGCAATTTTCCCGTTCTGTTAGAAATTATAAGATATTTTTGTCGTTAACAGAAGTTAATTTGCTAATTTAAATTATTATTCTTAAAACCAAAGTCATTAATTTGTGTAATTAAAAAACTATATTGTGAACTCTGATCGTGGAAAACAAATATTTGTCTCGGTTATCAGAAATTTTTGTTATCCAAACATACAGATTTTAAACATTAAATAGTATGAATACACAAATATACTGCATATACAATAAATGATAAATTACATACATAAAGTAGATTTTAACAATAAGAATATGATTTATAAATCTTTATTTATTCCAACAAATTTTATCAAATTATTTCAAAATGTTTGTTATCCCATGGAAGTTATTTAATGAGTGAAAGCATTTGCATAAATGTTTTCTTGGTTTCCTTATCTTTATGCTTGTTCAATTTGACAAATTCAACCACACAGTCAGAGCCTACAGACAGAAGCTGGGGATTTATCCCCAGGCCCAGAGAAAACTTTGGGGCCGTAGTGGTTCCTACTTCTATAAGTTAACGTTATTTTTACTAACAAAAAATAAAATCTTTACTACTGCTGTTTAAATATTCTCCATATTTCATTTATTGAAAAATAAAGGCTTAAAAAGGTCTCGCTCTACCCTCAGGACCCCTGATTATAGTTGCTCGAATTTGCTTTATTGGTATTTTAAATCTCGAATGTTTTAAAAAAGAGAAAATAAAATTATAGTTTTATTTTTTAATCAGCTTTAATTTCAAAATTAATTCAAAAAATTATTTTACATCTTAAAATTGGATGTATTTAACGTTTCTTCTGCAGGAAGATAAACATTACATTAATAGCAATTAAATAATAATAATAATAATAATAATAATAATTTTATGATTATTAAGGAAAATTATAATTAAAATGTAAATTAATTGTAATAAGCAATTTTAAATTATTTGAATTATACTTACAATATCTAATGGAAGAAAGAAATTGTTTTTAATTAGATATGTTTCCATTCCTTTAAAATATAAATAAATTTTGATTAAAAAAATCAGTAAAATCTATTTACATATTTATTAAAAATAAAATAATTTTATTTATAATTTTACATACCAGGTATATAAGTTTTAAAGACTAAATTATGTTTACAAATATAAAAATTAAATTTTCAAAACCTTATAAACCTTTAATCTAATCTTTTAAAATTTAATTAGTTTAAAAAAGAAGTTTTTTTATTTTATTTTTAAAAATTAATTTATAAATCTTATTTTATATATATATATATATTTTTTTTTTAATTAATTTTTTTATTTTACTCATCCAAAAAATTTATTTACATTTAAGAAGGGAGGGGGAAAAACACATAAATGAATTTTATTTTACAACTTAAGAAGGGGGGAAAAAAAAAATAATAATGTATTGCCTATGTTAAGACGATAAAAATTAACTTTAAATATAATTTAATCTTAGATTTTATTTTTAGAAAATTAATCCTAGAAAGTGGAAGTAAAAATCTTTTTAGTGGGCATTTCACTACTTGATGATTGTGCTCATTTATCTTGTTAAAATTTATTACATCTAAACAAGAGGAAAATTATATAAATGAATCGATGCTCTTATATCATTAACTACTAACTTTTATGACAAATCGATGAAGAGATTTTTTAGAATTATTATTATTATTATTTTTTTTTTTTTTTCCTTATTTTTTGATGATGCTAAACATTCTAAGAATATAATCTTTATTAATGAAAGTGCAATGCGCTATTTTATAGCTAATAAAGACTCTTAATAATTGCTTAATTAAGGAGATGAAGGGGGAAAAAAAGGAAGATTTTTTCTTTTTTTTTTAAGGAAATTATCTTTGTTATTTTTATAAATAATTTAAGAATTGTAACTAATTTATATTTGTTTAATTTTGAGATTTTCTGTTTTATAATGTTTGATTTATTTGCTGATAAATTCTGCGTTATTTTTATTGATTTTATTTTTTTCTTCCGTTTTTTTATGGTAAAAAAATAAAATAAATTCTTAATTTGAATTAAATATTTTGTGTTTTTTTTTTACGCGTAAACGTCGACGCCAATCGTTGCCCTTTACGCGTTGACGCGTCGCATTTTATAATTCACAATTACAGAAACAAATTTATTATTTTTGATTTTATTAAGACGTAAACATTTAAAATTCTTAACTTTATTATTATTAATTTTTTTTTCGATTAAATATAAATATTAAATTACACATTTTGTAAGCGAGCGCTACGCGACTACGCGTTGATCGTATCGAATCGCCACGATCTCTATTTGATTCTAATGAGAATTTAAGCTGTTCACGTGATCGCGATCGATCATGTTTTCGTAATCGATCGTAAAAGAGCGTTCCGCAATAGAAATTAACCGTAGTTTCTGCTTTAGATCGACGTAACCGGTTAAACGAATCGGTATAATAATAATAATAGTAATAATGTTACGTTATTAAACTTTAAAAATATACGTATATCATTTATTAAATTATGAATTTATTTAATTAAATAATATAAATTTTGCGAAGATTTCAACGTACAGTGCAGTAAATACAACGGTGCGCATTATACGATAACTCACTCGATTTAAACGGATTTTTACGTCTAAAATTAATTTTTTTTTTTGAATTATTTTTATAAAAGAAAAAATAAAAAGTTAACTTTCTAAAAATATAAATAAAAATCTCGATTTTCTTCAAAAAATTTCATCGATTTGTATCATACGATTCAGTTAAGATTCGGTCAAAGAAAGGATCTGCAGTAGACAAGATTTTTCCTATCTTTTTCTTTAAAAAAAAAACTTCCTCTTTTTAAAATAATACATATATATATAAGAAAAAAAGTTTACTAAATTTTCTTTAAAAAATATAAAGAAAAAAAATCTTTATTGGTTTATTGATTTATGCTTGGAAGATTCGGATGATTTACTCCAGATACAAGAGCACTATTCACGATTTAGGATTTGAACAAGGATGTAAGAATGGTCAGTAAGAAAATAATGCCTAGAATAAGGGAAAAGCGTGCACGTATATATATATATAGAAAAGTACGACTTACAACTCTTATACAATGCTTCTCTCCCTCCATTTTGTCAAGCTTGAGTTAAGAACTAGTTTATCTTGTTCTAGTCTGGGGAATGGTGAACCACGTTAAGAACTGGAGGATTTTGATCAAATTTTCTTAGGAAAAAAATGTTTTTGGATTGAAGAGAAGCGTTAAGGAGTCATTCATTGTCATTTATAGCTACTGCTTTATAGTAATATCCATCAGAATGATACTATCTTTAAAAAGTTTCAGTTGTTTGTTACGTTTCAACGTCTTAAAATGATTCTTTTTTCCCCCTTTTCTTTAAATTTAAATGTTCTTCAGGCTTTTATAATCTATTATAAATTGGGAGTTTAAGTTTTGTTTTTAATAAGGAAAATTATAACTTAATTAGTCGTGTTTTATATAAAGATTATAGAAAATAAATTTGTTTTTAGTAGAATTGATATGGAAAATTAATCTGAATTTAAAGTTTTAATTACTTTATATGAAAATTTATTTTGTTGTATTTCTTACTTATTTTTTAGAATTATTTTAAGTGGAATTTGATGCGTTGTTCTGTAGCAATTAATCAATTTACACTAGAAATAAATAAATTAAATTAAATCGAATTTATTTAAATATTTAAAAAAAAAAACATTAAAATTTCCCTGAAAAATCACTTAAAAAGTAGAGCTTTAACATAAATTCTTCATTGAAAATCCTGTTAAAATTCATCATAACTTAATTTTATGCAATTCCCCCGTTAAGTCGAATGAATTTATCAAAAAATAAATAAATTTTATATATAATTATTATTTATATACAACCCAATAAAAAAAATTAAAAGTTTTTTTAAATAACTTTATACATTGGGAAGGTAATAAAAGCAAAATAATAAGAGAAAAAGTTATTAGATTAAATGCAAATTCGTACACAAGAGATTTGGAAAATTGTTAGAGCAGTCTTTGAATTATTGAATCAATAAAAAAAAATAAAAAAGAGGAGGAGGAGGAAGAAGAAGAAGAAGAGAAAAGTCTAAGAACAGAATTGAGTTCTTCATCCTTTCTTGAAATCGTGACTAGAAAATCATTGAATGAACATTTGTGAACTACAAACCACTAGCGGGATTCTTTATTTCACAAGATAAAATATGAAACATAATGAAAAAAATATAAAAAAATTCAAAATATTAGATGGATAAAAAAGATGCACAGCTGTTACACGTACCCCCAACCCGAAAATGAAAGAATCTCTGCTTAATAATAACAGGGTTTTTTTTTTCTTTTCCTTTTCCTTCTACCTTCTTGTTTTTTTTTTAATTCTAAAAAAATCACTTATTTTATATTAAAAAAATTTTTTACATTAAGGTAGATGATGGATCTAGTGATTAATTTATTCAATTTTGTACAAATTTTACTCGGATAATAATTTGAATTTATATAGATGTTGTACATTATTCACTTTTAGAAAGAGACGATTGGTGCTTCCTTTGTTGAACGTCAAGAAGATCTTTTCTTTTTTCTTTTTTAGGGAAAAAAATTATGCAGTTTTATATTTTAAAATTAACTTTTATAATAATTTTATTTATAAACGTATTTTTTAAAAAGTAATAATAATAACGGAGAGTATTGTTACATCTTCGTGTTTAGAAGATTTGAACATGGAGGAAAAAATTAATTTAATTTTTATAAAATTTTCTGTTTCTTTTAATGGAAATTTTGAGATTTTTTAAAAGTTTTTGCAGTCGAACCTCCAACGACGACCACCTCTAAACGGCGGCCAGTTTCGTGACTTCTTTTAAGAAAAATGCATAGAGAGTAACCTTCAAACAAAGGCCATTTGTTATGTCCTCGTCAGTGGCCGTTCTTTACAGGTTTGGCACGTACTGTATATATATATATATATATAGTATTACACTTTAAACTGTAACTCGTAACATTTAGAAGAAAGTTGGGTTTCAACTTGAAGAAGACAAAAGAGCAATTAAAAATGTATTATTTTTTTAAAATAAAATTAAAAAATTCTGAATGAATTTTTTAATATTTTCTATCGATAAATAGAAGAATTTAGTTTTTCTTTCCTGAAATCTTATAAAAATCTTATTGATAATATATTTAAAAAGAAGTCTGAACTTTAAAAAGACTTGATTGACATTAAAAATAAAGATTTTTTTCTTAATTTTCGAAGAAATTATAAGTGTATTTTTAGAATTTAAACAAATTCCTACGCTATTTTCTATCGATAAACCTAAGTTTTTATAGGGATCTGAGAAAAGTCTTTAAAGCATTTTACACCCCTTTACCATTCCACGAATATATTGAGATATACATAAACCACAATTTACTATGCTTTACTTGAACTGTTTTTGTGGCTCCGGTTTATTTTTACTTTCCTTTAGCCGTATCAGAAGGGTTGATCGATTTTTCGTTATCCCCGCTTCTAGACAAAAGCTATAAATTTTAATGCCCGAAGCAGACTTGAAACACAGTTTACTCTTTATAAACATCTTGAAAGAATCTTTTTCTATTTAAAAAAAAAAGAAAAGAATATAAAGAAAGAAAAAAAAATTGATAAAAGATCCTCCAGAGTGCAATTCCTTGGTTAACTCCTTGGAGACGTGAACATCCCCCATATTGATAACGGATAAACCAATTTCGTCAATGCTCTATTCTTTATTAAACCAACAAAGTAAAGACTGATAATAGCTGAAGGACGTGATCTGACTGACCCATTTCCCATAAGATTAACTCCATTTTGTTTTGTTGTCTTTTTTCTCTTGTGGTTTTATGTGAAATTCGGCAACCCGATCGTGTCAATTTCAAAAACAGAAATAATTGGATCTTGTCGGATCTTCGGGGAAAAAGATATCAAATTAATGTCCGTGATTGCGGACTTTGACGATTGAAAACGGTTTTCAGTTTCTCTCTTTGAGGCTAATGAAGATTTCTTGAAATTTTAGGGTGCCTGATTTTACCAATTTCAAAAATAATTGAGGAGAAATTACTGAAAAGATACGTTTACCGATAAAATTCACGCTGGAAAGATTAGAAAGAAGCTAGAACAGGGTAACGGCCACATCCTTGAATGATGATGATGATGATGTGAAGATATTTCGTTTATTTTACTGTATGAAGCTTTCTTCTAAACTGATGGATTCTAAAAAATACTTTTTATTTATTTGTTTGTCTAAGTAGTTTGTAAGTTTTTTTTTAGTTTATTGAGTAATGAAATGTATATTTAATGAGATATTGAAGTTATTAACTATAGTTTAACTTGATATTAAAAACATATTAGTTCATTAATCAATGTATTTTTCATAAAAATCCGTGGTAAGAAGAAAATTTTATACTTAATGTCTTTTTCCACAATTTATTTAGTATTTTTTTATTATTATTTTGGTATCCAAACAATGGCCGAGTGGATGAAATCTCTGAACTCTGACATAAGCGTTAGTCGGTTTGTCATGTGTTTGACCAGTCCGTTGGTCAGGTTCCACGAACAATTTTGTCGTGGGTTCACACCTGACCAACGGACTGGTTACGTGGAATTTTCCGATTTTTCTTCATGTTTCTAACTCCCGAATAGGGACCAGCTTTCCATAAAAAGTCTCATCCCTGTTGGCAGATCGCCCACGCATTGCGTTGCCACATCCCATCAAACCAAACCATTTTTTTCGATAATCGAATTACATTTCACTGTAAAAATCGACAAATACCATTTGCAATATTACCGAATTTCGCGTAAGTAACACGAAATTTCACTTACAGAAGCATTTAATTTCACCCCCCAAAAAAACATCACATTTCAAGATTTCTCTTACTTAAAACAGAAGCGAATTTTATTTAACGAAGCGTCACAATTGACTTTTAAAAGAGCACCGGCGAATATTAAACTATGGATAAAATCTAAAGTAAAAGTTGTATTAAATAGAATCTCTTCTACAATATTTTCTTCCATTCTTCTTCCATAACAACTGTTTGACGGTTGTTACGAGTAGAAAAGAGCAGTTACCCAGAGACTAACAATAAGAATATATAATAGCCGTTATCAAGCGATAACCGAACACATCTGTGAAAAATTATTCCGTTCGGCAACTATCTCATACAATCGGCACTTCATATCATTTTAACGATTGTGTTCTGTTTCTTTATCGTGGCCCGAACGTCTACTAATCTGCATAAATCGTATTTTCTTCAATTTAACTGGACATCCATTTTGTGCCAAGTAACTTCGCTACTTATGCAGGCTCCTAGCTAAAGATATTTTTCTTATCGTTTCCATCCCAACAACTATCAACTGTCATTTGATTCTTGGAAATGTGCTTTGCATCTTGGATACTTTATGATGGGCGAAAAATAAAAACTCGAATATATCTGTGGAATATTTGGAAAGATGATAAACAACCAGAAGTGATGGAATCCTTATGGAATCGTGAATGAAGCAAAATAATATCTATTCTATATTTCTATTTTCTTTCAAAATAAATTGAACTCCGGATTTTTCGAAATTAAAATTTATATTTTCGTTTTTTCTTTAGATTAACAAGAGTTTTTCCACCATTTTTAATGGTCGTTTGCTGCATTGCTGTGAAGAAACTGCCATTGAAAATGAACAATTTCCCGATTTAATTATGGAAAGGATTAATTTAATTCATTTTTTATAGAAAAATTAAGTTTGATACAACGTTTTATTTAGGAAAAAAAATAATAAAACGATTAAATAATTAAAAATACATATTCGAATTCTATAAAATGGATCGAAATAATAATTAATTGACAATTTAGCGATTTTTAACGAAATTTTTACCATCTTATTACCCTGAATATTCATTTAAATCGACATTTACGAAGCTCAAAAATACACTTAAAAATATATAATTCTTAATAATATAATTAGAAACGATCGTAAAATAGTTAAAAATTGAAAAAGACATTAGAAAATACAATTTATTCTTCGATTAGAGGAGGCGAAAAGTAAAAAAAGAATTTTTTTTTTAGATTATATTCGTTTGGAAATAATGATTTATGTAAGAGGACAAGTTGTATTTGCTAAGGACGACTGAAGATAGAGTGGTAAATCACTCGACAGTATATATATATAAATATATATATATAAAGAGAGAGAGTAAAGTATGTAAATCTCATGAGGGGTGAAGTATAAGGAGCGAGACGTGATCTACACCACAAGCGATATACTAATTTTCAAACAAAATTCAAGATAAGATGCTGTTGTTCAAAAAGCACTTTATCATACGAAAGGTAATAAATCAAATATATTTAACTGGAATTTATTTATTTATTTTTTAAGCCATACATTTTTAAATTCAATTTTTTTTTCTCTTTTTTTGTTTTTAATATTATTTTAATTAGCGAGATTCTTCTGGAGGAAAAGGTGTAATTTTAATGTTTTGTTATACTTTAAATAGGATTATTATACGTTTAGCGTGGTTAAAGGTTAAATATGTTTATGTTAAATCGATTTATTATTATTATTATTATTCTTGGATCCTTTCAAAGTTATCTTACGAAAGAAATCGCGCCTTGAATAATAATTTTGATGATGATAAAGGGAGAGAAGAAGCTAATTTCTTTTTAAAATAAATATTAAATTAATATTAATCCGTTAAAAAGAAAGGAAATTTTATAATTTTGTTTATATAACTTGATTATTTTGAAAGAAAAATTCATCTTTTTTAATTAAAGTTACTCTTAATCACTACTTTTTGACGCTTCATCATCATCATCGCATTATTATTTCATATGAGAAATTACTTAATATTTCTGTCTAAAGTATATATTCGGATACATAATACTAAATATTCTTGAAATATACGGTATAAAACCTGTCTAAAACAGAACCTGAATAAAAAGGAAACATGCCTAAACGGAAAAAATTCTTTGGAGCGGATAGACTTTCTATGTTAAAAAAAAGAACCTGTTTAAAGCGGAAACCTGCCAAAACCAGGAAAAAAATCGTGCGATTCCGGCTTACACAAGTTCTACTGTATCAAGGAGGTTAAAGAATGTCTATCTTAAGCCAGCGCTACGAACTCTCTTAAATAAGAAAATACCCTATAAACACTCTTAATAGATAAGTAAATAATGATAATAACTGTCAATGGAAATATTAAAAATAATTATTTTATTTATCGTCAGCGTGTGCTGTTTAAGCGTGCACAATTATACTTTTTAAATCCCTTCGGCGCCGCAAATTCGCCATATCTTTCCGAATATTTTATGTTTAATTGAAGATTATAAATATTTATTCTAAAATCTCTTCGGTTTACATCAAAAAATTTCCCTAAATTTCCTTTGTTTTCGGCCAGAAATTTGAAATATTTTTCATACTTTTCTTTCGGCAAAAAAAGAAATAATTTAAATAAATTTTAAAGTATCTTTTAAAACAAATTAGACGAGATAAAGGGGATTTAAATCAGTAATCTTTTAGAACAAAAGATTTTTTTTTATTTTATTTTTAAATTGTGATGTAAACCAATTTAAAGAAGGAATCAGAAGTAATGATGATGTGGTGATGAAGATGGAGCGTGACGAAAACATCATTTCCCAGTTGTATAGCCTACACTTACTCCTAGATGGCACCATGTTTCATTTACTTCCTCCTCTTACCCATTATTAATGATAAATATTGGTAACATTCCTTATTATCGACTTCTTCCTACTGATAAGTACTAACCAGAATATAAATTCAGCCTGAAAAAAGTAGGGAATAAAGTAATTTTTTATGATTAAAATTTTAAATTATAATAAATTATCTTTTTAAAATAAAAATAAAAAAAACCTTCTATTGGATGAGGAATTTTTTCTTATTCTGGTTGTATTTTTTTAAGATAAAATGCAGTAATTAGCGTTATTTTATGGTCGGGGAATTTTCTCTGATTTTTTTTTTCTTTTATGACGCGATTTTATCGATTATTTTTGTAATAAATATCTCATTTATTGCTTTGGTTTACGATTTAAAACGCAAAAATATTGTTTTAAGTTGGGAGTAGTAGTAAAAAAAAAAAAAAAATTCTTTCGGCACGTGTACTGAAATCATACGTTTCAGTTCACTAGGGAAAGTGTTAAAACTGTTATTCATGGCGAATATCTCGTGTGATGTAAACTTTTTTACTCCGCAACTTCTTCATTCTTTTTCACGAACGTGTTACGAAATGGAATGATAATTTTTCTTTCGATTTACTTGAAACGAATCTAAATGATTGAAAATTGAACGCGTAATCACACTAAAATCAAACGTAATCTATACATCTAGTGTCCGCCATTTTGAATCCGTCTTTTTTTATTTTTAGCGAAAAATTAGCCGATAAATTAATTATTAACGCTCGAATTTCGAGTTTTTACGCATTAAAAAAATTTTTAAAAATTAATATATATATATATATATAAATTTAGCTCTTCGAGTCTTCAACATTGATTTATAATTTGCAATATGGCTTTATTGCATTGGAAATATACTTTTCTGTGAAAGGTAATGGAATAAAACTTTAGAATATTCCTCATTTTTCCAATTTTTAGTGCGACCGAGTTTATATTTATGATAGGAATAACTATAGTAACGTTTCTGACAGAGTTATTGCAGGGAATTAAAATCAGGCGACCCAACATTCGACTATCTACAGGAAAATAATGAGGTAGTTCGTCGCTAGAATGTTTATTCTGGACAAAATGGCTCGCTTCGATCGGCTTATCGTCCATTCAGACGGAACCGTCCTTTGTCGGTTGCACACACACACACACACACACACCACACACGCATACACACGCTAACACACAGCCACACACACTAATGTGAACTGCAACAATGTCTACATTAACCCCGCCAATTCTATTCTTCTAATGATGTTGGAGATTTCGCCGGTTCGGATGTACATTCTGACGTTTCCTGAAAGTGTTAAAGTTCGGTAAAGCTTTTAATTATCGCTATCAGTACGAAACAGTTGACCCTTAATCGAGTTACTCCTTCACGCCAATTGTTGTTTAAAAAAAAGGGTCACCCCCGAAATGATTGGCCTTATCATCGGAATGCCATTTGCTCCTTTCTTACGTACAGTCCGATTCTAAATGAAGTCAATGTTACTTTTTTTTTAAATCTTCGCCGTGCCAGAATATATAATTTATTTCCGTTGTGAAAAGGGGAATGACCCATAAGATCACAATGGAACCAAAATGGCGGACAGCCCGTATGGAGGTCCATAAAGGTCTTATGACTTTCCTTCGATATACGAAAGTGTACAGAAACAAATAAATGAAAATTTCGATGGGGTGGAGATGTATATCGGTATATATAAAATTTCAGGAGAGGGTAAAAAGTTAATAGGATCTCTGGCGTCAGAATTCTGAAAGTAGAAAGTAGTTCACCTCTATTAACTTTTATTGTAAAAACACTCGATTTTTATGAATATTTTTTATATGATATTATGCGAAAGAGTAATATTTTTATTACTTTTAATATGAAAAATAGTATAAAATCATTGTAAATCTGCGCCATTTTGAAAATAATTGCCCCTTAAGTAGGCTTTATTTGTTTTCTTGTGTGTACTGTACTATGTGTTTGAAACTAGGATTCGACTTCGATTTACTCTTATCATATCCGACATTGTATATTCTGCGGAGGACACGAGACCGAGAGGACCCCCTTAGAATAATGAAAGAGGAAGAAGATTCGAGTTTAATTGGTTGATTTCTCTCCTTTGGGAAATTTCATCTGTCGCATTTAATGGAGCAGAATAAAAGATTCAACCGACAACCCCGTGCTCTATCGAGATATTTAATTGGCATTTACAACTGAAAAGACTCATCCGACGCCTGTTCGACTTAGAAAATAGCATAAGCAAACCGCAAAGCGACTGAAGAGCATCCTCCTAAATAAGATACAAAGATTTTAAAAAAGTAATACAAGTCCAAAATGGCGATTAGCTTCATCAGTAACACCAGGAATATATATATACAGGGAACAAGAATTTAAATTAGTAGCACAAGAGATTACAACACCAAATCGAAAATTCTGTAGCAGTGAGAAGGGGGATGGCACTGTAAACAAAATAGCTTGGAGTTATTAATAAACCGAATATTAAAAAGAGTAGAGAGATGAGGAGGGGTGAATATAGTACTCGAAGAGAAAATTACATTTTCCTTACTAGACTGTAAAAAGTCATTGTTCAGCACAATGTTTCGGGACATTGAATCGAGAGAATGTCACCCCTCTGTAAAATAGCTAGTTGCTGGATATATTCTTAGCTATAAGTCTAGAAGTAAATACAAAAGTCTCCGTAATTACACGACATTTTAGACCCGGCGTGGTCGACCATCCGTAACACAAGTCGATATTACCTTTCTGCCCTAAAGCATCACCCTATCAGCTCGGATTCTATCCCCCAAACTCGGCGATTAGGTAAATTGACTGCGCGTGCCCATTCGCCATCCTCGTTGCAAACTGTTCCAGAAAGTGAACTTAAAACGATTCAGTTCATTGGGGATCAAGAAAACCATCAAAGAAGGTAACTGAAATCTAAAAAACTCATCGAAGGTATTCCAATTAAGCTTGTAGACCATCTCGACTTCGTCTTATATTGAATTGTGTGTGTGTGCGTGTGTCTATCTGTGTGTGTGTGTGGAAATATTTAACTCTCCTACAAATATTTAAAAAAAAAATCAAATCATTTATAAGAACTTTCCTCTTAAAGAAAAACCACACCGTTAATTACTGGAAAGAAAAATATTTTTGGATAATTTATTTTATTTTTTTACGTTTGTTTCTCTTTCACTTTTAAGTATTGCAAATCATTTCCTACTTATTAACCAATTCGTCATTCAGGCGCTTCTTTTAACGTTGAACTTTCGAACGAACCAACGTTTCCAACGTTAATTAGAGGAATTTTTTTTTACGTTTTTCTTCCCCTTCTTCGAGAGGTTTATGGACACGCCGAATCGTTTTATATTAATTCCGACTTTAGATATTTTTCCTTTTTTTTTTTGTAATAATTTGACAAAACCGAGAATTCTTCCTTCTTTGATTGATGGTGTTGTTGAAAATACAATTTAATGACCGTTGCTTTCTGGGGTGTTGCGTCGCGTAGGGGTGACACTTTGCCACGTTTCTGGTAGAGTTGGTAGCCACTAGACGTTGCTGACTTCACGCTCAAGCGATCCAGAGTACCTGTATTGACTCCTTATGCATGACTGAAGAAATGATAAGATGGAGGAACGTCTCCCTGGGGTGGAAAATGTGGACGTAAAAAAAAATGCCTATGCTATCATTACTATTTGGCGTAAGAGAGGGGGTTGAAAAGTATTATCGTCTCTTTTTCCCTATTTTCTCTATTATATTTTTAGAAAATTTTGTGGAAATTTAATATGAGTTATTTCTATATAAATCACAAGGGATAAAAATCAAACGCCTTCGAGTTCGTGATTAAAAATCGGAATTTTCAATGTCCTGCGGGTAATTTAAATATTTTCTTATCGACTCGAAGCTCGTGCAATTTGCTTAAATTACCTACACCTCGCCGAATGTGTTTAATGCATTTAACATAGTTAATTATTTGCCATTAATGTATAAACAGAATAGGAAAAAATGATTTCAAGCGGGGAACGAACCCACTTTTGAAGGTTATCAATCAAGTGATTCGGCTCGGCTGGCTTTAGAATAGAACTGAATCCGAGAATGATTATTCAGTTTTTAATAGGAATCGAACCCGGGATGTTTTTTAACAAAACATAACTTTAAATAATTTCATTGCCAAAAACTTCAAACTATAAACAATAATAACGTTTTTAAATATACCGCCGAACCTCCAAATAACGGCCACCTCTAAAATATACACGTGCAAAATAACCTCCAAACAACGGCCATTTTTTTAATTTCCTGTCTGTACTTCTGCCTGTATTTTAACCTATAAAAATTGGTTAAAATACATAAAACCTGCGAACGACGGACACCGACGGCGCTTACAAATTATTCTCCTCTAGGATATTTATAAAATAAAATAAAAAAAATAAGTAGTTATAACAAGAAGTAGGTGTAAATATAAGTAAATTTTATTGTTTTAGCAATTATAGGAAAGTCTTTTGTGTAATTTACACGACATAATTACAGTCAGTAGCCATTGTTTTTCTAAAAATAAATTCTCTTTCTTACAATTGTGTTTGCTCTGTTAGCAATCGTGACTTTATCGATTGCTGACACCTGAACCTATTACTTTTACTCAGATAAGAGCAATTTATATATATATATATATACACTTTCCCTGTTTATGCGAAAATTTACAACTGTAAGGGGGTGGAAAAATTAATATATTCTATGGGAGATTGTATTGTCTTATGGTGTATTTTTGTTGTTGTTTTTGTTGATGATTTTTTATGTATATTTTTATTAGTATGAAGTTAACAGTTTCGATAATAAAAATGCAAATAAGTCCTAAAGGAAGTTGGTTGCGAGCCAAATGATTTTAAAGTAAAATAAATCGTTAGAGCTGATTCGTTTAGCACAAAAGTCGAATAGGAATGATGTGTATGGAATATTCAATTCGGTTTTACTTTTCTTGTTTTTTTCTTTATGAGAAAAATACAAATTTGGTGCATCAAATCGAATCATTTTTATGATAAAAATTTATTAAAAAAATATATTTTTCCAGAAATTTCTTCAAAAAGACATTTGTGAGTTTTTGTGACGTATTTTCCAACGCTTATTGTGACGTATTTTAAAAAAAGGAAATACTTTTGTGACGTATTTTCTAATGCTTATTGTGACGTATTTTTTTAAAAAAAGAAAATATTTTTGTGACGTAGATTGTGATGTTTTTTTTGCGATATATTTTTGTGATATATTTCACGATTTATTTCAGACGCATTTTTATATATTGTGAGGTAGTTTTGTAATACCGTTTGTGACGTATTTAATAATATTTTATGACGTATTCCGCAATATATCTGTGACGTATTTCGGGATATATTTTTTAACGTATTTTATAATATATCTACGATGTATTCGCAATATATTTGTGACCTATTTTGCTATATATTTGTGATATATATTGCAATATATTATGACACATTTTATGTATCTGTGACGTATTTTGGATTATATTATGGCGTATCTTGCAGTGTATCTGTGACGTATTTTCCGATGTATTTGTGACGTGTTTTATAATATATAATGTGTGTTTTCTTATATATATTGTGACGTATTTTATGAGCTAATGTGTATACAAATTTTCATGCTATTTTCACACACTTTACAAAGCATTTTCACAACTTTGCAAGGGGGAAAAAACACTATTATGACGCATCATTAAATCTTTCCCGAAACACAAATCTATATTTTTATTCTTTATTTAAATATAACTTTCAAGCGACATTTACTCTATTTTTTTTTTAAATTATTATTAAGCATGTTACCATCGATAAAACATACATTTTAGTAAATGAACCTTCTTCACTATAAAAAAATAATAATAAATAAAAAAAATGACAGCTTTAATGAATCATTTTCAGAAGATTGAAGAAGAAAGAAAAAGAATGCTTCAATCATTCTAATTTTTTATATATATAAATTTTTTTTACAAGGAGAAAAATAAAAAAAGGAGAAGTGAAAAGCGTCAAAGATAAATACTTGGCATTTTTAAAGAGAAATGTTAGTTTTATTATCCAAGGAACAATCTTCGCATCGATGATGTGTTGCTGCAAGAAAAGACATTAGAGCTGCCAACAAAGACATTCAAAAAAATATTTGCCCGATATTTATTATGTTTGTTGTATAGAAATGAGGGATTTTTTTTTCTTTCTAGTCGGTCGGGATCGTGACTTGGTAAATAGGATACATTACAAGACAGGAAATGCCTCCTTCGCTTACGGATAATTTGTCTGCAGGAGAGGGAGAAAAAGATAGGAAAAAGTTTGGAAGTAGCGTGAATTTTAAGAGGAATATCAATAGAAAAAGTTTGCCGTAATGTGAAAAATTAAAATAATAATAATAATAATAAATAAGTAAAGCTGACGGTTTGTAAATTAAACAATTTCATTTCACTCATCCATTTCTCAATGGCCTTGTCGTTCAAGGCCGTTGGGAAATGGATGAATGAATCGGAAAAGCTCAATGGAAATGACCTTGATGGTTTAGAAATGTATTGTTCAAGGTCACTCAAATAATCTTGAACAGTTCATGTTTTTTCAAGTGAGTAAATTCGCTATGTTTTAGCGAAGAAAAAAGAATAAAACTTCAATCGAACTTTATTTAATTCGGCAAAAATTTATGAGGCTGCCACTATGTTTGTAGAAAAACGACGTATTGTACTTGTACTTTCGTTATTTTATTGCATTTATATAAATGTGCGTATACTTTGTTTCGTGTAGGAGAATATGGAAAGTCAGACACGCAGACAGATGAAGGAAACAAACGTTAGAAACAAAAGAAAACAGTTTTTTTTTTTTTAAACAATTGTTTATTTGTTGGTTTGTCTGGCCGATAAATATTGTTATAGACTGTTTTATAAACACAGTTTATAAAATAAGAAACAAAATGGCGACCGTTTTCATTTTCATTTTTCCTTGGAGAAACAGAATATTAAGCATTTCAAAGTGCAAATTACAATAAAAACAATTATAAAAAATATATAAATAAAAAGAAATTTGGATTTTTAGAATCTTAAAAGTTAATTTCAATCAGAAAAGTAAAAAAAAAGAAATTCTATTTTTCTTCTTCAATTTTATTTGGCTTATAAAGGTACACGAAAATTGGCTTCATATATCTATTAAGTGGCAGAACAGGAAAGGATTTCTATTATTTCTTGGAACAACGATAATCCCTTTACCTTTTTTTCTTTACTTTTCCTCAAGAAAATCAATAAAAACAAATCTAAAAAAACCTTTCTTGGGATTTTTTTTGGTTCTTCTACTTCTATACAATTAAACCGCATCCAGTTTATAAATAACAAACTATCCTGTCACCACTTAAACTTTCATGACAGCAAGTTATGAGGTGATTTGCATTTTATGTTCGTGTGTTTGTCTGTGCGTTTCCTAAAATATGACTCGGAATTTTTCCCTTTTTTTTTTTCTTTTCAAGTAGAAAAAGATTTTTACCAAATGAAACGAATGAAAATAATAATCCTGGAATTCTTTATCGTGAAAATAAATCGGAATTTTCGTGAAATTTTCCCGAAATTTAAATAATTATTGTTCTTTTCTTCTTTCGGCCTGAATCGAAAATTTAATTTAAAATATTGAAATACAATTAAAAAGTTTATTTATAAACGTACTGCACAGTACATCAAACCTTAAATGAAGGAGCCACTTGCTTCCAAATTGACGAAAACGTCTCGGAGAAGATTAAACTTCTCATCATCGGCCACCGCAAGAAACATTCTAATTAGAGAGACTTATTTTCTAATTAGAATATTCTAATCTAACATCTTCAAATCGAGATTTGAAAATATTCGAAAATAACTTGCTGTAATTACAAACGTTTCTTGCGGTCGCCGATGATGAGAAGTTTAATCTTGAATTCGGAAACAAAGTGGCTCCTTGATATAAGGTTCGATATACACTCATTAACAAAAGCTGAGCATCCAGATATTACTGCGAAACTCGGCTTACAGGTGTGTAAATGATTACAGTAGTGTTACCATTGCATTCCGGGTAATTCCCCTTAAAATTGTTACCCCCAGTGTCGTGTAAAAAGGCTCTCTGTGTACCTGTTGTTTGGAAGTATTTGAATGCCAGGCATTTCTGTATGATACCATCAAAAACATTACTCATAAATGACGTAGTTTGACGAAAGCTGCAGATGAAGGGATGAAGAACCAGAATTGTAATCATCTATTACAGTTACGTCACGTTACGTCCTCACTAATTAAGTTCCAATGCCTCCATTTGGTGCGTAACTTATTTCGCTGAAGGCAAAAATATTTTTAATTCGTACGAATAAATATAAATAAAATGGCCGTTATTTTGTTTCAGTAGACGAAATGAAAGAAAATTTCATAAAAATTCGACACTTTTATAAATTCCTTAGTAAAAATCCGTACAGACATACGAACGAATCAATTAGAAAACTGTTTTAAAATCATTTACAATCTTCGAACTTGAGTTTTTTTAAATTATAAATTATAATTTTTGTATATTTTTTTTAATTTTTAAGAAAATTCAAGTTACGTTTCTTTATTTAAATACATAAAAGAACAAATTTATTGGTTTGTTATAAGCAAGAATATTTTTTGAATTAATTTTTTACAGCAATTTTCTTGAATATTATTATTGTATTTTTTCAGGGGGAAAATAAATAAGTAGAAAATTTAGTCGAAAATCGAATTTGGCAAACGATTGCTCACCAGGATGAATGGAAATTCAGTGATAATCATTTACAACAAATCAAAATTGATGTATTCAGAGTCAAAGAAGCGTTATTTTTGGCACCAGAAGTGAGAAACATCAATTTTATTTTTATTTTATTATTATTTTTTTAATGTAGACTTCAGAATTCTATATAGAGAATTTTAATACAAAATTCTTTTTCCTTTGATATTTTTGTTATATTAAGTTTTCTACTTTTGCATTTTAAGTAAGAGAAATTTTTTAACGAATTTTTAAATAAATTTACAACGAAATTTACATAAAATTCTCCATTTTTAGATACATAAAACTCAATTTTAATGTTGTAAAGTTGCCTCTTACAGGTGCAAGAACTGATTTCAGGTGCGTGTTGATCGTTCCGGATATAAAAATCACAGTAATTACAGTTAGAATTCATGCGCTTGTTTTATTTTTATATGTTTTTCAATCGTTCTACGAATCTACTTTGGTTTTCGGATGACTTTTCATAAGATACATTGAAGGTCCAATAATGGCCGAGTAGTTAAGATGGCAGTCTACCACGAAATCGAATCCGGAATGGATCGAAAAATTCCCATGAATTTTCGGGTTGGTCCGTCCTAGCCTAGGTATGTCAAGTTCCTCACCTCACCACCCTCATTTACCTCATTGTGGATCAAGCCGAAACCGTAACGGGCTTGCCAGTGGCGCGTTATACCATCATGGAACCCGGGTGAATTTGAATTAGTGGATCCCAAGTACTGTACATTATTGACTTCAGACAATTTCCTTAGGGAATTTTTTGAAGGGAAATATTTTCTTATAAATGATCGTTTGGAGCCCCTTGTTGGTACAGCCCCGAGCAATTGCCCATAGGAGATAACGCGCTTCTGGAGCTTGCTAAGAAGGCTTTCTTTAGTGCCCTCAGAGCGGAAAGAGTAAATAAAACCTTGAATATTTAGTTCTTACACCTGGAATAGTAAATACGTTTTCAAGTGTGTAATACCTATATTTTTTTATGGACACCAAGAATAATTTTCCATACAAAACAGGCAAATTTTCATAAATTGCAAGAGATGAATTTACATACGATGAAGTTTGTCAAGTACATTTTTTCCCACTGTTTCACTTTAATGTTTAACTTTCCTGTTAAGTGTACAATTTACATAAACTAAATTTAATAACACAATAAACGATAATACGTCAATAGCAACAAAACTATTTAAATAATAAGTTTAGAAGCCAAACACGGTTTATCCAATTAGCAAAAGGGGTGCAAATTCATCCCAAACAAAGGACACGAGATTTCAACTGTCGTGCATTATTTAATTACGACTCGGAAGTGGAATATCCGTATTTGTGTTGTTGCCAAAAACCTGTACAAATTGGCTACAACTCGCGATAACGTCGAATGGGTTCGGATATTTCGATTAAGTAACGTTATTAAGGGGGATAATAGATCAAAAGTGGACTCCTGTCATTGACTGAATGAATCACGTGTCAAGAGGTAGACAAATGATGCAGTCACTTAACCAGGAAATTCAATTTTGGCTTTGCTCCGAATTTATAACGTCTCGTTTAACAAGTTCTATTATTTAAATGATGACTTCTCTGAGGGATGCTCGCGTTACGTCGATTTCCAATGTCAACAGTTTTGTCTAACCGATCGTGAATCATTCGTGAGGTCTGTCTGGTTGTCTGTCTGAAAAATATATATATATATATATATATCAAAATAAAATTTCGGCCTCGTTAACTTCGTGATGTATCTTTTGTCACTCGTCTACAGATTTTTTCCTCCCCATCCTTCCCTCTATAGATCGGTGTTAAGTTACGTTTTTTGGTGAAATTTTACTTTTCTGCTAATAAATTTCGTGAGAAACGTGGACATTTAAATATAGTTCTGTATTTCGTAACGTGAAATTCATTTTTTATGAGCGAAATTTTCGTACAACGCTGTACTTAGAATGAAATGTATTAGATCTAATCACTTTTTTGGAATGAAATTCACTTACCAATTATGGAAATTTTCTTATATTTCACACTCTTCGGCTATTAAATTCGAGTAATTTATAAATTTTGTATGGCTCTAATTAAATAATCGATTAAAGAATAAAGAATTTCACACCCAACTTTGAAACATGAAATGAAATGTTTTTGTAACGAAAATTTTAATTAATCGCTTGAATTTCGCTGATAAAATAAGTGAAAATCCCGGCATTTTCAATGATTTATAACCAGATTTAGGGTGTGAGATCTCAATACAAGTTTAGTTGTACAAGTTCATAGCAGAACCGGAAATGAATCGAGGGGTGTGATGTTAAGTCTCGCGCCTTTTCCCAGGAGATTTCTCGGTTTCGATGCCGATAAATGAAAGAAGACAGAACAATTTCTCTTCTGTAGAGCTAAATTGTTCTCGGAACTCGACTGTTGTCTTCGAAATCTATTCTTTACAATCAACAAGGAGAAGACACACAAACGACAATCCTGCTACAGATCCCAAAGTGAAGATAGATTTCAGATTAATGCTCTTCTTGTAACATCCCATTTGACTTCTGTACAAATCTCTCGTCTTTTTCTATCCTAGACGCAAAGTTTCTTGTGTCACTAAAAATTTATACCTAGTTTTTACTACAATAAATTGTCTCTTATGTCTTTGGTACGAGCAATTTGTTACACACCTTTGTACGAGGATTTTCCTTCATAAATTTTCATCATTAGAAAATTATATTGTCTGCTTTCGTTTTCTGTGCTCTTTCAATTATGTTGTACACTGTTTTATATCGAGTCCTTAGTAAAGTTAGTTGTGCTGTGTGTTTTAATGCAAGGTATCAAGCACACAACACGATTTCTTGTGCGCGCTTTTTGTATAGAAATTGTGCGTGTATGTATGTTTTTAGTACAGGAGTTGTGTTTGTATGCCAAAGGAACATAATACAATTTCTTGTGTACGCCTTTTCTATAAGAATTGTGCGTGTATTTCTTTAGTACAGGAATTGTTTTGTATGCCACAATACAAGAAATTGTATTGTTGCATACAAAAACAACACAATTTAGTATAGGAATTATGTTTGTATGCCAAAGGCACAATACAATTTCTTGTGTTGTGCCTTTGGCATACAAACAGCGAAATTTGGGCATACATGCCCACACTTCCTGTACAAAAAGGCTCACACAAGAAATTGTGTTGTGTGAGCCTTCTTTAAAAGGAAGTGTATATGCCTTTAGTACAGACGTGTGTTTTAACACAAACGCATTGCGAGCCTTCGTTATAAAAATTGCGTAACCAATCACATTGTTTGTTTTAGAAGAAGAAATAACGTTTGGCGCCTTCAATAGTAGAAGAAAGGCTGCGGCTGACTTTTAAAAGTTTAATCCCTCGGAGTTTGTCGTTCGATAGCTAAGCTTAACTGCAAAGAAATGAAAGGGATTAAAGATGTTATGTTAATAAGGCTTGATCAAACGAATTACCTTTCCTTATCATTTAGTAAAATGGAGCAACAAGCGTCGAGGGAAATTTATTTACAATACATAGCGTGAGTTTGAGTATTAAAGGGATAAATTTAAGTAGGTTCTTATGAAGCTTCTCGATGCTTTAATCGCTCAGAAGAACAACGCAATGGGGGGATTTAAAAACCACCAAAATGTGCTTTGATTGCTATAATAGTATCATTAAAACTCATACTATTATGCTAATAATGTAGGAGAAAATTACCCGTTTATTCTTAAGCGTTATTAATAAAAATTCCATTTTATTACTCTTATAATTAAGTTTAAAAAATTAATTTATTACGCTAACGGCATCAATAAAACCCGCGTATTTTACTAGTAACGTTTAGTACGCTCGTGTTGTACGTCTACTACCGTTAAAGTATTTATTATTCGAATATTTTTAGATAAAAATAGTAAAACCTGTCTAAGAACTCTTCGCATTTTCTATGTTAAAATGAGAACCTGTTCAAAACGGAAACCTGCCAAAGCAGACAGGCTTTACTGTATACATTTACACTAAATTACTTAAATAGTATGGGATAGATTTATTGTTGAAGGAGCATCTAACGGAAATACTGAACGTGGATTGTTATTCTGATAACATTTACAGAAGTTCACGTTTATTACTTCGGTAGTATAAGGCTAATTGTATGAGTGATGCCAATAAAATTACTTTTTATTATTTTAGTAGTGGTGCTAATGTACTGTATCGCAATAATGATAGATATTATTTATTTATTATCATAGTAACGTTAATAATAACAATTTATTATAAGTTGCTAATAGTGTTATATATTTACTTCGTGGTAATAAAAATATCAATTTATTACTATAGAAGCATTAACGAAAATCGTTTTCGTTACTTTTATTTGCATACTTTCGTTACTTTTTACGTTACGACATTGCATTACGTTACTTTTTCGTTACTTTTCACATTACTCCACTGGATTACGTTACTTCTCACGTTACTCTATTGTAATACGTTACTTATTTCGCTACGACTCACGTTACTCCATTACATTACTTTACTACTTTTGTTACGTAAGAAAATCGCGAATTGTTAATAAAATATAATTACCATCAAGATATTTACTTACTATTTATAACCTTTTACTATTAAAATAAATTTATGTTTAAAAAATATCATAAAAATACTACAAGAGTAACAAAAGAACGTCACTCTTTAAATATCACATTAACATTCAATATTATAATATTTATAATTAAGAAATTAATTATTTTATTACCGTAACAGTACAAAAGAAGTGTATTTGTAACCGTAACAATCGATAATACATAAAGAAATTGTTTCTATTGTTATAACAGCATTAACATGGAGCGAATATTTCCAACAGATCTAACAGTTTATTACTGTAATAGCATATAATGATAATATATATTTGTTTATTGCGTTGTTTGGACGATTTAAACGCTATACAAACCCCAACTTCGACGCATAATTAGTTAAACGAGGCTAACAATTGAGTAAATGACTGTATAGTAGTATAGTTTGAAGTGGAATTTCCTAGTTATTGGCATGGGATGAAAAGTTATTTAACCTATTTATTGCCAAGTAAATCGAAGTAGTATTTATTGCATCCACACACTCATGACATAAGGTAACTGCAGGCGATGTTATTAACGTCAAGTGTTCATCCGACCTGAAGAATGGTGCAAGTTTTTCTCACTTGCATCATCAAACTTGGCAAAAAATAGGAAAAAACATATTTTTTTTCCCTTGTGTGGTCAATTATCTATTGCCTCAAGTATTCGTCTTCTTATCTACTACTCGCTTAAGGTCAAAGGTCAGTAGATACGAAGGTATCAATTATCCATTATCGGGTGGATTCGAAAGGCATCTTCTGTTGGAAAATCTCGTTTGATAACTTCAAAATATCATTAGAAATACCCCAAAAAAATTCTTTTGAAGTTTTTCGAAGAAAGAATTTATAAATGGGCAAGATTTTCTTAAATTTTATATTAGATTCTTTGTTTTCGAAGGATCTTGCTACGTTGCAGCTAAACTAAAGCATTGTTTAAGCTGAAGATGCTGGATGTACGATATATTAAACTGGAAAATCTCAAAATCCGGATCGAACCGGCTGACAAAGAACATCATCCCGGTCCATATGCTGTCTCAGGTTGTCCTATTTTCTCTCTCACATACAGTTTCTAACTTCCTGTCTGCTCCTCTGGCCCTTCTGTCTATTTCCTGTCTTCTTTAGCTTGTCCCCTTTATTATCCCTTTCGTTCTGAGCCTGTAAACAAAAAACTAAACTTATAAAATACGAAAAAATACCCGAAATATTTTATTTTCCTATTATTTTCTACGAAATTTCACCTCCGACTACGATTTTTCAGTATATAAAATCGACAATTTCGTTAGAAAATGACCGTTTCATACTGTTACCGTAACAATTTTATACCTCATCGAGCTTAATGTTATCGAATTATGAGGTTAATTAATGTTAAATATTGCTATATTATCAAGTAATATCGACTACAGTTATTATATACTATTATAATAAAGCATATTTTTTACTCGCTTTTATATACACTTTAATGTGCTAAAATAATGTAAAATATCGCACACTTCTGCAAGATACTATCAACTAAAGTCATTGTGTGCTACTATAATAATAATTTTTCTTAATAGTGTGCTCCTTACTCGGATTACATGCTAGCAAATGCAGCACAATAGTTTTACAGATGCTACCTACCATAATAATAATTCTCCACAATACTGTAACTCCTACTGGAATTACGAGGTTGTTACGTATAATCTAAGCATTAAAATTAGATTAAATTAATGCTAAAGGTCACACCGTTATCATAAAATATTTACAAAGGCTCTATACTATTATAGTAATAATTTTTATATAAATTATACGTGGAAATAATGCACAAAAGCGAGTTAAAGTTATGCAAAACAATACATTTTTATATAGAAGACAAGCAATTATTTTATTGTGACACTGTAATTTTTAATTTAGCCTTCCCCCTGTACATCATACTTTTCCTGATAACAGAAGAGTCATGCCGGTCATCTAACACCGATCTCGAGATTAACGACGGACAGACTGATAGACAGCCCAATTAAAGGTGACTTCTTCCCTCACGTGCTGCTACAGTAACAAGTTATTTTTAAGATGGATGTACACGCTTGTAAGTCACCTGACCGGGTCAGTGTGTGTTGTAGATGCTACACAACTCGATTTTGTACTACTTTCTGTACAACTAGAGAAGCAGAGAACAATTTCTAAACGTATAGTAGCGCATTGTTTTCTTCTTCTTACGGTTGTTGGCTCTTCATTCCGTCTCTTTTCATCAAACGATGACCTCGTGCAGTGAAACAAATCTACAGCAATTACAAGAATTACACAACATTGTTACTATAACAGCAGCAAAGTAAAAATAAAAGGAAACTTTTGATTAGTTAACTTTCAAACTTTGTACTCTAATTTACTAAATAACAAGTTTTCTGCACCAATATTCCTCGCAGAAAACTAAGTATTTAGCAAATATTATTGGGGAGAGAAATAATAATAACTTTCGTATTAATTTTTGTAAAAATAAATGTTTAAATTTTCTTAAATTTTAATTAACTCGAAAAGTATCAACTGTTATTAAGTTAATTGTATTGAACCAAGCAGATTTACATCATTACTACTGTAAACAACCCAAGGGAATGTTGGTAGTAGTCATGGATTGCATCTGGCACCCCTACTGCCAGGAAATTTAATTTTCATCCCTTCTCTGTCAAATTAAATGCTAATCTTCTACCTTTTGTTACTGTAACAGTAGGAGATAGTTGTAATCGCTAATTTCTTAGGAAAGTATTGTGATAATTAACGTCGTTTCGTTGTTAGTTAGCATCTATATTCCTAACTCGTAACTTGTTTGCAAACAGTATGGCACACAGCAGAATTATCATTAAATATCTCGATTTTTAAGGATAAATTAGTGTAATTTTCACTTATTTTTGTGCTATTTCTTAAATACGATATATAGGCTTGTTGTTACTATAGTAGTAAGTGATTATAATCTCCAATTTCTTGGAAGGAATCCGAGAATTAATGTCATTTTCTTCACAGGCGAATTAACTTGTTAGTACGTGATGTCATCTACAGAAAAATTGTTATTGTAGTAGCATTATACGAGATAATTAGCTTATTTTTCAAGGTATATTAAGTAATTCTTGATGATTTTTTTAAAAATTTATCCGATATAATTCATTTTTAAAATGGTAGATGATAAAATTATTATTGTAGTAGTAGTAAGTAAGCTCTTTAGTCGTTAATTTCTTCTAAGATATTCCTGGAAATTAGCATAATCATAGCTATTTTTCTATTTAAAAAATTTTGAAATTAGTTACGAAATTTATTTACTCTAAATTCATATTTTTATTATTTTTTTTAACTGAAAAATTAAGTAATTTACAAGATAATTTATTACCATAGAGGTAAAAGACAATTGCATTTGCTAATTTCTTACGTTAATCACTTCGATAATTACCGTAATTCTTATTTGTTTCGTTCTCCTTAACTCGTTTATAACAAATCCCAGGTAAAAAAGAAAAAAAAATGAATAAATTGTTATTATAGCAGCATCGGGAGGCTATCAAAATTAATCAAACATAAATTCTTTTATAAAATTTACCAGCAATTATTTATTCTGACATCGTCACAATTCCTCAATTTTTAATCACATTTTTAATTTATTTAATTTAAAATATACGCTCTCCACCTCAAATTACTAGTGGCTTGCCCCTGTACATCATACTTCTCCCGATAACAACCAAGTCATGCCGGTCATCGCCGCTCCGAGGGGGGGAATTTTTGAATTGAAATCACGTGATTTCCTCTCTAGACCGGAAGTTCGTATATAGTTAATCGGGCCTCCCACCCTTATTTAACACCGTTTTTCTAGATTAACGACGGACAGACTGACAGACGTACAACAGTGGGGATATTTTTCAAATTACATCCCAATAACGTTCACGGGCTTTTTTTTTTCTTCTTCTTCTTTTTTAAAAAAGATAATTAAGAAGAAAATTTCGTTGTTAAAATATTTGTTTAAAACTTTTTCTTTGCCCTTATATTTTTACGAGGTTAGCCGCATTTTATTTTATTACGAACATCGAGTAATTCGAGAACCCCGGGAATCAGACCACGTGACTGGAGTAAGAAAAACTCGTGACTTGAAGAACAAGAAACATCGACGAACTTTCCAATTTCCGTCACGAAAGAAACAGAAAAAGAATACAAAAAAATAAAATATAAAAAAAAACATTGGAAATTTCCTTCACTTTTTCTAGTAATTACGTTTTTTTTTTTTTTTTTTCATTGTATTTTACTTTTTAATTTGCTTCGAGGTTTTCTTTAATTATCAGAAATTTCACAAAATTCCCATTCAAAATGGCGCCTTTTTCTTGTCGATTCCGTTGTACCATTGATCGCTATTGGTTATCGTTTGAAATTGTTGATTTTTCTTTTGAAAATACCTTCAGAAATTCGAATTTCGTTCAATAGTTTTATACGTTCTTGGAAAATAGATCTACACACAAACATATATACTTCTATCGGAACATCAAGAAACACTAGACCTTATATGGAGGTTCCTTTCTTCGATATTGCGTTATTCCCGCTTAATACGTTACAATGCGGCCCATTTTACACACTATAATCTGCAGTCTTTGAATTATAAACACGACAGGCCTTAAATAGAATCAATTACCTCAAAGTACAGTACGTCAAAGACCCCGCGCCAACTGAAAAAATTTATGGTAACAACTACATATTTTAGAATTAATAACATTTTTCAGCGTAAATTCTTTAGAATTTTTAATGCCTTTCGAGTATTTTTAGTGTTCCGAAAAGGCCCTTTCCCCCTATTTACTGAAGCCGGGCCTTATTATACGAGTCTTTATATGTTGATTCGGATAGAGTTTCATAGTATATACGTTACAACAGAACTTATATTTATACTCTAAAAAGTTAGTTCTTTAACCATTTTTTTAAATATTTACACTAAAGTTTGTGATTATTTTACAGTAAAATAAAACTTATATACTTTATAAACTGATTTTTTTATTATTAAAATTACAATTTACTTCCTCGTTTCACTACATCTTGAGAGTCTTCTAGAGGAATTTCTCTAAGAATCTATGCATACCTTCGCTGTATATATGTACAAAAAAGCATTTTTTCACTAGAAATATTTCATAAATACATTAAAAAAATAACAAAAATACGTTTTTCTTCACGTTTTTTCGAAAGAAAACTACGAAAAACATCTAATACAAAGCATAAATTGACGCAAGAACGTGCGATTTATACCGAACTTTCATAAATTTATCAGGAATTTTGAATATATTATAAAAAAATATAAAATAAATAAACAATTTTTAAGCTTCTTTGAATGTTTATTACAATTTTCAATATTAAAAACAAGTCGAAACATCGTTCTCTCCCTCGTAAGGACTCGTCGAATCATTAAAATAATTTATATTTATATAATTAAAGAGTATAAATAAATAATTTAAAATGAAAGTTTATATTATGTTTAATAATAATACGAATAATACAAGTTTATATTCATTAGGATAATTACAAATTAACTCGTTAGAAATTAACGACGTGACACTCTTCACATAGAGAGCACTCGAATGAATCGTACTTCAAGAAGTTACAAGTAAACAAGAAGCCAAGTAAGAGTAACACAAGTTGGAAATTACGTACAAGTGGACATTTCTCTTTCGTTTAACACGAATAATTTCGTGTCGATTACTGAATTTCGCGGATATTTTTTAAGGTTTTGACTTACGTTATACGGTATCTTTGCTACTTTATTCGTTCGTGATTAATGTAAATTTTACAGAAATTTATTAATATATTTTGATATTTTTAAAATGTAAATTAACTTTTTATTCATATTTAAGCAAAATTCGTTCATTTAAAATGGTTTTAAGTAGCTGAAAAGTGAGCATCTTTCCAGCGAAATTAACTTAAAAACTACTCGAGAATAAATTAAATTAATTAAAATAATGTAAATTCTTTTTATTTGTATAATTAAATAATTATAAAATTTTGATTTAATTAATTTAAAACAAGAAAAATATAAGAAGTTTTAGCATTTGCAACATCGAGAAATAAGGGAAAAAATTCGTGTTTTCGAGTTATTTCCCTAGAGAAAAACGAAAAAGAAACTTAACTTTTATTAACTTTTTAATGCTTTATCTATTTGTTTTTATTTATTTTTTATTTCCAAACGAAATAATTCAAGAAAATAAAACGAAATTCTGCTCAAGGAACAATTTTTTATATAGATTTTATTAGAATAAAATCAGTAGTAACAAACCCTTCTTCAGTACTAAGACTAATATATTTATTTTGTAGTAATTTATATTTGTACGCAGACAAATTGTAAATTTGTACAGATTAAAATATAAATAAAATCATAAGTTTAACTCAATTTATTCATTTATTAGCATACTGGGTAATACAAATTTAACTGTTAATGCTTTAAGAGGGAAGAATGGAGGAAGATGCAAGATCACAAAACTATTGTGATAACTATTGATTGCTTAGAGATAACTAGAAGTGTTCACTGGGGATTAACACGCTTATCGACTGAAAATGGTAATAAGAATTAAATATACTCAATTCTAAATAAAATAATTAATATTTTAAGGGTTTATTTTTCAACTTTAACGCATCTAAACCGGAAAAAATTGGATTTTTCTAGCTCCAAATGCTGTGTTTCGACGCTACAAAATACCGTTATTTTCGTAATAAAATTAAAGAATTAATTAATAAACAGCCGAAATTAATTATTGTAATTAGTTTATATTGTAATTTATTAGTAATAAATTAATCATGTTTACGTGCAAATGAAGAGAAATGGCATTTAATGAATGAATGGGAAATTCTGAATTTGGATGGAAAAATCGAAGAATTGACGAAATAAAATGTGGCAAATTTAAATATAAATAAGTAAAATAGAAAGTTTTAAGATTATCTTTACTATATTTAACGTTTAAAGATTAGAATTTTGTATGAGAGATGACATTTTTGGCGATGTTTGCAAGCAAAAGGATCTCTCTCTCTCTCTCTTACTCTCTCCTTTTGCCACTGGTTGATGTATTGGCGCCATTACAAACCAGGCTTAGTTATGGAGTGGTATTTGCTGTGATTAACGGCACGATCCACTCCAACGACTTCCGACTGACTTCAATATGTCATGATTAGAAAAGAAGATATCTAGACTAATGGGAATTATAGAAGATGCTTTACGAAACGCTTGGTCCGCATCCCTTGGCTTGTCACTTAGCTTTGTTTGCGCTTTCTGCATGGAAGATCGCTCGTTTTCATTCCATTTTGGATCGTTAATGATCCTTTCGCTTTATATAATAATTTAACCACTTTCTATACGAGAAAATTTCTGGTTAAAGGTAAGATCTTGCCATTTTATTCTTTAGTTCGCTGCGTATTTACGAGGTTGGTGTACAGTAGGAAACTCTCCGAGATGCCATACATTAAGTGACGTTTACACCCAAATTTTTACCGAAAATGGCCTGCAAACGTTTACAGAAACGTTCAATCAATTAGAATCTTCATCTATAAAGTACGTTTACGTGTATTTTTATATTATAAATGATGTTTTTACCTTATTTTTTCTAAATATTTAAGACTTTTCCTCTTAAAAATATATCGAAGAAATGTGTAAAATATAAGGTTTTTCTCTAATTAGCAAAGAAAAATTAAGATTTCCTCTCGAAAATTCGTATAAAATCTCCAAAATTTAATACTAAAAATAAGATACTTAACAAATAATTACGTATTTTTCATTAAAAATTAATTAATCTACCACAATTTCTCACTGCATGACCTCGAAATTCCTCTCTCTAAATCACCTCAATTACTTCAAGTAAACAATTGCAAGATAATAATTTATATAAAATCCAAACGTTTAACTAAAGTTCGGACATAAAAAATAACAAAAGGTGGGCAGAAATCCGAAACGTAAACGACCACTTCCCATTTATTACATATTTAAAGATAGGAAAGAGAGAAAAATATAAAGAATAAATCTAGAAAATTTTCGTAAAATAAACAATTTTATTACATTTAAAAGATATCGCCTTTAATAACTACTAGAAAATTTACCATTTAGTTTCATTGTTAAGATAGTTTCAATGATATTGTTGTGTGTGTATGTGTGTGTGTGTGTGGGGGGTTGGATATGTACAGTAGCAAAACGTGGGATCAGGTTCGATCCCTGACCAGCAATAATGCCTTAGTCGTTAAAATAATGGACCATTCACTGGTGCGTAATGTTATCGAAATAGGACATTTTCAACATAAACTTTCAAGCTTTGACACTATAATTATGCGCGTGGAAGCATTTTCTTTACGTCATTTGTGTACTAACACAAATATAACATTCACTCCCTTTTCTGCTCTTCACCTCCGTGTTTATGAATTGTAAAACTTTGGTATATGAAACATGTAAACTTTCTCAATATACCAATAAATCGTTAGAGTTGAATGACGTGTTTTCACTAAAGAAATTTATGGTGGGGATTTCCAAGATCTCATTTTTTATAAGATAATAGTTTTTTATGATACTTTCCTTCCACTAAGAAAGGGCAAGGGAAAAAAGGAATCTCAGCAGCTAAAGTTGGACAAGAATATAGATTCGTATATAAAAAATGTATTTCTGATCGAATTTTATTGATATAAAATGCTATATCTAGAGAAATAAATGGTAATTTTAACATTTGCGCTTTCTATTGTTTCCTTATGGGGATGCTGTCGTCTCTCGTATTTTTATGGTTAATTACGCGTAAATTTATACCATTTTTTTACGGTTATTTAATGTGTTTTACGTGCTAAAATGTGTTAAAATGTAATTTTTTTTTAAAATCGAAACAGCTTTTTTTCATGAATATTAATTTGCGACGCGACGGCGCCGTCAGCGCTTCGCTTCGCTTATACTTAACTCTATTCTTTTAATAAACCTGATAAACTTAATCATAATTATGTTTCTCGCTAATATTTAAAACGTAGATTATATTTTTACAATGTTTTCTAGTTTAAATCAAAAATAATTAGACAAGAATTGTATAGTACGAGTGCCTAGCGACGCATCGCGTGGCGTCGCGTGCGATAGTGATTAACCCGTAAAAAAAAGCTTTTTTTAAAAATTAACTAATTAATTTTAATTAAAAATTATAAAAATTCCTAATTAATTTTTCACGTCTTCACATTTTTTTAACATTTAAATTTAAATAAAATTACGAGGAATACGAGAAGATGTGAATGATGTTAAGTAACAGAATAAACATCATTTAATGATAGATATTTACTAATATTTAGATAATTTATTTGCATTAATTAATTAATATCATCTCAAACATTATTTAATAGGAGCAATATCCACTATCGTATAACAAAGAGTTATGTGCTTTGCTTAATAAATGAACTTGAGCACTATCAACCTTAACACGGCGTAAACGAGCTGAATGTTTATCACTAGATCACGTGATTACGTTCACCCGGCATTAACACGAATTTATCATTCTAGAAACACTCTTGAACAAATCCGACACGCAAACTGATTATTATATTTCACTGATAACAGATATTTTTATCGTTTTTTCCTACTAGAAACTGGGAGTTTTTCAGTGGAAACAGTAATTTTTAGTAGGGGGAAAAAAAGCGTTTTATTATACGTAAATAGCAGTTTTTACAACGGGGTGATGTATTTTTTTTTTTTTTTTTTTTTTTGTATAGAAACGGTTGTTTCTATCGGAGAAACATTAAATCAGATATTCTATTGTGGATAAAAACAATAGGAAATGCCCTTTTTCTGCTAGAAAACGGTTGATTTTAGTCAAAATAAACACTGGAAACAATATATTTTTGCGAGTAAATTGTTATGGATACTGTAAATAATCGTCTAAAACAGTTTTTACTTGCAAAGAGGTATTGTTCCTAATTTTTCCAGTGGTTAATAAAACTGTTTCCAGTTTACTTGTACTTTAAAATAACTGTTTCCAATGTTTCTTATGGTTAAAAACAACAGTTTATTTAAGAAAAAAAACAATCGTTTCCTACCAGAATAAACATTTTCTATTGACGTAAAACTATTTTTTATTTGTAAAATATGTTTCTTTTTATTGTTTCTTCTGAAAATAAACAATAAAAAGAAAATTTTTCCTAATTTTAAATGATAAAATAATTTTATTTATAACTAATTTACAATTTTTTACATCTAGAAAAATGTAAAATAATTAAATTGCAATTATTAAAGTAATTAAAATTTTTAAAATAAATTTATGTAAATTTTTTTATAATAATAATAATAATAATATAATAATAAATTAAAGAAGAATAATAAATGTATTTTTAATTTGCTAATTTATTATTCATGTCGTGTGAAGTTGTTCGTCACTTGAAAGCAAACTTGGAAATTGAATTCATTCTTGCTGATGTGATTTGGATAATAATTTCGAAATTAATTGTTGCGTGTGGACCTCTTTTAATCAATATTTAATCACAATTTACTTTAAAATCTTTTCTGTAATAAAATATTTACAGATTATTTTTCTCTCCCCATTTTATTTTCACTTTTACGCATGTTTTTACTCCTTAAACTGTGTTAAAAACATTTAAAAAATTCTTTAAAAAAATACATAAATATATAATATAAATAAATTTTTAATATTTTACAAGGTTTAAGTATATTAAAAATTGATTTTTTAATGTTTATTTCATGCATATTTAAATAAATAATTAATTAATATATATAAAAAGTTATTATTTGTATTTTTAACGGGGATTTTTGCCATTTTATAAAGTGAATTATTTGTTATTTATTTACTTTATACGTTTAATTATTTTTTTTAAATTTTGTTAAAAATAAAATAAAATTATGTAATAGAAGTATTTAATTAATTAATTAATTAATTCCTTTAAAATAAATTTTTTGGGCTAAAAAAATTGTGATTTTTATTGCTTTTTTCTAAATGTCAGAATTAATCGAGATTTTTTAAAATTATAATTAAAGTTTTTTAATTAAAATTAAGACAATAAAACACTTAAATTTATAGAATAAATTCATTAAGAGTCGAAGTTAATGTTCGTTCTTTCGATTTATTTTATTCGAATTAATTTAAAAAATCAACTAATTATTGCTTTAATTTATTTATAATTGTGTATTTTTTAACAATTAAAATTAAAAGTTGCTTTATATATTTTTTATTTTATTTTTTAACCAAAAAAAAAGAAAAATGTTATTGATTACTTAACTTTTTTTTTTTGTTTTATTTTGATGGAGAAAGTATTGTTTTCACGAAGAAATCAATGTAGAGATTTTGATTGATATACACGTCATGAAGTGTCTCAACCACTATGACTGGTTTAGAGAGGACGTCTGCGTGTCTGCCTGTGTGTTTCTAACATGCCATCTCGTTCTCCGTAACCAAACAACGGATCGATGAAAAAAGGCTGTTTCGACATAAAAATATTTATCGTAATCCTACGATCGTACCACATAATTTTCATAACGATACATTAATCCAAACGTAAGCAATTAGCAGTTTTCTTTTTGTTTGCGTCGCGTCGCGCGCGTCGTCGCGTCGCCTCATCCGCATATATATACTGTATATTTATTATTTTAAACATTAAAATCACTTTAAAACGGAATTTATTCCTATTTTATTGTATATTTAATTGGTGTTAACTCGCTGTCATTTGCATTGCATCAGTGTCTAATTCCATATACACACAAGTTGCATTCAAACAAGTTTATGGAAATCGTATCATAATCTCATTATATTTAATTTAATTTAATTTAATTTTAAAATAGAATAAACTTTCTAGAAATTTATATAATTAAATTTTTAATTTAAAAAAAATACATTAATTTTCATTTAATTTTATAGATTTATTATATAATAAAAATTTTCTAAATGGTCGATCGCGAACTACTTGTTGATTAAAACTATCGTATTCGATAATCGTTATAATTAACGAAATTAAATAATTAGTGAAATTAAACTGATTATTTTATTTAATTTATTCTCGAAATTCGTTTAAAACTAAAAATTTTAGTTTATTCTTATTATTGTTTCGAATTTTTTAAGTTTTCTTAACAATGCATAAATCAACCTCATTAAAGTGGGAAAAAATTGTTTTTAACAAGGCACGAGCGAATATAATTATTGAATATTTTTAAAAAAATAATAAAATTCGGGATACTTTTGCAGTCCTTGCTAAAAATTTGGATAAAAAATAGAAGAAATAAAAGCACTTTTGCTTTTTTTTGTGTATGTATTTTAACACGACTTTCAAATAAAGTTTGGATATTTGAAAAGCCCAAAAAAAAGTTAGATTAAAATATATTTTTTTCTTTTTTTGTTTTGCAAAAATAGCAAAAATTGATGATAAATCAGTTTATTACATAAACTTGTGAATAAAACACAAGTCGAGGAATATAAAATAGTTCTTTTTGCTTCTTTATTTTCTTTTGAGGCATACAAATGGGAAAATTTTAATAAATAAACTGAATTTATTCATTAAATTTTTAAAAAATATATTTATTTCTCTAACTAATTTGCATTAATCTGTATTACGAAGAGTTAAAAAATAATTTCTTTCAAATTCGTTTAAAAGCTTTTCGAGAATAAACGACTAATCTAATTAGTAGCTCGCGAACTACGTCTTGAATAAGCTTACGTATTATTTGTTAAATTAATTATAAAAAAATAAATAAAAATGACGATTTTCTTTAAAAATTTGAAAAATTTAATTCTTTCTTCTTACTTTAATTAATCGAAATTAACGGAAATTTTATTAGATAATATTTTAAAGATGTAGTTTTATTACTATACATTTCAATCAGTAGTTCGCGATCTATCAGTTGAGAATTTAAAGATTTCTCGGTCTGTATCGCATTTATAATTAAAAAATGACGATAAATATTTAAATATAAGGAATTATAATTAAATTTTAATAAAATAGAAGTCATTAACTATTAAAAAAAAACTTGGTTAAAGAAGAAGAGAAGACGTGAAATTTAGGAAATGTCATTTCACGAGGATGCTGAAATATTACATTAATTCACCTTTACGCGTTTGTAACGATAGAAATACGACACTAATTATCTAAACTTAATTCCGAAATGGTTCGATTATGATAAGGAAATCTTTGAATTTAACAATCCATGAAATAAGTTTGAACAAGATAGAAAAATTTTTATTTATGGATTACAAATCGTGCTACTTCCCATCCAATAATTAATGGTCAGGTACAACGCGCTGTCAGAATATTAACTCGCTTGATTGTCCTCTACCTTAGCGTTAACAGATGGTTGTGTTGTTCTATTCTATTAATTATATCGTTGACTGGATGCGCCAAACATTTCATTTCCGTTTCACATCATTCGGTTATTGGTGATTTATCAGATGAGGTAACTCTATGCGACGTTACAAATTCTTGTAACACTTCTGCTACTCGCCCTCACTCTCAAAACTTACCAAAATTACTCTTAAATTATATATTATTATATTGTTTTCGTACCTCGAAACACGGTTTTATTAATTATCGAATTGTCTGTTAGTTTGTCTGTTTGTTATCCTTAATTTCTTGTTATTGAATATGCCTCTTAACTCGGCAAAAATTACTGTTAAAATATATATATATATATTAAACTGTATTGACACCCCCCCCAAAAAATGACTTTTTTAACTATCGAATTGTCTGTTAGTTTGTCTGTTTGTTATTCTTCACTTATTGAATATGCCAGCAAAAATTATTACTCTCAAATTAAATTATTACACTGTTTTAAAACCTCCTAAATAATTTTTTTTAATTATCATATTGCTTGTCAGTTTGTCTGTCTGTTATTCTGAATCTAAATGAAGTAGAAACGTGAATTTTTCAGATTAAGTTTTAATTATCGAGAGTTGTGCTGTATAATTTTATTGATAAATTCATGTTTAAATTTTCGTAGATAAATATTAAAAATGTATTTATTTAATTTATCATTTACATTAATAGTATCTTAATTGTGATGCTATTTGAATGTATTTAAAAGAAATAATTTTTCAACTTTATTTTAATTTTTAAGATAATAATAATAATAATATAAAATGGCTCCATTTTAACAAAACTAATTAATTTCTCTTTATATATTTCTTTCGATTATCCACATTTTAATTATAATTAATACTTTAAATTAATTACAAGATAAATTGGATGTGTTTATTTCTAATCTTGATAATTATTTGAAAAATTAATAAGGTTTAAAACATAATTAAATTTTTTGAAGTTTTTAAACTTTCACCATTCATCATAAAAAAGAAGAAGAGGAAGAAGAGGAAGAAGAAGAAGAAATTCTCAAGTAGGAGAGGAAAGGAGGAGGGAAAAAAATGCAATTTTTGTGCAGAAAGGAGCGGTTTTTCTAATTTTAATATCAAAAGTCATAAAGAGAGTTTGATTTTTAAGAAGAAGAAATTTTTTCTTATAATTATTTCTTCAAATTCTTAATTATAATGAGAGAAAAGAAAAGTATGAAGTGTGCCGGCTGCAGTACTTATCTTTTATGTTGAAAATCAATTATATTTTCTCATTCTAATTAGTTGAGAAAGTAAATACCTTCTCCTAATAAAAATCCCCATATATATATAATTGTTAGATGATCTGTTAGAAGAAGAATTGATTTTGATAGAAAACTTTTGCAGATTCGTGAGCCAAAATCGAATTATTTCCGCCATGTGGACAAACCTTTTGCCTTCGACTCCATTTTCTTCTCGCTTCATTCGACAATAAACAGTGGCACAGACACACTCATCACGTCTTGTCACAGGAACAAATACTAATGCATTTTATGTACTGCTGCTTGCACTCTTAATTCCCTATAATTATATAAAGATAATTAAGAAGAAATTTTAAATCGTTGCTTGAAAATTTAATTATTTATTTAAAATTTACAATATATATATATATATATATATTGTAAATTTTAAATATATTGTATATATACGTATGTCATAATCTTTTGACTTAAAATTATTCGAAAAATCAGAGATTCTCGCTTAAAAATGTGTGGGAAAAAAAATGTTAAAGGTCATTTGAACGTACTAAAAAATATGTAAAACAGTAAGGAAAGTAATTTGAATATTATTAAAAATAAGAAAAAGATGTTGAAGGTCATTTAAATATTAGCAAAAAAAGAAAAAATGGGTTAAAAAATCATTGGAATTGTACGAAAAATGGGAAGAAAAATATTAATGACCATTTGAAAATTGCTAAAAATAGATTTAAAAAGTATTTAAGGTCATTTAAATGTTTTAAAAAATGGGGAAAAAATGTGAAGTCCACTTAAACATTGTTAAAAAGTAAGTGTTGAAGGTCATTTAATTGTAGAAAAAAACTATTGATGAATATTCAACTTATATATATATATATATATTAAAAATTGCAGGAATATTTGATAAATCATTTTTAAAATGTAAAATGGAATTTTAATAAATTTAATTACAAAAAGAAAAATGTAATTCATATTAAACTACCTTTAATCACTTACTTAAATGCCGAGTCCCGTCCCTCACCATGGTGGCGCCCTAATTATGGGCCTTCAGAACCCACATTGAGTACTGAAAAAACGAAATGAAATTAAAATTTTAATTTAAAATATATGCTTCTCGACATTCGGCAAATTGCTTTTTATTCGTGTTGTTTTTTTGGCTATTTTCGCCCCGTGGGTAATATATTTTTAAATTAAAAATTTAGATTAAATTAAATTTTATTTTCATTAAATTTAAATATATTTAAGTAAAAGTTTTAAAATATTTTTTATATAATTTAAATAAATTAATAAATATAAAAATTACTCCCTTTTTCTACATTTTTTAATGTGTAAAAATCACATTTTTCTATCGTAAGAATGTTGAGATTGCCTTCATAATTAAGTAAAATGTTAAAATTATACAGAGTTTGGCCATTCAAGAACGATTGACCAAGATACTTATCTTCTTTGCATGTCTTTAATGAAAACTACCTTACTCTTAATTGATATGAACTGCATCAAAATCTTAATATTAGAATGTTCTGAATCACGAGATTAGTCGAGGGACAACTTAATCTCTTTCTCTCTTCTTCTCATGATGGCTGCAACCATCAAAAGGAGATGAATGATCAAGTGGAATTTTGTTTGGAACTTGGCTCCTTCACTACTTTACCAATTCATCAACAGTGGATAATGAAAATGACAAGTAGACATCATATCTTTCTGCTTTTTTTTATAACCTTTAATCTGTTTTAATAGGACTCCTTCTTAATAGGAAATTTTGTTTTTCTTTCTATACAATCGATACTTCTAGTGTTTATCTCGAAACTTTATCTTCCTCTGTAGTAATAAATTGAAAAAAATACGTTACGTGATGGCAACCATCTTTATAACTATATAATTTCTTCGAAATTTCTGTCTCGTGTGCAATTCATTTCCGAAAAATACGTTTGATCAATTTTGATACCGATACTAGAGGGCGCATTGAAATATTTTAAGGTATTTTAAAATTAATAACGCTAGAGGACGCTTTAATTTCTCTATAATTCGCCTCCATTTTTAAATTTACGCTAGAGGGCGCGCTAAAAATACTTCTTTTAACCGCCATTTTGTTTTCAAATGGTTATCCGTTTTATTGAATATGCGACTCAACTTTGATTCGCTGTATCAATATTAAAATATTGTTAATATTAATTTAAAAAATAATACTTTGCGGGGTATACTAATTTAAAAAAGAATTTTTCAAACTTTATAAATAAAATGACCATTTTAACGATAATAAATAATATGATATTATTTAAAAAAATTTTTATGCTGTTTTATAAGACTTAATCGCGCTTCGTACAGAATTGCGGCATCGCAACGCGAAACTAAAGCAACACCTGTATTACGAAGAAAAGCATGATACGCAGATACATATAAAGATAAAAAAGAATGTAAATCAATATAAACATATATATTGAGCACATAAGTTAGCTTTAAACAAAATTCCGAAGAGAAGGAAAAAATTTATAACGCGATATTGAAACTTTGAAGAATTTTTCTTTTATTATTTGATACGACTCGAATTCCTTTATGTTATTTTATTTAAGTAAGCATACATATATATATGTATATATATAAATAGATTTTCTGCTGAATAAACGCAATTTTGTTCTCCGAAGCATCTTTGCTATTGCATATTCTCCGAAGTGGTTTGGTTATAGCGAAAATTCACCCGAGGGTCTACGAAATAGTCAAAGCAAACAGTCGATTTACAACTGGATAGGGGATCGTCCATCACCCACACACAAAAGAACTTCCTGAAGAACATGTAAAACTTTTTATTCCAACATTTGACTTTGAACAGCCACAATCTCTTTAGGCTGCAAGAGAAGACATTCGGTCGAGCTTCGTAAATCGATGAAGAAAGACGGTCGAACAATCTGTGCAGTCGAAACACTTCGGATATCACCACCCGTTGTCTTTACCCAGTATTTACTCTGATAGACCTTGATCGATAGGATGCTCCTCTCTTTCTCTTTCTCTACACTAACTCCCAAACTAGGACGAGAAAATAGAAATTGCAAACGGTATAAAGAAGCCAGCGTATTTCTTATAACACCACCTGTCTCTGTCTCGTGAGATTTTGGGAAATATTCCGAGGATAAAGTTTTGCCCTTTTTTTAGTAAAAAGTTGATTGGCATGTGCGATTTTAGGACGAAGAAAGTTTCTGTCAAGTTGATGTCAAGCGCTGTATCTGTTGATGTCAATGTCGAAGATGTCTGTTGCAACTCCCACCTCAAACTTTATGTTGATCTACTTAAATGTAGTTTCTCATTTACAATTGTGATGATCTGGATTTCTCTGATACTAAATTGATTACTTGTTTGATGTCGAAACATTTATTAAACTGAAATTGAAGTGATAAATCCTTTTCAGTTACTTTCTTACAAACAAAGGAAATTAATAGATTTCATAGTGGAGTACTCGTCATTCAAAATGTTTAAATTCTTTAATTTTGTTAATTAGAAATTTCTGAATTTGATGATAATTCTAACATTGAAATAATTCGAAATAAATTAAGTCAAACTTTTGTGAAACTATAAACTTTTCTAGATTCTCTAAACAATTTCGTAAGTCTCGAAATCAAGTTTACTGTATTTATCTAAATTTAAGCATGTAGAATACTTAGAAAATTAATTTTATAGAGTAAACAACTAGGTTCTATTGTTTAGTTAATTATTTAAGTGCTTAGTAAGTAGAGGATAAAAGAACGAATGTTTTCTTTATGATGCTCTCACCTTCATCTTTTCACTTCTTGAATAGATTTGACAGAGTACAGTGTATTATACGACATGCTGACTATTATCTAGCTCATTAACGATCCCATTTCCAAAACTAAACATTTATGTTTGAAGAAAGCAAACTTTCCATTGTTTAAACCGAAAGAAACCAAGATTCTTCATGCAGTTCATCAACTAGTAAAAGTTTTAATTAACCCTAAAACAAATAGAAATTTTTGCTTTTGTTTTCTCATTTACAAATAATTAAATTTTCGAAAATAAACTTGAGTTGTTCGTGTTTTATAATTTTAATCTCCTATTTTTCTCGATTTTTTTATTTTTTTTATTTTTAATTCTTTATAATGATTACTGCTAATCTAAAGGAACAATCTCCTCCTTTAAAGGATCACGCAGCTGCGTGACAAAAGGTATCCTCTTATCTCAACAATTCACTTCTGAGTAGCAATCGTTGGAGACTTAGATGCTTTGAATCGTAGACAAGTGATGGCTTGGCTTCGTTCTAGCACAAGTAGCATCGGATCGATGACTCTTTCTTGATTTCATCTTCATCCAAACGTCTAATATTGACGGCTGCAGTTTTTATACGCCTCCTGAGAATCGATATGACAATATCGAAAAGAAATTCTAATCTGGAGTGATTAATTTAATATATTCCGAGTAATATAAAGGATATGTAAGTTCACCGGTACTTACATGGTTCATTTTTTGATGAAATATTCTTGTTAGTTGAGAGAAAATTTGTATGAATTTTACGGAGGATCCAAATGAGTTTTTTGTGGTCTTTACTTAAATTGCATCTATAATAGTTGCAGTGCCAATAAATGTACGATGCTGTAATATATATTACCATTCATTTATTAGATTTATTATAAAAAATATTAAATTTTTATATATTCCAGGAGCATTTTTGCGGAGGTTAGCGTGCCACAGATTGGGAAACTTATGATATATCCATGAAAGTCAAGCATTTCTATCGAACGCAGAAAAACTATTTGGATAAATAAATAAATTGTAAACACTAATGGGCGAATATATTTAAAGTTATACATAATAATATATAAAGTTTTATAACTAAAAAAACATGTTTATTATCATTCCAATATTTAAAATAATTTATTAAAATCAATGAAAACAATTCCAATCGAAAATTCCATCATAAATATATCTTTTTAATGAATTTAATTTTCACTTTACTCCACAATCAATGAAGCAACTTTAGCAGAATTTACTACTATAATAACTTCTGCTTGATAGCAATATAGAACAAACAGTTTGTACCATCGTTAAAATAACTTTTCGTCCACTTTTATGAAGGTACAAACACTTAACCAAAGAGGTAAAAGTAAAATAATTCAATAGCAAAATACAAGATTCAACATAAATACGTAATATATGTCGAATTAATTATAAAAATTACAAGATGTTAAAGATATAAAAATTCTTATTTTCAAAAGACGAATCGTTCATTCATATAAGCTATATTTTAAATCGTAAAATCATTGTTATGCTAATTAATCCACGTGTATAAAAGTAGAAAATTCACATTTCGAGTGATTAAAACGTGTAATAAAATATACAAATTTGTTAAGGTTGGTAAATTGAGTCAGAATCCACGTCGAAATTCAAAAAAATTTTAAAAATTACTCAATCATCATCACGTCAAGAAAGAAATAAATCCAAACAGAGTATGACATATATATTTTTTTTTACCTTACAAGTTTAAGAAAGATCAATAACCGAACAAATGTTTTTCGAGTAGATTTCGTTAGTAAAGTAAAATGATGGATGATGGATGTATATAACTGATGCTAAGTAGTTTGACTTTTTGTGGGTTAAAAGTTACGATTTTCAGCTTCAATGCTTATACTTTATTGATGAATAAGAAATTCGAAAGTAATGAAAATATTTTTAGGAAAAAAAAAAAATCTAAATTTCATAGTAAAAATGAGAGTGCAGTTTTATGAGATTTACATTAAGCTTCGGTATATATATATATATACTTTACTGATATTGTTATTGTTGTGATTCGATCGATATTTCGCATTTCGAGCTGCATGAGTTACTGTTATAGATTTATCGAATGAACAAACTGTAGATCCAATCAGATCAAGAAGAACCTTCTTTGACAAATGTATGTTATATAGTAGCCTCAAGAAACTATCTTATTAATGCTACATACGCTACCAAGAATATATTACTTCTTAAAGTAAGGATTTTCTAAAGTAAAATAGCATTTATTCATGTTGAATATATACTTTTATACATATTACAGCTTGTATATTTATATACATATATATAAACATAAAGAATATATTCATTTTATAAATATTTTAATAACTTATCTGGTTACTAGTCAAAAAAATCCTATTTTCAAATGCATGGAAAGATGTCAAGAAATTTGATTAATAGTTATTTTTTTTCTCCCTGAAAATGAAAAGAATTCTTAGATTTTGGGTATAAGTGACTAATGAAGGTAATTTAATTTGTAAAAATATTCAATTTATTTATATAAATATTTTTAATTTTCCGCTTTTCATCTTCATCTGATCGTAAATCTGAATGGAGTTAATAATGAAGTTAGTATTTGAAAATGGTTGTCGTTTATTTTAAAATCATTTCGACAAAATAAAGTATATATGTCTAGAAAACCAATTATAAAAATGGATCAAGATATCTTTCATTTTCTTCTATTCTTTTACAAGTTGTAACATTGATTATTTTCGTCTGGATATTCTTTAAAGTTAGCATTGTTGACACAGACAGATGACTCTCTTACGTAGTAACTGTAAAGGAAAAATTAAACGACGAATGTTTATGATTTGTAACAAATTTTACCCTTTAATTATCGAAGAGATGAGAAATTTCTTTCATTTCCACCACTCGATAGATGCCAAGCAACCAATTAAACATCTAGTATTACTACAGACTCTTTAAAGGGTGAAAAGAGAAGGGTGACGTTAATTGAAAGAGGCAAGAATATGGTTAAAGGGCAGAAATGTTTGGTAATAACCTGAACCAGATTACTTTCACCTTGCTTTCCCTTATGAAGACCCAACCCATTACTCATGTTTGACGAGCATTAAGCTGCTTCGACACCATTCAATATGGACACCCCTTTTTTGATATATACGTCTACTCAGAACGTGTGCTTTCGTTTTTTTGGGTTTTTCGATGCCTTACTGAATGTGATAAACGTTTTCAGGTTATTGACGTCGTTGACCATGTCGTTGACACTTGGACAGATGGTCTGACTTTGTTCTGTTGGAGCTGTATCTCGTCAATCTTTCCTTAAATCTTTATTGCGACGTTCGATTGTTTGATCGCACACTGGGAGCATCGAAATGAGTGATTGTTCTGGGATTCCTTCCTCTAATTACAATGGTGGAACCGGGCTTCAATGCTCCACTAAACTTATCTATAGGTCCAGAGGACCTGTAGAATGTAATATACGTTCTCTTAATTACTGAAGCTAGTGAGTTTCCTCTTCTACAATTACTTATTTAAATATATACACACATTTAGTTTATATACAAATGTAGCGTTTATATAAATCTTATTAAATTACTCGTAAAATATGGTTAATTTTTATTATAAATTCTATAAAAACTGGATTAAAAATAATTATTTTGTTTCTTAAACACTTTTCTCAATGCCGAAATACATAAAATCGTTCGTAATTTGTCACATAAATAAGAATGAAATAACAATTATTTCGTGAAATTTATGAAAGAAAACTGAAGAAATTTTGCACTTATAATTAATACGATTTAATTTATAATTGTTATTATAATTAATTTAGTTATATTCAATTCACTACTATAGAGGATTATAAACTGAGTTATATAGTCTATAATTTGTAATATTGTTTAATTCGATTAAAATTTATTATTCATTAGACTTTTAAAAAAAATAGAGGAAAATTATTATAGCAAATTGTCATAAAATATCAAAAGAATAATAATAAAATTTATTTTAGAATGATTTAGTTTAATTAATAACCATTACTACTATTATTCTTGTGTATGGTTTGTTACCAGTGATAAATTATATATAATCTTGTAATTTGTATTCCAGAAGTACGATTTCATAAACAATAGTACATAAAATACATTAAATCAGTTCTCCAATAATTGAAAAAAAAGAAAATTAATCATATATGTCAACACTGATTTGGTCCAGATCAGATAGAGAAGATTGGGCAATACAAGTAAGTAGTAGAAACAAATTGTTTTTAGCTGCTGGGAAAAAAAGAAAAAAACATAAAAAAAACACAAAAAAATCAGTTTTATTGGGATTCGTGGCCGCAAGGTAAGTTGCATAAAGTTGAACGAATTGTTTGTTAGAAGTTTTTTGAGGGTACTTTGTGTTGGATATCAGAAACCCTCCTTCTAAAAACCAGCTTAAAGTATAATATTTTACAAATAAGAGAGAAGAAAAAAAAGCAATATCTTGTATCGTTTCATAAGCTCCAATTAATATTTTCTGTCAAGAAAATCCTTTATTAGATTAATGTATAATTAGAGTAAGACACGGTATCTGTTGTTTGTGAATTAAAGATAGGCTAAATCAATTAACTATAAAGTTATACTAATTAAATTCAAAGTAAATCTCATAACTGATTAGCAAATTTATCGGATAAAATGTCTTGTAACATAATCTGGGAAGGATAATATTGATCCAGAAGTTTATATTCTCTGTTGCATTTCAATCATTGTGAACAGAAAGTATTAAATCTTATGTGGAAATTATCATATTTAAGACTGATTTAACAGCTACTGAATAAAGTTTATTTTCGTTTTATAATGAATAGAGACTAGAGATATTATTTTTATGATACCGAAAGTACTTTAGAGTTTAGACACTAATTTTTATTTAAACCACTAATTAATATAGTTAATTGGAAGATTATACAGCAATTGAGTTTTATAAAGATAAGTGGTTCTCTATTCTATATATTAGATATAAAATTTAAAAACTTTTGTGATGATTGGCTGGCGATATAGACGCCTTGATGATGATTGGTTACAGAAACGCTTATTTTAAATTACGTCTGTTTCTTCGACCAATCATCGTTAAGATTGTTTAAATGTAACTTAATAATAAACGAAGGACTGCCTATATTCTTAATAACTATTTAATTAATTTTTTTCATTAAAACCGTTGAATATTAAGTAAAACTTACTCGAATATTATTTAATAATTTTATTTAATTTTTTTAATAACCATTACAGTAATAATAAAATATCTTTAATTAAAAACTACATATCTTAATTTTTTTTAAATTAAATTCATGAGTTATATGTTAGATATAATCCATTCAGATTTATGAACCAGAATGGCATAGTTAATTTTTTATCAAAAATTTTTATTGCCTCCTACAAAACTCTGATGTTTTTCCTAAAATAAAATATATTATATACAAGTTAGAAATTTTTTAAAAATAATAAGAAACAAACACGAAAGTTTTATTATTATTTTTTTATTCAAAGAAGAGAAAGTTTATATGTTAGGGTAATATATTTTCTTGGATTTTATAACTCATATCTTAAGGTTTAGTTTGTTTCAAGAGTTGTAATCTTCATCACGAAAGAGAAATAAGTTCTTAGGAATTTAAAGAATTCATAAGGAAAATGTTTTTAATAATATTTCACCCAACAACTCGAGTAATTCGGATTTCCTGACTCTTACTACATTTATAAAAGGTCTAGATGAAAAATTTGAAGTCAAAGTATGTAGTTGTATGTAAACTCAGTAAGGGAGATTCTAAAAATTTAGGTGTATAAGAAAATGTTTGTCGTTAAAAAACCAATTTTTCTTAAAGTATATAATAATAATAATATTTTTTTTATCAAGAATAAGAATTGATTTTAATGGAATTTTTGGATTTGTATGTAAATTTTTCGAAGTTAGATCAATTTTAAGTATTTTTCAACAATTTTAAAGTTAAAAAACGAATAAAATATCTAAATTTCTTTTACTAATTGAGTAATTTTTTGGTTTAATTCTAAAATGTTCATTATCTGAAAGCCTGTGATATACTTATAATCTCTACTAAATCTTCTAATTAGCGATTTCCCATAAAAAATTTTATGAATAAAAACTTTCTAAACTCGGTTTACGTTGTAAAATTTTTAATTATATAAATTAAATTTTATCAATTAACATAAAAAAATTCTAGCGCATAAATTTTCATAAATTATTCGTAATAATGCATAATAATTATGTTTAATTTCTTACTTAATTAACGTAATAAACAACAGAGATAAGGTTAATAAAAGCAATTTTTAAGAAAATTGATAGATTTTTCTTAACATTTAAAAAAAGAAAAAAAATTTAAATTGGTGCTTAGACTTTTCTAAACTTTGTTTTCTGCAGGAAACCACATGGCAAATGACAATGACCTGTCAAAGTTTTTAAGCGGCATTATACACGTGACATCATTCAGATATCGATTGTGAGTGGGCTGACAGGGCGACAGACGGATCAATAGTGAAAACTGTCATCTAACTTCTTCTTTCTGAAAAATATCCGCGTAAATCTCCTGCTGTTAGAACAGTGTCTCTCCGTAACACAATATGGCCAGTAAATGTTAAATAAAGCGGGAAAATCTACTGATTTTTCGATATTCGATAGAAAGAAAACCCACCCATTTAAGGAAAAAAACTGGTTGACAATTTTACGTTTCCTTCCTTCCTTTCACTAAAATTTACAGTAAAAGAAGATCTGAAGGATTTACTTCTCTTCATAAATCAATGGAGAAGGATAGGAAAAAAAATAATTAATTTCCTTAAATTCTAGATAAATATATATGTAATTTTCGAAAATAAAATGATAGATTTTTAATTAAATTTTTAAAAAAATTTTGTAAAAATACATATCGACGGTTCTCAGTAATATACGCAAGATATGAATCGAAATATATTTTAAAATATGATTGTTGCGTAGATCGTTTACTTAACCGTGATTGGTTAACTAAATTTTTAAATCAGCGAATGTAGATATAATCGTTTCTGTGACAATTTATGTAGATAAAAAGGTGAAAATTGAGTAGCCTATGTATCTATATGAAAAAAATTCACACTAAGACGTACAGGTCTATCAATTGTTTATTTTTGTACAAAAGACCGGATTTGTTTAATGCTACAAAACATCAAATAACGCGTTCTTATTAGGTTTTTTTGGACAAATCACATATACCGACACTCGGAAGGGAAACGATAACATCTTCTACCGTCCTCAGTCATCAGAGGTCGTTGCTTGGCAGATCACAGGGGGGTCTGAAAGAATGGAACAGTGAAACATCATTATTTACGTTTTTCAAAGACTAAAAGACGATTAATTATAATTTATTAATTAATCAAATAATTAATGTGTAACTTAACCTAGTGTAATAATAATTAAAAATTACGATAATTTGTTATTTTTTAAGCTTTGTATAAGTGAAATTTTTTCTGTGATACCATTCGCTCATTCTTTTTTTTTTTTTTTACTTATTCAGACAATCTTCGAACAGACAAATTTGACAGATAAAATAAATAAAATATTTCATTCTTCTCGCTCTATAATTCTTTTAGTTTTCAAAGACTTGTAGCCAGACGTACAGACGAACAAACTGGCGGATGAATAAATCAAATGAGAAAATATATTTATATATGTATATATTCTTTTCACTACATTTTTAAATTAAAATAAAACACTTAAAGTAACTGATAAATTTTTTTAATAAAAATTATAACAAAAAGTAGCATTTTAAACAGGATATTTTCTTTTCTAACCATTTATTGTTATCCTATTTTAGAAAAAAATTTCAAAGCTGTCAAAATTTAAAAGAAGCTTAAAATATCAAAATTCACTTCTAAAACTTAATAATGTAATACAAAAAAAAAAGGTACATTTGAAGGAATTTCTCGACTAGAATCGATTTTGTCACCAGTTTCATGACATCAAAGATCGTACTCGATACGTAAAGCAGTCGATAAGCTTATCGAGAACTAACACACATTTTTTTATTTTATTTTTTGTCACTTTTGTAGAGTTTATTTTCGATTATTTATTAATATTTAACAATCTTTACAATTTAATTTTCATTTAAAAAAAAAACTTATATGTCTATATTCAAGTTTTAAATAATTAATTGGCAAGTAATTTGTATGTATATCTTTCAAACAATTGTTACTACACGAGTTTAGCTGCTTCAAAATGAATTTAGACAGTGGTTGTTTTTTTTTACTTTGTTTAAACTTTAACTGAGAGTTTTCTCGTTAAGAGTAATTCCTTGTTAGAACATAGGTTGACACTCAAGCACAAAGAACAAAAACTAGGAAAAAAATCAAGATGTGATAAGAAAGAGAATGAAATAATACTGTTATTTCTTTCTAACAAATACAGCTATAGATTATACATGTCTGACTTACTCTACAACAAAAAACATATATATATATATATATATATATACGTATTTTTTTTTTTTTTTGTTGCAGAACTCCTTGCAGCAAGTAACACCCCTTACTACTTAATCCTTAATGCAGTTGTTCAGCTCCAAGTTTTATGCATCTAAGAATTTTTAGTGTTTTCATACTAAAAATTCTTTCATGCGTATTTATTGCCTTACTATTCGAATATTTTTCCGTATATATATATTATAAATAAACACATATATTGTATTTTTTTAAATCAAATTTAAAAATAAAACACTTAACTAAAAGCTCTGATGTTTTTTACTTTTATAAATTTTAAATTAATTAAGTTGCATTTATTTTGGAAACACTTATAAATATTTTAAATAAAAATATAATTAGATCTCTATTTAAATTTACTTTAAAATATATTGTATAATTATTTAAGAGAATTGGATTGTAAAATTTGATTTTTTTAAATCTTATTTTACAATCCAATTTTCTTAAATATTTTAAAATTAATAATTTAAAAAAAAAGTTTAGAAAATAGAATATATCTGTTATAATATTTAAAAAAATTTAAAGCTTCTAATTAATTTTATATAAATAAATAAAAATAGTTTAGAAGAAAGATGAAAATAATAATATTCTAAAAATTTTGTTTTTGTTTCTCTTATAAAATTTTCAAGTTAAATTTTTTCTTAAAATAAATAAGAAATTTTTGATTTTTATTTTATTTACATTAAGCAAAAATAAGTATTTTACTTTAATTAATAAATAGAATCATCTTTTAATAATGGCCGTTGTACAGAGGCTTGACTGTATAAGAATATTTTTAATATAAATATTATTTTAAATTATTATTAATTATACAATAATTCAATTACCATAATTTCAATTAGTAGACAAATAATTATCAATTAAAAGTAAGATTATTTAACTATCAAAATAATTAAAGTTTCTAATTACCTATTAAAAATATTAAACTTTATAAATCTTTAAAAGTTATATGCATCTAAATTTTTAATATTTTTTAAATTAAAAAAGAGAGATTTATGCTGAAAAAAGCACTAATTATTTCAATTTTAAGTATAAAAATTAACATAGTTTGTAATTAAAATTTCATTTTTCTCTTTACCTATAATTTTTTAAATATAAATTTAATGGTATCATTTATATATTTAATATACAAAACAAAAAACATTGAAAACTTATTATTATTCTTTTTATTTAATAATAATTTAAATATAGGTAATGTAACTTAACCATTGATCTATCTTATTAAATTGTTAAATATACCATAAATGTATAATTTACTAGTAAATTTTTAGTAACAGATGTTAAGTTTGATCATGCAAATAAATAGAAATATTCCATTTTTAGATGCAGTCAATACGATATTTTTTGGATATTTTTAAGAATTAAGCTATGTATTTTTAGAAATTATTTAAAGAATTTTTATGTAGATAATAGAGATCAGAATTTATTAAAGAAGAATGAAAAATTCTCTTGGAAATAATTGTTTTTTTTTTTTAATTTAAATTTTTTCGTAATATTTTGTAATGCTAAAATACTTTAGTATAAATGATGAGTCATTTTTTAAGCAAAAAAATAATCTTGTTACATTAACACGCTTCCATACTTCGTTGTGCATTAATGGAAAATAATACCAAAGAATAATTTTCCTGTTGAGAAATTAAGAGACATTTAACTTGAGCGTGAAAGAATTCTTTTCAATTAAAATTTATTTAATGCTTCATTAGACATAATAAAAATAATAATGAAATTCAAAAAAAATATTTAAAAAATATCGCTTCAAAACTATAGGTTTACGACTTTCATACAGAAACTTATCAATCATTCGTACAGATCATGTAATTTACAACCTCTTTTAAACGAGTTTTAAAATAATTAAAATTAAATTTAATGTAGTAAAATTTTAATAAAAGATTGCAATTATAATTTTCATTAATCTGAAGATTCGTATTAAACAGATTGACTCAATAACAAAGTTCATAAAAGTACAGTCTTTGATAATTAAAACAGTAGTTATATAAATTAATGTAACTTTTATGAAAAATATCTTTTAATTAAAAAAAATAACGAATTTATGTTATTTAAATATGTTAAAAATGTATTATTTTATAAGGAATTTAATTATATATTGTTATTCAGAAAGGAAATAACTAAGATGTAAATAGAGAAAAACTTGTGTAAGCCGGACTCGTACGATACCGAATATTTTTTAGAAGGTTTCCGTTTTAAAGAGGTTTTTAACAAAGATAATCGCTGCATTTCTAAGAATTTTTCTTTTTTAGGCAAGTTTCCGTTTTATCGAGGTTCCGTTTTGGACAGGTTTTACTGTATACATGTTTATATATCTTTATATAGCATTTTTATACTAACACATTTAATAATCTAATATTAATTATATAGAATTCTAGAGTAGAAAATTATTAACAAAACTAATGTAATAATTTCTTAAATATGAAACAAAAAAAGTAAAAATATTATATTTTTAGTTTCTGTGTTGTTTAAATAATTATGTTACTGTATATTAACTGAAGAAATATTTAAATTGATATGTATCTCACAAATGACTAAAAACTATTATTTCTAAATAATCTTAAAATAGTTTCTAATCTAATTTTACTTTTTTTAAAAAAAATTAAAGAAATATCTACAAATATTCTAAAAAAATCAACAAATTTTAATTTCTGTACTTTTATTATTTAATTATTTTTCTCTCAAGAGATTTTATTTTCTGGAATTAATACAAGAGTCAAATATTGATTTTTCCAATTAACTAATCTGTACAATTTATCTGTTTTTTAAAAATTTAATTCAATTACTAACTTAACCAATAATCGAATTTTTATATTGTATATTAGATATACAATTAAGATAAAACCTGTATAAACCGGAATCGTACGGTTTGGTAGATTTCAGTTTTGAACATGTTCTTTTTTAACATAGAAAATAATTCCGTTCCAGACAGGTTTTTTTCCTTTTTTTATTTAGGTTCCGTTTTAGACAGGTTTCTACTGTAAATAAATGCTAAAGATTAAAATTTTTACATCCTTTCTGTATATGTTTATGTCAGTAATCAGTAATTACAGGAAAATAATAAAAATGTTTAACGATTTTAACCTCTGTAAACGATATATTGACGTTACAATGTTAAAATTTCTTATTCAGTAGCCATCAGTAGTCTAAAAATGGAAAACTTTGAAGACATTAACTAAGAAAAAAAAAATTATCAGAAGCAACGTCATTCATATAAAACACCTTTCTATGATGTAAAACTTTAAAAATTGGTTTTCGTATATTGTTCAGAGTTAGTCTCAAAGCAATTTGTGATCGAAATAAAAAAGAAAAAAAAGGAGAAGTAACACAGTAGCATTGAGATGATGGTCTGGAAAGTCAACGACATCAACTTCACTGATGAAAAATTTATAAAGTGCCAAGCGACTATAAAATTCAGGAGCTTTCAAAAGGTCGAAGTTTTCTCACCCCTGACATAATGCAAAGTCACATGCTCTTAAAGTAAAGTTTTGCTTTTGTCATACCCTCTTCGGAACATATATTAAAAATAAGGACTAATTAAGTAAAGATATTAAAAGAAAAACACACGACCGTGATTTAATAGACAGTATCTTCAACATGGGGATTCGCTTGTGATAGTTATTATCAAACTTTACTACTTTATGCTCATTAAAGCTTTGGATTAATACGATGAAAATTTAAATAGTAAAATTCAGAAATATTTCATTTATTTGAAATATTACCGACTTAAAGTTTGCCTCTTTAAAGTTTGCCAATAATCCAATTGAAATATTGTTAACAAGAATAAGTCTGAAACGAAACTATTGCAACTAATATTAAGAGCCCACTTGTTAATTTAAATAATGCTAGTAAGTGAACTGGTTTATACGTAACCCGGATTTACTTCCAAATCAATGGTTTACATTGAATTAACTGGAATCGAATCCGGCTTAAATCAATGGAAGCTGTACAACTGATGCTTTAATCAATAAGCTATTCATTATTCACATCAAATTTCCAGTCGTTGAAAAGTACAGAAATTTTATTTAAAAAAAAAAAACTTTACGAGAAAATATTAAAAATTAAAGAAGAAATGTTTAAGTTGATGCAGAATGAAATTTTAATGATTTTCATTATTAATTCAAACCTTAGAATCATGATAAACTGTAAAATTCCAACAAGAAATGTCACCTATATAATTAGAAGGAAAAATAACGTATTATAAATGTATATGAAAAAAAAACATAATAATAGTAGGATCAAGATAGAAAAACACAAATTTTATAGAGACTTTAGCAAAGAATCCAATTTTAGACACTCAAAGAATATCTCAAAATTGAATTGGATATTTCGGAATTTAAAGAGAAAATATATATATGATGTTTTTGGAATTCAAAATCGATTTGAAAATATTTTAGATTAAGTCTTTTTTTTTAGAAGTTATTAAAAATAAACTATGTACAGAAAATTTAAAGAAATATATTTATTTTATTTTTAAAAAATACAGTGCAAAGTCTTGTTTTAAAATCGAGAATTTTTGAAAAATAATTTTTTTTTTTAACCTTTCATCTTGTTTCGAAGCTAAATTTAGTCAAATGACAAAAGAATTTGTCAAACGTTACCTGACAAGTATATTTGTGTCGATGCCGCTTTAATTATCGCTGATAACACGATAGTAGGTAGGTGTAAACGTTAATAATTGTTAAAGAAATAAAAATCGATGGTAGAAGTAAATGATAATTTAAGAATTTTTTTAAATTTATTTTTTTTTCTCTCTTAAAGAATTCTCAATACTTGGGTGATAAAATCATTCATCATCGTGCTTGAAAGAGGTGTGTCATGCGCTGATAATGCATTGTGCCTGTCTCTGCCTCCTGGCCATTTAATGCATCATTTGCTTGAGTTTTTAAATTAAATCATCGTTGTTTAGTCGTGTAGTATTTTAATATTCCACCTTTTGTACGATTAAATGTACTTTATGTTAAGCGTGTTAACTTCTTAATCACTTTTGTGTTACCTGAGTTTTATACTCGGTAATTTCGGCTTTTAATTTCGTTTTTATTTCAGTTTTCATTATATTTTTGGCATTTTAATGATTTCGTTATTATCCCATGCTTTGTATCTTTTTCGGTAATTTACGCATAATTTTTCTTAACGCTAAAATAAAAATTTAAATCGAGCGTAATATGTGTTCCTAAAGTACAGCGCCTTTGATAGATTTTTAAATTATTATATAAATGTTTAGACTTAATATCTAAATATATTAGCCTATAATGTCAAAATTCTAAGAGAAGTCCATTTAAAAAATTTTATAAATATGAAAGAATAAAAATTTTTCAGCCGTAGCTGCGTTCAAGTTTCCAGAACAATTTTTTCCCCCAGGTGGCGTTGAAACCATTTCAATTTCGGATATCTATGATTTTAAGAATTTTTTTTTAATATTGTCAGCGCCACCTAAATTTTTAATCTCAATTTAAATATACTTATTATTTTTTTATTTATTTATCTAAATACTGACTTATATAATCCTAGCGGGCATATTTCATGGATTATATAGGATGCAAGTAATTTTTTCCATCAAAACCGAGCTAAATTAATTGTTAAACAGTTATATATATATATATATAAATTGCCTTCATTATTATATCTTTACTTTCGTAATTATCTTACAAAATAGTAAAATCCGTATAAGTTATGAAATAACTAAATCTAATATATTCTAAACGTAAAATTTCTTATTGTTTTTCTATCATGTGAGAAACTATTTTTAGATTCGAAAAATGAACAGGTATATATTTTTGAAATTTGATCACGTGTAATTGAAAATTTAACGGGAAAGAAAATTATTCGAAATTTGAAATTTCAATAGTCTATCCTATATATTGAATGGTAGAATTTTCTAAACTATTAGGATTCGGTGTTCCAATACGGGGGTTTATGCTGTATTAAATCGAATTTTGCTGAATTCAATCTTTCCGGACGTGGCACGGAATTCAAATATACTTCAATAAATCTATCCAAATGCCTGATTTAGCTATTTTTTTTCCTATTGATATCATAGATAAATTTATTTTATTCTTTCCTATGCAAACTCAGCCGGTTTCAAGCAAAGATTCTATAATTAGGCTATTTAGATCAATTTATATAGGGATTTATACGATGCTCAACCAAATTGGTCAATAAATTTTTATACGAATCTTTATCCGAAAGATTTCATTTCACAATTCAAACCATTTTATCAATAAATTAATTTAATGATATTTTTTAATATAATTAATATTATTATGTGGATTTCCCTTTCACGAAAACAGAACATTAGATTTTTTTTTTTAAATAGCCGATATATTATATTTTATTTTCGTGATCTCATAAAAGAATAAATAATTATAAACAATCAACTCTTAAAAAATAAAAGAAAATTCACGAATAAAGCAAAAATGTTTAAACCCACAAGAAATTTGGACTACTGATTAACTAAAAGAAAAGAGTATAAGAGATAATAAAGAAACACAAATTATAATTAATCATTGTAAGATAGCTTCTCTAAGATGGAGACTGTCTTTATGACTGATTAGCTGTTTTCTATTCATTATTCTTGTCTTATCACATTTATAAGTTATTCATAATAATTAATTTGTATGTCATCTTTCATAGAATGACTAAGTATGATAAAGTATGCTAATAGTTAAAATGTAGCGAAATAAGAAGGAAAAAAAAACTTTAAGATGGCGCTTCGAGCGAAATTCATATTTTCAGAGCTATTTTCTTAGGTGGCGTAGTGATCGTACGGTTTGATTAGTAAAAGTTAATTACGTTCACAACGTTCATAATTAGAGAAATTTATTTGATTTATGGCTAATTATTTATTTAATTTCCGAAATGAATAGGAATTTTTAAAATGTTTTAAATCAATAAAATTCTTCTAGAACTTTTTTATTATTATTATTTTAGAGCAAGATATCTAACTCGATCCTTAGTGAAAATCTTCTTATACCCATCCATAGATATATCCATAGAATATGATTTATTAGGAAATAAAGTGCAAATAATTCTATTAAAGGAAGAAACTAAGTGGATAAGTTTCAAAAATGAAAAGCTTTGTCAATTTTATAGATCTCGAGAAAGAAAGATATCTTTTGCCATATTTCTGACATGTTATATATCTACCATTCCATTTCAGCTTTAGCTTAGTGGATCGAGAAATATCCACCGATGTTTCATGAGCTGTTATGAGTGCATTGATTTTTATAGCTTCCTATATAAGTTTATGGAGTGAATTCAGGTATAGTATTTCTCGGATAGAATTCAATCTTTTATATTATAATAAAAATATTATAATATTGTTTTTTTTATTAAAATTTGTTTCGACATGAATTTAATTAATTTAGAATTGTCTTCATTATACTTTAATGATTATTTAATGTTTTAATGGAATTTAATGGAAAAATTTCAAATTTTTTCTTTACGATTCTTTCATATCCTAGATTTTTCGATTTCAGATAAACAAATCCTTAGATATAGAATTTTTCTGTTTGCAAGTGATTTGTTTCACCTTGTGTTTCATCTCCACACCTTCAAAACTTTCTCTTAAACTCTATATATATATATATATGCACTTTTATTAAAATCTTTCAAGAAAGTATTTGATTTTCTCACCTGTTTTCCTCGTGAAATTGAATCAAACTGTTCCCACGTCATGTTGCCACGGCACACACATGTTCAGACACATCTGTAGCATACAGAGGGAAGCAACACAAACCGGGTCTCCTGTCAAATGATTATAGGAGACTCGAATAAAACGAAAAGTAATATTGTCCTTTATTATTGCAAGTTTTGGACGCCGATTTTTTCTATACAAAATTACTCCTTTATGTAGGAGTTGTATGGCACCCGTCGTTGTGTCCAGCACACAGATAGTAGTCCGATCATGGTGCCACGTGAACAGATCGTGCACAGTATCACGAGTATACGCCCTCCGAGGACTGGATCGAAAAGTGACGGTAAGAGATGTACTCCTGAGGGACGTCGTTCTTCACGGGTCTTCTCCTTCTTCGAAATTTCAAGGCTGTTAGGAGGATAGAGAGTGTAAGAACCAAAGCAGCGCTGACACTGCTTCCTAAAATAATGCCTAGAGTGGAAAGGGTGATTTTAGTCTTGTCTGTTTTTGCAAGTGTTCTGATTTGCAGGCATTTCCGATTCGTGGTATTAGTGTCAGATTGAGGTTTATCGTGATGCGTTACGTATGGAGTTGGCTTTGTCAGAGCTCGAAGATATTTACCAGTAGCTGTCACACACACTGTGTACCAAGTTTCCGGTTCCAATCCTTGAATTTCGTATCTTCTATGATCCGCTTTCAGAGCATGACTTATGGGCACACTGTTTGTAGATGTTACGTGGTAAGTGAGAACAAATCCACCTATCAACGTACCGTTTTGTATTTCCCAATCTACCGTCATCCTTTCGTGGTCCAGTCTCTGAATTTGGAGATCAGAAACAAGAGGGGCTGGACAGAAATCCACTGGATGTATGGTTAACAAGGTGACATCTCTTAGTTTTATGGGACGATGACAAACAAGTTCGACGGATTCGTCAGAGGATGTGATTAGTCTTAAATGATCTTGAAGCCATTCCCATAGACCCAACATTCGACAGTTGCAATTCAGGGGATTTCCTAAAAAGTAAAAACAGGATTGTTTATACATAAACGTTTCAATGAAAAAAAAAATTAAGATAAATTTATTTACATCTAATAAAATGATAAATTGTAAAAAGTTTTCAAAACTTTTTTTTAAATTTATTTTTTGCAGAAAAACTGCCTCTAACAAAATTACGATCGCCAGCAGCTTTGCTCGAAATTAAATTGTGTTTGGCACACTAACTTAAAAAAATCCGCCATTTTTGTTATTATTTTTGTTTTTTTTATTATTATATTATTTAAACATGTCAGACAAACGCTTTAATGGTAGCGCTCTTCTATTTATTAAAAGATATATTTCAAACAGTTTTTTTATAATTAAAATTATTATATATATAATATTTATATTTAATTTTAGATTTGTGTTATGAGTAGTTGAAATTTTAAATAAATTTACGAATAAAATAGGTAATATCTTGAAAACTATTTTAATAGTAAGCAATTTTTATTGAAAACAAAGAAAATTATTTTAAATTATGATAATTCAAATTTTTCTTAATATTTTTTGAAAATTCTGTATAAATGCCAAAGAATTTTTTTTAACAAAAAATTCATTCTTAGCTCTAAAATTAAATTGAAAATGTAATCTCGGTCTCGAAACGACTTTCGAGATATTCATTGGACACGTACTGACAAATGGACAGACGAAATAGTGATACAATTTTTTAAAAGGTGTGATTTATTTTAAGGAATATATTGCAAAATTAAATTCGATTTGGAAACGTGACAAAATTCTTCAGGGGATAATTCGTGATTTAGAATTCTTTTAATTCAACTTTGTACTCTTTTGCATTTTACAATCTCATTCAAGTGGGGATAAAATTGAAGTTGAATTTTCTGCTGGATTAAGTTAAATATTGTAGACAACACGAAATAAATTCGCTAGTGTCATTTCTCTCTTGTCAACTAAATGAATATATTTCAACCTCAGAAAATAAGAATATCTCTATTTTATTTTCTGTTAAAGTTTATCTTTCTATACAATTTAATTATTTTTCTACATCTATTAGTTATTATATTGATATTTTTATTTATAAAATGTAGTCTATTCCTTACCACTTAAAATCTACTTAAAGAATAATTTAAATGAAATGCGGCTCGCGTAGAGATTAGAAGCGACGATTAAATATAGTTTAAGATAATTAAAAATAATTATAATTTTATATTCTTCTTACCTGAAAGAAAAATTGCACTTAATCTAACCTCGATAGCAGCGAGTACTTCTTTAGGAATATGTGTCAAGCGATTATCTTTAATGTTCAACACCTCCAAATTTGATAGACCCACGAAAGCCTTTGGAGAAATAACACTTATTATATTATATTGCATCCGGAGTCTTTTCAAATTTTTCAAATGATCAAATATTCCTTTCTTCAAAACCGTAAGACGATTGTAAGAAACGTCAAGATTCTCCAAGTGCTTCATATCTTCGCTAAGTGCTGGTAACTCTTTAAGTAAGTTCCTTGTCAAATTTAAAATTTTTAATTGAGTTAATCCGTATAATCTTTCTTCTGGTAGGATTTCTAATTCATTATATCCCAAATCTAAGAACTTTAATTGATTTAATGGTTTAAAAGCACCCGGCGATATCTTAGATATCCGATTATGCCTCATGGATAAACTTAGGAGATTGTTCAAACCTATGAAGTCATGTGATGCTACGACAGTCATGTTACCCCTATCCAAACTTAAGATTTGAACTGAAGGGAGATCTCCGGAGAGTGTTAAATCTTCTTTAATTCTAATTATTGGATTTCTATTCATCGAAATGTGTTTTAGTTTCTTCAACATGGGAGAAAATAATGTGTTGGGAAGGTAGGATAAATAGTTGCCATCTAGTCTCATCTCTTCTAAAGATTGCGTGTAAAGAAATACATCTTTCGGGAGTATTTTTAAAGAATTATTGGCTAAATTCAACTTTAAAAGAGAACTCAAATTGAAAAAAGCATCTTCCTCGATAACAGATATCTCATTATCACTAAGGTCTAGTTTCTTCAGGTATTGATTTTCTCTGAATGCCATTCTCTTCAGGGAAATCAGGCAGTTGTGAGAGAGTGATAGGATTTCCAGATTGGCCACATTTCCCAGTGCATGAGAAGGAACTTTTTCAAATTTATTGTGATCGAGATACAACTCTCTTAATAGACCCACTGGTGCTAAAACATCTGCATCTAGTTCCGTCAAACCGTTTCTTTCTAGTTTCAGAATTCGTAATTCTGTAAGAGAATCGAATATATTGTCGTTTAAGAAGTCAAATCCTATATTATCAAAACTTAAAAGAATTAAGGATTTAGTTTTCTCGAACATTGCTTCTCCGATATCACTTATGTTGTTGTTTCCCAAATACAGATACTCCAAATTTGGAAGATTTAATACTTTTTTCTCGATCGTTGTTAACTTGTTTCCGCTTATATCTAATGTTATGAGAGATGAAACATCGCTGAAGGCTCCTTCTTCGATATCTTCAGCCATAACGTTAGACAATATCAATTCTTCAAGAGGAAGATTGCCTTCAAACATATATTTCCTGATAACATAAATTTGATTATTTGCTAAATGAAGGATTTTTAACTGTTTCAAATGCTGAAACGTGTTCGGTTCTATCTCCATTATACGATTATGAGATAAATAAAGTTCTTCTAAAGATGAAATTCCGCGAAACATACCCGAACTCAAATGATTGAGATTGCTGTTTTCAAGATTAAGATAAACAAGATTCTTCATACTAGAAAAAGCACCATCCTCGATAGACATAAGCGAATTGTGATCTAGATATAATTTCTCTACTTTCACAAGATCTTTCAGAACACCTTTCTGTATTTTCTTGAGTTTATTCCAATTCAACCACAAGATTTCCATTTGGGTGAGACCCTTGAGGCTGTCATTGTGTAGATTGGCTATCTCGTTATGGTTCAATTGCAGAGATCTCAAACTAGAAGGAAATCTACTCAAAAAATCTCCCATTTCTATCAGTCTATTACCCTGAATGTTGAGGTGTTGTAAATTAGCCAAGCTCCTTAAAGCTTCGTTATCTATGACCTCAATTCTGTTAAACTGAAGATGTAATTCTTGTAAATTGGGGAGAGAATAGAAGCTTCCTTTTTTAATTCTTTTAATGAGGTTATTTTGCAATCTCAGATCTCGCAATTCGACAAGCTCCTGAAATGTTCCCGGTTCTATATCAATTATAAGATTATTATCTAAGGAAAGTGAACGTAGTGCACGATTGCTCTTAAACAAAGTGGGATGAATCTCTCTTAACTGATTGAAAGATAATTGTAATTGATACAGATGAGTCAATGAGTAAAATGCACCATAATCAATATTTGAAATAGCATTATTAGGTGCAAAAAGTACAGAAATGTGAGTAGTATTGAAAAATGTATCATTTGTAATCTTCATGACATTATTATTAGATATAAACAATTCTTTCATGGTTGATAAATTGTGAAAAATCTTATTATCGATAACGTGAAGATGATTATAACTGAGATCAACAGTTTTAATTTTATTAAGATGACTGAATACTTTACTACTTAAATTGGTGATGGTGTTATGACTGAGATCCAATGATTCTAATTGGTCCATGTGAAGAAAAACGTCATCATCTAATTTAGTTAGAAAGTTAGAATATAGTGAGAGAATGGTAAGGCGGGGCATGGTGATAAAGCTTCTTTCGTGAAGCTCACTTATCTTGTTTGAACTTAAATCTAAGCGCTGTAAAGTAGTGAAGCGTGTGAAGCCATCATCAGGGATGTTTGTGATATGGTTCCAAACCAGCCTCAAAGTTTTTAATTGTCTGAGACGTCGCAACGAATTAAGTGGAAACACAGTCAAACGGTTATTGATGAGAACTAATTCTTCTAAAGTATTCTCCAAACCGCCGAATGCATACTCAGACAATGATTCAATTAAGTTACTTTGAAGATTCAAACTGCTTAAAGGTAGTCCGTAGAAGGCATAACTGTCGACGTGAGTTATTTGATTGGAATCGAAATCCAAAGAACGTAGAGAGTGCAGTCTACTAAGAGATTTCTGTGGCACTTCTTTCAGTTGACTGTTGACAATAGACAAGCTTTCGAGCACGTCCTCCAAACTTTCGAAAGCATCCTCTTGAATCGATTGCAAGTTCGAGTAGGAGATCTGTAAGTGAGAAATAGTGTGATTGAGAAACACACGGGACGGTAAAACTGTGATATTGCTGTCGAGATGGTAGATGGTGAGTGACTTGATGGGTGCTACAACCAGGGATAGGGTGTTGCGAATCTGTTCCAAGCCCGTACTGGGGCATTCTAGGAACAAACCGTCTTCGAACTGATAGCATGGACACCAAGGACTGTCTTGCCAAGGAGGACATCCTTTGTCGATCTGTTCTCTGTCTTCTGCAATGCATACTAAATAAAGTATTCCAGCGTACAGTATGATATACGTTAATCTCCGTAGTTTCATATCTCATGTCTTTCATCTAAAACAAAATAAATAAATAAATTTAAATTATTATCTTTTAAAAAAAGAATAAAAAATTCATTTAAAAAATATATTTTATTCTTTTAGATAAATTTTATTGATATGATTTTGCTTCAAGAAAAGCGAGTTTTTAAAAATTCAAAACCAATGTAATCCGGAATAATACGATAATAAATCTCTCTTTCGAATAAAAATAAAAGAATTTTAAAATATATTTTTGCAGAAATAAAAAAAAAATAAAGCAAAAACGTTTTGAAGTATTTTTCAAAATTAAATCTGCATAAAATTTATCATGAAAAATGAATAAGTCAAACATTAATCTTAATATAATTCCCGTCTCATATTATTTTTTAATAATGCAAACATTATCTTTTAAATTTAAAAACGTATATATGAATATAAATGGTTTTAATAATAATAATAATAATATCTTTATTATATTTTAAATTCGAATAAAAACGATTATAAATAGAAAAAAAGCGAAAAACCACGCACAAAAAGTTTATTTTTAAACCAAATATAGAAAAAATTTATCGTTAACAATTACGAATATATAATTCTTACTACTAGTCGCATTAGTGTGATTTCTGAAGAACTTTACGGACAGACAAACAAACGTATGAAAAGACGACAGGATGGCGAGGCAGTTAAGGCAATAGCATACTGTTATGGGGGATCCGGAATCGAATTCAAACGAGCAACTCTCCAAGAATTTTCGTCTCCTGCGAAAAAGGCCCTTCTTAGTGCGGCGAGACAAGGAAAATGTATAGAACTCAACGTTATTACAGCTTTAGTTCCCTAGAAAATTAGAATGTTTAGATATGCTGGCATAGGATATAATTGAGAGCAGTTTAGTATGAAAACGTGCAAAGAAATTTGCAAATTTAAAGAGCTTTTCTTTTGTTTCCGTGTTTCCGAACATACAAATGGATGGATAATAAAATGAATAAAGAATTTTGCATTCAGTTACGCTAGTGACAGCAAAAATAGGATGTTTGTTATGGAATTGTATAATGAAATTACAAGTAATGTTATGAAAAGTTATAAAAATTTTAAATTTTCTACCTTCAAGTATCCGAAGAATCTGGGGGATAGACAAACGGAAAAAAAAAAAAAAATCAATACGATACGATGTCATCATTACGTATTGTCATTTTAATAAATTTATTGAACGGGAAAACATTGGAAAATATCAAATTTAGAAAAATGCCATTTTATAAATGAGGATATTAACTTTTCCTATTGAATTTTCTATTTTTAAAAATTTCCAAAGTCGAGAAATTACACTACAATAATTCAAAAAATCAAATAAAATGGAAGAAATTGTAAGTTATAAATCTTTCAACTTTACTAAATTTACTTTGTATTTTTATATAAAACTTTATTTAAAAAATAACATTCTTTTAAATATATATTAAAAAAACTTATTAATTTATTATTGAAAATGAAAATAAAAATCGTAAAAGAATTGTCATTTGTCATCGATCATTCGGAAAAGTTTTAAAGAGTATTTTTTAAAAATAATTTTTATCAATAAAATATAAATTTTTAAATAATAAAAAAAAATATATATATATATATATATTTTCTTCTTCTTCTTTTTTTATCTTTAAAACTTTTTATTATTATTATTATTTTTTATCTTTTAAATAATCTACACTCTCGACATTCTTAAATGTACTCCAATAGAAAATCAATAGGTGTAACTTACTTAGTTTCGAGCAATGAATAAAAATCTAGTCAGAACAAAGTATTTCCTGAAATTTCTTCTGTAAAAATTCAACATTATTGATCAAAGTAAGGAAGGAAAAAGGAAAAAAACCCAAAAAAATAAAAAGAAAAGTAAAAGCTGAAGAGAAGCTTCATTCATTCATTTTACATTTAATTGAAAAGCATCTATGGGATGCTAAAGATAAGAGAACTTAAAATGCCGCATTAAAACGATTTAAAATATAAAAAATTAAATTAAAAATTCCTATTTTTTTCTATCGATTCTACACAAAAATAAATTAGTGCGCCAAATCTATCGCGTGATAAAATTCGGTGCACAAAATTCGTCTATAACTGATACTCGATGAGTAATTGATGCTTCATTTCCATCATCAATTAAGATTAGTTAAAGATTAAAGGTTAATTTTATAAATGAAAATATAAAATAATTTGTAAATTATTGCCATTTTATAAAATGTTTAAGGGTTCTTATCTACTAATTATTACATCCGCATTTAAATTTAACTACATAGACAATAATTAACAACGTTTAAAGCAGGATGTTAGCGTTAACTTAGCTAAATAATTTTCACTTAATTAATATAAATTTCGCCTCTATTGTTAAATATAATTATATAATATTCTTTAAATCATCCCTTTTACGTATACGTAACAGATATATAGCCATGTTAATCAGATTTGTTTCATAATAAACCCGTATCCATAAAGCGTATTGATTAACATTAAACAGAGAATTCAATTAAATTGAAACTAATTTTAATTAAGTTGATTATCGTAGATAGAATAGGTATGAAAAGGGAAATTAAATCTAAATAGCATTTTCTCAGCAAAATTGTAAGATATTTGATTAGGATTGAATAAACACCTCAAAATCATAGCAGCATTCAACTATAAAGAGCGCAAACAACTAGAGATTAATGAATCCTAAAATTATGCTGTAACATGATCACAAATTATGCAACCAGATGTTCCGTTTAACTTTGTTTTCCCTTATTTTTTCCATTAAAAAAAAGAATTGTTTAAACTTTCAGATGTTATACCTTCCAATCGGTTATCTTCCTTGACATATTGCCATAGATGGAATTATAGTAATAAATCATACAACCATTTATTACTATAGAAAACTATTTTCGAGATTTGATATTTTATAAACATGATAAATCCCTTTACGATCCATACATTTTTTTGAAATATTTATTATATATATATTTTTTCTTCTCTACTCATCGAAATTGATAATAAAAAATTGAAAAATAATATAAATCATGCAAGATATAAAATTATATCAATCATCTGTTTAATTTTTCAAAACTAACTTTTCTAAAAATCTTCGTTTGTTCTTGCATATAATTCGATTTATTTGAAGGGAAAAAACAATGTTAATTTAATTAAATTTAAGAGATTTTCTCGAAAAAGTTTCGTCTGATAACGATACAAATGCTGGAAAAGTAATGAAGTTGCTAGGTCAATTCTATTCATATCTATGAAATTTTATTGATAACCTCAGCAATTCTGAATTTTCATGGTTACAAACTTCGCAATTTTCTCGAAGATAGTTTCAGTAAGTTTTTTCCCTCCTCCCCTCGTCCTTTTTGGGGTCTTCTTCCAACTGCCAATGTCTGATGCACCTTACATTTGTCATCAGATGTCAAACGGTGTCACCATACATCTAATGGATGAGCGACTTTGCTAAAGTTAAAGCGTATAAGCGGCGACGGAAACGTGGTTTAGTTAGAGGAAATGTTATCATTTCCGGACTAAATGTTCACTTCCTGACATAAATGGTGTCTAATATGTAATTGCAAAAATTGATAAGTACATTTAAGCAAGAAAGATTGGCTTAGATTACATTAATAACGAACATCGTTGTTTAAATTGAGTTTGCCAAGGAGGAGGATTCTGCAGGAATTTTTTAAATATTTACTTAGTTTTTGCTGTAGAAACTTTAAAATTTATCTGCATATACTGTTCATATATATTTAAAATAATGATTTTTATGTTTTGTATTGTATAATTTCCTGATTTTATTATTATTATTATTATTCGAGTTTTTTTCGGAAAATCTTCTATAGAGAAGAGATACCCGAGTGTATTGACATAGTTTTAAAAATAGTTTTTGGCTGTTTAAATTGAAAATTTTCCTCTGGTAGAATTACAAATTAGTAATGTCTTATTTCGTCGGCAGGATGGCTGCCGTGGCGGCTTAATTTCGTACTAAATGGGGCCCTGACTACAGTTGCTGAAATCCCAGAGTGCTGGCAACCCCCGGGACTTCAACTGAGGATGTGGCAGCTGCCCCCTCGAGATTCTATGTTGTGTGGCGGCTGCCGGACCCGGTTGAAGAAACCGTGACTGCCCCAGTTGATCTTTAGGTGGGCGGGGTTCTGATAAATCGGTTCCCGCCTCTCAACTTCCGGTCGACCCAGGTACAATGGGCCTTTCAGGCCTCAATGGTTGGTAACTTCTTCACACAATCTAAATGTGTTATTTTTTTAAAAAAGTTTTCTACTTATTTTGCAAAGGACTTTTGCAAAATGGAATTTCTAGATAATCCTAACAATTTATTAAGTTACAAATTTACCTTTGTGCTTAATATTTAAATGAACAGAAAAATAACTTTTGCATACTTCAATGTAAAGTTTAAGCCGACAAACATTAATTTAAAATAAAATTTGCAACTGAAGGAGAAGTTTCATCAGACTGTTCAATACTTATCAATGGAGAAAACTAAAATAAAATAGTAAAATAAATATTTATATTATGTCTGATAATTCAGAACAATTGTTTATTTTAAAAGAATAATGAATATTGGGTAAAAATACCAAAATGTCTTCTCGCTGCATTTAGAATATATTTCAATCAACTGAAAATTAGGGAAATTCTCTTGAACTTTTTCACATCAATTACTTACTTTACCTTAATCGAAATATAATTCTTTCTTTCTTATGTCAATGCGTGTAAAACTGAAAGATGAATGATAATTTAAGCACAGTGAATCCGATGTTATAGTAGAGAGGAGGAAGCATTGTATTTCGTCGTCAATATTCCAAGAATCAAGTAGGGAAACTGTAATCTGCCTTTGAACAGGATCTGGCAGGGATTTCTAGAACTTGTTTACAATGTTGTCATATCGATCGAATGACGATCCAGATAGAGGGAGAAAAGTTAACCATAAATCTTGCTCTGAGATTAGACGTTGTCCTACTGCAACTGTGTATTGTTTCGCTTGTTTGTCTGAATGTAACTTTACTGCTCACAAGGGAATAAATCTTTGACGAAATATAAATTAACAGGGACAGAAATAAAACTCGAACTATCAAGGTAGTAAAATGTTATTTATTAGAGTCTCGAATGGGATAATTAAGAAGGTGGTGGCAGGTAGAATATAAATTGTTTTACTAATACCGTAATTACTTTTTGACTATCTTTTAAGTGTAAAATTGTATAAAAGATTTCGAATTTCTTTTAAAGGAGAAATACATAAAATCTCCAAGAAACATTTAGCAAATCTACATACAATTTTTTTCTTGTATTAATTCCTTTTTGAGGGAAAAAATATATATATTTTCAGGTAATTTGTATTTTTACTTTTATGTAATTCTGCTTATTTTGCAAGTGTAAAGAAGATCGATAAGCATACATAAGCGAATAACATAGCAGCTGGAGAAGGAAATTACTTAACGGAAACTGCCATTATTTCCTATCTGAACTTTATACTTGATATGTAAGCGTTTGAAAGTGCCAAAATGTTCATATTTATTGGGAGGGGATTTGCTGATTCGTCTGAAGTTTGCTAAAATGGCATTGATTTATTTACATACCTACTATTAGAATAGCGTTTAGCTGTCATTAGATACGGTAATTATCAAGATTTATAGGCTTTATAATATGAATTAAATAACAAATAATTAATTATTAATATTTTATATACAGAAAATATTATAAAATTGTTCTATCTTTAGTGAGTTATTGTATTACTACTATATTTTTAAAAAACTATAAAAGTTTTGCCCTTTAATCTGATTAAAATAATTTTTAAGTTAATTTTTATACAGTATATAGAAAAATAATAATATACCACTTATAACTTTTTAATCGATTTATATAATTATGAAACAGTCGATTTTACTGTAGATGAATTAAGTTTAAAATTAAAAAGTTATATTAAAGTTAAAAACAATTACAAATAACGTTATTTACATTGAAATATTTAAAATAATCGCTTCAAAATTTCCATCTCGGACTAGTTAAAATTATCATAAAGAAAAACTGAGATTACTTATAAAATTTAGAAAGTTTTCTTAAGTTTTGATTAGTAGAGCGTTTTTAGAAGTTAAAAAACCAAGCAAAGATATAAAACTAGGCAAGAAAAGAGTGTAAAATGGCATTTCTAATCATTCAAATATTCAAGTAGTCACAAGATTCACGAAACCTGACCCCAGTAACGAATATTGACTCTGCACGAGTGAACCTCTTGGATTAGCAAAAAATCCCCTATTCTTACATCCCATTGACGTCTCTCCCAATTGGGAATATTCTTACAGACTTACTCTGATTAAATTAGAAGAATCAGCTGTTAAATTGTAAAAAAAAAATCTTTTTTTAATAAATTAAAATCTGATTTAAGAAAGCGAATTTCGTATCAATTAATCGATAATTTTTATTTATTTTAAGTAAAAAAATAATAATAATAATAATTATATTTTTTCGAATTTTTCTATTATAAAATGTTCAATAGCTCCAGATGATCTCATCGATCTTACTAATTACGTTACATATTTTAAAAATTTGTAATATATTTAGTCAGAATATTATCAGCAGGACATAAAATATGCATCAGTCTTACATTTAATTTTTAATGAAAAATCTTAAAAGGGTGTTTTATATATTATTTTTATTATAAAAAATAACACTTATAGTATAATAAATAATAAGATTTCGAAGTAATTAACTTCTATAATTGATTGCCCGAAGGAAATTAATGATGCAAGAGGATAAAAAGCTAACAACTTTTCTTGCAATTTTTCTAAATTAATAATTTTAATGCTATAAGAAAATTCTCATGCATATTAAATAGATAAATATATTTAATAATTAAATTTTTGTTTTTTTTAAAAAAATAATTTAATAGATTAGTTATCGTTTTTTGAAATATTTTTTTCGTTCAATTTTTTGGAATTTTCTTGGAATTTTTGAGTGTTTCCTTCCCCCTTTTATATCAATGCCTTTTTGGATACATTTTATTGTTATTACTTATAATAAGTTAAATTTATAGATTCTTCAACCAATTATAGACAATTTTAGAGCTTAATTACATATTAAAGTGCATTTTTAATTAATTCTTATTATTAAAATAAAGAATTATCGAAAATTATTTTCTTAAAAAAAGCATTAATTTTATTTATTTTTATGTTGAAATTTATATATTTTATATATACTTTTATGTGAAGCGAATTTTTTACTTATTTTAAGTAAAAATATAATTTTTTACATTATATTTAATTCAAATCATTCTTATATAAGTATTTGTAAGCTTATGTAAATGCTAATGAATAAAAAGTTTATCGAGATGTTAAAGGAAAAATAGAGTAAAAGAATCATTGGCAGTCTTCTGTAAATTATAGAAGATAAAATGCTTGAAATATTTAATTCAACAACAATTATCGGAGATTCTTATTGGCTGGAAATGATTGATTGTTAAAATAACAAACAGATTGTCCAGGATATATGCAGTAAGCGAGCTTATCTCTGCATTTTTTACTATCTTTTTATTTAATTATAAACTATATCTTCAACCAATTGATGTTGGAGTCTTTCATATTTATTTATTTATTTTAATATTTGTCAAATATTCAGAATATATTATTTCTTCTTCTACATTTCAGCATTATCATATTCATCATAGCTTTTTCTTTAAACATGAAAATTTTTCTGATAAATTTAATAAGCTTATATTTTATTTATATTAATTTTTTCATTAATAAAAGCATCTTGTTACCACAAAAAGCCAGTAACAGTAAAAACGTTTTGTTTAACGCAAATTCATTAAACATTTATGTTCGGTTTTTATACAAATCGTTTTCAAACCTGGCTTTAATTAAGACAATACAAAAAATTTGTCATTCTTTAAATTTTGAAAAAAAAAAAAAAAAAAAAACATCTTGTACTGTACAACTCATTGCTATTGAAGCAATTCGATATCGATTTTGTAGAGAATTGGACTCGACACACGGATGACAGATCTAAAATTGACACAGTTGCAAAGCACTATCTTACTCAACTGCGTACATAAAAGATTCAAGCGACTTAATTTTAAATCTCATCAAGAAAACAAGTTTAATTAACCGTATTTAATTAAACCAGAGTGGATGGACTTAGTAGGAATTCTCTAAATACCTATTCGTTTGTCCATAAGTCTGTAACTATAAACAGAAACTCGAGAAGTTACCCTTTTGACTCCAATAATAGCTCAAAAGCAATATAATAATGTCATGTTTCGAATTGTTTCAAGATGCACAAGTGCTTTCCTCTTAACAAATATTTAATACCTGAACAATTTTACAAGAATAGCACTCGAAATATTTTCGCTACGTTTACGTATAAAAGTTGATAAATAAGAACAATTTATACTTTTAATAAAAATTATACTGTTTATTCTACTAAAAATTAATGTTAATATTGCACGAAACTTAATGGGCTTTTAGTAGAATTGATAGTTTAAGTTACTATGTTGACTGTTTACAAGAGATTCAACTTACATTAGTGATATTTATATACTGAATAAATCAAATTTATGGTATATCTAGCGAAAGAAAACTACTGTTTTGTTAATAAATTAAGCAGAAATTTCATAAACAAAAACATTTCTGTATTAAGAAATTCTGCACTTAACTACACAACATTCCTTAGAAGAAAAAAGGAACCAAAATACAATTCTGTATGAAAAAAAAATCAAAGTTTAACAATAAAAAGATTACATTTTCATGCTATTATAGGCACATATGTTGTTGTATATTAGTTTTCGCAGGCATTTTTAATGTTACTTGGCATTGGACGCTATCAAGGTCAAAAGCACAAAAGATGAAAACTTTGTTAACGACAAACATAGTTTCAGTGCATTATAAACTGAAAAAGTATGTACAGTACAGTACATAGAAGCACTTAAGTTCAGAAAAAAGTTGTCGAGGATAGTTGGAATTTCTTCAAAAGCACGAAATGATAAAATACTCTGCGCGGATGTCATCATTCCCCAACGTTCACTCTATTATTGACTTCTATAAATGGAACTTTTCTATTTTTATAAAGCTTTTCTATTCTTAAAGAAAGAAGTAGTTCTTTCTAAAGAACGAACACATCTTTCGCATCAATAAAAGTTTCGCGCGTACAGCAAAATGCATTTCGCCTCTATAATTATAACCAAAAAATTATCCAAATTTTTCTTTTCGCACATCTAAACAGATCCGTAGACTTAATACTTTTGCAAACCTACTTTAAATTTGTAAAGAAAAAACCCTGTCTTGTGTAGTTAGACTTATTGATGTACTGTACAAATAGAACGTGTGTATCTGTAAAGCTGGATAAATCAAGTCTTCCATCATAAAAATTGTGAATACTGTAAACAATCAAGAAAAAAAGTATGCGAAGAATGTAGACATCAGCAGTCATTTTCGTGGCAAACAATAAGAGGAATGAAAGCTGAGGGACATAATAGCCATGTCAGGACTATTAGCAGACAGTTTTCAATTTCATAGAAAATCTTTATTACCTCATCATCGTTAGAAAAGCTAAGTTGTCGGCCCACTTTATCTAAATGTCTTTGCTTCTTGTTTCCGCTAGCTGCCGTAGTAATGAACTAGGTCTCGAGGTGGATATTTAGAAAATCTTTTGCCAAGTCGATCGTGTAATAAGTCGCTCTCGAGGGCCACAAGAAATAACAGGTCTACAGAAATCCAGTTTTACAAGTGCTTCAAGTCGATTTTGTCGCTTCTCATAAAAGAATCATTGTGTTTTTATGTGAAAACACATTGAAAATGTTCTGTAACATCTTTTGAAGAGCAAATATTACCTCTATAATATGCGCAATCACGGAAATGTCTCAGTCAAATGGCACACATGATGAAAAAAATGCTGAATACTTTCAGGATTTCTTCCTGGTGTTTTTCCACGAAAATAGCTGATTTCAAATAAAATTCGGATTTAAATTTGATTTAGAAGATCCTAAAAACACAATTTAGAATAAAAAAAGAAGAAGAAAAAGCTTTAGTTGCATTTAAGAAGATAAGTAAACAATTTAAATGAACGTTAATCTTACATTACGCGATTATAAAATTGTTATTGATTTTCTTGACAATTTTTAAAATTCTTTTGAAAATTTTAATTGAAAATTGATTCTTTATAATAGAAGAAATCACACAATCTGTATAATTATGCAGTACTTTAGAATATTGCAAATAAAGGTTTCCTTCTCGAACGTTTTCATTTCATTCAAAGTAAAGATAAGTGGGAGTTTGGAGTTTTTTCGCATTTGCATTACATTGGCTGATGGAAGCAGCTTACTGATTGAATAGTGCAGATGTTATTCAAATTTTTCTTTTTTTACTTGAGTAGCAATGCGTTTCTCCTTGTTGAAAACCATCTCACTAAATTGTTTCACAGCTGAAACCATTCCTCAGATACTCTCCTTTCAAGAATATAGAAATTCATATTAAATTTATCTAGTACTAAACTTAGATTATTTTAACTAAGAATTTCGTTTGAAAGTTATGCGTTTAATAAAAAAAAAAATACCTTATATATTTATTATTTATCTCTATTTTATTATGGAGGAAGATACCAAATGAAAATCTAAGAGATCAAGAGCACGATAGGAATAATTACGTTTCTGTCAGATAAGAAAGAAAGATATATTTTCTATACTGGTAAGATTAGAAAGGAAGCTTAAGAGTTCCCATCCTTTATGTTGAGAACATTAAAGGAAAGGTGAGAAACATTCTCTTACTTTACTTGATGGTTCTAGACAGGAGCGATGTATAGACACCTTCACTTACTTTTCTATGAGATTAAATTTACTGTAAAGCGCGATTTTGTAATACTTTAAAGTCACATCTTATGATGTTTTACAAAATTTCCGACTTATAAATTTCTTTAAAAATAAAAATAAAAATCAAACACCCGAAAATTTGACTTTTTCGTATTGTTTACGCGTTTAACTTTCGGTTTCTCTATCTTATCATTTTAAAAATTACAGTAAATTTATTTATAATATAAATTTTATATATGTATAAGATATTTACAAAGACTTTTTGTTTACAATTCAACACAGAAAGATGAGAAAAAAATCGATAAAATTTATTAAAGGAAATTGCACTTAGAAAATTTATTTTTAAAACTTATAAAATTGAATAGGAAATTCTATTATTTTTTGTAAGAAGAAAGTGTGAAAGGCGATCAAAGATACCTTTCACCTATACATTAAATTAAAACTTTAAGAAATGCCGAAAAATTCGTTTTATGGAATGCTCTCTAAAGAAGTTCTGATTTATGACCATTCACACTTTAATCTAATTAAACCGTTATTTATTGCTTAAAGCATGAAAATTTAATGTAGTGCCACGCAATAAAGAAAAGACCTTCGGTTATTATCCTTCCACCGAAAATATTGCATAAAGTTTCCCAAAAATCAAAAGAGAATCCGGATATGTTGTAATGATAAATATTTATAACGATCGTAATCCATATTCGTTACTTGTTTCTTACTGTTTTTAACAATCTCTTGAGGGGAAATTACGGTAGACGATACCAGAAAATCCCTACCAAAAATCCAAAAAACTTCTCGTAACATTTACAATAAAAAATATTTTAGAATTTAATCGATAAAAGTACATTTTTAAATTAATAATTAACTTACGCTGTAAATATTTACTGAAACTTCATTCGATTGGTTTAAATTATTACACGCATTTACGTCAATTTGACATCAATAATTCATTCGTTAATGGCAATTTTTTTAAAATACGTAACAATGTCAATTTTTCTCGACTAAATTAACGAATCTTTTTAGTCGATTCGTCTAAATTAGTACGTGGTAATTATTAAAATTGCAAATTTGCCGGATTATCTCGGTAAATAAAGAAAATATTTGCCAAAATGTTTATAAAAAATCAAACTTTTTAAAGAAAGTTGACATTTATAAAGATGGAAACGCTCATTCGTGGGTCTTAGTCGTCGACAAGAAGAATAATTTTCCATATTTAAAGGGATGCAAAATAGATATCCTATAAAACAGATCCCTAGTGAAATATATATATATATATAAAAAAAATCCGGAAAAAACTACAGTAATAAAAATGTCCAGTATTATTTCTATACTAAAGACTTTGAAGTGTTTCCATCTTATTTGTTACAGGCGAGAATGTTAGGGAGAAGAGTGTTAGTTTGATGCCTTTCATTCAAATAAACCTAGATTACTCGATGAAAAACATTCTAAAATTTTCATACTTGCATCTAAATTTCGGCATCAGAATCAACTTTATCAAAAAAATTCTTGTTACCTCCCCTTTCTCCTTTATCGATATTAACATTCTATCTTCGTTTAAGTCGTATATTTAAATATTCGTGCCGAACGAGTGTGCTGAGAATTTGAAACAAAAACACATTTTCTTAGATGATTCTCGAGTTTTATGCTAATTTTTTTTTTCTGATAAAATTAGAAAATATTTTATGAATTTAAAATAAAAAAAATTAAATTCATTACTTGAAAGGAAAAGTGTGGAACCTTCAACCATCACTAATTAAGTTATGCACAACAAATTAATGATAGTCCTATTAACTAATGAGATAACGATCGAAACTATACAATTTGTGATACTGCTTTTCAAATAATTTTAATTAACGGTGAAATATTTGTAAATATATTATAAAGGAGATAATTTAAGCAAGATCTTTAGAAAATTTTGTATTTTGAAAAATATTCTTAAGATGTATACAAAGGATGAAGATAATTAAAATATGATTTAATTAAAGTTTTAAAAAGTTATAAAATTTATTTTAGGTTGAATATAATCATTTAAATTAATTGAGCTTTTCAAAATATTATAATTAATATTTGATAAATTAATTAAAATTTATTTTTTTTTTTTAGATAAGACGACGATGATGACGCTAAACAATTTATTCTTCAGGCTCGTTTACAGCTTAGTTCTACCCATCATCATCATATAAAAATGATAATTTTGTTCAACAGCAGCTTTAATTATAGTCCAATCCATGGACAATTCACTCTTCATCATCATTATTATCAGATCTGAATATCAATAATATTTTTCAAAATTACTTAACTACAATTTAAAAAAAAAAAAAAAAAAATGTAGACCTATAAATTCCCACTGTCGTCCGTCTGTCTGTCTTTCTGTCCTTCCTTAATCTCGAGAATGGAGTTACATAGATGGAAACCGAAATTAGATGTGGAAAGATTAGGGGCAGAAGGCCCCGATTTTGTATACAAAGACTTCCGATTTACACTGAAAGTCACGTTATTTCAATTGAAAAGTTTTCCCTTGGGGAGTTTATTGCTAACTTGAAAAATATGATGTACTTAAATTAAATTCATTAAACATATGATGAAAAGTTGTAGCCAGGCATTGTGACGACGTCACAATAAAATAATTGCTCGTTCCTAAATATGATACTATTTATCATCATCATCATCATCTGAAAAAATAATAATAATATAATTTTTTCTATTTCTATTCTTGGTTAACGATATTGTTCATCATTATCATCAATATTTAAAAAGAACCAACATTATTATTTGCTACTGATTGTGATGATGAATACTTTTCATTACCACTAGCAAATAATGATGTTGCTCAACAATACGATTACTTAACAATAATGTGGATCAAAAATGATGATGATGATGAATATTGCTCGTCGTCGTCGTCATCATGAAAATAATTTTTGAATTGTTTACGTAATGGATATTAACTTCCTCACTAGCAGTTAAAAAATGTATTACATTTTATGGATATTGCTAATTGGTAACATAGAATTTGTCGCCAAAATCTTTAATAGAGTTTGATTTATTACAATATTAAGCTTTTTTAACTCATTTCGAAACTAAACTTAATGAATTTCATTAGTAAAATACTCATGGGAACTATTAAGTAATTCTTCGTTATCTGAACGTTGCTACACTTCATTACAGTTTATTTAAATTACATACTTTAATAATTTTTATATTGGTCTAACGTCATTTTCTATTATTGCAGCAATAAATAAAATTTAAGTATTTATTTATATTTTTAAAAAATTATAAATATTATTATTCAATACAATTTCAAACAATTTTTTAAATTAAATTTAAAATATTGAAAAATTTCTTACTTGAAAATCCAACGAAACAATTTTTTTTTATGTAATGAAATATGGAAATTTCTTTATACTACTAACAAATTTCATCAGTCGGTTTTTAGTTATAAATAAATCTCTCGGATAGACAAACAGCCACCCGAACGAAGTGAATACAAACATTAAACTCGCTTGTACAGTACTTTTAGTTTCAGATAAATCTTACAGACAGACAAACAGCCAAACGAATGGAATGAATACAAAACTTCGATTCTCTACTCGAAAACTATTTTTCAAGAATTCAAGCAGGCAGCAAACATAAACGGGATGATTTTCTTCCTGCTTTTGTTCGCTGTAAATGAACTTTTTAGTAAATTAATTAGTAAATATATCTTATATATATATATATATATAAAGGTATAAAGGTACTATTACAGTAATCTATCTTATTTACTTTTTCTCTTTCTTATCTTTCTTGATGTATTGCATTATTGAGTCTAATGTTACGTTACTATTATTGGTTATAGTAACACAATTCTGTCTCCTCATACGAAATATAATACATGAACATTTTCTATGGATTGATTATCTATCTACAAGATAAAATAAGCAACAAATTATGGCAAATAAATAACATTAGGAAGTAATTTCATTATTTTCCTGATCATCTAAGTTTTATAAAAGGGAAATAAATCAATAATTTTCTTTGATTTTTTTTTTTGGTCTTATAATATTTGATTATTTTCAACTATTTTAAAAATCAAATTAATGTATATTTGTTTTAAAGAATAATGTATATTTTTAACGTTAATATGACGGCATTTTTACAATTTTTCTATTAGAAAATTGAATAATGACATCATTTTTACAATTTTATCATTATAAAATTCAATAACGACGTCATTTTTACAGTTTTGTCATAAGAAAATTGAATAATGACGTCTGTTTGACGCAATTGTACGTTATTCTAATAAAAAAAAAATTATATATTTTTCTGTTTTGATTAGAATGAAAAATAAACATGGAAAAATTTTAATTTAGTTTTTAAAAATAAGATAAAAATAAATAATTTTATATAATTTGGGGGAGAGGAAATACAACAGCAAATTTATTAGATTTTGGAATAAATTAAGATTTTATTAATTAAAATTAAAGTTTTTTAATGGTCAACAATTAAATAATAATTAAAACTTTAAATTAACTTTTAGAAGGTTAATAAATAAATAAATAATATATATATATATATATATATATATTTTTTTTTTAATTATAATTATAATTATAATTTTTTTCATCAAATTTTATTGAAATGGTTTATAAAATTTTAAAATGAATGTCAAACAGACAGTTCATCTGTCAGAAAAGCAGATGCACAATAACACGACATTCCAACGATTCCATTCTGCATACGTTCTTCTTTCAAAAATATTCGAAATTCATCTTTCGAGAAAACATCACGAATTTCTGATTCGCTGTATTTCCCAAATGACGGCACAATTATACAGGAGGGGGGCTTGCATGGGAGAAGGAAGAGAAAATTGGGAATTCCACACATACACGTGACAAGCGGTCACGTGACTAAACGTGAAAAAGCAAAGGAATTTTTAATCAAGTGTGTTTAATTCTACACAACCCAGTTGGATATGATAAGAGGAGTTTTATGAAGTTGAATATAACCTTTGCACCATCTCTCTGAAGTATATAAATTAAGTGAGGGAAAGTTTCATTAATAAAAATGAGAAAAAATAATAATAATAAATAGGTTCCTAAGTCGTCAATTTAGCTAAATAATTTAATTATTTATGAATGGCAATCAAAGAAAAGAATTTTTTTTTAACGGTTAACAATGCTTAATAAATTAAAACGTCTATTGAAGAAGATTGAAAGATTAGAATTATGAAAGATTGATTTATGTTAAAAATGTTAAAATTTATCGAAAATAATATTAAAAGTTTACAATAATATAATTTTATGCTCCTTTTTTTTAATAATTGCTATTGCGAATTATAAACTGATTATTAGAAATTTGTTTTTTAAATTTTGTTTTATAGTGAAAAAATTAAATTAAATTAAATTAAATTATATAAAAGTGACTGGAAAATAGGATTAAAATAAATATTTCCTATTAAAAACGTTGCAAGATATATATATATATATATTTTTAATTTGCTAAAATTTTATCCAAAATATTAACCAAAATAAATTTTGTTTGACTCAAAATTATCCAACAATCAAGCAAAAAGTTTTTATTTTCATAAATAAAAAATCAATTAAAAATTTTTATATGAAGAAATGATATAAAAACTAATTTAAAACTAAATAAAATATTGAATTTTATTAATAAAATCATATATACAGTATTTATGTTATTGATTATTCTTTTATTTATTAAAATATAGGCCTAAACAAACATCTTTATATATTAATTTTTAATATTTTAAAATTTTATTAGGAATGAGTCAGAAAAATAAATAATTTCATTTTAAATTATTTCAATTCAAACTTTTGTTAATATTTAATAAATAAGAAATGTATTTTAAAGCTACTTTAATCATTTTTTAAATGAAAAAAGTAAATTATATTTGCTAGAAGAATGACAGCATTATCTTTAAACGAATACAATCAACGAAAGTTATTGGAATTTTAAAAATAAATAAATAAATAAATAAATAAAATCAGTCAATCTGAATGTCAAACGCCAGTCACGTGACACTACCGAAAACTCAATGCAATCTTTCTCTTTCTTTTAAAAATATTGATTCTTTCAATATATACATAAAGGATTTCGTTTCATTTATTATAAGCAATATGTCCAATTTTGAACGACGAATATTGTTTCCTTGGAATTTATCATTTAGCTATGGTTATAACAATTTTTTCGGTTGAAAAATTTTTCGTCATATATGCGTTCGTGTAGACTTTTCTCAGAGGGATGTTAGAAATAACCTTAGCAATATGCTACTGTAGTTATATCCTTTCCCTTTTCTCCCTCGCTCTCTCCCTCTCTTAGAACTGTCACCAAAAACTGGTACTTTATTTATATCTAACTTCTGAAGGAATTGAAAATTGGTGACATTTATGAAATTTGTTTTACTTTCTGGTTCATTCTGAACTTAAATAAGGAAGGTTTAATGGAAAAATTGAATTGAAGTTTGTTATTACATGAAAATACATAAACAATTTTTTTCATTTATATTGAATTTTGTAACATTAAAAAATATTTCGGTAATGTTAACGTTAATGTTAATGTAAGTAACTTAATTATGGTTATAATTTGTAAATTAAATACATAAAGATTATTCTAATCCATGCTTATTTATTTATATATAGAAAAATATAAGTAAATAAAATACGAAAAAATAAATTTAATTTAAAAGTTTTGGTAAATAAAGTATTTTTTTAATGATATTAATTGAAAAGAAAACTGTCTTAATAGAGATTGTCTAGAGAATTCAAAACTGAAGGAGAAAGTATGCTATTTTCCTATTGTATAGAGAAACGTTAGCAAATAGACTAACATTTGTCTAGTCAATCTTAATTTCTTAACAGAGATTGGTTGAAAGTGAATGAAGAAGACACGCCTACTTCAGCCTATTTCAACTTCGTTAATTATTCTATGTAACCAATCATGTAAACTGTTTGATATGATTTCTTACATCTATACATTGATAGATATTATTTTAATTTAATTTTGTATTATTTATTAATTATCAAAAATATTTATTTATTAACACGAGAAGACGAATTTAATTTAAAAACTCATATATTTATTATCTCTCTTTATAAAATGCCAATTTTAAAATTAAAAATAGTTTTTTAGTATTAAAATTTGTATATTATTCGTGTTAATTTTTGAAATGATTCTAAATTATAAACCCATATTTTTGTGACATAATAAGTTTAAAAATTTTATCATTTCATTTCCAAAACTATCAAAAAGATTGACAATTATCTATCGTCTATTAATTTATTTAAAAAGTCGTGAAGCAAAGACGATTTTTTCAAGTTTTAACTTTCAAAACAGCTTATTCTAAAGTAGAAAGTTAATCCTAAACTAAAGAATAAACAAATAATGAGCAAAATAAGATTTAAAGCAAACTTTTCAAGATGTTATTAAGAAAACAGTGATATTTTTTTCTTCCAGATCAAGCTCTACATATAACACGGATTTCTAATTCGAGCATGTTGAACACTCAGTAAATTGTGACAATCGTAGCAGAAAAAGAAGTCCTAGAGCCAGTTTTCATACTTTTACCTGATGCAATCACTCTAGTAAAAGGAGATAGAAGCAAAGTAATGTGAATGATGGATGATAGGATTTAGAGAGGAAGCAAGTGATGTGATCTACTCGAAAGCTGTTGTTGACTTTGTCTGTAAGACATAAGAAACATTCTACCATGTAAGAAGAATGAAACTAATGTTTACTTTCCTAGACAAAGACAAGAAGGTCCTGTTGTCATCGACGATAGAAGAACTGCAGTAATATAACTTGATATTGAACATTGGTAATATCTGTTTGTTAACAAATTATCACTCTTCGACCGTAATGGTTAGTTCTCTTGTTTAATTTATTAAATAAATCTATAGGTTACTAGATTTCAATAAATATATTTGTTAGTGAATAATACAGTAAGTATAGTAAATAATTTTCTTATAATCCCGACTTTTGTAATATATAAATACTCCTTTTTCATATCTTTTAAAAATAAAAGTAAGGTATTTGTGAGTTAAAAATATTATTTTATATAGAAGGGTTTATTTGCGAATATTTTATAATTTATATAAATAATATTAATGCCTCAATAAAATAATTTTAAGTAATAAAAATGAAAAGAGAAAAGTTGATATGAATATAGGCGGTTCTCTGAAAATTACGTAAGATATTTATAAAATACAGTATATGATTGGTTGTGGAATTAAAACGAATACGCCTTCATATTCAACGGTCGATTTCATTCGAACGTTTTAAATTTTATTAACCAATTATCACTAAGAAAACTACATCTGTAACTAATTTCCTTTTAAAATGGTTTTTAAACTGCATCCTTGAAAATTCAAGAAAACGAAATTTTTGTATAAGAATAATTAAAGTAAATTTATCAATTTGCAAGGTATATTTAATATTTAAAAAAGATAATTTAAACGTATAGATAATTAATTTTATTAATCGCAAACATAAAAATAAATTTAAAAATGGCTAACGTCCAAATAAGACCAAAGATTTAAAAGAAAAGGAAAAAATAAAACATAAAAGATGATATTGGTAAAATGCCAACAACAAAGATTTTTTATAAAATTCTATTCCAAGAAATATACTAAAGATAATTATAAATGAAGGCTATCAATTTGAATTTACTTATATTAAAAATGCATAACTTAACGTATTATTTTAATTTTTACTTCAAAAAAGAAAGTTAAGATATATTAGTAGTTATTTATTTTTTAATGTGTAATAAGACTGAAAAATTAGAGTTTATTTTGATAATGAATCGTTTAATAACTTTTCAGAAAAATAAAATATATTCGCATGTTAAAAACCGAACAATGTGTATAGAAAATAACATGATAAGAGCATCAGCAAATTAATGATCTGCAAACAATTTTGCAAAACCAAATATTTTTTTTATGGATATTTATTCTTTAATTTGTTGTTGTGCTAAAAGATAGCATTTATTGCTTAAATTAATCAAAAATGCCTGAGGTTTGGTTAAAGTTATGGATTAAAGAATACAAAAAAAATTATGAAATTCTTTTTTTATTTATAAAACGATAAGATAATACTTTGTAATATTAATAAAAATAAATTATAGAGATTGAAAAATGTCAAGTTATACTTCTTAAGAAGATATTATTATAGATTGTTAATGATCCTAAATTTTGTTTCTTTTTTTTTATTTTTTTCTTTTTATAAAGTAACAGATCATTTTTATAAAATGTAATTTATTTTTAAAGCGTGTTTTCTTCAATTTCAGTAAAGAAATGCTATGAAAATGGATGTATTAAAGAAGAAAAAGCTGTTAAATCTTCATTAATTTTGTAATTTTACAACAGAATTTTATATTTATATTACCGCCTCCTAAATTTTACTGTTTCTTTGCAAGTAAAAATTTGCAAATAAATCATTTTATACAATTCACAGTATTCTTTCCGCCCTTTCGGGATTTGTTGAGACTATTTTGAATTTGTTAAACAAATGAATAATGGAAATTAATAATAATAGAAAAGGATAGAAACGAAACAAAAAACTCTTTTCTAGAGATTTTTTTCTCTTTTTACCATTTTATATATATATATTTTTTTTAAAGTGCACAATAAGGAAGAAGGGGAAAAAAGCAAAAACCTAAAGCAGTACTTCGTTGGAATCTACGTGCGAAACAATTCAGAATTATTATTTTTTTTAATATTTAATTTTAAATTTTAGAAAAAAAAATTAAAAAAGAAGCATTAAGAAAAGTGGAAATTCTACAGATAATAGTTTTTATATTAAATTAAATCATTGAAATATTCGCTATCAATAAAATTTTCTGTCATTCTAAAAATACATTAAAAACCTGAATTTTAAATGGAAATGAATCGATAAATATATTAAAAAACTTCATAAAATTCTAATGTGGTCGATAAAAAATGTACTAATCACAGTTTTATTTACAAAATAGGATTTTCTTGTTTTAAATTTCCAAAAATAATTAACAATATAAATAAAGAAAACATTAAAAATTTTCATCGTTTACACAAATCTAAATATAATATAATAAATGTAGACATTACTCTTTAAATTTTAATATACATACGCATAAAAATAACATAAATGAATGACTTTAAAAGTAATTTTCTTGATAAGACAGAAAATGAAAAATCAATGTATAAAATTACACATTTTCTTTCATTCAATGTCTAGAGAATAAATTTAACGAATTTAAAATAATTATAACGATAATAATTAGTGATTTGATCTGGAATGTATCATGATTTGTTATAATAAATTATTTAATAATAAACCCGCTATACTTGTTAAATTGATTCGAGTAAAGTGCAGTAACATCACACGAACTAATTATCACACAAATCCTTTACGTACACAAGATTTATCACTTAAGATAATAAAGTATAATATTTCATTATCTGAGTTACGTTGTTTATATTTTAAAATTTGGCATTTATCTTCAGTTTTAGCTGTTAATAATTTATTGATGTTTGTTAGTCAATGTTGTTCAGTTAGTATATGATATGATTATAATAAGTGATTGCCTTATAAGTTACAAATTTAATCTGTTGTAACGACTAGATTTTTCTCGTATTCTGTTAAAGTTTATTATTATTTTTTAATATACTACAACATTTTATCAATTTTTTGAGAAAAATGTATTATAAAAACTTGTATAAATTACGCATTTGCTGTATTTTTCTATATTTTTAATTATATTTGAAAGTAATGATTATTGTATTTTTAAAATATGTAAAATGAACTAATAATAAATAGCTTAACTTTATGATATGATAAAATTTACATTAAATATAGGCGGCTCTCTAATTAATACTAAGATAAAACAAAAATATATGTTTTTTTATTTCTATATCCTTAACCAATCATTTTCCGAATAATCGAATGTTCCACCAATCATCTTAAAATCTTCCAAGATTTTTTTTCATTATATCTTACAGATATGATAAAGGACCGCTTATGTTTCATAAAAGTTTAATTTAAATTTATATCTTATATCATCTTTCAAATTTATTATATTCTTTAGTATTAATTTTATAATCTTAACAGATAAATACGGAAATATCTTATTTGATAGATATCGTTAAATTGAAACCTTTATAAAATCTTTATTTAACACAAAAAAATCCTAAAATAAAATTCCAACATTGATTCGTATAAAGATTTTTCACGTCTTTCTGAAAACTCTCTACTTAAATTAAAGTAATATCACATAAAAGCATCTCAGTTACACAATATAATTTTATTACTCCAGTAAAAAATTATATAAAATTTTCAAAATTCGATTACATCAAAGATAATAAATTAAATTTTAAAGAAATAATAAATAGAATAATTCGTAAATTCATTACAGGAAATCATAAATATTATATATATAGACATTTCAACTTCGATTGAAAGTAATGGATATCCTTTATCCGTTCAAGACACCAATTAATTATAATCAGGTTATTTATAAGTGGTAACACGAATCAAGTAAGTTTGTCTGTTAATAATTCACACAACTCAGGTCACGTCGAGTGATGTCGTGATTTACAAAGTTTCCGACTTTTACAAACTGCAAAAGTTTGTTATATCCAATATCAAACATACACGCGTGAAATTTTCTAACGCAATTTTGTTGATGAAAAAGTAAGCATTTCTCTTAAAATAAACGTTTTATCTTTCCTAAATTAAATCAATTCTTTTGTAAACTAAATAAAAAGATAAAAATCAATAAAATTGATGAACAAAAGACAAAATGGTTTAATTTAATAAGAAAAAAAAAATCTATTAAAAGATGGAAGTTATATAGGGAACAATCAACTAAAATGAAAATTATGATCCATTTCACATTATTATTATTTTCATTTGGGGAATTGGGATAAGAAATAATATTCTAAAGCTTCCCTTAGGAAAGGTTGATAAAATATATACTTTCTGCCTTTTTTATGATCGACAATGGAATTCTAAAGGTCAAAAAGAAATCATTTTTTCTTCTTATTTCTGTGTATAGAATTTATATAAATTTCTCCTAAAAAATTGTTATCGATAAAAAAGAACTAAACTTTTTTGAATCAACAACAGAATTAAATTATCAAAACAACTTACAAATTATTATAAACTCTAAAAGATAAATTTGTTTTCTTCGTGTACTGAACAGTTTTACTTCTAACCTCATAGGAATTAATCTAACTGATTTAAATTGAAGACCTCGGTGACTAGTCAATCCCTTCATTACCAGAACTGATTGGCCAAATTTCTTGTAACCAAGTTTGCTTCAATTGTTTCTAGGAAAGAAGAAGAATGGAAGAAAAAAAAAGCAATAGCGAGACTTTCTAAAAATATAATTAACTTTACGTTGTCTATCATAAACAATGCATTCTCTGGGGAAGAATTGTAGACGTTTAATGATGTTACAAAATTTTTAACTCCATCCAGATAAATAGCATGATATATTTATTTTTAAAAAAAAATATATATATATAGCTAATAATTTCTTTCTGTTCATAATCATGATAACATCTCTTATGTTTTATAGACTTAATTTTCGTTCTAACTTCATAGCATATTTATATCATTAGTGCAGATTTAATTTATGATCTAAGAAAATTTCTCATAAATAATATTTCATTTCAATTCTGTTGAGAAAAAACAAGATAAATTTTTATAGCGAATTATTTTTATGTAACAAATTTATTATATCTTTCTGGTTTACATCAAAATTTTTTGTACGTGTGTTTGTGTGTCGTATATCTTTAAAAAATGGTTTCATTTTTTCATTATTTTTATCTTAAGGATATATATTTTTTTCGATTTATTTTCGCTTTGTTTCTATATCAATAAAATTTTTATCTTGGTGCAATGGATAGGAATGATTTCATCAAGTTTTTCAATTTAAAAACTTTTGTAAGAGAAAGCAAAAGAATCCCAACAATTTTTGCTATCTAAACTAAAATTCTGTTTTTCTGAAGTTACAATCACGAAGAATTTTCTAGTTAAATGAATAAGTATCTTCTCTTTTGCTTTCTCTCAATGATTTATCGATAATAGAAATCAGTAGTTAATGTTAAATTTTACTTTTTATTCCCACGAATGACTTATTTCACTAAGTAATCCCTACTTTGCTTTAAGCATGCAATTGAATAAATTGATCGTAAAATTCTTAAACTTAAATCCTTACAAGAGTAAACAAAATTTACTTTCGTTAATTTTAAGGAAAAATTTACTACTGAGCTAACGCAGGCATTATTATATTTTATTGTTATTATGGTTAAAAATAGGAGTTTGGTTACTTTAAATCGTTCGTATACGTTTCCATCTCGTTCATTTACATCATATTTGGTTACGAAATGAGTAACCCGTCATATTATAACGCTTCGTCGCTTCGCCTTGATACTCTTTTAATTAAAAATGCTGCAAAAAGTGCAATTCGTGTGATTCGTATACAACAAAAAAATAAAATAAAATTTATAATATTTTTACGATATTTTCTAGGCTATTGACGTATTTAATACAAAGGAAACCGAGCAAGAAACTTAATTAAATAATTCGACACTATGTTTCTTTGCCTCTTGAAATAATTTAACCTTTATTTTATTACTTTTTTAATGATAAAAAAATTACAAATGGAAATGTTATGAGATGCGCTTAATATAGAGAAAATCATTAGCGGAAAACATAAAAAGCAGGTAGATTTCATAAGTAAAGTAGACCTAATAAAGCAATGTCAGTATAGGAATTGTATATCTGTAATGTTATTAATACCACGTAACTCATTTTTATTTCAATGAGTTGTCAAAGTTATATTTTGGTAAAAGAGCGATTCTAGTTTTAAGACAGAATTTCATAATTTAGATCATGACATATGGACTGTCAATGCAATCAGATATGGAGGAAAGACATAGAACATGACGATCTGAATTTTGTATGACAGTCATGTGTCATCATTTTTCTTTGTCTGACGTTCTTTCCAAGTTTATTATGGTCAATGGGTTTATACTCTTGTGCCGAATCAGACATACAATCGTCCGAGTGTGACATACATTCGATTTGATAGCCAACTTCACTTAATTCAAAGAATACATTAGAATAAATCCATTCGAACGTGTTTATGCCTTTTCTCATACATAAAATCAGTCCTTTAATTTATTACAAATGATAAAAAATGTGAAAAAAATTGATTTTAAAAATGAAGACATCGATAAAAAATAAAATAAAAATGTAATTTGTTACCGCACGAATTTTTTTATCATAATAAACTCTATGCTGTTAAACTCTAAGATGCACGAAAAACGTAATGGTAATTTATTTTTAGATTTATATCGTAATTAAATATAAAAAAATTAATTATAAAGTAACTGAATCGTGTTTAAAATCACTCAAAAACTATATTTGGCTATATAAAAATTTTATGAAATATAAAATCTAGTCTCAAAGATCTCAAAAAGGATTTCAAAGTAATATCTTCGTAAAAATATCTCTAGATTATAGAGGAAAAATACTTAAAAATCCAATAAACACAGAAAATTTTCCGTAAAATGTTGAAGTACACTTAAATTTTTTTCTTTTAATTACAATTATATTAACCACGATTGATTAAGATAGTAGAAATGTACAGAAATAATGTTAAAATCACCTTGCAACCAATCACCTTGAAAATAATCAAATTCCGGATCAACCTTCTGTAAAATTGATTCTTGTTATCTTACCTGTATTGCAAAAGACAAATAAAATCAGTTCGAGTTTACGCTAATTTTTCACTATTATTTAAGAAAATTAATGTTTATTAACACGTTCTACTGTATACGCAAATGTATGCATAAACACACACATTTTCTAGTAAAAAAGCGAGTGAGAAATTTCATGTCATGGGAAAACTATATGCTTATGTCACACGAAAAGATGAAAGATAATATTTGTCTCGAAATGGGATGAAAAAAACACCAAAAAAATACTTGCGGAAAAGATAAAAGTCTACTCCCATAAAGAAAAAACAAAACTACACAACAAGAGAGAAAAAATAAGGGAGGAAGTTTCTTAACCTGAAAATAGTAGGCATGTCAATGTTTCTTGCTCTAATAATAAAGTATTGTTAGTGATAGAGATTTATGAAGATAAAAAATAAAGGATTTTCTGTCTATAAGAACATCATTAATTTCAAGTAACCTTCATTTCTGAAGAGTACTTTCGAATATCAAAAAACTTCAAAAATTATAAGAAAAAAGAATAAATAATAACTTTTTAAAATTACTAAAAATTAATAATTTATGTCCCGAGTAATATTTATTATAATTATGAGATTCCATTTTTAAAAAAATTAGGCGGGATAATCAATTTTATACTTGATATTAGCCGGAGGTTTTCGGGAAAAAATTTCTGAAAATAGCCTGTAAAAAATTAGGAGTGGAAGTATGAAAGTGTTGAAGAACTTAGAAAAAGGGGAAATTAATTTTGCCATCAATTGTTCTGTCGTATCGGATTTCAGTATCCTAATTTATCAGAAAGAAAGCCTGTTATTAGACACTTATGAGTTCAGCAAGACAGGCCAAACTGATTATAAAATATCAAGCTTTTATTTAAATTTCAACGCCTGGTAAGGTTTATCTAGAACAATAATGATGATCGATACCTAGTGAACTTAAAAATTTCATTTAACGCCATATCAGTTGGAATATATTATACATGGACTATCTCCATTAGCTGGTAATTTATGGGATGATCTGTTATTTTTGGCAATTCTTTTGCTTTGTTTTAAAAGAAAATCAATTTGCAATAATTCCGAGATGTTACTCTTCAATCGAACTTTCTTAATCGATTCTTCTGATTGATTGTTACTCTGTGAACCTTAAGATTTGGTTCATTAATTCTACGAAACGTTTCCTCATCTTTTTCTTCCACTACGGAATATGCAACTACCGAAAAATGTCATTGATTTACATTCTAATTTTAAGAAAAATATCATAATCGTAGAAGATTTCCTTCTGGAAAAATTCTTTCAATTTAACGAAATTTACGAAAGGAAACAAATCTTTTTTTAAAAAAAATGTTTAGGATCTTTCTAGTTGAAAATTGAAGCTACGCAGGTTAAAGCAAACCATTAAACGATTTTTTTGATAATTTTAGAATAACTTTATGCTGTTTTCTGTTTCCTGTTTTTTGGGTATATAACTGCCAAATCTGAAATGTCTGAATCCTCAGTATTGATGCGAAACAGGGAGAGTTTCAGCGAAATCTTTCCCTTTCTATGACAACAGCATTTCACTTTGAGTAAGACAAGACAATCAAAGTGCTCCAGGCAAAAACGTGTTAAGTAGCATTTAGGTTGTTGGAGAATCTAAACCAAAGTCTCATATTTTTTCCCCTTCTTCTTATTCCCCCAGCTCCTGTTTTTCTTCTTACTCTCTGCATTTTTCTTCTGTTTGATATTAAAAATTGTATTTTGCATTTAAATTGGTTATTTTTATTATCTTTGCAGTAATAAAAGAGAGAGATTTCCTCCTTTTCGAGACAATTTTTGCAACACAAAAAATTTCTTAAAATTTATTAAATACTTGAAATATTAAATCAAAATTCCGAATTTAAATGTAAAAGAAAACGTTATAGCATTTTTAAAGAAATGAACGATTTCAAATAATTTAATCATTGTTATGTTTAAGTATTCAATAATCAATAAACTCATGAAATCATTTTAAATTTAAATCTATAAATAAATTTAAATAAAACAAACGTTATTTATAATTCAAAATAGACCAAATAACATTTGAACGACGTATGAAACGTCTTAACATTCATAAACGAATAGGATACTTAGTTTGTTAAACCATTGTTGCGTGTAGATTTCAATAACCAATAAGGAAAGAAAACTTTTAAACGTAATTCTATAAATCAATTTAAACCAATCAAAGTTTTTTCACAATTCAAAATAAGCCAATCGACGTCGAACAATGTTAACCACGCTTTCTCAGCTTCTTAAGCGTGGGAAGAGCATTCAAACTCAAAGATTGAACATTGCACTAACAAAATAAAGTGATATTGTATAAATAGTAAATTTTCCAGTTCAGTAATGGTTGCCCTAGATGGCGCCACATAACTTTATGCTAGAAAGAACGTTGCTTAGATTTCTAAAGGTTCACTGGAGGCATTTATTTGATTGCTTTCTCTCCCTACAAGATATGCAAATTTTACAAGAAAATGTAAAAGTTTAACTGCAAAGCACAAAATCTTTTAATCTTACGGCGAAGAGACGTCATTTAATCACCAGAAAAATCCACAATAAATTTAGAATGTCAACCAGATAGGAAAAAGAGGAAAAGAAAAAAGAAAAGAAAAATTGAGTTTATTTGGTCAAGAAGCTACAAAGAATTTTGGCATGTTAACAGTAAAATATGCCAAACGAAATTTCAATAAAATTCAGAAAAGAATTCTTTTTTCTTTTTTGTTGTTGGTTATTTACTTATTTTTTTCTTTTGTCAGTAAACAGAAAAAGTATGCCAACGTAAGCACAGTACAGTTTTTTGAAAGAAAAAAAAAACATTTATTCAAGAAAATCTTATTAATTTTAAATAAGTAGTATATTATTTACAGAATAAATATAAATTTTAAAATTTTGATTTTAATTTTTGAAACAGTTTTTCATTGAATTGTTCTTTAAAAATCGAAAGGAAAAAAGGGCAGTTCTCTTTTGACATGAATGGAAAAGTAATCTCCCCATTGACAAATAATTCATTGATATAAAAATTGTAAAAAGATAGATAAACAGTAATTTAGAATGTATTGTACCCTGCAGATTATCATATTTTTATTTTTCTATAATTTTTTCGTCTAGAGATTTGACTTTTGCAGGCAATTGTTTTGGTTGCATAGATAACGTAATATCATTTCTGTGATAAGGATTGTATTCTCTGTGAACAAAGCTACATTAATACACTCGAGGGTCCTCTGTAAGTGTGTAACGTTTAACCAAAAATCAAAACTGACAAAAGCTCAGATACGACTTTATAATCTACGTGTCATTTAGCTTAAATTAATGTTTGAAAATAAAGCAATATATATATATATATATATAAATTAGAAACTCATTTAAATAATTGTTTTAAGGATTATTGCCTTAAAAACATGTCAAAATAAAGCTATGATAGATTTTGCTAATATTTTACATAAATTTTATAAAAATAATGTGAAAATTTGAATAATTTAAATAAAAGATCTCTACAAAAAGATGGTAAATATCTTTTCGACATCATTTATGAAGAAATGGCTTATGAATGCTACTAACATCTTTATAAGCTTGTTTTATGACTCTGAAAGTAAAGAAAAAATTCGGAAATGATGATAAATAAAGCAGCTATATCATAGTTGATGTGTTGTATACATGATTAAGGAATGAATTTTTCTTTCGATGTTATTAGTTTAACCAATTGTGGTAATATTTAGATACTTATACAAAGATCTTTATTTAATACTAAAACACATAAAACAATGGTAATTTAAGTAATAAATATAATATCCTAAATTAAATGAAAGATAATTTTAAGTTTATTGTACAGTACTTCTTATAATTGAAAATTTGGAGATTAAAGCTTAAAGAATTAAGGAAAACTATTATTTTGAATTAAAATAACTCTTTTACTTTAAAATTCACAAAGACGAGTGTTCTGTAAAGTATATCTGGAAATTTGAAGCACCTAAAGTAGTTAATATACCGAGAAGATAAATTCATACAATTAGACAGATGAACGTAGGAAAAAAAAATTAAAACGAAAATAGAAAATAATTAAAAATGACTCAAAGAAGAAAGAAAATAATAAAATTGCATCTTTGTAGCAGAGAAAGATAAAACAAATTCAACTTATGAAACTTTCACTTTACAGATATCAAATTAAATTTCGGTGGAGAGAATTTTAGCAAGAAGTTTGGCATTAGATGGAAGACGTCAAACAATCAGTTGCTTGGTTAGCCTCCTAACAAGAGAGTGGTTCCTCCTGCCTGACCAATTAACCGAAAGTGGCGCCACAGATGTCGGTAATGTTTTTTCCTGACCAGTGTTAAGCTTAATCTTCCATCATTTGGGCGAGAAAATCCGGTTGCAACTCAAGAAGGCTTTCTATTTTTTTCATTATTAGAAACGCCTTCAGACTGGTAATTAGTTTTCTAATTTATAGTTGGATATTTCAACTGACTTTTATAACTAAATCAAAAATTTATTATTTCTTATCCTATCAAGAGGTATCCTTATAAAGTACACTTAATAATATGCTTAATTATGACACACGATGATGCTACTGCTATCAGAATAATACTTTTTTAAGTGGAAATCATTCTTTGATGATTTGTTATAATGAGATATTTTTATAGAATTTTTTTTCCAATTTTCTTCATTATAATTTTACTAATTATTCATATTTATACACGAATAAATATTAAATGAAGTTATTAAAATAGTTTAGTTAGAATTTTAGAAGTAATTTATAAACGTAAGATGAAGAGCTTATTTTTCTTCTAACTCCATCTTTTATTAATATTTCATAAGTTTTTATGGTTAAATTCTTAAAAATACTTTAATTAAATTTTATATCATGAATTCTTCTAACAATTTTCTTATATGAAATCCCTATTTCACTGCTTAAATGAGAAAATAGAGATGTATTTTTTAAAAACGCTGGCTGTCAAATTGATTGAACGTGTCAAGTCAACAACTTTCAACACATTTACACGAATATCTTAGCTCTAAACGACATTATATTAGAATGATAAATGGCAAGTTAAATTTAATTATCTTAATTTTTATCTGGACATTTCATAAACGGTAGTAAGATATGACGAAATTTAAACGAATCTTAAACCGATTGAGTTAAGTTATTATCCTTCAAATCTCTCACTTTTTCCTGTTGAAAATTAAAGAAAAAGTAATGTTTTTGGTCGGATTTAAAGGAATTCTAGTAGTAGAAAAGTAAAGCAGTTGCTGTGATAAATGACACCTTTCCATTTGTTGATCTTGAGCTTCATTATTCTGAAGACAACTTTCCTTAAAAGACTTGCCATCAAAGTAATAATGAAGCTTCAGTAACACTTTAAAAAAAATCTTTATCATTAAATAAATTCTTTAATAAGTATACATTAAATTCATATAAAATGTTCACAAACTAACCTTCAATAATGATCTGATTTAGCTTTTGTAAGTCGTAAGGAAAGAATAAAAACGATCTTTAATTAATTTCTTGATTAATGATCTGTTCAAATTTTAAGTTTCTTCTTCTTTTTTATGTATGTTTTTTTATTTGGATATTTGAATGAAAAACCATTAACTCGTAATTATAAAATAATTATTAATTAATGGTTTCTTTTATTAGAAAATTAATAAAATTTCTGTGCTAGGCTATTAAATTGATAACTTGTTTGGTCTGGTTTATGAGAAAGAACTTATTGATTATTCTGTAAATAGTTTTTCGTGAAATTTCTAAACGTTTACACTTTCGTTTTCAAAATTTTAATGTGTTTTTCATGTGTCACTAATTAGGAGAATTCTTTAGACATTTTTATTATGTTGTTCGAATGATCTGCGCTTAGTCGCATCGCTTAACGTTTAACTTTTTAATGAAATCCGCCATATTTTTAAAAATATGAAAATAAACATAAAAATTTTTAAAACATTTCTCTAAAAATGCAGTTAAATATTTAAATTATAAAATATTTTCATGTTTTTAACAGAAATAAGAAGAGAAATTCATTAAGAGAGCGACTCCATGCGTGTCATCTCTTCAAAAATGCTTCTCATATGTAGAACTGTCAGAAAATTTGTAAGTTTAAATATGTAAAAATGTAAAAATTTTATTATATACGCTAAATATTTTAAAGATATTCATATATTTCTATTAGGAATAAAAATTAAATTCTGTGCAACGTAACGCGACCATGCTCAATTTACTTCAACATCTCACAGCCTACCTGCTAGAATTCTACGAAAAAAAAAAATATATATATATATTATATATATAATATAATATTCATGAAATATAAGATTATAATCTATAAAAACATAGGTCTAAGCATTTTTTATTACAAGATCATAAATATGCGTAATCTATGAGACTATTATCAAAGCATGGTAACGCATACAAATCAGTTGTATTCAATGGTGAATATTTATAGACATATAAATTCGGATAAGCTTAATTTATAAGCATTATACCGGAAAATATTCCGATATTTTTATAATTTAAAAAAAGAGAAGAGAAAGTTGGAGATAACTTACAACATTGATAATTAAAGATAACTGTTAATCTCTTAGCGAGATACGTAAGAGGTCATAAACTGGAACATAATGTTATACAGACCCACCGATCGTTGACCCGTATGATCAATCAAAAGCATCATCTTTTATGTTCCTAACCTCCATTTATGATAATAAGCTCATTATAATTAGTATATTTAGGTACGGAAGAGATTTTACGTCTTTAAATGGAAGCAAAGCATGAAAATTCGTAGAAATTGTCTGACATTGATAAATTCCTACAAATTTCATAAACGAAATCTTTTTTTTTTCTTCCTTTTTTTTGTTCTGTCACGTAACGTGGACTGAATCACGAAATGCAATTGGATCGAGTCGAGTTGTAAGTCAATTTGTTGGAACAGTTGAAACTGCGTGACGATCATAACGTGGCCTAGAAGAAAATAGAAGTCTACGTGATAGGGTCAATGCCGATATTATATTTGGAGAAAAATCATCCGACATATGTTCCTGTTTTATGTTTTATTCTTTATCTGTTTTCCTTCTCTCTCTCTGTCTCAATGGAAAGTGTACTAAAAAGAAACCACCATTTATCCCTAAAATACAGATTCGTTGTTACGTTTATTAAAGCGGTGACATAATAATAGAAAATTTCGACACGTTCTTACGTCACACGTTTATTTTTCACTATTACCGACGTAATAATAAGTATCGATTGTGATGTAAATTCAATTATTACATAATAGACTTATTTTTATAATTAAAAATGACGTAATAATATAAATAGATTATCGTATAAATTTGATTCTTACGTCACGAGTTAGTTTTCATTATCTTATAACGTAATTATAGTAAATTTCGAACAGAAACTGATATAATTGAAGTGTTACGTCATAATGGTCTTTTATATTATAATAATGAAATAAAGTTAATGAAATTCATAAATATTACATTACCCAATTTTTTATAGACAAAGGGGCGTAACAATTGCCATTTTTCATAGTAAATGACGTTATATCAGTGGTGTGACGAAATTTATATCAAAATTCTAAACCTAAACGCGTTAATCGTTTCAGTGATACAAACAGAATATCCTAAAGCTTCATGTTTATGAATCATATATATCTAACAATAATTACTTAAGCATTTATTGTTGAGTATTGCTGATGTGTCAGAGTAATGCGTTCACCAATAATTGAGATCGTTACCATAATCTGATTCGCGTAACCAATCTACTACTCGAAACAATCAACTTTTCTCCCCGAAGTACAAAATTTGTTTTACAAATTAAGGATTTATGAAACTTAGAAACATTTAAAATACCTATAAATCCATTCATTCCCCTTTGTTGCTCTTATAAATCGTTCGAAAATTACATTCAAAAATATTGTTTTATTTTTTATTTTTTCCTAGTTACACGAAGCTCAAAAAAAAATAAATCTTTAATAAGAGTAAGGACGTGACTCGAAAGTTATTCTAGTAGTTAAGACCATTTTTCTTTTATTTCTTTTATTTTTTTAAGAGAAAAAGAAAATGTTTTAAGATGAGAAAAGACAGTAATAATTCAATAAAAATCATAACAAAAGAAATAAATTTATTATCGGCTTAAGTTGAAAGAAACAAAACGTAGAACAGACAAACGGACGGAAATATAATTTATATTTTTTTAATATACAAAACCAATCTAATATTTAAATTTCTTGATGATATCGAACGAAATATTGCTAAATATTTATTATAATGTTTGGAAAATATTACATTAATGTTAAATTCTTCTCCATTTGTCGAATTTGATAATTCTAAGCGACTGAAACATCCAAAAAAAACAAGCAGACACTCAAAAAAATCCATTTGTATAGGTGCTTCGTACAATAAAACCGTAGCAAATAAGATTATAGAGCAAAGATGCTATCGATCCATAAAAAGTAATGTTTTCGCATCACTTACTATGAAGTAACACATTCTGTTCTGTATGCAGGATATTGAGTTATGTAATCATTACATAACAACAAATGGTTACAACGACTATTAGATATCGCCTGATATCTACAGACAGACATTATTGACAAACGTAAAGCATCCAAACATTAGCAGTAGCAATAGAAGCCAGCTATCCGCTTTCACGTTTAAAATCTTTGTAATATTAAATTTAGTCGTAGAAATGATCACATTTATAAATAACCATGCTTAAAATGTCATTGTTTTATATATAAATTTTAACTTTAAATTGTATAAATTCACTTTTATATAGGTAAATATGCCATTTTATATGTTAAAAATAAACAAATCTATAAGGATAAATTTAATTTTTGTACATGATTATGGATAAATCAAGTTTCTTATGTACTGTAAAGATGGATGGTGCTTATCTATACTTAAAGAATATTTGTAGATACTTAGAAAAGATTAGGTTTTATGAATAAAAATAAGTGTTTAAGGATAAATTTTAAAGTTAATTGCAGATTTTAACACATATATTTTAAAGATAAATATAATTTTCGTATATCCGAAATATAAATGAAAATTTTTTACATGCATTTTAAGAATTTTTCACATTCTAAAACTTAAAGTAATTTGGCTTTCGATAAGGCCCAATATATCTCTTTCTATATATTTCCTACAGATAAATAGATTTAATTTATACATTCTAAGAATGTAAACTTAAAAAAAGCAAGTATTTTAGTGCGTTTAATGCAATTTTTCTTGTGTACAGTACTATACTGTACCGTACAACTATAAGGATAAACGCCTTTGTTTTGTACATTGCTGAGCAGCCTGTTTTTGAAATAGTTTTAGTTATTTCATCTTTCAACCAAAGATAAATCGATTAATTCTCAAACAAAAGTTTATTTTGGTAACTTATTAAATTTCTAAAGTTATAAATAAGGTTTATTCAAGCGAAGTGTCAGAGAAATAGGATTAAGTTTAGATAAGATGCAGTTAGTTCGATTCTTCTAGTGCATGACTTGAGTCGAAAATTAACATGCTACAGATCATAAAATGTTATAAAGTCGAAGCATTCTATTAAAAACAAGCCAAGATAATTATTAAAATTTATAAGAGAAATTTTTTACGTGTTTATAACATGTTCAAGAAGTAATTAAAATTTTTAATATTAAACTTTTGCTCGAATGATCTTAATTAGTTTTTTTCATTTAAATAATAAAATATAATTAAATTAGTTTATTAGATAAATAAATAGGTAATAAACTGTATATTTTAAGTGTATTTTTTTTAAAAAGTAAGTTAAAATTTATATAAAATGAACAGGTTTTTACTAAATTTTGTTGATTTTCTTATTAGCTTTAATCATTAAATTAATGAATTTTAAATGATTACTAACTTATAATTTTTATATAAATTTAATTAGAATTTGTTTAATGATTCATTTTAAATTTAATAAGATTTTATTTATTTATTTTATTGATCTAAAAATATATATTTTTTTCCTCAAATGTTATTATAAGGAAATTCGTTTACTACAATAATAAATATATATATAATAGCATTAGTGAAAGTAAATAAATGAATATATATAAAAAAATATAAAAAAAACAAAATTTATTATAAATTTATTTAATTTTTTATTTTATAATATATATATATATATATATATATATATATATATATATTTTATAGATTTTTCTACTTTGTTTAGTTTCGATATTTCCTGTAAAAATTCTTTGCTCTAGGCAAAAAATTGGAGATATTTTACATCGAATATACAAATTTAAGATACAGGAAATTTGAATAAATAAAATTCGAAGCATTTTTACATTAAAATAAAACAGAATTATTTAATTTAAAAAGCTTTTTTCAGAAGATAAACAGGAGAGAATAAACAAGAAATTTCTTGTATTTTTAGAAAATAAGTTATTTTCATTGCCTGAATTTGTTGTTTGTTGAAAAATTTTAGGTTAAAAATTTTAATTTTTACGTTATAGATACGTAAATTAGCCTTTTGAATATGATTAACGCTTTATTAGAAAGAGAAGAGTCATCGAAAACATCAATTATCCAATATCAATCGATAATAAAGTGCATCCAACGATACTCGAACCGACTTAACAATTTTAAAATTAAATTTTTAATTAAACTAAATTCCTTTGTTAAATCAGCACTCGATACGAGAATTTCTTAGAATTTAAATGTGCATTAAACTCCGTTGAAGCTGAATGAATCCAAGTTAAAGTTACATGTTGACGAATGAAGTAGATCCGAGTCTCAGATAAAGTCGATTAATCAATCTTTAACGATAGGGTTTTAAAAATAAAATGCTTAAAATAATGCTTTAATTGAAATTAATTCATAAATATATTATCATCAGCTCGTTGCTTATCATCATCATCATCATCATCATCATTTTCTACTAGAATAAGTTAACTTTCCGCTCAGGGAGTGAGTAGCAGAGAAGTTAAAACATGTAATTTAGTTCGTTGATATGATAAATTTGTCTCATCAGGGAGGAGAAACTTGAAAAGTTTTAGGTTAAAAACATTAAAATTTGTATTATTGTGTAGCGGCTAGCAGCTACAATCTCTCTTGCCGCTTTTACAAAAGAAGAATCTTTTATGGAGACAGACGAGTTGAGAGTTGAAGGTATCTCAAGAGTGTTTGGAGCGCGATGTGTGGATGAAGTAGATAGGAAGTATAGGGAAAAGCACAGATGTCGACCTCTACGTGACATGGGCTATCTTCAGAGTCCAGAAAACGGAAGACGACTTTGTAAAAGGGAAACAAGTAAGCTGTTTAAATGGGATAGGAAACTCAAGATTTCAACTATGGACACGTATGACTCAATTACTTTTCCAGATTAAACCGCAATAAAACGCGATAAAGTCGTGTAAAAAGGGGATAAATTTAAGTCAATTTTGGGTGAAATTTGATAATCTATCGTCCAAAATAATTTTCTGAATATTTCGCGTAACACAACTCGCACAGTATCGTAACTATTAGGAAAATAAACTATCGAAAGTTATCGGTCATCGAGTACAGACAACGCAAGGACAGTTCAACAAACTGGAGTTCAATCGTTACTGCACCACTCTGTAACTAACCAGCATCGATCTCCAATTCCAGTCGTGGGGTTGTCGGCTTGTCCCTTCCGCTCCGCTCACAAATCACGTTTACAGCTTAAAAACCTTATCAAGTTCTATCAAGCTTCTGGTCGATTGGAATAGGAGCAAAATGAAAGTATAGAGAGTAGAAGAACGGGAATAAAAATAAAAAAAATATAAAAAATCTTGAACCCTCACCAATAAATGAAATACTCACACTAACGCGACATAAAGAAAAATTTTCTCTTGTAACCAAACTCGCTACATCGAGGTTCTTTTTAAAGTAGCCGTTTGAGCCGCTTAAATCCTATTTAATCGCTTAGAATTTTAATTAAAGGTAACGCGACGTTTAAAATTATTCGTAAATTACATACGCATAACTCTTCGTTACGCGTGACGCGTAAAAAAAGTAAAGAAAAAGTAAAAGTTTACGGTACTTACCAGGTAACTTTAGGCGTTTTTTTTAGGGTCGTTTTTGAGTTCTATTTTGTTTTTTGTGTTACTTTTTCGATATTTCCGAACGGTGAATAAAAGGACCACAAATTTTTCGACGGCGGTTGTCACATACAAGAAATAAATCCGCGTGTCGTCACGTCACGCTTCGATTCTCGAGCGTGTTACGGCCGTGACTGTCAGATGCTGTGTTCTAGAGTCCTTCTGCAGAACTATTGATTCGTGGTTGATGTAAGCATGCGCACTCGTTTTCAGGCCTCGTCGAACTTTCTAGTGGAACCTATGATCAACGAAGAAGGTATATCAGATACACGTTATGCCACGAATTTGTTACTGTGATGCCAATTCTCCATCTTTGATACGCGATCATGAACTACTTACAAACGTTAACTTAGTTAAAATACGATATTTATAAACACTCAAAGGGCAATTTTATTAATTAATTTAGTTTAAAAACCTCCTAAGCTACTCTAAAATTAATTTTTTTTAAATTTTTTCTATTTTTTCCCCTTGAAAAAGTTTGTTTAAAACAGGAGTTAACGCATAATACCACTAAGATACAAAGAAAAGAAGTAAAAATCCTTCTTTTCTCTGTTCAATAATCGCTCCGTGTTTTATATATTTTATGTCCGATATTTTTTTTATTTATGTTCAAAATATATTTTATCTTAAATCAGTTTTTAGATTGCTTTTTTCAAAAGAAAATTCACAAAAAATGCGAAGAATCCGCATACTTAAAACTTTAAGTAAAAACCTTAAACATATATTTAAAGAATAAGAAAAATAAAATTTTATTGAAAGAAATAAATTACATTTGAATGTTTTAAAATAAAAAGTGTATACAAATGTAAACATTTTAGTCATTAAATCATAAAAAAACATTAAAATAAATTCGAATTTTAAGTTGTTTAATAAGTCAACAAGTGGCAGATTGCTTGTTGATTTATGCAAATTTAGAATTATAATAATTCAAAAAAACAACTCTTAAAATATTAAAATTTAAGTTTATAAAAACATTTTAAATACAAAAAACCAACAGTTTAAAGTATTTTTAGATAATATACCAATGCCAAGAAGATGAGATCAATGTTTTTTCACTCACCTGATAAGAAGTTTGGAAAATATACTAGAAAAAGATACCTAAATTGAACACGTTGAACATTCTATTAAACGAAATTTTTTTTCATAAAATCATATTCTGTACAGAAAATAACATAATAAAAGATGAAAATGAAACATTATTCTTTGAAAATATTGAGTTGTCCATCTCGTTATTCTTATATATTCAAGAAATGGAAAGCTCCAGAGTTATGGAATTTTTTTAAAGTCAGATAAAGTATTCACGTATGATACACGAAAGGGGAATGAAGAAGAAGAGGAAAAAAATAAAAATAAAAGTAAAATACAAAATAAGGAAATGCGAAAATCGATCAGATTCTTAGAACTTGCAGAAAATTGTTTTCCGTTTCGTTTTTGTCACTTGTACCGAAATTACAAACGAAAAAACAGTGAAAAATACAAAATTTACTACATTTTATGTATTATTAAGTTAAATTTATTCCTTATTTTTCTATCCATAACATTTATCAATTTAATAACGGTTTCATTAATCATTTCTTGGTTAATATAATATATAATAGAGAGGTGGAAAATCTAACTACTCTTCAACCTTATGTAAATCAATTCATATAAATGGAGTGTTCAATTAATCACATGAATAAACAATTACTGAAGCATTCCTTAATAATTTAATTCTAAACAGAATTATAAGAGATACAATAAAGTTAATTTTATTATTAAAATAAATCAGTTTTTTATTTATGTTCGGATTCGAATTGCTACTAATTACATCTTAAACCCATACGTAAGTTTTTAAATATTTGTACAGTTAACAAGCTTTGTTTGTTGTTTATTTATTATATAATGTTGTTTAACAAATAAACAAACGTTTGTATAATAAACAAACTCTGTTTTTGTTTGTTTGTTCCTTCGTTCGTTTGTCCCTGTTGTAGTATGTCGCGTGTATTCTTCAAATTTTATGAGCGTTAACAAGAGATTCGATAAATTTGTATATGTTAAACATAGGAAAACATAGGAAATAGGGGCCTAAAATGACACACTGGGGTAAAATGTTACACTATATTTGATAAACGTTATAAAATACATCTGAATTTACCACTCTAAGCTGCTGAGAAGGTAGAAGAAACGATTATTACGAAGTTTCTACATCATGAAGAGTCTTTTGTTGAAAGAAAAAGAAAATCAAGAAAATTCCGTGCAATATTTTTTTCTTTGTTACGCAAGATTTTGTCATTATAGAGTTGATTCATAAATATTTAAAACGCATGGTTTATAAGTAATCTTTTTTATAAATAGCAAGAAACTATTCTTTCGTCTCTATGGTATACGTTATAGTATTATTAAATATTATCATTTATTGATTGGAAACTGAGATATCAGCTGCTTGACTGAATGTTCAAGTTGCAAGCTCTTATTTTATGTGATGATATTGGGTAGTTATGAATTTTACTTGATTTACTAATTTAGATTATTTATACTTTGTATAATAATGGAAAAATACAAGAAGTCATGAAATGAAATACAGTCGTGCTAAACGAGAATAACCATGGTTTAAATGTAAGAAATATTCTTTGTGGGCACGTAATGTGCAGCCCTCACCAAAATAAAAGACAATTTTATGCGAGATTTATGCAAAAACTGATTCAGGTGTATCGTTTTACCTAGCAGATGGAGTATTATTATTTGTTTTTATTTTTTGAAACATCTGTTACTTAAAAACAGTGTAAATTTTTCAGTTTTTGTTGTTAGTATTATTTGTATTATTCGGTGTAATATTACGTGTCAATAAATCATTAAGCATCTTATCTAAAAAATAGTTTTTGGGCTGCAATTTGAAAAAAATTGTAAACCTATAAATTCCCACTGTCATCCGTCCGTCTGTCTGTCTTTCCTTAATCTCGTGAACAGAGTTAGATAGATGACCGGCATGACTCTATTGTTAAAGGAAAAGTATGATGTAGAGGGGCAAGCCACTACTAATTTGAGGTGGACAGCGTATATTTTAGATTAAAAAAATTTAAAAAATATGATAAAAAATTTCAGCACAGCCACAATAAATAATTGCTCGTTTATTTTTATTTTTGCATTTTCCTCAGGATGTATCATTTTAGGCCAAATTTCCTTACAAATTAACACATCTATGTAATAATTCTAGTAATAGTATATTTTTATAGTGTATTTTTTTATATTATAACAATGTAAAAAATTATTCGATGTCACAATAAGTAATTACTTGTTTTATATTGAATAATTTAGCTAATTTTTTTTTTAAATTTTAAAATAGAATTTCACTAAAATATTTTAATATGATTATAAAATTTTAAAAATGTTATTTTACGTATAATAAATTGAATATTTTTTGTTAATTTTAATTTTTTTGAAGGATACAAATTTTATAATGAGTATAATTGTTTTATTAGTTAAGGATGAAGATGAGTGTTTTTATTGAATTTGCATAATATATATTGAGTTTTTTTTATTTAAATTGAACATTAATAATTAATAAAATCTTTATAAATACATAATTTATAAATTTTTCCATCTTTTATTTCAAAAATTTGATAATTTCGAATGACTTTTAATTATATTTTTAACTACAGTTTTAATCTTTTAAAATTGTAGAATGTCTTGCTTAAGTATTAGATCCTGTTCTGGCATAACGTTTTTATTTTTTATTGTTTTAGGATGAAAAATATTCTTTTAAAATACATTTAAAGAGAATTTTCGGATGCACGCAACACGATTTAAGGAAAAATATAACAAAAAAATAACTCATTTATGATTCGGTTTATGTAATTACAACTTAAAATAAAATATCTGGTAATTACGTTCAATTAAAAAGAAAAATAATAAAAATAAATATATGAAAAGTAACAATTTTTTTAATATTATTATTATTTTTTTTAAATTATCCAATTTTGTAATTAACACAAAACAAGTAAAGGAAAAAAAATAATAGAATTTTAAAAATAATAAAATTTCTTAAGCGATTTTCTAATTATTCTCGCGAGAATATCATTACAAAAGTAATTTTTATTTTCATTAATTAAGAATTATTTTATTAGAATTTTATGCTTTCCAATCCATTAATCAACAAAGAAAAAGCAAGATTTTATCGAAAACTTCTACTTAAATGTCTGTTATTTTCAGTTTCCTGATTATAATTAAACTTATTATTATCTAAATTATTACTTTCATCTTCGTATTTAACATTTTTTAGAATTAAAATTAAAAATTTCTTACGTCAAAGAATTTCTTTTTTTTTTTAAAAAAAAGTGCGAAATTCTAAAAGTTTGAAATTTCTATTAAAAAAAATAAAAATAGATTTTTTAAAAATGCTTTAAAGTATAATTTTATAAACTTTTTAAAAGTACTTTTATACATTTTATTTTAATTTAATATTTTTTAAAATAATTTTTTAATTTATTATTTCATTACAATTTTGATGGTATTAGCTAAGTTTTTCTTTTATTTTCACTTTAATTAAAACTTTGAAAATTTTGATTTATTTTAATGTTAAAAAAAATTGTTTTAATGTCTAAAAAAATATTTCTAGACGAATTTTTAAATTTATTTTAGTTTTTTTTTTTATTAAAAAAGCAAAAGGAAAAAATTTTGATAATTAAATTTTTTTAAATTGTCATTCTTAATTTTAAAGATTTTATATCAAAATTTTTAACATTTTATTCCACAGAGTAAATAATTTCAGTATAATTCGAGAACAATTCGAGTAAATTAATACAAAAATATTCATAAATGTCGTTCTCTACGAGATAAAAAAAATATTCGAAATTACGTTAATAATTTCATAAAATGAGAAAGTTTTACAATAAAATTGGAAAAAAAATGTTTTGAAATTTACAAAGAAAAATAAATTGATAAAAATAGAAACAGTTAGACGATGATCCATTAAGAAAGATAATTCGAAATGTTAAGTGTAAACTGTAGTAACAAAAGTTAGTTTTTGGGTATAGTAAAGATTGGATAAGACGGATGAAGGAGGACATAATGAACCGTGAGTGATGCAAATGCGGGGATGTTGGAAATTTTTCTGCCTTACTCTCCCCAGAACAGAAGAATCGATAGCTTAGCCAGAGTTTGATGGATGAACGTCAGAACTGGTCGATTCGTCGTTTTGCCTTCTTCTCATGCATCCCCTCTGAGTTAAAATTTACTTTTCGGAATTAAGTTTTTGTTTTATTTTTTTTTTAGATTTCTCTTAAAATATAATTGTTTCTTTTACTATTTGTTTCGGGTTTTTCTAAATTGTTTTCTTCATTCGAACTGATGATAACATTGCCAAACAACAACCAATGTCAAAGTTATTTGGCTGAACAGCTACTGGCGTATGTTGTGCACACGAGTTAATCTCTAACGACTGACACAAATGCCAAGTATTCATCCGATTAAACCCTTCTTCTCTAAAATCTATTTATCTTTTTTCTTCTCTTCCTAAAAAAAACCCTTTCCCTTTTACGATTATTCTCCTCTCCGGTTTAAGAATTCAACTTCGCAGAAAAAGGCAAGATTTCAATCTTTGAAAATAATTTAAGATCAACAACTGTCAAGTCTCAAAAATGCTTCCAATTCTCAACAGCTCTCGTGAGAGACAAGTAAACTTTATATTACTGTAAACAATTCGACCTGTGCAGAATCATTCCGGAGTGATTCCGAGATAAAGACAATATATAGTTTTCTATTGGACCTACTGGTTTCTTTGATTAATTATACGATTTTTTTAAAGTAATTACACTGTTCTGGACTTTAACAACTCGATAAAGTGTTGATTTTTCAAATTCATTGTCGTCTAATTCGAAATTATGGCTTTGCAATTTAATGTCCTCATATTGCAAGCACTACAGGTCTTTCTAGTCATGTACAGTACTGTACCTGGCACTATGCCAAAGCACTACTTGTGAAATGGGCATGCGTCTTTTAGTTCCCGGTGATAAAACTGTAAAATTTGCACCTACACACGTGACCCGGGGGGTTGACTATGTTTGCGTTGCAAATTACGAACACAAGAACGTAATTATTCCGATAGACATTGACTTTGGCACGTTTTCTATGACACTTTCAAACTAAAGAATACAGGATAACTATTATTCTAAATATCGAGTCGTAGTTTAGTTAATATTAAACAAATCATATTTAATGACTTAATCGATATATAAAGTGAACAGATTTTGTTGTTTAGAATGTGATTTTATGATGCTACAAAATCATAATTTCTCTTTTAAAGATATTATTCTCGTGACTTATTCTAATTAAGATGACTCTTAACAGTTTCTCTAATGTTAATTTTGATTAAGTTAATTCTTTCGGCACGTTTTCGTTTAACGACAGTTTATTTTACACTTATTTAACGTTTAATCTTAGTTTCGCATATTTCAGATTTAATAGCCTGGAAAAATAGTTGCTACTATCTTTTCACTTTATATATGTAATCTGAGGAAAGAAATCGAATTAATTCCATTTAAAATCAATTGTTAAATATTGATTAAAGTAATTAGTTTATTTGACATTTTAATATTCATTTTATACGTATTTAAATATAAAATTAATCGTCATTAAATATATAAATTAACATATTTTTATACACGGCGATTTTTCAGATTAAATTTTTCTTCGTTTAATTGCACATTTATCGTATATTTAATTGAAAAGAAAATCGCTTTTTATAATTTATATTTAAATATAAATTAACTTTTCGTTTAATTCTCAATTAATTTTTCATTTAATTGTTAATTTATTAATACTTAATGACGTATTTGTCTTTAACTGTAAATTTTCTTTTGTTTAATTATGATATTGTATTTCATTTATTACGAATTTTCTTTTCTTCTGAATATTAATTTATCACCATTTAATTGCAAATTTATATTTTATTTAATTGTATTTCGCCTTTAACTATGATTTCACCTATCAAATAGATGCGGATTCTCCCTTATTTAATTATAAAATTGCCTTTTATTTTTATTGTTAATTTCGTTGCATTTAGTTGTAAATGTGCTAGCATTTAATTAGAATTTATCTTAAATTTAAATATAAATTTCCTCGCATTTATCTGCAAGAAACTTTTCTTAAAAGAAAAAAGAACAGGGGGGCGAGAATAGAAGAACTTTAAAAAAGAAACCACAGATATATGATATAAGGAAAATTTATGGCATTTATAGAAAATGTATTAAATATTTTTAAATATATAAATTTTGATATTATTGCTCAACTATGGACTATAAAACTCCTATTTTATTGTGATTAAATGCTAAAAGTAGAAAGTTATCCTTTTCATAAATTCTGCTTGTAAGTGTCGATGGAACAAATGTAAGGGAAGAGGATACTTTACCGCATCTAACCATTAAATTTAAAGCGTTAATGCCTTCGATTTTACCGTTGTCCGTTCAAAAAAAGAATATAGATAATAAAACGATGTTGTATATTATAAATAATTTAAAAAATAAGAATTAATTCCCAATAAAAATCAATCGATTTTTCCGAAGATCAAAACTCAAAAATTAATTTTGAATTCTAATTTACGAAACGATTTCAATAATTAAATATTAATTAAAATTTTGGAAGCAATTTCATTAAAATAGAAACTCTATTCAAAATATAAAAATTAAGAGACGAAAAAATTTAAATCTTAAATTTAAAAATCTTAAATCTGAATTTTAAATCGTTTAATCTTTTAAATTCAAAAATAAAGTTCGAATTTTTTTAGATTTCATTTTACTAAAAATTTAAATTTTGCTTATAAAAATTCAAATTTTAAAATTGTTTAATCGATATAATTATTTTAACATTCTTGTAATAATAATAACAATAATAATAAAATAATTTAAAAATTTTCAGTAAAATTATTAAAATATTATATACTTTTATGTTTCTAAAGTGTCACGTATATTAGTAACAATTAATTTTTATTTGCTTATGTAGTACTGTAGTACTGTATGTCTGAATCTTATATATATACAGTTAAATACAATATATCTAAATAATTCTAAAGATATTTTTTTGTATATTTTGTATTCATAGTTAACTTACTTTCAGATCTATTACCCAAAATATAATACAGTTTATTTTGAATTTCAATATCTGAAAGTGTGTAAATAAATTTCAAGGAAGGTGTATCAAAGTTGAAATAAATTACAGAATATCTTTTATTAGAATATAAGGAAGAGAAAGGTATTGCTATAATATAGCAAAAGCAGAGTATCGCTCTATCTTAAGACAATGAATAAGAAAGGGTTAATCCCATGATCCTTTGTCTAGACCATCGAAATGGAAAAATCTTCACGGATGTTCATTATCTGTTCTAAACGAAAATCTTTCTCATTTCTTCTCAACGTTTCGGTATTTTTCTCTTTTTGCAAAAGAGTAAAATCTTGTAATCTCATCGGTCGCCTGGAAAATGGAATCTTCTGCCGTTAATCATCCAGTTATTTTGCATATCAAACTTCTTTACGACAAACTGCTTACTCTGGATTGTCTTTCCGACACTGTGATAAATTTAAATAAATCTATATAGTGTTACCTTTTTTATGCAAAAACGAGGAGAAAAAAGAATTGAATTTTGCAACAAAGTTACAAACACGCTGATTGGTTGTATTCGTTAGATCATCAAATTTTTAACGTTTTTTCCTTGTAAATTTTGATTTGAAATTCTCAAAAACAAATAGTTAATTAAATTTTCTTTTATTTAGATATTTTAATTCATCTTTTACATGAAATTTTATTTTTTAGCAACTTTAAGTTAATTTTCAGTACCATTGGGCGCATCCATCTTATTTGCTTCGCACCGCGACTGCTTGATGTGTAATTATAATGGTATATAAAGAATGGGTATATTTTTTTTCTTTAAGATATTAAAATATATAAATAATATTATGGAATAAACTGTTAAATTAGATAAATATGTATATTTTTAATTCCTTCCACTAAATATATGGTATTATTTAAAATATATATTTAAATTTAATGAGGAATTTAATGTGTATATCATTTATAAGTTATGGAACATAACTATTGAGAATTACGTTATAAGTATCGGATAACACGGAGAATGTTTCATACAGGCATATTTATCTCTACTTATGAATATACAGAGTTAATTTTGATTTCAGTCAACAGCACGTGTCGCGTGTTGGGAGCGATGACGACGCGACGCGAACGAATTACAGTACAGTACAACCTTATCTCTTCCACTCCAAAAAAACAGGAGCGAATTTAACAAATTTTTATCATTTAATTCATAACCTTCCATTCAACGGAACAAAACGCGAATTAATTAACGTTTAAAATCCAATTTTTGACACCCTTTCAAACAATCGAAGGAGATATCCGATCGCCGATATAAGGTACAAATATGTCATCCGAAAACAATAAACAAAGTCAAAAATATGATAATTAATTTGATTATCGACGATATCGATTAGTTTCCTTCTTATTCTAGATAGATATTCGGGGTTGAACATCGATCCAAAGCAACGAATACCACACACCAATTGGAGTAAGTCAGTTGTTCCTTTAACAGTAACATTGGCAGACATTTATGCTAAGCACAGGAAGATCATGAAAGGCAACGGGCGATAATATCGATGTAGAAAGAGATCGATGTGTTTGGTACAAACATCAGTTAAGCCCCAGGTCATGGATGAGACTTTCGTCTCCCCCATTTTTTTGGGGGGAGGGGTACCATTTATTCTCCTGAGGACACTATTGTTGAGCTCATAAGAAAGTCTTCTGTCAGAAAATGCATTTTTGTAAGAGACTCACGTCTGTATTTTCTGTTTATTCGAATCTTAAAGTATAAAAATATTATCATTTTCAACATATTTTATTTAAAAAAATAATTTTACTGATTGTGGCTATTTCAACGCATCGTTATTATCCAATTCCCCATCTTATCTTTCAGGAATAAATAATAATAATTTTATATATTTTTACTGATATTTATGTAACATGTATTTACAAATATGTAAAACTAAAATTGAATTTTTTAGTGATTTTTTTTATGTAAAAAAATCCTATCTTGAATGTAAATTTTACATGTTTTTATCGTCAAATAATCGATTTTTAATGATAAAGTAAATATTCTTTATAGTAACAATACTGTTATTTTTTCTATTAAAACTTTTTATAGTTGTATTTTTGATAAGATTACTTTCAAAGAAGTAAATATCGATATTAAATTGATCATATATGTCAATAAGATGGGGGGAAAAGTCCAATAAATGTCTGAAAAATATCAGTTATTTATATCAACTTGTACAGCATGGTTTCTACATGAGTGAAGAAGATGGATTTAAAAGAGGAATTTTTTAAAAATCAATTTAAAATATTTAAAAAAAAAACAAAATTTTTGATAAAGTTTCCTGAACACTTTTACATAGATGACACCGCATTACTTCACCGTTAATCAGATTTAGCAAAGAGAAAATATTGATTTGCAAACGCTGTAAACTAAACTTTGGATATTCTTTCTTATTCTTCGTGTTAAAATGTTAGATTACAACTCGGAGTTAATGTAAAATTGATTTAAGAAGTGATATATATATGTAATAAAACTTCTTTTTACTGCTCGGAATATATATTATGAAGAGTAAAAGTTGGATTTTTCATACAGTCAATTGAGGTTAGTTTAACTCCTGGGGCAACTTTGATCCAACAAAAGAAGAAGATGTTGAATTTATATAGGAATCACTTACAGGTGCAACAGTACAGAATAGTAAGCACAGTGACCTAAAGATGAGCAAGTTGCATTCTTACATAAACTTGAAATCTTTCTCTTTTTTTGGAGTAAGGTCCCTCTGGATTTAAAGTAACTCTAGATGACAACATTGGGAAATGCTGAATTTTTGGTTCTGCACAGATACTTTGGTTTAACAGATACTTTATCGGAGAATCGAAATAAAATTGTTAGCAATAAAGCGAAGGAAAATATTATTTTTATCTCTGATAAATAAAAATTGAACGATGAAACTTTACTGTTAAAAAGAAATGTTTTTATTGTATTATGAATTGACGATATCTGATATTGCATTTATTATTAAATAAATATTTAATCAATTATTTTGTAGGATAAATAATATCTGTAAGCAAATTAGATATATTTTACATTGAAATCATTCTAAATAAAAATATATATATATATTTATTTTTAAGGAAGATTTTTTAGTTTTGAAATGATTTTAAGCGGAATTTAGTATAAATTGTGTTATATGTAATTAGTAATTACATTTTCAACTTGATAATTACATAAAGTCTAAACTTTCATAAATTAAAACACAGTACAGTCGATTATCCAAATCAATCGATGTAATTTCGGATAACCGATCATATTTTAATTTGAAAAAAAACTTAAATGGAGTAAAAACATATTAATTTTAATCCTAGTATAATAATAAAAAACAGGTTGAAGATTAGAAATTTAATACAAAGGTCTACAAATGATAAATAAACAAAATTGTATAATTTATTAAAAACGAGTACAAGATTCAATACAAAATTAATATTAAATAAAATATAGTAGTCCGAATTATACGCAAAAATTATTTATCTGCAAAATCCTTGGCCTGCTTGATCGTCAGAAGAGTTGAAAAATTGTTTCAGGTGCATTCCTAACCATGTCAACGATGTTTCTAATGCATCAAACTCTTCACTGCGCCTATACACAATAAAGCATTTGGTGTATTAGAACCCTGTAATCATGCTTTCAATTAGAATCATGATTTTCTATTTGTACTGTAATAAATGAAACCTAACACTAGTGTTGATAACGAGATAGCTCAATAGCGGGCCAACAGAAAATCGCCGACAATCGTTATTAAGTAAAAACTTCGTAATTTCTGGAATTAGTACGCTCTGAAATTGATTTCGATTAATCGATTTTTTGGATAATTGATTTTCGGATAATCGACACTCTACCGTATTTTTATTTTAATCACTTAACCTTTAACTTTAAATTAAATATAAACTCGGCTTTCAGTTCGTTTAAACTACAACTTTTATAACTATTTAAAAAAAAACTTTCTAACGAAAAATTAATAAACTTATTTCTCAATGCTTTCAATATATTTAATAACATTTTCACTTATTTTATACGCTTAAATTACAGCAGAATATTAAAGTTTAAGCAGTATAAACTCGGCATTAAATTCAACTTAACCTTTTACACTTCACTAAACTCCATAACCTGACCTAATTTAAAAAAAAGGAAAAAAATTAGCAAATTCCCAACAACTGATACAATATTCATGAAAGAAACTAATCTGCTACAAATCAAAGAACTGATAAATCGTTTTTTTAAATGAGACTTTTCTTCTAAACGACTTTCTTATCATGTTTCTGTTATTACTCATTAACTGTATCTTCAAGTCTCTAATACTGATATTTACTTTACTTATAACCTAGTTACTTAGTTTTTTAAGTAATTATTTTTTTTAAATAAAAATAATACAGACATATATATAACTTATATTTAAGATTTTTGAAAAATTTTCCATTAAAATTCAATGAAAAATACAAATTTTTTCCTATCTATCTACCATTTTCTTATCACTGCATAAATATCGAATTTTGAGCAATTTTAAAAATTTTATTCCGATGTGAAGATAATTAAATAAGTTATTAGAATAATTTATTGAGTTTAGAAGTTTAAAAAAATATATTTTTAGAACGATTTGTAACATTATTCTTTCTAAAAATCAACGCGAAAATCACCACCCAGCCATTAGTTAACGTTAAATTTCTTTGCATCCCAATCAATCTCTTAGTCGATTTTAAGAATTTGACATGTTTGCAAGAACAAATATAATAATTCATAGAATTTAAAAATATATTTTACATATATTCTTACAGAATTTATAAATTTACAGCTTTTAATTTACGCGAAAATTACACATTGCTGATTTTCCACGACTTTCGGGATGCTGAAGAGCGTATCAATGAATGAATTTCAACATAGAAAGAATTCTATTTCTTATTATTTAACATATATACATATATATTTATTTTTTTTATTCTTGACAACCGATCGTTACGTCATTAATCATTTCCTTTCACAATTAATCACCTATTAATTACTGTTTGACACTCTTGGCCACTCGATGACAATGTTAAAGCATAGGCATTGATGACAAAGCAGCTAAATCTGGTTAACCCAACGATTTTGATTTAGTAACTAAACTAATCCACGTCTCCCATTTACCGCAAATATTGTGTTATAAAGAAATTTATAGTTTAATATTAGGCATGTAAACGGGTCAAAGGTCATCAGTTTACGAGTTAATGTTTATTTATTAAGCTATGTAAAGACTAATCAAAATATTTATACGTCGTGTTATTAGTTAATTATTGGAAAATTCATGCTTGATAAACTTTGCTTATCGAATGTTTAGTTAAATGGGAAAGTTTTACATAATTTAACTTTAAATAAATTATTCTATAAATTTATATATATTTATTATTAATAAATGTCAAATTTACGTTATAAGCTTACGTCAAATTGAAATTTTGAAGTATTATAACCTTAATAAATTTTTAAAAATAAAGTTTTATTTAAAAAATTTCTATATTAAAATTTATTATTTAAAGAAAATGTTTATTTAATAAAATTACAAATTAAAGAAAAACAATAAAAAAATGTAAATTTATAAAAATTTATGAAATTTATTTTAAAAATTTAATTTTTTATATTAAAATTTTTTTTAAATTATTAATAATTAATAATAATAATAATAATAATAATTTTTCAATGTTTATCGAATGTGTTTTTTATTATAAAAATAAATTATTTTTAATAAAAAAAATTAATTTAGAAAGTTAATAAATAAAATTTTAAATTATTTTTTAAATATTTATTTTAATCTCAATTTTTTTATTTTTTAATTTATATTTAAAAATAAATTGTAATATTCTATTTCAAAAATTTCATAGTACAATAAAAAAAAATCCAAAAAAAAACACTAAAAATAGAAAGTAATTACACCAAAAATCAATGCAACTAAAAACTTTTGTTTTGTTTATATGTGCGTCAATCCGTTATCATTTAATTGTATTATCTTCATTTTCATCATTAAAATTTCCTGTAACTTTTTCAGTTTTTGAGTTCATCGTTCGAAAAAATAAAAATAAAAAAATACACTTTTTTTCTTTTCTAAAAACATTATAGACTTTTTGAAATTTCGAATTTTTACGGTGTTATAAACTTTCCTCTTATTGGTTACATTAACGGTTACGATCTTTCCGAGTGTCGTTACGTGGCAATGAAAAGCAACAATGGAATCTTGAATTAAATTTCTAAAAAAAATTCGATTGAAAATAATGAATTTTTTTTCTTTTTTGCTTTTTCTTCTGATTGCATGTTATTAACAAGTGATTTCTATCAGGTATGTTTACTCAGCAATTTGTCACTTCTTGTGGAGAAAAAAAAGAAAGAGCATTGCCACAAACTGCATTAGTGGAAGACACGATGTATGTCCGGAACTACGCTGACCTCAGTCACTTATTAAGTCCATTGTGACGTTGCAATAAGCTTGTGTTAGCCGTATTACATACGTCACTCCACTACCACAACAATAATAGGATTGGATAAGTCCTTTAGAAAATCCTCCTGTGTGGGTATTTTCTTACTTCCTGCTTTAATCCTTCTTAGGATAGATGTAGAAGTTTTATATCTGTCAGAGAATATGATATTTATAATAATATCATAACAAAATAATCATTTCTTAATTATAAATTATACACGCTTTAATTCATTAGAGTTTAACTCTGTCTTGTTAATTATTCTCTAAAGATTCTCCAGTATAACTGAGATACAATTGAAGTATGTTAGTACGTCAGAATCTATGTAAATGCTAAATTTTTCATAAATATGAGCTTTTTTAAATAGCCTATATTCTATATATGTTTACGTATTGCATTAATGATAAATAATCATGATATTGTGTTCTTTTTAATTAATTAATAATATAATTATTGTTTCAAGAATTTCTTCGAAGATAAGATAAGAATCTTTCAAGAATCTCTTCGAAAATAAGAGCTGTTCGCGTAAAATCATGGCCAAAAAAAATAATAATATTTTAATTTTTGATTCAGTTAAATTAATAATTAACTCAATTATATTTTGCCATAATTACTCAATCTTGGGAAGGAAACGTCATAAATTACATTAAAATCTTTATAAATATATAGAAACTCTACAAATTTAATCAAAGTGGATGTGACAAGAAGAAGAAAAATAAAAACAAACGTTACATTTAAAAAATTCAAAATATGAGAGATTAAATAAATAAATAATAATAAAAAACACAAATTGGTTTCGATCAATCTAATTTGTTTTGCAAGTAGAAGAGAGGTCGAATTTTATTCACACTCAGTCAATTGCCCTATATCGAAACTAGAAATAAAATTTTCTATTAGGAAATAGTTCTGCTCTTATCGAGAGACGACAGCATTTGCTTCAAGAAGCACTTACAATCAATTCTCTAATACAGGCTTCCTAATGGGAATAAAGCACCTCCCATCTCCTTAAGTCGTTCTCTTTCCAACTATTTGTCACTGGGAGGTGGATAAATGGCTTCTATTAGCTAGACTTTCCTCCATGAAAACAAAATCGCCGATATGCTTAATTCGTCCAATAGGAATCGTCGTAGAAAGCGAGCCTTCCGCCTCATTTGTGAAGTTTTTGTGTCTTTGATTCGTTCGAATCGACTTCCATTGTCCTTATGATTTGTTACGTAAACGTAAATGCGCGTCATTACCGACCATCTAATACCGAGACCTTATTGTCCCTGTTCAATTAGCCATACCATATATATTAGATGAAGTGAATGAGCAACATCGTCTACCACTTTCTAATATTTCCCAAGCTTCCTTATATACTTAACTGTATACTCATATATATATAGGACGTTACTGTATTCAAGTTTAATTTACTACTGTCGTGTTACTAAAAGGACATTGCTTTCGTATGAAATTTCTACTCTTAACTGGAAGCTGGCACTATGCCGAATGATAATCATTTACCAGCTCTAGATAACGAAGATGTCACATTGCTTATCTCTGGATGATGTCCTCTTAAGAATACTGTTCTTTAAAGATAAAGGAGATTTCTTTCTATAGAGGTGAACCGTAAATAGATATAATAATCCAGAAAAGTAGCAGAAATTAATTAAATAAAAAACAAAAAACTATTATCTAAAAACACAGGCGGTCCTCTGCGTATATCATATCACGTAATATATTATCGTATAAATGACTAAACAATGCTTAAATAAAAACGAAATTAAACACGTGAGTAATTAAGTAATCAATTTTATTAAAAATTTTCAACTGCTATATATAATATATTTTACGGAGACCGAACTATGTTTTGAATCGCATTTTTTTGCTGAATTTAGCCATTTACATCTTAGATAAGGGTTGAAATGTTTGGATAACGATCAATCTTATCTCTATACCTTTTCTTACGATAGTTATATTATTTCAAAGTGGTTTAGCACGTGTAAAATCAACTTATCTACGGTTATAATTTATCCTTAATCAAAATCCCGAACCAATAGAATGGAAAGATTGATCATCCACTAAAATCGGTTTCTAAAGTTTTCAGGGTGAAAAATGATCACGTGACGTGCTGGAGTGTGAAATTGGAGTTTTTATATATGCTGGAAACGGTTAGGAGTGTGATTGTCGTTTGACCGGAATTACTGAGGAAAGAGAAAAGCTGAGACGAGATAAATCGATGTTCCAAAGTAACGGACGTTGCCAAAGACAAGATAATTACTACAAAGAATGACGGGAATGGGTTGTTGTTTCTGTTGTCTTTGAAGTAAAAATTTTTACTTAAGAAAAATGAAAACATAATTATTTATTCAATTCGGTTGTTAGTGGCAATATTGAATGCACTTTATAATTTCGACATGAATTTAATCGTTTTCTCTTACTCCATTCGATTTGCTCGATATTAATCAAAATGTCATCCAGAGTTTTGATTAATATTTTGAAAGATTGAGAAATCGAAATAGAAATTAAATTATGCACTAAAGGAGGAGTTCATAAATCACAATAGACTTTATCAGGAATGCATTTAAACGTATTATTTATATATAAAAAATTAAAAAGAAAATTCAATATTTTGATTTGAAAATTGTTTGCAACTGTTTTTATTTCGTGTAGTTCCGTCAATTGAATTATAAACGAATTCTTGTATATGCATCGTACCTGAATAAAAATTATGACTTTTTAAAGTCATGATCGTGTTTAATTATCATAATAATTACTTAATTATCGCATAAATTAGTAAATGAATGCTTAATTATTATTACTAAAGATTCATCATGATACTATGATTAAAAGTTTCGGTTAACGATAATGAGGCATGTACTGTACTTGATAATCAAGTAAAGTTCAGTGATTATCATCATACTTAAGTATATTATGAGTTGTAGTCATAGTGTCGTGCTTAATTATCATATTAGTATCATCTAAATTATCATAATTGTCACCGAAGTATCAGACGATTATCAAGTATGCGCTTAATTAACACTACTAAACACTTAATTATCAATTATCTAATTAATAAAGCACTCTAAAATTTATAACATTTATACTCTAAGACTATAGTACTGTGAATTTAATATAGATTTATCAAGATATTGTAGAGAAATTGGCATTTTTATCTACGAGAAATGAAAAAATATATATATTATACTAAAACACCGTTAATTATTAAATGTTTGTATAAAATTCTTCAAGTAAGTAAATATAAATTCTTTTGAAATTTAAATTTTGTAAGCTTTTATTTTCAATTATCATTAAAATTAGTATAAATTATTAAGTGGAAATGACAAAAATCTGTAATACTTAAATCGTTTATTTAGTTTAAATTTTATTCTAATTAAGGTTAGACCTACAAACGCACGCACAGCATATCTCATAGAGTATTTACATAGCCTCGAAATATATATATTTAACACTATACACAGCTTATGAAACGTTAAAAAACGTTTTTTCATGTAATATAATTCATGTTTTTTCATGTTTATGTTTTAAAAATGGTGAAATTTGCAACAAATCTTTCAACATAAAAAAATCACGTGACTGTTCTTAAACTTAGTTTCAATAAGTTTATTCTGTCATAATTAAGCTTTTTTCTATTGTTAATATAGAAAATTAAAAAAATATATTTACTTAAAGAAAACAAGGAAAGTGCATTTCAGATATAATAAATCGAATCTATTATATTAAATACAGAAATAGGAGTTGGTAGCGAATTATATCTATTAATGGTCTGGACGACAGGAAAGGGAAAAAAATAGGTACAGAATCCATTAAGAAAAGGCTAATTATGTTAAATCTAATAGCCAATATTTAGTGAAATACTCTTACACAATTGCCAAACTTTTATTTTAACCAGCTGTGAACAATTCAATTGGATCAATTTTAACTTGGACTTTCTTTAAAGAATTTTTAAGAATTTTTTGCTTTAATTAAATTTGATTAAACGTTTTCGAAATCCCAGATTAATATACTGTTAGAAAAATCTCCTTTAAAGGGTATTTTATAAGAAAATATATGTTGAAAATCTTTTAAATCAAACCAAGCTTGAAGTCGAAACCGTAATTCAATCTACTTTAAAAAATGCTTACCTAGTATATCACAGAGGAGGAAGATAAAAAAAACGAGAGTATATTGTGTAGTTGCTGTTTTTTCTAGTTATATATCTATATAACAGATAAGCAATATCACAAGTGTGAATTCAGGAATGTGAACAATTTCTTCAGTCGAGTATTATTGAAAACTTTTATCAAAATCTCAACAATTGCTGCAGCAGAATTTGAAGAAATTCATTTATTATCTGGAAGAACTTGCAATTTATAACCTTAATTTGATTACTAGGACATTTATCTTACTTTGAGAATCTGAGAATCTATCCAATTTTTGAAAGGAGAAGAAGGAAAGTAAGTAATGACTTCATCTCATTTCGCACGTTATTAACATGTATAATGCTGAAGAATCGTATGAAAAATCTAAGTTATATATTCATTTTTAACAATTAAATATACATTTTGTATTAAAAAAAATATATGTTATATAAATATTTTCGTAACTTCTTCGGTGTAGATTATTAGAAAAGGGTTCTCTTTTCGTGTCTCAGAAGGGCTCTTATTTTTTTTACAAGGAGTGTCTAGAACATTTATTGAATGTTTTCTAGTTTTACTTCATTAAGATAATTTGAAGATAAGATCAATATATTCGCTTACTCTTAAGATATATCGGGTAAGAACTAGCGCCTCGAGCATGCATTGTACTGTTTGGTTCGGTCCCAAGCGTAAATTACGAAAGCTAAGGGAGCCATCAACGTTACCTCCACTCCTTTTTATTACACTTAGCTACCGCGTACTTCTCTTATTCTATATAGTCGTCCCTAGTGCCTTACGTCTTAACATGATTATCCACGTCACTTCCTTCTCTTGAACCCTTTAAACTCGACTCGTAAATAATGTAGCCGTTACTAGCATTCATTATGACGTCAGTACAAATAGCATATCGGTCTTAAGGGTATAATAGCAGAAATCCTGTCGAAAGGATGCATCATTCTTACTTTTACGCCAGTTCTCCAGTTCTCTACATCTTGTTCGATAAAATTCATAATATTCTTTAAAGTAAATGCTGAAATGTTTAATCTTTCGTATGAATTATGTACTATTTTTATGATTTTTCTATATTTATCTGAAAGCTAACATGCTATTCCAGGAAGAAGAATTAACAGAAATTGTAACTTTAGAATAGTTAATAATGGCTTTATAATTTAAACTTAGGCCTAAATTAATGTTTAAATGTTTAGGTTTTTACATGAGCTAAGAAATTAAATGGCAGATCGATCTTGAAGATAAAATAGCAGAAATTCCACTGAAAGGTAACACCATACTCGCTCATTTTACGCCTTGTTTTCAAGTTAATTCTTAATATTACTTACATAGATGTTGAGATGCTTAATCTTTCATAAAAACTGGTGAAATTTTTATGATTACAACTTATATTTTCTATAAATAGCGAAATATAATAAGAGAAATTGTGTCGAAAGGAATCATCATTCTTACTTTTACTCATTTATCCTGTCTTAATAGTTCCTAATATATTTTAAATGGAAGTTGAAGTGCTTAACTTTTCTTATGATTTATGAAATTTATATGATATTCTTTAATCTAAAAATAGAAAATTGATGCTAGATACAGAAAATGTAATCAGAAAGAAACATTTTCTTTATATATTAATGCTTTTAATAGCCGAAAATAACTTTCAAATCATAGCTGAAAGTCTCGATTTTCATTTAAATTATGAAATTCTTATAAATTTGCATTGCTTAGTTCGTAAAAAATTAATTAATAAAGCTTTTATTTCTTAAAATTATTAATTAAATTAAAATTTAGAAGAGAAAACGAAGACAAATGCAGCAAAATAAAAATAAAAAATAAAAAAATTAGATTTTAGTGACAATTATAACTTAGTTTTATTTCCTATTGAAAACCGTTAAAATGTCGACTTTTAGCATTTGAACGAATATAAAAGCGAATAAAGGTTTCTGAGTAAAACAGTAGTTATCCAATTGAATGGCTTGACTATTGCTTCAATAAAAAGAATATTTTTCTGCTTTCCTAATTACGTGTGTAGAATTCAATGCAAATTTCTTTAGTAGAAAGGAAAAGGAATCGATCAGAAAGGATCGATAATAATGCTGTAACGGTAAAGAACCATTTACCATTCTGTTTTCTGATTCAAAGAGAAGCAATAATAGCACCTTTATCAACTAAAGTTATTCGAGTATAAAGCAATGCTTAGCTTGAAAATTTTTCACACAACAACATTCCTAAACTACAGTCCTAAAAATCGTCTTCCTCACCAAGTAAACGAACTCGTTCCTCAGGTGAGAACTATCGGGTTGCTGTAATGAGAAATCAATATGTATCCCTGCATGTTAGGGATTTGTAGAAATATGCTTCCTGCTATTTTTATTTTATATATATACATATATTTATATATTTTTATTTTTATATCGATCTCAGGTGATAAGAGTAACTATCTCAAAAGATCTCCATAATCAATTAGATAATCTTAGAATTATTTACAAGTTTAACGTTTTAGTACTGTAATCTATAAATGAAAAATAATTTTTAAAAGAAATTTTTTAATTAAAATTACAAATTTTGCTTAAATTTTTAATTTCGTACAATATAAATAAAAATAATTAACTTTTGTTTTGATATCCCGAAAGTATATTTTGATACACTAAAATCTAGCAAATTTTATTGTAAAATTTTGAACATATTTGATTAAATTTTTAATAAATAAAATACAGCTTAAAAGTTTTTAATATAAAAATAAGCAAAAATATGTTAATTTCGTTAATTGTTACACTCTCGACCAATCGTCGTAAAAAGAATCGTTACGTGAAACTGATTTTTAACTTGATAGCTTATAAAAATCGCGAGGGACCGCTTATATTCTTCAGAAATTTTTATTTAATTTCGTCTCTGTTAGTAATATAATTTACATTTAAATTTCACTGCAAAATTTATTTAAAAATGGATTTTACATAAAAAGAAAATTTAGTACAGACCACGAATAGAAAATAATAATAATAATAATAATAATAATATAATTTAACTGCCGATAATGATGAATTCTATCTGATTTATTATTCTGTAACAAAACTTATCACTAGAAATTTTTTAAATATAATAAAAAAATAAATCTCTAGACACCAGATAACGAGCTACATCACCACCGAATTTTTTTACCGTAAAAAAACCAAAAAAAATTTGTTTACTTCTATTCAGCCTGCTATTCTTAGAAATGGCCCATATGTCGTACATAAAAATTTGTACGACAGCAGTTTTTCTATAGAGTTTATACCGAGTTTTACTCTTTCGCCATCCAAAAAAACTATATTGTCCTGTACGAAACTTGTTCTTTATCATCAGATACAATTCTATACTTCAAATGGAAATATCTTCCCTCGAAACAAATTGATTCACAAGAAAAAAAAGATATATAACATATATATATATATATATATATAACAGGATTCACCAATCTGTTCGTCTTATCCAACTATTGCTATAGGATTTCAACAAATATCGACAAAATGATGGAAACTATAGTTATCGAGCTGTTATTTATTTTTTTATCATCAATCGAATAACTACAATTTAAGTGAAAATATCTATATTTTCAACAAATTCTTTCTTTAAATGCGAAAATTTTACGGATTTTTTTCATACTTTCCGCGTTATTCTTTTTGTTAAACTATGAAGAGACGAAGAAGAACATAATCAAAAAAAAAACATTTTTATGAGATTTCCCAGTTGTGCCGCATTTTAAGAAAGATAAATTTAATAATTTCTCATCTAGTTTTCATTTTGTAAGTTAAAAAAACGTGAAAAATGAAATAAAAAAAAACAACAAAAAATTACATCAAACGTAACACGTTTTGTTTTCTACAAATTAAAAGATTTGGACGTTACTTTATTTTATTTTTTATATTTTATACCTTTTTTAAAATAATTTTCGGAATTTTTAAATGATTTTTTCTCTTTATTTCATTCAGAAAATGAAAACGAAGAGCTTAATTCAACCCGTGAAGTAAATTACTGTTAAGCAATTAATGCATTTCCTGAGAGTTAAATTACAAATAGGCAATTAATTAATTAATTACCTTTTAAAAAATTAAAAATTTTAAACTTTTATTAAAGTAATTAATACTTTTCTTAGAAAATTTAAATTAAAACTTAGAAAGGAGTTTTGATTTCTTAATTTTCTAAATGCTACTGAGATCCATTTGTTTAATCAGTTAAGAAAGCTGATCGATAGGAAATTAATATGTTAAATCGATGCAAAAAATCGATATTTTGAATCACTGAATGAATTAATTGGTGTGAAATTACTACGTTTTATCTGTAAACGTATCGATAAGCTTAATCAATGAAGAATCAATAGACTAATTAATAGCGTATTAACGTTGCCCGATTCATCAAGAATTAACGTATTTATTCAATAAATTAATCGATCTAAGAAAAAAAATTAATATGTTTATCTATTAAAAACGTTTTTAAATAGTGAATAATTAATGTTGTAAATTATTATTTTATTTTTATGCCGAAAAAAAATCAATATTTTCGGCTAGTTGTTTATCTCAATAGCTATTGTTTGCACACTCGATTGTCCCAATACTTTATGAGTTCTATCACCCTATACTTATGAAGTTCTAATATTCTGTACTCGATGGATTCTAATACTTACACTTTATGGGTTCTAATACCCAATAATCTATCGATTCTAAAACCCTACATTTTATGGGTTCTAATACCAATAATCTTTGGGTTCTAATACCCTATCTTCAATGGATTATAACCAATTGTGTTTCTTAATATACAGTACATCCTAACTATTGAATTGCATCTCCGTAACTAGTATGTTTCTGAATTACCTGTAAAAGAGAAAGTTTCAAGTAAATAATTACCCAATGTTAAAAGTAGGATACAATATAGTACTTGTGTCAATCGACTGATATGTATATAGTTAAACATATCTAACGTTTTCTAGTAGCGATTATCCTGATAACTAGTTTTCCCTATAATAACAGTAATTTTTAAATACTTGATCCAATAATAGGCATATCTCATACGATAGATTATCGCAGTTATGTATATGCTTTCCACTTACCCAGTGACTTATCCCAATCAAGAGATTATCCTCAATATTTTGCTCAGAGATAGATTTAGAAGTTTAGCAGCTCAATTTGAGGGTCCCCTCTATCCAGCCTACACACGAAGCTATTGTACACAGTTAAATAAAGAAAGTCATCATCTGTTTATCTAACTTTTAAAGCAACGAATAATAAAGATTTTATTAGAATTTTATTAACCAGGCAATAGCTTCGTGACATTCACAAAAAAATTCAGGGTCCTTTAATAGTTGGGGCCCCAAACGACCGGTTAGACCAATGGGTGCTCAACCCCAGTACTTAACAAATTATCATAATAGTTATTACAACTTGCTTATATGAAACTAAAGAATCGGTAATCGCGAACTACTGGTTGGGAAACTATTAAAAATCTCCAGTTAAAAAAGTTAAAAAAGCATTATTTTAAAATAGAACTACACAAAACTTTTTAAAGGAAAGTAAAATTTCTAATGATTTATAAGTTTAAAAAACATCGATACCGTTCAAAGAAATATATATTTTTAACTGAAAACTAACGATTTTCGATAGAGATAAAAGAGTTATAAATTCAACTTCCAACCAATTGTCATTCATGGCATATAAATGGGCCATATGATAGAGACGAATAATATATATATATTAAGATGCGAGAGGAGATGGAGATGAGATTCTGTATAATAAAGACATTTTCATTGGTGACTGACTAGCTTCTCGAATTTAACAAAGGAAAGCGAAATTTGTGAGGTTATTAATAACATCTTCTTCAAGTAATTCTACACTGGAAACCATATTCTCTGTGGCACCTACTTCCAGTCGTAATTCACAAAAGTGAAATAACAATACACATATTTCTTTATAAGAGAAAACACTTGTTTTATTCACTGGTCCTTATTCCAACGGCAAGTTTTGCAACAGTTCAATATATACAAATTTCTCACGAACTACACGTTGAAAAATCTGAAATGTTATACTATTAAAAAAATATGTTAAAAATTACATTAAATACCTTAAATAAATTGAAATAATTTTATCATTTATATTAATAAAAGATTTTCAAATAAAATTAATAAAAAATGTACAAAATTTTCTAAAATTACATAAAATTAAATAGTAAATTTTTTTACTTTTGATATTTAGTTTATCAAGTGTAGATCGCATGCTACCGGTTGGGATGCCAAGTGCTATATCGTAACATTTCATGAAAAATGTATAGAAATTTTTCTGTTATGATACTAATTCGTTCATTATTGATTGAGTACTAAAGGGATTTTACTAAGGTAGGTGCTTTTTATAAAGACGTATAATTTGTCAAGTAGTTTTGGCAATTATCTTCGAGGGAAGCGTAAAGATAGAAGAACACCTTTTGACAGCTACTGAAATAAATGAGAATTCTTTGATGTCGTATTAAATAAAATAATTTTTTATCTAAAAACCTGTGGAAAAATAAGTACACGTTTCTAAAAAGCAAAAAAAAAAAAAAAATATTTGAATTTTATCGATTTTTTTCCCTTTTAATTTCTCACAAAAGTCTACGTTTTAATTACTATAAAAGTAAGTATTTTCTAATGAAATAACCAGTTTTATTTAAATTTAATGATTATAAAGAGTAAAATCTCAGAAAAAATTCTCTAAATTAACGTTTTATTTCCCAAAAAAATCCATAATTTAGAACAGTTTTAAAGAATTTAATTTCTCAAAAAAAAGAAAAAAAAACTTAGAATCGAGACGATTTCTCTCAACGAAATTCGGCGTAAAAAACAAAAACTGCATATATATTTTATATATTACATAAAATCCAATAAATCTATTAAAATTTTTTAAGATTTAACTTTAAAAATTCCTACAAAATTTTAAACTTTTTTCACCTTTAGTTCCTCTGTAGGTACTAATTTTGCACTTTTAAAAAAGTTTTAAAAATCATAATATTAAAGTATACAATATGTATAATTAAAATGTTATTTTTTATAGTAAAAATATTTATTAAATTTTGAAAGTTTTAGTATAAAACTTAAAAAAAATAAATAAAACGAAAAAAAAAATCAAATCTTCAGAGGAATAGTTTTGCCACATTCTTGTTTACTTTATATTTGTTGGAATGTTTTCCAAAGCACTTGTTTAAGAGTTGTCGTCAGCAGGTGACTTTTATTTTTTGTATGGGTGTTTTTGGCAGTAACAGCTAAAGTAAACCTTCGTACAACACACACAAAACTCCCCTTATACAACGTCTAGTAAATGAAGAAAGATACTAAAGAAGTCACCAATACAACAAGAAAAATTCGCATTTTTTTCCTTCCCCTAACGATTTTCTTTAAGAATTCTTCATTAATTGAAATATTTTAACGATAATTAACATAAATTAATTAACTAGAAACAAAAGTTGTTGGGAAATTACTCCTAATTCTTATCATCAGCGGCATCAAAGGAAATAATATCAGATGATGAGTATGAACGGTTATTAGAGAAAATGTTGCTATTATTTTTGTCTCTTTTATATATAAATATATATATATTTTCTTTAGACAAGAAGAAGAATGTTTCTAGAAAAACAAATTTATCCAGAATATTTGTTTTTCTAGAATATGATGGATGCGAAAACTGACTTCTAAACTTCTGAAAAAAGTCACCTGCGTTATGCTACTCACGTGATTTATGAGTTTAGAATTTATTTTTTACAAAAAATTCCTTTACATAATTTATATTGTAAACGAGATGTAGACCAAGAATATGCAATCTTCACTTTCTTCTCTTCTTCTTTTTGTGTTTTTAGAATTCAAACTTATCATTGTCACTTCACAAATTGAAACTGAATAAAATTTATGGTTCGATCTTATATTTCAATAATGCATTTATGTGTTTTTAGATGTGGAAACTAAGCACTTATTGCCTTTTTTTGAACTCAGAAAACGCAAAAAATTAAGCTAATCTTTGAATTTTTAACTGTTTTTTTTGGAGCAAAATATATTCTAAATAGTATTTTAGTGATGATATATCGAGTTTCCTTCTCTAAAATTTCAAGATAAAGCTTTGAATTACACATAAATCTTTATTTTTCTTGCTTTATTATTGATCTAAAATTATTTTTTTAGCGTTTAATTTCATTAAAATTTATAAAAATTATCCAGAAAACGAATTACAAAATTGTTTACATATATAAAATTTTATTTAAATATTCATAATGCAATTTAAAAAAATATTTTTTCTAACTTTTTATTGAAGATTTTTATTAAAAAATACGTTTATAAATCAGAATATATATATATATATATATAATATATATTTCTTTTTTTATTTAAAAAAACCCATTAAAAATGACTAAACTGGTTATTTAAAGCATCTTAAATAAACTAAAAGGTTAAAAAAATATTTATTTTTAAGAATTCTTGAACATGTCAGAAGTGACTTGAAGGATTTATGGTGTTAGAACAGATCGTTTATCAACACTCTTTTTAAAAAATTGTAATTTTTTAATAAATTGTTAATATTAAAAGAGTTTTCCCGAGTTGTTACTTTAAAACATAACTTTATATAATGAGAAGTTTCATTAAATTTATATCTACTATTATTCTATGAATAAAAAATGATCATCTAGGGATGCTGAATGTCGTTTCAGGCTTTGAAAGTGGATAAATCTTCGTATTTTCTTGCTATTTAAAAAAAATATAGCTTAAACTAATCATTCTTCGTCTTCTTCGTGGAAGACTTTTAAAAGATCATCCTTCATCTTAACATTCTCTTCATAAACTTGTAACTAATTAGAAAATTGAATGAAGATGAGCATATCCGCATCCTCTTAGGGAGCTGTTGGAAAATGGAATTAAACAATAATTACGTGCAATGATTCTCCCTCTTCTTGTATAGAATTGAAGAAACATCTTCTTTTAATCTATTTTCTAACAAAGATTCATAAGAAATTGAAGAATATCTCCTCACCCTTTTATAGAGCTCTTAGAAAATGAAATTAAGAAATAACAGGATGAGAAGATGCTCTCATTTTCTTCTTCCATAAAATTGAAGGAAAATGTCCACCTTTCTTCAATTCTATTTTCTAACATAGATTCATAAGAGGATGGAGAGCATCTCTGCACCTTACATTGAATCTACGTTAGAAAATACAATAAAGATGATCATCATCTATTTTTTCATCCTGAAAACGCTTAAATATTTGTAAGAAGAATCAGAAATCATCTTTAATATTCACTTAAGAGCATTTATTTTATAAATTACGTAAGAAATTCCATCATATCCTCCAAAAAAAATCTACTTTGGAAAATTAAAAAATTCTACATAATTTATAAAATATTTTGAAATTATTTTGATAATAAATCATTTACAAGTTTAAAAATCTACATTTTTAGATGATAGAAAGACAAAAATAAAACTTTAAAAATTCTTTATAATGTCCACGAATTATCAGAAGTTTAGTGAACTAATTTGAATTTTTAAGAATTTTTTAAGGAAAATCAAACTTTTTTTTTTATTCCTAAATTCTAAATTCGAAGAATTTGTAAATTATTCATAGATGTACACGTCTAATTTGCATTTTTTTTCTGTGAATTTTCCTTAGAAAATATTCGTTTAATGAATAAAATTTTAGATTAAAAATATATTTGTAAAGTTATTCGTGCATTAAAATAAATAAAAATCGAATATTTGGGTACATTTTTTAAAAAAATATTATTCTTTATCTAATTATATTTTAATTATAAGGAAATTAAATAAAATTTAACCTTATATTTACAATAAATTGAATAATTTTTTAAAGGAAAAAATTTAACAACTAATTAAGTACGATTAAGTGAAGAATCGTTATAAACTTTTATCAGTTTAAAATTTAATTATTTAATTTAATTAAACATTTCTTTTATTAATAAAAAAAGCAAAACAAATAGAATTAAATTCTTGTTTTACCATCAAACAAATCCATTTTACAGCAATTTTTTTCCATTAAAAAATATAAACTTTACAACCATTTTTTTCAGTTTACAAATTAAAATTCTTTCTAAAAAATTTTTAAAAAATGATTGATAAGTTATAAAATATATATTTTTTTCGATTAATTTTTGAAATTTTATATGAATTTTTCAGTTTGTTTAATTAAAAAAACAGACATAAAAAATTGACTTTTTTACGAGTCAAACAGTGAAATTCTTTGTTACTTTCATATATAAAAAAGAATATTGAATAAACAGAAATTTTTATAGAAAAAATAGAAATAAATATAGTGAAAAGTAGTTGATCTTCCTTACTTTATCACTCCTTTCTCTACTAAACTCATGGGTCATTAGATTTGAGCGAACGTCCAAAGAAGAAATGAAGACGGATGTGTCGACATTGCCATTATCTTCTGAGATTTTGGCCAAGTTAGAAGAGTTTTTTCTGAATTTTTCTTATTCTTTAAAGGTAATTCTTTTATGTTAGCCCAACATTTACTACAGAAAACTTAAAGCTCAATGGGAAAAGGGATATAGAAAGTATGCAACGTGTCACGACTTCAACAGCTCGTCAATAGAAAATATTCAAAATATAAAAAAAGAAAAGCGTACCTTAGAGAAAATAGTTATCAGAAAAGCGAATTTTGTACGCATTTTCTCAATTTTTATAGTGGAAAAAACATTTTCAAAATGCCACTTTCACGATTTTCTCATTACGTAAGCCCTATTTTTATCTTAAGGATTTTTTTATGGAGCTTTATAAAATATGATGCGTGAGAGATGAAATTCGTGCTATTTTTGGAACTTTATACTCACGATATCGGCACATATTAATGCGAAAATACAGAAAAAATGCGCAAAAAAAAGTACTTCATAACGGTGTGTCACGTGAAAAAAACCAGCAATTTGACTCGGGTTTCCGCGAATTTATATCGATTCATTCATCACGAAGTTCGTGATTCAGTAGAGAAAATGATAATTAAACTAAGCATAGATTGCAGTTTAATATAATATTAATAATATATCGCATGACTTATTCATGAAACTTAATTAATAATACGTCATTATATAGATTTAACGGAGGAATATCCTCTTAAATCTCTCGTTTATAGGATTTAATTTCAAATATTTTATTGTATATATAAGTTATAAAGTAAGTATTTTGTATCTCTCCTCTATAAAACTGTAGTACTTTGCGGTTATATTATAAATACAGGATTTATGGAATGGTGAAGAGGTACCTTTGAGTAATCTCAAGAGGAAATTCTTTATTTTTTATTTTATTTTTATAAAAAAATCTAGCTTTAAAAGTAAAGCCAAAGCGATAAAAAGCTCTGGAACTAGAAAAGTAAAACTCTTTAAATCTCTTCCTGATTTAAAATTATGTTTTTGGTGTAGCGTGGACTTTGCTTTACTTTCTAACTATTGTAATTCTCTTCCACTGGACACAAAAAATATCCCTCTTTTCAATTTTAATGATTTTTTGGGGAAATTTTATACCGATGAATAACTTTCTTCACCTTTAGAAATGTATCAATTTATTTAAAAAAAATCTTGTTTGAAAATGCTTCTACTTGTTATATTTTTACCTTTAGGAATGTGTCTATTTATTAAAATCTTCTTTAAATTGTATCTGTTCAATAAAAAAATCTTGCTTATTTGCTTACAGATGCTTCTTCTATTCATTAAAATTCTCTCCAAGAAAGCATTTATGTATACTAAAAGTCATTTAGAAATGCATTAATTAGCTAAAAATCCTAGTTATAAAACGCTTTTAGAATGTATATACAGTCAAACCTCTGAACGACGGCCAATGCGGGAACATTAAAAATGGCCGTTCTTTGGAGGTGGCCGTTGTTTGGAGATTATTTTATTTGCATTTCGAGAAGAAACGTAACTGAAAAAATGGCCGCTGTTTAGAGGTGTCCGTTATTGGAAGTTCGATAGTGTGTATCGAAATTATAAGTAAATTAATTCACTAAAATTCTTGTTTATAAACGTCTCTATTCATTAAATTCGTGCTTATAAATAATTTCATTTGTTAAAGTTATAAAATTCTAAGAATAAAGGATCAATTTAGTGTAGGAAAATCGTTCTCAAAGTGTATCCATTTACTAAAAATGCATTTTAGAATGCATCGATTTTTTAAAAATCCTGTTTAGAAATGTGCTTACTTACTAAAAATCCTATTTAGAAATGCTTCTATTTGCTAAAATTTAGTAAAAGTCTACTTATTAAATAATCCTATTTAAAATTTCCTTTATAGATGTAAGAAGAATTGCTTAGAAACGATTCTATTTATTAAAATTCTTTCTATAAATGCATTTATTTATTAAAAATTCAATTTAACCTGTAACTATTTACTGGAAAGTCCTTTAGAACTACACTTTATATCGGATTTTTAATGAATAAGTGCATTTCTAAAGACGTTTCTAGTCAATAATTACGTTTTAATCATTGGATTTTTAATAAATGAATACAAAAATTTAATTAAAAACATCTTTAGAAACACATTAATTTACTAAAAATCCTTCTTGGAAATATTTTTATTTGTTAAAATCACTTTTAGAACGGATCAATTTACTAAAATCATCGTTATGTTGGACTAAAAATACTTTAGAAATTTACCAATTTCTTAAAAATTCTCCTTAAAAATGCCTTAAATTCTTTTAAAAAATCCTATTTAGAATTTATTTATTTATTAAACATTCGCTTTAGAAACGTATTTATTTATCAAAAATCCTTTTAAAAACGCATTCGTTTACTAAAAAAAAATCACAAGTAAACAAAGAAGTGAAAATTTTCGTTGAACTTTTTTATCCTTTATCCTCTCGTTAAATATTAATGTGTATATTTTTCAGGATTTCAGGATCTAGAAAAATTCCGTTTCGGATTTGGATAAAGTTAATAGATCACAGGATTTGTCTGTCAATCACAACAACAACAGATGCTACTCCACTTTATTCTTCCTCTTCTTTTCTTTTGAGGATTGTGTAAGGATAAGATAAAACAAAAAAATATATAAAAAAAACATTAGTATTGAAGACAAATAAAGATTATTATTATAAAAAAATGTCCTTAGTCAATTTTATTATCTAAAAAAATTTATATAGGCTTTTGAAATTCCGTATAATAGCTTGATTTTGATAAGTATCAAAGGCATAATCCATGGTTTAGATAGAGTACAAGAGCCAATAGTTTAATATTATGTGGTAAGAGTAAGACAAACAATTTCGTGTTCAATATATTGATATCAGGAGTAAGACCCGAGGTAAAATTTGCCACCAGAACCAATCGATCTACTGAATTATTCCATTATTATTTTGGCATTACCATTTTTAATCTCATAAATCTTGTAAGATAAAACGTTGTTTTTAACATAATTTTTTAAAATATTTTTTTAGATATTTTATAAAATAATAATCGATATGTAAGCAAAATAGTATAATTTAATATAATTTATTACTATTATATTCACAAATTTTATTGATTATTATATTTCTTTGCGTGAAAAATCCGCATTCAATTAAAATATATCGATATAATAATGTATTGAACATTATTCGCGTGAAACAATAGTGAATATAGGCTTATGGTGTGCAAAATATACATAAATTTAAACATATTAAACATATGATATAAGCATAATGTGCTTAAATATAAGTGTATTAAACACAGGAGAAGCAAAATACGCGTAAATTTTAACACTAAGTACAGTACAAAAAAATGTTGTGTATAAGTTTCAATGCTTTGTACTGTACAGTACTGTACGTAGCAGCAGACAAAATATGAATACATTTAAGTATTTTCAATACAATAGTAGACAAATTAAGTCTAAATTTAACAATATAATTGAGAAAATGTGCATAAAGTTAAGTATTTGTAACTTACTAATAGATTACTTTGCTTAAATTATGTGCAATTTAAACAATATATGTATAAATTTGAATACTTTAAACACAGTAACACATTTAATTATTTTAAACAGAAAAAATGTGAGCATTTTGAATAGAGAATTGAACATTTTGAACACATTAACGGACAAAACGTGTAAATTTGAACTTATTTAATATTATAATCAGATAAACAATGCTTGAAATTAAACACATTGAACATAAATAGAGAGAAAAATGAAAGTTAAATACTGTACAGTACAACGAATGTCATGGATCTAGTAAAAAGATAATAAAAATAAAAGCGTATAATATTCATTTTAGAAATAATAAGAGTAAACATTAAAGAGCAACAGAAAAGATAATTAATGAGAATATTTTTCAGAAAAGTCATAAAACCAAAGAAAATTAAATAAGCTGCCATAATTAATATAATATAAACAGTAATCGCTTCCACTGATAAAAATGGAATTTTTAAAGGTAATTATTTTTCTAGTTGAAGTGCCAGAAGGGTAGAAAATTAATCATTCAACCCTAGCGGAATGTGACGTCACGTTCGTCGTCACACAAACACACAGAAGAAAAAAAAGAAAGGGGGTGATCTATTATTATATATGAACAAAAGCGTGACGTAATGTTTTACCTCCCTTCAGTGAATTTGTGTATTGTTTAAGGAGCATTTGGGACACATTTCCAGAGGGGTTTAATTGGATAGTGGGAGATATAACACCGAGATGGAGGTAATGACTTTTAAAGGACTTTGCTAATTACACGTTAAAATATATATCCATAAATAAGCAACCCGATTTATGGCGAGGTAATGATCCAAAAGCGTACTGTAATGGACTTCCTTCCTTGAACACAATCTAGTTTATTGCTGAATAACTACACTCTAATCGATTGATTAGTTGTTTGAATCAAGATGTTTTTTCCATAAAATACATCGAAATTAATCCGAAAATCGATTCGTTTCTTAACAATCATTCGTGTAATTGCGGTAATTAATGGCCAGATAGCTCTTAAAGAGTGAGTTTTTGAAGATAGCATCATCATTGATCTTATTTATGAACTAGAAATGATGATTTTTGAGATTCTTAATTATCATCTGTAATGCCAGGATGATGCGTGGTAGGAGGGAGACCCTTTAGATGATAGAAGCAAACAGGTCTTTATCTATCATCATGCAAAGCAAAGCACTAAAATACAGTTCTACAAAGTCTTCAAGACAATCTTCCAAGTATATTGTAGAGAATAATACTGTAATGTATTATTTTCTATAATAGATGATCGCATAAATATAGACCACGACAAGAGACGAGTAATTATTTCAGGAATTTCCAGTACAATTTTTATCATTGCCAACAATTACTTACGATCTATAATTTCAGATCTTAAAAGCTCCGAAACGTCCATAAGAGTTATTAAAATACAATTTAATATATAGTAACTATGACCCTAGATGATAAGTACTTCATCAGTTATAGTAATTGATAATGATAAATCATTCATGTGTTACAATGACAGATGATGGAACTGTTTAAGATGCTTCTAAATAGCTTCTATCATCATCAGGCATTTGTCTGTTATCGCGCATCTGTGATAAAAGAAGAATATTTTATGATGTAGAACACATTCAATAATAATTTTTCTTATCATCAACATAAATCACGTTTCTGTATCATCATAAATAATAATTTCATCATCTAAAATCCGTGAAAAGCATTTGATAAACGATACAAACTCTTTCAGAACTTCTTAAAGACCATTAAGATCTGAAAAAAATACGATGTTAACGCCTCAAAAATCTTAAAAATTGTCCAAAAAACGCTTAGAAAAATCCAAAATTCTCAAATTTCTAAGCAAATTTTCCTTTAAGCAAACATAATAAATCACATCTCATTAATGCTAACTAATAAATTTAAAACTTAATTTAAATAATTACAAATTGATCGATATTTATTAATATCCGAGGAACGATCGATAAATCAAACGAATTCTTTATTACATTTTTAGAAATTCTAAAAATACATAATAAATATACTTAAAAAATTATATATTTTTTGCATTTTTGAAGACATCTCATCATAAACATTAGTTAAAAACTGATAGATAAGAAGATGATACCAGGGCATATTAGATTTTATTGTAGAAAGTATAACTTGAGCAAAAGTTAATGCAGTTGATAGGGATGATTAACTACTTATTGCTTCAGCTAGTAATTAAATACAGCGCCTTAATTACATTCTAATGATCTCTAGACTGGAATTTGACAGCGATTTCTCGCTTCAAGCGGTAAGGATTGATCGCGCTTCTCACTTTTTATCAACAATTCAAAAAAGAAAAAATTTATATATATACTGCTGTTGAATTACAGAAATTCCTTTAAATGTTTGTAGATTTATAATATTATTTCTCTAGAATTTTCTTGAATTAATGTAATGTTGCAAGAAGCATCTTTCTTGCAGCACTACTGAAGCAAGTACGGAGCTTTGATCTATTGAAAAAATATCATTAGCTTGTTATGTTATATAGTATTTTTATATATAGATCATTTCCTATATATAAATAACATCAAAGAAACTATTCTTTAGCTTTTCTTAGAATTTCAATAGAGTTTTGCTTTATAAGTTTTATTAAACATAGAAATGCTATAGTTATTTTTCTTTTTTTTTTATAGACTATAGAAAGAGATAGAAATTTTATTATAAATATAATTAGCCTTTCTAACTTAATTTTTAAAAACAATATTTATATTTATAGAAAAATTTTCGTCTTTTTTAAAAAATAAACTTTTAAAAAATCTTAAAGGGTGTTTTTTAGTGATTTAATAAGATTTGAACGTCTTAAATCTACAATTTTAAAAGGCTAAAAAATTATTTTAAGACATTAAAAATTATGATTTTCTTCCAATTTGCAAAGAATTCTCGCGCTATTTTATGAATAAAGATGACAGAAATCTTCTCAAATAAATTTACTTTTAAATCTATATCAAATTTCGTCCATTTTCAGTAAAAAGTAATCAAAATTTCCCCATAAAATTAGAAATAATTATAGATTCAAATTAAAATTTATCATTAAAAAAAGCTAAAATTTACAAAAAAAAAACAAGAAAATACTGATGAGAATCGCATCGATTCCGTAATAAATTCTAACTCGATTACCATCTTACATATAGGTTAGAACGTAAAATTTGCTTTCCTCTTCGACAGATCCCCTAATTATCTTCCTCCACTTCTGCTATCAACTCGAAATTAAAAGTAGAATTTTAAAAAAATATTATTATCCTCTTCTTTATCTATCTTAGAAGGTGGGAATTTTGGCATGTTTTCCTTATTAAGACCTCGTGCACGCTATCATTAACCACTAAGCCAGAATAACGTGTTTAGCAATAACGAAAGAACCGTTTACTTGTAGTTGTATGTGTGTGTGTGAATAAAGCAAGGTTACGTTGTTTAATGACGTCAAAGACGTAGTTACATACCGAAATTTATGTAAATATAAAACTTAATTGAAGTTTGAGTTGTGTAGGAAGTATAATTTCATATTTTCCTCATTCTAATAGTTGTTAAGTTAAACTTTTAAAGCACGAAAGTTAGAGTTACTTTCTTTATTTTTTTTAATCGAAAAAACAGAGTAACCGTGTATAATACACGGGAAATTTGCATATATTAAGCTTATTTTCTTTAATTAATTAATTCATTAATTAATTTACGACATAAACAAAACACGAACGTTCTGCTTTATAGTTTAGTTGTTTATCAATACAAGCGAATTTTAAAGTTTTGTATAGGATTTTAAAGTTGAAAAGAATAGAAGAGAGACTTAAAGAATAAAATATTTCAACTGAAAGGAATATTTTCTAGTTCAGTATCAACGAACATGTTTGATTAACTTTGCGGTTTTAGTTAAATTCCACCAGCTTAATTAAATCTTTGTAGCCATTGACTCCAATTTGCATTCTTTACAAAGTAAAACAACGTTCTAAATGAGAAACGTCCAAGTATAACTTATACACAATGTATATAATTTACGTTTTCAAAGGAAACATTTTTATTTTGACATGAATGAACTTGTCAACGCTTTCACATCAAAATTCTGACGCAAATTTTTATTAATAAATTTTTAATTTTCCGTAAGTTTAATATGGTTTTTAATTAACAAAAAAAGCAAAACGTTGAAAACAGTTTGAATTTTTAGAAAAGAATGCACGAATTTTAAAATTTTAATGTATCTTATATGGTAATTTATACCGTGAAATAAAAGAAAAATTCATATTTTTTACTTTAAAGTCTAGTTTACAATTTCAAAAATTAAATTAAACGTGCTTACAGTATTATTATTTTATAAAATTTCTACTTTACTTTAGCACTATAGTGGTGTAGATCTACGAAAATAATTAAAAATTTAATATTTTAAAACTGATATAATAATAACAATAATATTTGAAAATTTAAATTTTGAGTCATACTTAATTTTTTGTAATGTATAATGAAATACATTTACGTTAAACGTGGACATTGCACTAAGTAAAAATTATCAATAAATAGTAAAACTATATTGAAAATTAACAATATAATCATATAGGAATAGAAAATTATTTCGATTTTAAATCTTAAATTATGATAAATAAAATAACTTTATGACAGACAAACATACCGACACATCAGCTTGTGATATTATGTTTGATTTTGACAACGGGATTTTATCATGTAAACGAATCTTTCGTTATCAATTTCATAATATACTATTGAATAAAGAAAAATAAAAATATAGGCGGTTCTCTTCAAAACGTAAAAGATTATCTAAACGATGATTGGCTATAGAATTGAAAATACGGGAAAGTTTTTTAATTTGCTCAAACAATCGCCAATGAAATTTTTATATATCCAATCAATTTTATTATTTTAAAATCGTGTTTAAAACAAGTTTTATCATAAATTTGGCGAAGGATTACCTATATTTCTGCAACACTTATTTAATTTTTCTTTCTCTCGTTTATTACACTTATTAATTATTTATTTTAAAATTCTTGCATATGTAATTATATATATATATTTTTAATAATTAATTTTATAAATTTTCTGTAAAATTTACTTAAGCGTGTTCTCGATCGATTCTTCGATAATCTAGCAGAAAAAAAAAAGGAAAATATTTATACAGCGAAACAACAAAAATTAATAATTGTATTTGTAACTCATTCATCAAATGCATTTAAATAATATTTCCTTTCAAAATAATTTCTCAGAAGAAAGTAATGTATTTAAATGGAATATCATTCATTTCATTACAAGCTTAATAATAGCATTGAAACGATTCTCCTCCCATTTCTAGATTGCGTGTAACATTATAAATCCTTTATTAAGTTCTTGAAAATTCGTGTCACTTGCCTTATAACGCCCAATTTCGTTTTTTATTAATGTATAAACATTACCTTTAAACAGTTTACATTAATTGGTTGATGACGAAAGATGACGAATGCATTCGTATTATTTTAATACGAGTCAATAACTATGCAAAAGCGACAAACGAATATATTAATTCTATTGCTTTGTATTCAAATGAAACCTTGTATTAACGTAGATAAGTTAAAAAATTATTTAAATCGATAATGAATGAAATAAATAACACGTTAATATCATATGATTATCTTTAAAACGAATAGAAACATCTTCTTTTGATAACAGTATCAATAAGATAATCAAGATGATGATCCACATTTTTTTAATTAACGAAATTTGCATTTTATTGTTTAAAAATCAGTAATAAATAATAAATTTATGCAGTTTAGATGATACATTTTTTGTTTGTAATTATTTTTGATATACAGTAGAATCTGTGAAGAACGGCCACTGAAGTAACATAAAAAATGGTCCTTGTTACGAGGTGGACGTTGTTTGAAGGTTTATTTTATATGCATTTTAAAAAGAAACGTTCCCGAAAAATGGCCGCTATTTAGAGGTGTCCGTTATTAGAAGGTCGATTGCATTATGTTAGGATTTCAATTATTAATATTTATTTGGAACAAGCGATTAAGAAAACAAGTATAAAATTCGATATGGAACAATGATTAATAGATTATTTTTATTATTTTTTTATGGTAATGTATATAAACAAATCTAATTATTTATATATTCTTAAAAGCTTCTTAGAAACGGAAAGATAATATAAAATTTTAATAATCCTATTCAAACGTAATCTAATTTAAATAAACTGATGCAATTAAATTACGCATGATTATCAACTGGTAAGGAAAAATATAAAGAAAAATTCGCAAATATTGTTTATGTCATATTAAATTATTATTATATAATTATACTTTTTAAGTTGAGAAACAAAATATCGACCATTACAAAAAATATCACGCTCGTTATTGCTGATTTTCTAGTATCTTTTGGAGATGAAAGGAGTTTACTTTTGACTTCAGCGATCTCACAAGTCAGAGAAAGTTTGGCAAGATTCCAGATGAAGACATTTTAAAAATTTGAAGACTGAAATTTCACTACGAACAACTTTAAAAAAAAGGAAAGATAGAAGTGTTTCCTAAACTTGATATTTCCGACAGATTTAACAAGTAAATTAAATCAATTCAAGGCTTGGAACAATCTAAACCCCTTCAAGAACTGATTAACTCGTAAACTATGTCAAATTTTGGTTTCATTAATTGAATTTTCCTCCTTTTCTTTTGATCTCATTTTTCGTGACATGTTTTCAATTATAAATTTTCTACATTATTATCTTATTATTATACATTTATATCTGTCTGAAAGTAATGAAATGTTTTATTAAAATAAAATTGGAAATTATTAGAAATTCAATAGTTTTTCTTTTAATAAAGTAGAAAAAAAATTGTTTATACATTTTATTAGTTAAAAATAATTAAATTAATAAATATGTCGACGTTTCAAATATTATGATATTAATTTTGTTTTGTATTTTATTTACATGTAATTATAAGAAATTCATCAACAAGTTGAGTAACTTTTCTGGATATTATGAGATTTTATTTTAAAAATAACTTTTATATTATTAATTATTATAAAAAGGCAAAAAGCTTAATTTTGAGAGTAGAAAGGCGTTTTTTAAAATATTGTAAATGCCAATAACGTTTAGAATTTTTATTAATTTTTACTCCAATCGACATATGACGCATGACTCTCCCCCCTCTATCTCTCCACTCTCTTAAACATTAACCATTAAAATTTAACAGCACCAATGCCCCTTATATACAAGTTATCGTGTCAAATTTAATTTATTAATCTCTAGTTTTCTTAATTTTAGTTTTTTAATCCTGAGATACACAAAATAGACAACAAACACGCACACACGGCTATACAAATCCACGAAATCTCTCCCCTTTTTTACTTTTTTTGCGTTCAGGGGGTCTCAAAAAGTCGAAATTTGCAAAAAACAGAGTCAAATCTGACACGATTCTAATACTTTCCCGTATACATAACAGCCGGAAGTAAAAAGAAAATTGTATATACAGATATAATTAAGTAACGTTCAGTATATAGAAAGTTACAGCATAAGAAAATAAATTTTTATACAACTAAGATAATAAAGCTCTGTACAGTTTATACACAATAGCGTAATTTAATGTAAAAAAAATTCTGTGCAATTTAGAATGATAGAATGTTACTGTATATACTGTATTTTATATAAGGTATGAATAAATAATACTCTACGCTATAACATAAAACAAAATAAAATAAATGAAAATATACATTCTCTTCTAACTGTAAATAAAATTTCATAAACAATCTCGTATACAAAAAATTTTGGTAATAATTCATTAACAATTTTATACAAAAATATAATTGGTTATTTCAACTCTAATTTTATAAAATTCGGATTTGGAAGAGATGCAACAAATTCAAGAAGCGAAATATATGGTGTTATTTCCGGTTCTGTTACAACTATCCGGATACAGAAAGGACTAGAAGGGAAGCTCAGTTGATGGATGACAACTATTTCAGGCATTGAGGGTGTATGGGATGACACGTCCACACGGGAAATGGCATTCTGCTCTTGAACATCTGATTTATTGTTTTCTGAATCAAAACAATACTAATCTCTCATAGAGGCCTATATATATATATATATATACATATTTTTTTTTTAAATTAACATCAAAAAAATGTTATTTTCACATCTGAAATTTAGAAAAAAAATCTTCTAGCATTCCTATAATAAAAGTTACCTTATCTCCCTTCCAGATATCTCACAGATAATCTTGTTTCTGTAAATATCTGAAAAGAATCTTGCTTTTTTTTTATCCTTTCTAACATCTTGATATTGACTGCAACTTTAAGGATTTTTTTCTTTTTTAGAGCATTTGCTTTCAGTCGAAATAATTCATCCTGATAAGAAAATCTACAACAAACTCGATTATTCTTTAGGATAATCGACATTTAAAGAGTTTGGAAAGAAATTTTAAATTTCTGTAAAATTTTTTAAAACGCATTTATTTTTTATTTTTACAAAAAAAATCTCTTTTATTTCTTTCATTAATTTTCAAAATATACCGAATAGATTTATATGTTTACTGCCAAATGCTTGGGAGATCGAACAATGATTGATATTTTTGTTTGTGTATTTTCTCTCTTTCTTGTTCTGCTGATGATTTTTCTAGGTCTAAGATTTATTTTTCATAATTAAATATTTTTGCCTCTTGCACCTCTATTCCTTATTACTTTCTAAATAAAAAATGGCAAAAGCCTAATAAGCAGAATACTTTCTCAGAACTTTGTTTCAAGATATTTTAAGATAATATTTAGCTTTCTTTAAAGTTTCCTTTAAAAATTTAGCTATTTTTTTATTAATCTAATGCCACGAGCATCATTAGCAATATATAATAATATACACAAACTAATGATCATAATATCGTTTTTCATTATTTTTCTATGAGTCTAATGCTGTAAACATCATTAGCAATATATGATAATGTACACAAACTAATGATCATAATATCATTATTTATATTCTCACTTACATAAATCACTTTATATTGATTTTAGTTTTTTAGTTTCTTAAGTAAATAATTTAATTTTATATTTAATTCTTTACTTTCTTGTTACTATCAAAGAAAATTTCCGGCTGTTTTAGTCAAATCTATCTTGAAGATCACTATATAAGAATACACTCTTAATATCCATTTGATAAATTATCAGAAAATATCAACCTCTCTCAGATTCATTTTCATTTTGATGAGAAATTAATTATAGTTTTCAGTTTAAGAAGTTTTGTATCTCTACTTTCCACAATTACTTTTGCTCTTCTTTTTCAGAGCATAAATTTTAACTTTTAGAATATCCCATTAAATTATATTTATCACTTAATTACATTTATTATGCTTATTATATTTGATAAACGTTCGATTTCTGATGATATACATCTAAATTTAATTGATAGTAGTTTACTCATTGGGCATAGATGCCCAATGAGTAAACTACTAAATACATCAATTAAATAAATAGAAATATTGGGCATCTATTCCCAATATTTGCTGAAATTTCTATTAATTTTGCTCTTAAATATCTCCGGATTATTTCCTTGAACCATAAAACATCTTGCTATTTCAGCTGCTTTGTCAGTTGAAAACTTAGATTTTTTTTCCAGCTCTTCCCATTCCGATGTAAGGTAAACTCTGCAGTGTCTTGTTTTGATGTCTTCTTGCCGCAAATATGCATTGAATTTTTTATTATTTTAATATCATTACTGTTATATGGAAGGATTTATCATCAATAAAAGTTGGAAACTAGCTGCACGTAAAGAAACTTTTTACATGGTCTGCATACATTACTATTAATTTCGGTAATCAATATTTCTATTGTTAGATACTTTTCAAAATTTATTTTAATTTGCTTACCTTTCGAGTCGCTTTCATATTTCTCATTCATAACGGATATATTACATCAAATTGCATTCTATCTATTATCATATCCCAGTTTTCTTTTGAATAATACATTCATTTCATACGAATTATGTTTTTAATTTACGATTAATAACTGCGTTTATAAATACTTGAATTAAATTCTTGAATAAATATATACTTTTTGATATTACATTTTAAGGATTGGATTGGATTGATGAGCAACGCAATACACGATCTTGCCACAATTCCTAGAAAGTTCTTTTCTTGGCGATCTGCCAAGGAAAGGACTTTCTATGGAAAATTGGTCATATTTAAGTGATTAGATACTTGAAGAAAGCCCGAAAACTCCGTTGGTTAGCGAGAATCCATGGGTATCTTCGCGCAAAAAAGTAGTGGTTCCACTCAGCCATTGATGTGTCCATTAGATTTTAAGATTTTTATTATAATTATCAATATTAATTTTAAATTTTTAACTAATTTTTGTTTCTCATCTGGATTTTTGCATTCTGTTAATCGTGTAAACTATTAAAAAATCTTTTCGTTTTCATATATTTTTGATATGGTTCTGTTATCAAGACATAATCTGCTTTTTAATTAATAGAAAATCACATTATAGCTCTCACTTTTATACTTTATACGTACTAAACTCTTACTAAAGAATTTTTTTAAAGAAAATGTTCGCTAACATTATGGTGCTGTTTGCTCTTTTCTAGAACAATTTTAATAATTTCTTCTAGATAATTTGTCTTCTTATACTGAAAATCTAAATATTCCTGTTCTTAAATTATTTCTGTCGACTTATCCACTGATTAATACGAATTGCATTTTTCAGCCCTCACCAATTGTTTATTTGCATAGTTTTTCGATCTTATAGATTGGCTTCTTCATTTTTCTTACGACTTACTTTCTGCCGTTTTGAGATCAAAGGAAATAAAATATTAGAATTTACTTTTCAGGTAATGTCTTTCATGTTTTGATCTTAATCGTCTATTGTATAATCTTTTATATAATTCAATCGATTAATTTAAATTTTAGATTACTTCTTCCACTATAATTTCCTTGCGTAAACATTCAAATTTCTGCTTTTTCTTTAAAAAAAATTAAGTCTTTGTGGATCTCTTGCCTATTCTTTGGCTATTCCTGATTAAATTAACATACACCAAACAAATTGATGTGTTTCTACATTCCATAATAACAAATTTACATTGCATATTTTATACTTTTGAAATGTAAATTCTAATTCAATTTACTTAATTTATTGTCATTTTTAAAAACGACAAACAAATATAAAATATAATAAAAATATTATTATTTTCTATAAAATTTTTGTTTTTTACGTTATTTTCTAATTAATAATTTTCTACAATTTTAATTTTTATTGTGTAAATTTATCCAGAATTGAAGAAACTTTAAAATGTTAAAAATAATTAATGATTTGTTTTAATTAATTGTTTTAAAAATTATTATTTAAAACACATTTTAAAGAATAAAATCGAATTTTTTGTATAAAAAATCTTCTGTTTTTTGTTTTTTATTTTGTTTATAAGCTTGTTTTTCCTATAGAATTAGCGAAACTGGAAAGATAAATATGTAAATGAGATGTGTATTTTTAGATTTATGTGAACTATAGTATTTTTATACAAGACAGTTCAGATATTTTTTTCTCGATTCCACTAAATCTATTTACGCCAGCTTTCATATCATTCCGAAAAAACTGACATTTAAAAAAAACATTCCTGAAAAAATGTTGGACCCTGGAAGATGGATGGATTCCATTTATTTCCACGCAGATTGTAACCGTTTCCAAATGCAAGAGATAAATACTAAAATGTTCCACCTAGATGGAAAATGGGCGATGAAGTTTCCAAGCAATTTGTTTCTTAGAAAGCACACATACGATATTTAAACTAATTTTTTCGAATTTTGAATATTTCACGTTTTCTCTCTTCCCCCCACTTTTCATTATGAAACATTTGAGTTTAATAATATTTTAATTATTTTTAAATTAAAACAAAAATTAATTTACGCAATTTTACGCAAAGAGATTATCTTTATGCAGTTATTGCTTAATATATTTTGGATTTAACGGAAACTTTTTTCTAGAATTTTGGGAAACTTCGTGAAGCAATTATGAAAAAGTACTTGCAGGATGTTATTCCTGGCATTAAAGTTATGAATTTTATTGAATTTCTTAAAATTATTTGATATTTGACAAAAATTTTAAATTATTAAAAAATTTTTTAATAGATTTATATTTGAAAAAATAAATTTTTTTTAGTTTAAAAATTATAAGTAAAGCAAAAAAATTTAGTTTTTTTAATCAATTTATTCCATTTTAATATTCTAAAATTGTTACTGTAGGGTTTTAAATACATAATATTAATAATTTACGATATATTACGTTAATTTATATAATAATATACTTAAAAATATTAATATTATGACTATTATCTTCATCTTTATTGTAATAAAGAATGTATTCTTGTTACAAAGAGTTGAATACACATTAAATAAATTTAAAACAAAAATTTTCAGTAAACATTGAATTATTCTTGATAACGACGATTAAAGGATTACATTTTAAATTATATTTTAAAAATTTCACTATTTATATAGCTATAAATTTAAAGAATAAATTGCCATCATTAAATCTGCTTTAATGCTAAACATGGAGAAGAAAAAAAGGAGCACATAAATTGGTTCAATTGAGAAAAAATAATGAATCCTGTCTAATTTTGAATAATTTCTTTAATTATTTTCATGGTTCAACAAGTTTCTTGCAAATAGAGAATGTAGCGTATCGAAAAGATTTATTACAGATGAATACAGCAATGAACATAACAAGATAACGTTTGACGTTAATGGAAAACAATTATTGTTGTTTGTGTCTTCCTTATTTTAAGGAGAAAAATCATTATTGTAGCATTAATAAGCATTAAGAACTAAATAAATACTTTCAAAATTAATACCCAATCGAAATATTAATAAATAACTCATCGCCTTTTCTAAAAATAATTAAAATAACGTGCCATTAAATTTGGCCATTCTTTTAATTTCGTTTATATAAATTTCCATGCAAATTCGTATTCATTATATAAGCTATAATCATTATAATATAATTTAGTGATGCTCTATAATTATAAAATTTATGCGATAATCGAGAGAAATTCTGGAAAATTGATACAAGTGATGACATCAGGAAATATGTTACACGAGAATCAATTAACTAAATTAATTTAATGGCATCATATGAGGAAGTTTAACATTTTAATTTTTACAAAATTTATGTTTAGTGTTAATTCTAATTTAAAATTTTCATAATTTTATTATAAAAAGTATTTTAATTAATTTAATCAATATAAATTAAAATTTACGATAATAATAATATTAAACACATTTATATAGTTGCATTTTTCATTATTAAAAGTTATAATTTTGCATAATCTATTCATAATTTTTAAAATTATGGGCGTGGCTACGACGTTTTGCTTTTACATTTGATCATAACCACGCCCACAATCGAAACTGTATTTCCAATGAGCGATACTTTTTACATTATCGATTATATTAACAACAAATTAAATGTTTATTTTTCGACAATAATATAAATATTTTATTTTATTTTAATATTTATGTATCTAACAGTATTTCGGTAAGTTTATTTTTGTAATAAAATGATTTTTATCGACCATAATAAATAGATTGTATAGCAAGAATAAAACGGAAGAATAAGAAATGTTTCATTCGCAAAACAGACATTAAACCAAAAAAAATCAAGTTTTAAAGTTTCGTAGCGAAGATAAACTGTAAGGTTTACGGTGTTGTTGCACAAGGAAGTTTACAAGGACTTACAAAATGGGAGAAAGTTTGTAAATCTGTACGAGCGACGAGATTGAAATGTTAGCACGGAGACACAATATCAGGTAATTCCCACGTGTGTGTGGCATCATTTAATGTCTCCCAAGGCACGACACACAAAACTTTTCCTTTTTATTTATGTGCATTCTGCTAAAAAGTTGCCTTTTCTAACACTATTTCCAATAGTTGTATTGAAATATGGATTTTAAAGCCTTCAGATGGATGATAATTCAACAGATGGTAATTTTCTAAAAGGGTTTAGAGACTTTTTCGTTGTACAAAAAAAAAGAGAGAAACTAATAATAATAACTTTTAAATAAATAATTTTATTTATAAGTATGTGTGCATCTGTTCGTTGTAGAATATTAAGTGTGGTTAGAAGGTAATAAATGTTTAAAATGAAAAGAGTTTTTAAAGAATATAAACAAATAAAAATGTTCAATATAATGTAAAATAAACGACTTTTATGTAAATTAAATATATATTAAAATATAATTTAAAGTAAATTTTTAAAATGTTTTTACAATAGATTTAAGCAATGCAAATTCGTAATATAATTTCGAATAATTAATTTTGTAAAAGTTGAAAGTATTTAGAATTTTATTTAAACTTATAATTTTTATAATGCTTCAATTCTTTTATAATTTTCTAAGTAATTTTTTTAGTAATTCAAATAAATTTTCTGTAATATTTGGCTTAAACTTTTTATAGCTTGAAGTAAGTTTTACTTTAAAAGAATTTAGTTTTTTTTTAAATTTATTATAATTTTTTAAAAAATGTATAAGTTAAATTACTTAATATATTTATAAGTAATGGATTAATATGGTTTCATAAATAATAGGAAAAGTTTCAATTACCTTCAGTTAATTTTTCCTTAATAAGATTTAAAAGAAAATACCTTAAAGATTATTTATATAATTAGAAAATATATAAAGCTTTTCTATAGTATAAACTACGTCTAAAGTATTTATTAAAATATATATTTTTTTTATGATCGATATTATGCTCCAACTTATCTCGTTGGACATTATGTGACTATGATCAGTAAATCCGGATATCTCCATCTGTACTTATGGTTCTGTCTATGATGGCAGCTGACCTCATATATTGAGGATAGCACAATCGACATTTACAGATACATATGGTCCTATATTGAATATCTCCAGCAAAGTCGATTCTTCTTATAAAGCAAAATAAATATTCTTTTGACGACCCGTCCAGGGATGAACATATACAAAAAAAAAAAACCCCCAAGAATTTACATTGAAATTGTTAATAATTTTTTTAAAAACTCGTTTATAATCCTAAAATTTTGTATATTTAACGAATAAAAGATAAATTTTTAAGTTGTCGTTTATTTCAAAGTACTTCTATCTTCATTATTTATTGACAAATTGTAGAGGAAGAAGGAATCTACTAGAAGAGAGACGACAAGATAATCGATAAATGTTGCCACAATTCTCATCTAACACAGCTAATAATTTTTAGTGATAAAGTTTTTATTTAACAAATATAATTTTATTGAATTATTTCTTAATATTTTTGTGAAAAAGCTATAAATATATATTAAATGCGGGAATAGAATAAATGGAGATTATAATACACGAAAGCCTTCTTGTAATGCACACTTAAATTTGCATTTTATCGATATTTACAGAAAGGTTTAAGTATTTTAATTTAAGTTAATCTTAGACAAAAGTCTAAAGTCAAGTTTGTAGCATGCTGAGTTTCCCTGAATCTCTTCATATTTTAGTTTTACTTCTTTCAATTCTTTGTTATGTTATCTATGACTTTGCATCTGTACGATAGTCTAGGCTTGTAATATACTTTTTAAGGATTTTCTTTGCCTTGGCGATATTAATATAAAACTATTTCAATTCCAAATCTTAAAAAGAATACGGCCCAAAACAGTTCAAAGTTTCTTTACTAACGGAAACAAATTTATCTTTAGGAAAAGTTTTAGCTGCTTTGGCTATCAACAATGACTTGTTCTGCTCCACTAAGTATGTTTGGTTTCACCTCCTTACACACAAAAGCTATACTGAAGTGCTCTTTCGGGACGAAGTATACGAGTATCTCTTCTCAAAGGTGCTTCTTCATGTCACTTCATGGCCAATGTTATTGGTGCAACTGAGATTCCTTCCAAGTTTTGTAGAGCGAATTACGTATCTTACAACAAGGCGATTTGCAATGCTTACAACTGCTGAAATCGTAAAGTACTGAAGAAAAATTAACATCACATTCCTTATCTTATGCACAGATTAATAAAAATTGAGCCTCGATATTTTCTGTTTAATTTATATAAGAGAAAATTAAAAAGACTTCATTAATAAAGTTTCAACCTTACGAGCATCAACGAAAGAAAGTTTATAGTGCACAATAAAATAAATACATAAAATTGATTATGCTATAAATTATTAAAGATCGATTTTATTATTAGAAACAACAGTTAAAATTTTGAAAATCAACCATTTTACAAAGTAAAGTGAACATAAAATTCTTTATGACCAAGTGTAAAATGGTTTGAACACCCATTAATCATAATTTAGTATAGTTATTTTATGTTTGTAAGCTACACAAATATATTTGCTTATTGAATGTTATATAAATGTGGATACTTGTTATATGCTTGATGCTGATTATCGATTCATACAAATTTATGGGAATGAAAATTTTTCCTTTGATTAAGGCTCTTCTTTGTATCACTTATAAATACAATTGTTCTTTGTTCTTGTAATAAAACGGATATAAAAGATAAGTTATAAAATTAATATTTTATCTTATTTTATTTTTTATGAGATTTTTCATTTATTAATTTATTTAATAAATCAACGAAAACGAACAAATCTATAAAAGTTTGTTCTTATGAAACATTTACGTTAAATTGCGGAGTAAATGCATAATAATTTTTATGATAATGTTAGCAAAATTTAATAATTTACGTTTCAAATTTTGTTATAAGTTTGTTAATAAATAATTAAATTTATATTTTTATTATTTTTTTATAGTAAAGAATAAATAAATTCATAATAAAAGTACTTTTAAAAAGATTATTTTTTAAACTTAATACTGTTTTTAAAAAATTGCTATTTTAATTAATTATATTTAAAATGTAAAAAAATATATTTAAAAGTTTTTAATTTTCGTATAAAATTTAAAAAAATTTCACAAAATGTACTGTACAGTACATAAAAAACGAAAAATTTTAAAAATTTAAAAGAATTTTTAAATAGTTTAACCCAAAAATTATTGAAATAAATTAATTTAAAGCTAATTAAATTAGCAGTTTATTTATATTATTTTTTATCATTTTATACGTGTAAATTATATAAGTAAAAAAACTGTATAATAAAAGTATTCTTATAATATGTAAAATACACCAAACATTATAAGTACTGTACAAACATTCAATATAAAGGACATTCAATGGAATAGATAAATATTAAAATATTCGTATTTTTAGTAGATATTATAAGTAAATCCATGAGAACATTTTTTAATATATAAATTATAAATTTACAACTAATTGTTATCTCGATAGCAAGATATGTTACACTTCTAACAAATTATTAAAATTTCTAAAAATAGATATAATTTATATATATATATATATATTATTGCTTCTATTAAAATAATAATAATATTTATAAAATTTATAAAAATATGTATAAGATTGTAATAATTTTATAAAAATATTGAAAATTTCTTTACACGTAGCCTATAGTAACACTAATTCAATTCACTTTGGCTTTATTGAATAATCATAAATTATTTTTTATACAGTGATGTAAGATAATAATCATAACAAAAATAAGGCAAAATAAATTGTAATTTAGTATAACATAAAATATTTTTTTTTGATGAAGTCAACAGTTACTTCTTTGACACTTGTAGTGAAGCTACTTTGAAGTAACCAAAGATATTTGGTGTAAAAGTAAGCAAGAGCAGCGTATCAAACTAATGTTAAGAATACCATTCTTAGCTGACTGAACCAAAACAATTGATCTGCAAAATCACAAACACTAGCAAATGAATGGCGAGCATCAATTTCTGTGTCAGCAAATGCTTTCACTGTGTCATATCGATTGCTTGCTATAGGGAACGAATCAAAATTCCAGCATTGCAAACTTGTTCTAGGGGAGAATAAAATTCAAAAAAGTTAAAAAAAAAATTGCTATCTAAAAAATTATATTCTTTTAGATAATAATTGAACAGCAGCTGGATTGGCAGAACATTTTATGGATGAGGAACTCAACTAGAAGTGCTGTACTGTACAGTACACTACATCATAATACGACTAAAAGCAACTCTATTGTCAAGATAAGTTTAAGTTTTTCAACAAAATCTGGCTTAATGCCATACATCAAACACGTTAAATAGAAATTTAGTTGATTTTTTCGAATTTTAAAAAAAATACTTTCCTTTAAAATATTTACGTATAAAGACTGTTAATAACGTATTGTACTGTACAGTACAGTACAATATGCTAGTGTGAATTTAATATTTAGATTATTTCATGAAATATTCACAGATATTATTATATTTTTTGCATTTTTTATTTATTAAAAGAATGAAAAAATATTCTAATTTTTAAAACTGAAGTTAATGAATTTTTTTTTATGTATATTTGGCAAGTAACAAAATTTTTGCTGAGCTGTTGACTAAAAATTCATAAATTACTTATGATATAAGATTCATATTTAAAAATATTTACTAAAAAGTAAAAAAAAAATTTATATTTTTAACAAAAAATTTCTGTATTTACACATCATTCGAGAGATTTTTTTTCGTACTTCAAAAGGAATAAAACGGTGGAGAAATATACTTTTCATGTTTAAAATTGGAAAGAAAAAAATGATTTTGAAATGTTTAAGCATTTGAAACTTTCTTCGAACGAAAGAAGATTATTTCTATGTGAAAGATTTCTAATTTTTTCAAATTTAAAATATTTTAATGTGCTTTTTTTACTCAGGAAACGTATTTGTTTTTTAAGCATCAGACGAAAAAAAATTTATTTGTCTGTTCGTACAACTTTCGAATAAATCTATAAAATATATAAATTTTTTTTATTTAAAAAATATTAAAAATTAAGTTATTCGAAAGCGATTTATATTTTAAAAAATATAATTTTTTTTTATTTTATAAAAAAAAGTTTATCTTTTCAAATAAACTTTTTTAAGGAGTATTTTTATTAAGTGATACGATTTTTATATTAATAAAGAGATAAAAGTTATTGATTGTAGTAAAAATTCGAAGTTAAATGTTTTTGAAGGGTATTCTATCATAAAAATATTTTTTATTTCGTTTTTTTAAACCCATTCGGATGTATTTTCTCAATAAAACTTCATACTTTTGACAAAATATGTCTTTACCACTGTGTTCATCAACAAAAATCACTGATCATATGAAACAAAACCTTGGCATTTTGCCACTTAATATAATTTTTTTATATTCTGAATAATACTTATATAGTATTTTATATGAAATTTAAAATTATTTAACACATGCGTTTTCTTATAAAAATATCTTTTTCATATTTGTATTTTATATTCTAGTTAATTTATGCTTTTATTTAACTACAAAATATATAATTTTCATGAATTATTATAAGGAGAATATACAGTACACAAATTCTTACTAGGAACAATATAACTAAATGTTTTCTTACAGGAATTTCTTGAATTCTCTACAAAAAATTTATCTTTAATTTAGTATTAAATCCTTTCTTATTAAATTTGTGTGTAAATTTCTATAGAAAATACATGATATGATCTTTTTATAAGAATTCAATCACATATTTTCTAACAGTGTTGAATCTTCTGGCTTTATTATTTTTTATTAACATGTTTTACAAGAGTAAAATGTGTGTTTTCTACATAAAAATATGCATTTTTTCAAATAGATATGCTTTATAAATTGAAATCTTCGTATCAAACATATTTATAGCAAAAATTTTGGACATACTTTTATACAGTTTACATGTTTCTCTATATTCTAAGCACTTCGTCTATACTAATTTATGATTTTCTTTAAAAATATATAACTAAATTTAAGTTTTCACATAATTTTTATACTTTTAAAAGAATCTTCCCTATAAATTCATCAATATTCCCGTAATTATACAAATATAATCAAATATTTATAGACTGAACTATGAAGTATAAACACGTAAACATTTAGTGATATACTTTTAAAAATATTTTTAAAAATATCGGTTAAAAACATATTTTTCTTTAGAAAATTATCGTCAAAGGTGTTGCTAAACTCTAAAAAAATACCCCTACTTTACCCACTTTATCACGTGATCGCGACCTTTATACTTACATATGCGTGTTTGAAGGTGGGAGTGAAAATCGATGGAAAAGTAATATGGCTCAACGGCCTTCTGTACTGCAATACTAGTCATTACTGATCTTTCCATTTACTTTGGAAACCGCTCCTGTATCTCTCCTTATAGCAAGAAACGGTTATCTTTCTATGAATACTACTATAAGATTTTTATTATCCTGAAAGAAACCTTATTTTCAATTGAATATATTCTGTATAAATAACCGTAATTCAGATAAAAATTACGTAAAAATCAAAAGAGACAAACAATATTCAGTTTCGAAAATTAAATATTTAATTTATTTTTCGAATTTTTCTTCTATTTTCGTTATCTTTAAGCTAAGGAGAAGCAAGGAAAATAAAAAAAATAAATATCTAGAAGCATGCTTCTGAAACAAGATCTTTCTACATTATTCGATACTTTGATATCGAAACCTTCACTATCAAGGGGATTTTCTTGTTGCAGATCAGTCGTTGACTTTTCTAGATTTTATTTTAGATTTTTTTTTTTTCCTTTTTACAAACCTAACGTTTCACTAAAGTGAAATCAATCATCATGGAACAAGACAGAAACTAATATCAAGAAAAAAATCTCAATTTTACTCCCGTTAAATTCGCAATAAAATCTTGAAAATATATAATTTTTATAATTTATTAATCAATAAATCAAGATCTTTTTTTGTGATTTCTTATAAAATTTAATACTACTTTACCAAACTCATCAAGGAAGTGGTTCTTAAAAGTATCTGGAGTTAAAGGTAGATTCTATAAGTTTATATACACTTAAATACTTTTAACTTTCCGTTCGTAAACTCTGTTCATTCTGCAAAGTTGTTATTCTTTGTAACCGGTTGTAAATTTGCTATAAATCAATTTTAAGAGGAGTTTAAAAATAATGCCGAATGTTATTGCACGGTAGATCCATTTTAAAAATTTAGCTTTGTTTATATCGAAAAACAAACTTTTTTAATTAATAGAAGTCATTTTTATGTCATAAAATATCTTTCTTTAATAACTTCAACTTATAAATCTTTCTAAAAATCATATTTTAATGTTTAATAGTCTACAGTTTTTGATTTAATTACATGTTTTGAATGCATTAATAATTTAATTAAAGCTTTTTTTAAATATATTTTTTTAATTATTTAAAAATGTAAGAAGTTTTATTAATTTTAAAAAAATTAAAATTTTAATTTAAGTAGATTAATTTTTTTTCTTGGAAAATTAAACAAAAAATCTAATTATAAATAAAATAATTACAATAAAATGATTGCAGAGAATATGTTACAAAATGGAACCTCGTGCCATCTATTGAGTTTTTAACAAAATGTTTTATGTAATAATTATCTTTAATTCGATATTTTAAAATTATAATTATAAATTTTGTTTTATAAACGTTTTAATCCAAAAATTAAAAAAAATAATAACAATAATAATATTTTAACGAAGTATAAACTTTTAATAAAAAGATTAAAATCTTTAAAATCATAAGGACTCATATTAAAACTAAATTTATTTATTACATTTATCAAAAATATTATTTAAAATTTCAAATTAATCAAAAATGATGATATAATAACGATAATAAAGCTTGCATAATAAATTAAGAAGCGTAGTAAACGAGTCATTTTAATAAATTACACGTATTACGTATAATAATTAACAATTTTAAATAAATTTAATTATATTTCTTTATTAAAACTATTTATTTTCACGCAATTTATAATCAAGTTTATTATTTAACACTTAAAGGCATTGTTTACAGTTTAAAAAAAAACAGCAACAATACTGATCTCACACCGTGTCTGAGACACAACTACACAACTTAAATTTGTTTATATACATTTTACATAAAATTAAAATTTCACATAACTGTTTGAAATTTAGAATTAAGATTGAATTCATCTCACATTCAGAAGTAGAAACCTGTGAGATGAATATATTGGAGTATTGCCAACTTGATGGAACAATGATAGAGAGAAAAAAAAAGAGTGTCATCCTTTGCTAGATGTGACACACATTCCTTGTTCTAGAATATTGGAGTAAGATTAAAAATTGGACCCAACCGTGGCATCGTCTATACAACAATCAACGAAGATTTATTATATGGAGACTAACGTGCCTCTAGTACCTTTAAGTAAATTTATTGAACAATCCGGAACATATATTTCAAACATTGAACTACTTTTTTGATAGATAGTCATCTTTAAAATTAGAAAAAATTACCTTTCGATCTTTACAAAAGTGGAATAAATTTCATCTGACATGAATTTGACTGAATATAAAAGTGATGAATGTTAAGTAAATATTTATTCAATATTATAAATTTTACTAATAATAAAATGGACGGATAATAAAATTCATATATATTATTTCTTAACCTCTAAAAAAATCTTTTAAGAGTAATTTCTGATACATTTTTGTATGTAAAAATATAATTTTCTCTTTATTATAACGATTAACGAATGTATGATTAATTTTAAAAACTTTCGCAGCTGATTGGATGAACTAATTATAAACAAATTAATCTTATTGGTTAGTAGTTAAAGACGTTTTAAGTTAAGTCAATTATATTAAATGACGAATGCAGTAAAAGTGGGCGGAGAGTTTAAAATTTATGTTACACCCTTTGATTTTGATTGGTTTATTTATTTATGTTCGTTTATCTTCTATGCTTCATGTATTTTCTAAGAATAAATATGCTTCAAACTTCTAGAATATTTTATTTTAGATCATTAAATTCATGAAAAAGTATCATATCAATGTTTTAAATATATTAGAAATTCGTTCTAAACAATTTGCAATGATTGAAACGAAACAAATGATTTATTTTATTGGCTAATTTAAAAACGAAATTTTCAAATCAAACGAAATAAAGTATATATTAAAAATAGGAGGAGTTTAAGCACAATTTATGTTCTATTCTTATATTTTTATTAGGTTATTTACTGATTTCGTTTTCTAGAATTTTCAATTTTCTATAATTTCATCTAATAGAGTCATAAATTTATCATGAAAATTTCAGACGTTTCGTACGAATGGGGCCAACAATAATTATAAAAAAGTTATGATAAAGAGATTGAGCAATGATATAGGTTACTTCTGTTCTATCCTTCACTTTAATTTGGTTTATTTATGCATATTTACGGTATTTTCTAAATTTATATTCCAGAATTTTTTGATTACAGGAGTCATAACCGAGTGTTAAGACAATTATATAATTATATAAATCTCGAGTGCAATTAAGTTGAACTCTTCTACTTGTTCTAAACATCTAGCGATGTTCAATAAATGTGAAAAAGAAATTCGATTACTCTAACTGAAGGAAATTGGACAGTTGGGAGCAGATAAGCAATGATTGCCATCTCTAACTTCTGTTACAGCCGACGACAGTGAGATTTTGGCGGAAGAAAGACGCCTAATCTACTTAGGAGTTTCTGTGTTCACACAACAAAGAATGACTTTCAGTGGGGTTTCTGATAGAATAAAGGCTGTTGTGAGTGAAACCTCACAGCATCTGACGAATTTTAACTCGAAGAAAATTAACTTCTTTAGTAAAGTTTGCCTTTGAACACACTATGATTATATTACAGATACTTGCGACGATGAAGTGCTTAAGAAAAGTAAAATCTTTACAGACGTTAAACGGTTCATTTTTTTTGATAAATGAGTTAAGTGTTCCACTTTTAAAACGATCATTTTATACCGAAAATTATTTAATAAAGTTATCAATTTCCTAAACTACATTCTCACCTTAATATACAAAAAATGAAAAGTTTTTACTTAAAAAAAGACACATATATTAAATTTAATTCTATAATACTATAAACATTATAATTAACAATAAAAGTCTAAAAAATTATATATTTAAACAAAAACAACTCGCTGAAATTATATTTTTCAATAAAATAAATCTTTATAAAGTTTAGTTTTTTGAATAAAAATTGTCACAGAATTTCTGTTTTTTATGTTAAAAACCTTATAAAAGTTCTTTTATGTATTTTTTATTAAATTAAATTTCGAAAATATATTAAAGTTGACGAATTTAGCATTAATTAAATTTGATTTTGCCTTGTCTCTTTTTTTTTATAAGGAAATTTTATTATCTACGACTTCGTTTCCTTTATTTTTATGAAATTTATGCCAAGTTCTGATACAGTTCTGAATGCACTTACAAAACCAAAAAAAAAAAAAAAACATCTTGTACTTATTTTTTTTATATTACTTTGATATTGTAGATCTTTTTAAACTGCATTATAACATGACAGAAATACATTAGGTACTTCTACTAATAAAAGCAGTAAAATAATAAATAAAAAGAGTGAAACTATATAAGTTAATCACGCTATCGAAGTTGTATTATGTATTTTTTTTTTAACTATTCTATTTTACTTTAATATCTTTATATCATGCAAAAGTATGGGTAATAAAAATATATTTTTCTGTAAATTATAAGTCGCTTAGTATGAATTTTATAGCTTAATAATATTTAAGAACTATTTTACATTATGTCGTTATACTTCAAATCATTTCAAAATGCGATTAATAATCAAATCTAAAAATAAAAAAATCGCTTTTTTTAAAGCTTATAATCGTAAATTTATTGAAAATTTACAACTATGAAGCACATAATTTCGAAGATTTTTTAAAACTTGCAACATTTTTTGTACGATGGACACCATAAATTTCATGAAATCTGTTTGTTTTTGATTATTTTAAAGAATTTTACGTTTATATTCACAATTTCTTTAATAATTAAATATAAATAATCGATAATTTTTCAAAAATTTATATTGAAAAACATGAAATTTTCGTATTTAAACATATATAAAGATATAAGAGTTAAGTTTAATTATAAATTTATTAAATTATAAAAATTTAGAATAAGATAAAAAATTATTTTCAATGGCTTCTATGAATTTTATATTTATATTTATAGTTAAAAAATAAGTAAAAAACTAAAATATAACACTTATATTTATAGTCTCATATATTTACGCGTTTTACTTGTAATAAAAGTAATTTTCTTCTCCTCACGAAAATGAATGTGTTAATTTGTTTAAACTTTTAATTCTCTGTTGAAATGTACGCTTTTATATCAGATTAAAATAGCTATTACACTAAACAACTGTAACAGCAAATTAAAAAATAAATAATTAATTAATTAAACTGTAAAATAAGTACATTTTTATACAACTTTTTGATGAAAGTAATCAGGCTTTTTACAAATTAAAGCACTCCTTAGAGAATTTCATAAATTGTAAACAAAATTCAATAGTCTAACTAGAACAAAAGCTAACTAAACATTAGAATTCAAAGAGTGGAAATTAAATTAAACAGCGTTTCAAAATGGCTTCAATTTACTAATTGTTATTTGAAAATCATACAGAGCAAAGAAAAAAACAATTTAAAAAATACATTTAACAAAGGAAAACACGTATTCTAATTAACAGTTTACTTATTTCGATTATTTAATAAATCTTAATTAATGAACTGACCTCGTTTTAACGTTGTCTTCGAAATCATCTCTTGAGAAAGTACAGTATTAATCCAAAAAAAAAGTAATTTTATATGTGAATTAACGAAAAATTTTATGGAATATTTTAAAATATAAAAATTATTTTTAACGAATTAAGTTAGTTATTAAAATATTTGAGAGTCTGTAAACACGTTAATTATATTTAAATTCACTTTCTGATAATCTTAAAGCAACAGACGAATCTTCATCTATAGCAAACAATGAGATGATTGATGAGGCTTTCTTCATCCGAATGGACATCTGCAACACATTAGTGCACTTCTACACTCATTTACTACTATTTTACTTTATCTTCTTAAGGTTTTCAGACAGTTATGATTAATTATATCAATAATATGTCGTTTGAGATATTTTAAAGTTTGAAAAGAGATTCTGAATTACAAAATGAATATTTTAAAGATAATTTTTATATTAATAAACTACTATTACATGATTTACATGTATAGTATTATGTGATATACATATGTATGATTTACTGTTAGTGTTTAAGGGGAAAAACTGTAAATTTTCAGTATATTTATTTTACTTAAAGCATAAAACGTGCAACAGTTTAACAGAAAATAGATTTATTTTTCTGGTATTATCATCGATATTCACTTTTTCACCACAGTTTGGGATTATTCTGGATTTGAAGATGACATATTTCTTTATCCTTTCTCGTATATCAATTTTCCTCATGAGTTTTGTTATCCGAGATATTTATTTTCTTATTTTTTGACACATTACTTTTATATTTCTTTGAAAATTATCATACAAAAAATCAAACTTTAATGAATAAAACAATTATAAAAAATTAAAAATGATATCATTCTCTACTTATTGAGTAATGAATCTTAATTGAATTTTTCGATATTATTCACGCTCTTACTTCCTACACGTTATTAAACTTTTTAATTTCCTGTTACGTTTGTTAATTACCGTAAACGAAATGTTACTGTATAATTAAAAAATTACGCTTGGTTACGATAAATTCGTATATAAAATATTGCGTAAATCTGTTAAACTAGTAAATGATTTTAAATGTTTCTTTAAAAAAATCCAGTTAAGTACTGTACAGAGGGGGAAAAAAGAAAAAAAAACATTACAGAGAATCCAAAAAATCAAGTAAGAAGTCCCAACAAAGTCTAAATGGGTTTTGTAGATATAATGGAACACGAAACGCCCTCCACCATGTCACATTTCGCGTCACGTGAGGTTACTTTATCACTTTCATCGATGATATCAACTTTTTACGGATTTCTTTACTTTCTAAAATTAGTTTTTATCAATGTAAAAAGTGAAATTTAAGCATAGAATAAAGAAAATATTAATATTTTCCACTTACTCTTGCGAGATTTTAATGCCAACTCGCTACAAGTTAAGATCATAATCTGTAAAGTTATGCCTAAATCTGTCATATATACATCAAAAGTTAGGAAGACACAAGAAAGAAAAGAAGGGGGAAAAAGAAAAGAAAACAGAAGAGAGTTTGATGGGATGAAGAAACAAATGGACATGAGAAAGAAACAAGGAAAAATGAAGAGACACTAATGGGACAGAAGATAGGAGAATCAGGTGAGACAGAATAAGTTCGAGTTTAGACTCAGAACTTGTCTTCAACTAAAAAAAATAACAATAAATTCTTTTGTAAAAAAAATATTTAATGCTTTAAATATCTAAAAATGCTAATTAAAAAATTATTTCTTAAAATAAAATATTTTAAAAGATTAATGAAAGTGTTGCCTTATTATTTTTGAAATTTTTTTGATTTCCTACAATTTTCTATGTAAATCTCAAACTAAATCTTAATTTACGTGTTATAAAACCGTAAGAGAATTATATTTTACTAGTATTTTGATTAAAAAATTGTATGTATTCTCATAATTTAAATGTAAAAAAATTATATTAAAATATTTAAAAAAAATATGTTTAAACTTCATAAAAAATAAACAAATTTACATAAAATTTTATCGATTTTATTCATGTTTTAAAAATAATTTACACATTATAATGGATAAATTATGATAATTCATGAATATTCACACATTAATATAATATATTTTAATTCTTTCTAAAATTATAAAATAAATTCTCTACATAAAAACGAAGCACTGGAAATTAAAATTTAATATTTTAAATATGATAACACATAATAAAATTAATTTCATTCAGCTATAAAATAATTGGATAAAAATAAATTTTCGGTTTGCTTTGAACTTAGAGATAATGATTTTTAATTAAATTAATGCTAACGAAAGGGAAAGAATAAATAATCAACATTTAAAAAAATGAGAATTAAAAGAAAAATAAATGAATAAAAGAGATACTCACCCGTAAAATAAGAGGATTTTACCATAACTTTATACGGTTAGTTAGACTCTCACTTCATTTTTTCCCCCAAGAAAATAAATCCCACATAGCATGACTCTCTTCCAAATTGGTTACGAATGAAGTGAAGCTCAGACACCAAAACAAATTACACTCTTTGTATGTGTGCGCATGTGTGAATGTAATTGAACTTGGCGTTATTATCATTGGCATATTGAAAGAGTCAGTAGAAAGAAACAACGATAATTCAAAGCGAGATAGGTGAAAAGTTAATTAAATATTCTTAAGTTACACTCGAAACTTTCTTCCCTATTTTAACAAATATTCAACTTTTCTTAAATATAAACTCGACTCCAATAACAAACAATCGTTTAATTGCTAACTTCGGCAATGGTTCTTTTGAAAATTGAAATTAATTGTCATTTACGTTACCAGAGCCGTTAAAGTTAACGGTGAAAATTATTCAAAACTTAATTTCAAGTTTTATTATTAACGATACGGAATAATAATAATAATAATTACGTAATTTATTATTATTATTATTTTTTTAATTATAAAGGGTGATGTAGTAGAGCTTTATGAACTCGACTAATCCTTCTGCTGTTATGACTCAGCCACCTTAAGGCACCCCCGGAACAATTTGATGAACGCGGGAACTATAAGGTCACTTGTTGAGTCGTGGGATAAATTATACTTTGTCCGGCAGGATAATTAAACAAATGGCCCATTCCTTTAGGAAACTGCTTTGCTATCGTCTATTTTCCGAATTTAATTATATTCACTTAACAAAAAGCTCTTCTTTGTCATCCCTCGCAACTGATGATAAATCACCACCTTGATGTTGTCATCTGTCTTTTTTTTTCTTTTTTTTTATTAGTAGCTTTTTAAAATGTCTGCTGTTAAATCCTATCACTATTTAAAGAAATTGTTCTTAAAAAATTTTCACTCAGAATAAATACAGGTTTCTTATAACTTTTATCTAAAATTTATGGCTGTGCTATTGAACCTATTTATATATTGGTCCATCAAATAAATTTTTAAAAAATGTATCAATATAATTAACTGGTATTTTGTTGGGACCAGAATAATTACAATTATATATGCAATACAATAATAAAATTATAGAAATATTCGATATGAAATATATTAATTAAATATATATATAAACATTAGTTGGAATTGGACATTACACAATCCAGATTTAAAAGAACGTGTGATGTAATGTAAAATGTGTGGGAATCTGAAATATTTGCCTGTTATATAACTTATTTCTGTCTTTAAATTTCATTAATCTAATTAAAAGTCGAAAAGAAACTCTACTAGGAACATCCGTCACAAGAAGGAACCGTATTTCCATGCAATACGACTCATCGACATGACACACGCAATGACATACACTATTAGTAAGCATCAAAAACTGAATCGCCAATGGAGGAGAACAAATCTCCTCAAATTTGGCATATTCCGGGATGCGATTACTGGACGAGAGTTCCTCGTAAAAGGAAAGCAAAAACAGACAGTATGAGAGTCGATCAAAGAGAAATCAAGAAGAATCGGGTGGATGCAAGATGCGGGGATGAAGTCCTCACATCTTGGATCCACCATCCATCACCAGCAGTAGCCAAACCAGTTAGCCCTTAGTCCCCATGGACGTATGGGGGCACTGGTTACAGAGCACAGGGGTTGATTTTCTTGAAATTTTACACAAAAACGCGAGTACCAATTTTTAATTAGCCATCACTGAATATTTGTTAACCTTTTTATTTTCTGTCTTATTTTATTTTATTTATTATTATTATTATTGTCTTGTTTTGTTTTGTTCTTGCTTTTCTCGAATTTTTCCACGGTTTTGAACGAATTTTGGAGGGACAGTTGCCAGTGAAGTAAATATAAATTTTAGTCTCTTAAGCAAAATGTGGTAAAAGGCCCTTCAATACTTAGTCCTTTCACATTCATAATGATGTAGGAATTTAAACAAAATTTTTTAATAGCCAGTTTTTTAATTTTAAATTACTAGAAAATATAGGTAGATACATTTAAGAAAATTTTTGTTGTAATTAAATATCGAACAAAAATGAGAAAACATTCCAAAGTATTCTACAAACAGATTTATAAACAAATTAAAATTATAAATTTGTAACAACAAAAAAAATCACCAAATATTTATTTCCTTATAACTTCGTGATGTATTTCCTAACTATACACATATAAAATTATATTTAAAGAATTAGGTGTGTGTATTGTCAATCTGTATAGGAATTTGTGTGACATTAACCCTTAAACAAGACGTGTCATAAATAATTGCGAAGTTCTCATATGCCAATCGGTCAGGTCTGATCGCGTTCATAAAAATCAAATTGATGGATCTCATAACTGTATAAAATATACATAATACATTCAAACACAAACAAACATGGATGTAATCTTATATAGCACATTTATATATACAAGAGAATGAAGATTAGGCCTACAGCTATAGCCACAAAATAAACATATTATCACACAAGACACACACAATAGGCTGCATATTAACAATGGCAAGCAAAGCGACCCTACATAAACACAGAATCTGCGTACAGACACACAAACACATAACATATATATAGTACAGTACCAGAAGAAGATATTGTAGCAGAATACAGTAGTCGAAACCTTGATAATCAATAAGATGGTAACGTCAAAACACGTCATTCTCTCATAAAATACGTATATTTATGGCGATAGTAATGAGTGATATTTAAAACTTTATTTAGAAATTGCCCATTTATAGAGGCAATTAAATGGAAACGTTTTTAAAAGTTATTTTAAGCATTAACTGACAAAAAATAATTCAAAAATATTTATCATTTATTGACCAGCTCTTATAATAAATAACATAAATTTCATAATTCAAACTATGTACAAAATTTATATATATTTATAAATTTAGCGGTTTATTGACATTTCTAATGTTTCAGAAATATAAATTCTCTTAATTCATTTAAATTATTAAAAATTTATTGATTGACAGAGGGGGGGAAAAGGTGCACAGAGAGAAATCTTTTCTCATTGAAACTGTACAGAACTGGCTGATAAATTTTTATGTTTTCCTTCAGTAGGGTCAGTGTTTCCACTTTTGTCACGAATTTTATGTCTTTCTGTCAACCAAATCGTTTTATCTTCGAGTCTAAAGCTATCATTATAGTCGTTGTTGAGCAATGACACGAAGTATATTGTTTAACGTCAAATCCTTATCGTTTATAATGGAAGTTTATAAAATAATACTTCATAAAATATAATAGGACCCGTCATAAAAATCAATATTCTTCTTTTTTTAAGCTATTTGTTTCTTTATTACTTTATCAAAATAAACTTCTAGAACCGATATACTGTTTACGGGACTATAATAAACTATGGAATTTTCAAATAGAAATTTTCATCACAGAAGATGATGATACTCTATAAAAATATCATCTATTGACTATTAAAATAATATTAATATTTACTAATTAATTATAGAAATTAATTTTTCGGTCAACTATAAATAGCGGTTCGATTCTTCAACCATTTTTCAAAATCCATTAAAAATTATACAATAATTTTTTTTTTTTAATTTCATAAATGAATAAAATTAATTAATTTTACCTTTTTTTTAATGGTTATCAATTTTTATTTACCTATTTTTTTGTCTTTGTAACGCTAAATTAATGCGCGTTGTACTGTACTGTACAGCCGAAACTTAGAAAGAAACCAGTGATAAAATCAATAAAACACTTGTAATTATCATTAAATGACTGTTATTAAGTAGTGAAGATGGAGAACTCGAATGTAGAGGACCAAATTGAATGCATTGAGAATCATAACTCTCTCTTTCTTTACCTAACGAATCTATAGCTATTAAACATAATTGATATTCGATCCCTGTATTTAACTTTTCAATTGTGTATTCTCTGTGATGATAAGATATGTTCATTTCTCTTGGCAATTCTCCTTGATTCCCACTCAATTTTGCTTTAAATCCTGCAATATCCTCTTTAGAATTGACGTACCAAACGAATCGAACTTTCTTCTCTCTATCTTTCGTTTCTATACCTCGATATATCAAATCCGGATTGATGAATTCGTCTTCTGAAAATTTAACATCTCCCAAGCACTGTAAACGTTCTTCGTTAATTTCTTTTAGTAATTTATTGGCTAAATTTGGTGGTTGGTGGCACATGACATTTCTCCATTCGGATGAATTCGGATGTTTATGCATCCAATACACCAGCCGCTTTAATTTACAGTCGCAATTTATCGGATTACCTGAAAAAATTAATAAATTTTATATCATGTACAATATTTTGAATTATTTTTACAAATATTTGCTTATTAAATTCGAATCTTAATTAGTATTGTTTTTAATTATCTATAGTGCCACGCGAGGCGCTTTATATGTCAAATGGTTATCATCACGTGATGTAAAAAAGCCAATTAAAAAAGCATGTGCGCCAAGTAAGATTTCTAGCGCCATCTCGTATCCGATTTAAGTGTTATATTTTATTTTATTTAAAAATTTGAATAATAATAAAAAATATTAATGCTTTTTATAATTAAAGTAACTTTTTAAAATGAAATAAATATAAAAACAAACAAATTTTAATAAAAAAATAAATAATAGGAAACTGTAAAACGGTTTTATGTCGCCTATCAACTACTCTGCTGCCATCTGCGAAGAGAAATAAATACTATTAACTATTTTTGAGAAATACAGTGGTACTATACTGTACTGTACTGTACAGTACATGTGTACTTAATTTTTCTTTATTTCATACTCATTAAATTTTAAGACAAAAAAGATGATGATGATATAATAAAGTGTTATCTTTCTACTATTATAATTGTTTTCAGAATATGCATTGCATCTATCATTTTTTATTTTATTTTTTTATTTTTAATTAATATAAAAACATAATTATTGTTTTAAAGCATTTAAATATATAGTTTTAAACAGCTTTTTAAAAATTTATTATGGATTTTATAGTCTAAGCCGTCCATAACACAAAAATGATCTATAAGTACATAAGGAAGGTCTTCTATATAAGTAAAATATAAAAAACTTCGCAAAAGTTTCTTATAAATCTTCATACATTTAATTTAAAATATTATTTTATAAATAATTCAATAGTCAAAGTCAATTTATTTATTTATTTTTATGAATTTGCAACACACGGGACATCACACGAAGAATCTCTAAATGGCCATCATTTTACTATATAATTCACATATTTAAGTAGTTCTTATACAACGTCCTATTATGTAAAAAGCGAAACTTTCTTAGTTGCATTATTCTCTAGTAATTGCTTATTGAGTTATAGAGCGTGACAGACAGATAATATGGATAGTTTTTTTTTTAATAAATAGACCTACTCATAATAAATTTATTTAAAAATAAGTTCGTTTGAAAGTTAAAATGGAATTTTATATAATTAAATTTGAAAAATGTACAGTACTTACCTTCGTAAAAGAGTCGAAGGCCATTCTTTATGGGAGGAAAGAATTCTTCGTGAAATTCAGTAAGCTGATTATTGCTCATGTTAAGAATTTGTAAATTCGCCATCTTCAACAAGTCGTGGACGTATATAGAATAAAGTTTATTGTTCTGTAATTGAAGCACTGTCATGTTTTCTATCATACCAAAAATGGAAGGAGGTAATCTTGTTAACTGATTAGATGATAAGTCTAGTTCTTGGAGTTGGGTCATATTTTTCAACACGTTAGGAGTTATTTCATTAATGATATTATTTCTTAAATTGAGCACTTCAACTTTTTTCAATCCGTCATCAAATGTTTTCGTGATAATCGGAATAAAGTTATTACTTAAGTCGACATATCTGATCTTGTAAGGGATGTAAGGTGATCTTGGAAATGTTCGATCCGTAACTCCAGATATTCTGTTATTGGATGCATTAATAACTTCTACAGATAATAAACTTTCAAATAATCCATGAGTTTTATTTTCTAAATTTGCCAGATTGTTATAAGACAGATCTATTTTTCTTAAAGAAACTAATCCTTTGACTGCATCGGGTGGAAGAGTTGTCAATTGATTATGGCTCATGTTGAGTACCAAGAGCTGCAACATGCCTTCGAAAGCATTTTCGCTAACGTTATTGAGCCTGTTATAATCTAATCGCAAATGAAACACAACTGGTAAGCTACCAAAAGCTTTTTTATTTAATTTTGTGATATTGTTATAGTGAAAATACAGATATTGCAAAGCGCTAAGATCCTTCAGAGCCTGCCAGGGTATTTCAGATATGTTGTTGTGGCTTAACGATAGAGTTTGCAATGTTAGCAAATTAGAAAATGCTCCACCTTCTAATTTGTTAAGCTTGTTATTATCAAGATATAAGTGAAGTAATGAATTCATTTGTGGAAACGATCCCGGACGTATGTGAGAAAGATTGTTATGCTCTAGATGTAGTTCGTTCAACGCAATAGGAACAGTAAACATCTTTCTGATGTTATTATGATGTGCATATAAAGTTCGTACTGATACAAGACTAGAAAATCCTGAGGAACTCACTTCTGAAATGTTATTGTAACTGACATCCAACTCTAATAGAGTAGGAAGAGCACCAAAACTCGAGTATCCCACTTTACGAATTTGGTTGTGATGAAGCAAGATGAAACGTAAACTTGCAAATTTCTCAAAAACACTTCCACTGACCTCAGTTATGTTGTTGTAACTCAAATCTACGGTATGCAACTCATATAGTCTTTTCGGAGTAAACGATTTTCGATTCAGTGCAGTTATTCTGTTGTAGCTTGCATTAAATATTTTAATCCCCGTTAAGTTAGTAATCAACACTTTACTCAAGTCTTCGATTTGGTTGTGATGTAATAATAAAATATTAACGTCACTAATTTCGAAAGCTTCGTTGGGTATTTCAGTTATATTATTATATGAAAGATCAAATACAGTAACGTTTGATAATTCTGTAAATGCTCCCTTTCCTATGTAACTAATCCTGTTATGGCTCATGTCGATGAATACTTGATACATTTTATTAAAAGCTGCACTGGCTATTTTTGATATTTTATTATGACTGAGATCTAAAACTTCAAGCCAATTGAAGTCTTTAAACATCTCGTAACCGACATCTTCGAGAAGATTACCCTCTAAATCAATAGTTCTTAAGCGTGTTGCTGATGCAAAAGTCCTTCTTGCAATAGTCTTGATGTTATTGCCACGCAAGTATATATCCCTCAAAAACCTCAAACCTCTTAACATGTACGCATCCATACCAGTTAAATAATTATTAGATATGTTTAGGACTCTTAACATAACATTTCTCACGAACATGGATCTTGGAATGGTATCAATTTGATTATTTGAAACGTTCAAAAACCATAAGTTTGTAAGGTCACGAAAATCATTTTTATCGAGTTTTGTAATGCTGTTATAAGACATATCTAAATATTTTAGCTTGATTAACAGTCTAAATGAATTTTTTTCGATGGTAAATATGTTGTTGTGATGAAGATGAAGCCTTTCTAAATGCCTTAAACCATTCAAACTTCCAGGTTCCATCTTGATTATTTTATTATTATTCAAAAATATCTCTACTAGTAGAGGCAAGGGTGCAAATGAATTGGCTGTAACGATTTGTATCTCGTTGTGTGATAAGTTAATAACTTTTAAATTTTTTAACTTCTGGATGGCTGCAATTGGAACCCATTCCAATTTATTGTAAGAAAGATCAAGAACATTCAGAGATTCATTCAAAGAAGTGAATACATCATCACTCAATTCAGTAATCCCATTATTTTTAATGTGAAGATCACTTACACTTAAATTATCGAAGATGTCACCAAAGAGTTTGCTCATGGCACAATTCTTTATAGTTAACTGCTCAACGGGTAATTCTATGTTATTAATTCCCACAGCTAACATCGCCAAATTTGCTTTCTCGCATTGTATCACTAATCCTTTCTGCTTCCCCGAAACACATTTACATGGATATATAAAATATTGATCGGTAGGACATTTATAGATAATGGGTGGAGGAGTTGTTCCTTCATCTTCCGTCCAAATTCCAGAAACAGTGATGATAATGATGATGTATATCAGCAGAATCATTTTTAATATAATTCTGAAATATAAAAATAATTAAATTTTAATTAATTATGAAAGAAAATTAATTTGATAGTGACACCTCCCCTAAAACTAAACAATGGAGCTGTTCGTTGTAGTTTTCACGTTGCTCCTTTATTAGTAAAATAATGAAATATAAATTAAATTATTTAATAATTAAAATTAATAAATTTAAGAAAGAGAAAAATATTATTTAATTTTTAATTTAAAGATAAATACAACAAAAAACACTAAGTACTATACAGTACATTTAAAAAAATTATTATTATTATTATTATTATTATACATCCATTCTGTTCGTAAATTGGGTTTCTGTCTATTTTTTATTCTTGAAAATAGTAAAATAACGTATAATTTATAACATAATTCGCAGAATATTTAGAATATTTTAGCGTATATTCGGAAGGATGTTTCAAAGGTCTGCATACAAAACAGACACCTAAAAACATGTATGTGCACACATTAGAAGCGTTAACATGCTCTTGTAAGGGAGGAGAATGCATTTAATTAAATGGTATTCACATAAATCATATTCTGTAACTTATATATTAAGTCCACTGTTTATGCATGGGGAATTTGGAATCATTCCTTATAAAGTTTTCTAAATAATTCGAGCACTACAGTTTAATATAAATGAATAAAATAATTATATAATTCCTATAAATGGATTTTTTAATGGTTAATTCTCCATAAATTTATATACATCAAGGATTCTGAATGGTTCTTATAAATGGTTTCGAAGAGTATGGCCTTCATGACTATCATTTTGTTTCGTAGGAATAAACAGGAAATATTTTATAATGCCTGACATAATGTATACTTTTATAAAATGTATACATAAACCAAATACAAATTTATATTTATAAATTGTATTTAAAAATATATAAAAAGTTCGTTTTAAGTTCCTGTTACGAAGCACTTTGTGATACTTTGTGTAATACATAATTTGAAAATTCGTAGGTTCTAGCTTTAATAACTCGGAAGATTTAATAATTGAAGTTGATACAGACAAACGGACAAACTCGCAAGGTTAAAACAATAATCAATTTTTGTAATATTAAAAGTTTTTATATTAAATATTGAAATTTAATTTTAAAAAATTCAATTTTAGTCTTTAATTAAAATTGTTGCGTGATTTTTTTTACTGTTTTTAAAATGGTTTTTGATCGATTTTAAGTATAAAAATTAATTGATTTAACGGGTAAGTTAAATAATTTAAATATATTCAAAATAATAATAATAAATTTTTATAAATAAAGGTAATTTTTGGATAAATTTTTACGTGACGATTAACATTTTTATCTTCCATTGATTTATTATTGCTGTAGAATAAATGTTATCATCATTATCAATTATTATATGAGTCGAGTGTAAGGTCAGACAGACTATTTTAACATTTAACATTTATTTTATCTTTAATTCGAGAAGCAAAATCATTAAAGCAGTAGGGGTGATAACTGACAATCAATAAAATATTTATTCAAAATTGGTAAACATTTTAACGTGTCTAATTCATTTTTAAACTAGATTAAAATAAAACAAGATTGTATTTTATCTAAACTGATATTTTTTTTCTATATATTATCATGCGTTACGCGTGACACTTCGTACCCCTCCAATGATTTTCTACCCTTTTAGCAAGGTTAAAGTAGGGAATATTTAAATATTTGCAACTTATTAATGCTAAAAAGTTATGTAAATGATTAATTTTATCAATATCTAACACTAAAAATGCCAAACATAAGTAATGTTGACGGCGTTAACAACAATAATCTACGATATAAAGATGTTGATAATTAAATATCTATCTAAAAATCTGGTTTAAAGTTTAAAAAAATGATTATTTATTAATCATATTCAAAAAATTATTTTATTTTTATATACATTAAGCTAGAAAAAATCGAAAAATATACTAAAATTAACTTACCTTTTACGTTATGAATTTTAAAATATTATATATATTTTTCTCTGTATCTCTCCCTTTTAAGTCATTTTAAATTCTATATTTTCTCTATATTAAAATATTTACATCTTCAGGTTTTACCAGTTTGTTTCCTCATTTTCTTCGTATTGTTTAGTTACACACACGACATTCAAAGCATCGGTTAACCGATTTCCTTTCATAAATAGATACAAATTCACAATTCACAAGAGTAAAAACATTTCATAAATTTAAAATAAACTTACAAAATACAATTTTCGTGTTGTTAAAAGCACTGAAAATGAAATTTCAAACTTGTAAAATTCACCTTTAATGTAGAAGTACTGTACTGTACAAGCAACACTCCACCATGACCCAGTTAAGTAAAGGAATGCTACGTGGGTATACAAACTTAAAAACCGGTTTTACTCCTTAGGTTTTTAGGTTAACGTTAAACGTAAAAATAATTTTATAAAGAAATAATTAAAATAATTAATAATATGTTTATTTATTATAAGAAATTTTAAGTACAAATGTGTGTTATATAAAATTTAAAAAAATCTTATAAATTGATATATTTTTAACAATGTACAGAGTCATATTGTGTTATAAATTCAACATTTCATTTATATTTTATATTAATTTTTATGGGATTTCTTTCTTAAGGACTGATAATGGGAAAGGACACTTAAAAATTCATAGACCTGTAAATATAATTTATAATTTTGTATTTATTATCGTTATATTACGTAAAGAAAGTAAATTTACTTACCAAAATGGCAACGAAACAACTCATTCCGTAGAGAACAAACAACATTAATGGCACACACTAAAAGTAAAAGGAAATCTGAATTTATTCTTTGCATTTTTTTATTAGAAAAATTAAATTAAAAATGCTAGAAAATCATAAAAATTCTGTACAATTTTAGTACAGGGTAGTTTTGTGTACAATGTTTATAAAGATTGAAAAGTGATTGTTTAAGATAAAGAACAGAAATGATAAACATTGACCTCATTGCTCAATCGATTGCTTCATTTTTTTAAAATATTTTTAGTGAGGGAGTACGAACGTCTGACCGTAAATGTTCTTTTTCTTTTAAAATTTTGCTTCTGGTACAATTTAATTAATAACAGAATAAGCTTCTGTACCAAAAGTATGAAGCTTCGAAGTTACTTAAATTGATTAAAGTAACTTTGCAGCTTCATAATTCTAAATAAAACTGTCTGTGTTGTACTTCTGTTGAATGTCGTGTAATCAACCCAAGATTCTGTTACATTTTATGTTATAACGAGCTTCAAATGTTGATTAATAGAATATCAATCGTTGATTTTATCTTTCTTTAATATATCTACGAAGTATAGCATAGAATGAATTCGATATCACAGCATTTAATTGATGTTATGGATAAAGTGTGTGTAAGATTATTATAAAATCTTTTATTGTTTTTAATAATTAATAATTTAGGAAGTTTACGAGATAAAAAAGTAATATTTAACAAACAATTTGATGAAATAACAACACAAGTTTAAAATTTGACAATAGAAAGGTTAAACGTTACTCGTTTCCTTGGAAATATCTACAAATTTGGAAGATTTATACTTAAAATATTTCTTCTATTTAATCATTAATTAAAAATAATAATAATTAACTATATATTAGGATCCTAATATAATAGTTAATAATATAATTATAATTATCATTTCTTTATTAACACAAGCATATAGCCCGTGAAGTTATATATTTATTATTTAACGCTTTAATTATCAAATCATGCGTAAAACGCTACTTAAGATTAAAATATTTTACAATTTATAATGATTTTTTTAAAAAATTTACCCCAGTTCCTCCATCTCTGAGAAAGAGAGACATAAAATTGAGTTTAATACAAGCATCTTGAATGGTTCCAATCATCCAAGGAATCATCAACTTACGACTTTCCTAATAAAAAATAAATTAGATTTTATATAAATCTATAAATTTTTATTTGTTTTGCTTATTTAAATTTTATAATTTACCAATTTTAAGGCAATTATTAGAAGAAGCGCTTTAACAAAATATAGGGAACAATGAATGATAGCACCAAGATAAAAGTTTCCTGTAAAATTCAAAAATATTATTTTAAATTTATTTATTAGTTATAATGTAATTATAAACAAAGTTTAAAAACTTACTAGTTACTTTAAAAACGGTTCCACCGTTAATTTCGTTAATTTGTTTTTCTACTTCTTCAGTGTGAAATGCTATGATATAGAGTACAGCAATTGCTACAACTTTGATAAACTGTAATATTAAAAACAAATTTATAAAATTAAATCATTAAATTAAACATTATAAATATTTAACAGGCGACATAACAACAAAAATTATTTAAAAAATTACACGTTGACAAATATGGAGCAAAGTTCGCCAGCGTGCTCTGAAGTCACCACGCATTGCAATTCATATTTATCTTAAAGTATATCGATTTTTTCTTCAGAATTTTTTATATTATTCTTATTTTCGATGTATATTTAACCACAAATTCATTTATTTAAGTAATAGCAAATTATAATATTGTCCGTCTATCACGCTCTACACTGCAAGGATTACATAATTACGAATTTAATTTATACATTGGCATTAACAGTAGCATTTCATAATACCTTTTTAAAAATCTGAAACGTCATTTCAAAATGGGGAAAAACATTCCTGCTTATGGCAAATTATTTTTAAATTTACAATATATATTTAATTATATTAGAATATGAACTGTTTTAATACTTACCAAAGTGTACACAGCGCAAGCATATGCAGATTTTTTAGTCGATTTACAACCGAAAAAATAGACAGGCTCCATTTCTGAACGAGCAGTTATGATATTACTCTTATATCGTGTGTTACAGTATATATTTATTGCAGCTTATCTTATCTATTGTTTTTGTGGACTTAGCACATAAACAAATCATGGGATACTAAAAGCAAAACACAAAATTAAATTATTTCGCATCAAGCTTAATACATATGATACCAAATTTACGAATAAGATTATATTTTTATACTTAAATTTCATAGGTAACAATGTCTAAACATACTTTTTATTATAAAACTTTTGATAATGAGTTAACTACAGACGTCTTCTATCTAAAATAATATCTATACTATTCTGGATAACACAGGTTTGTAGTAAAGGTCATAATACTTAGGATATCGCTGTATTGTGTGAGATTCCGGACTATTATTTCTAAAATTTAATGTTTGAATTAAATTAAGAAGTTAAAAAAAAGCTAAAATTCGTAGAAATAAACAAGGAAGTTTATGAGATTTTATCTCCTGACAATGATAACTTTCGAAATGATACAGTTTTATAGAGCGACTACCCACTCAAAGAACTCAACAAAAGAAATTCGGGATTGGATGATAATCGCACTCTCTATCCAATTTAACTAAATTTGGGTCAAAATCGGGAGAAAATAATTATATAAAAGGGAAGGTGACGAAAGGTCGCAGTTCAACCCGAGATTAATCCGAATCGAGATGAAACAAGTGGTAGAGATCGTTCTCCAGCCGCCCACTATGGTATTGAGAACTGATGTTTAATCTTCAGAGGACCTCTTCTTCTTTGGGTGCCCTATACGTTCCGGATGTTGACTGTCATCATGGCTGTCGTACTCCCATTGCTGGTTCTTCTGAAAAGTTCTAACGACGACACTTCACACCTATCCCTCAGGTTTCTCAACCATGAGATTCGACATCATCCTGATCCTCTTTTGCCAGAGATTTTCCCTTACGTGACAATTTGTAGGATTTGATACTTGACACCACTTCTCATCACGTGGCCAAAGTTCCTTCGTTTGAAGGTGTTAACCAGATTTTCTTATTGTTTTTCCATTCGTCGCAATAACAAAGGACTTAGTGATTAAAAACTGTACGTATTTACTTAGAAGAACCCTTAAAAACTGGTGTCAGAAAACTTCTAAGCCGGAGTTCTAGTGTCACTCTCTCACAATTATAAACAAAGATTTTGCTAAAGATGAATTTAAACATGTATACAGAATTTTGTGTATTTGATTCTACAAGTAATTATGTATTAATTTAAGGTCCGTAATATTAGTTAAAATTTCTGATTGTTAGTAATCAAAGTTGTATTGAAACAAGTTGTAGAAGTGACGGATTTCACAAATTAAAGAAATATAATTTTAATAAATGATGTTTTGTATACAATATAAAGAATATTTTTACTAAAATTTGTTGACAAAACTATTTATTTTCCTGAAATAAATGAATAATTCCATTGGTAATAGGCCTAACCTCCAACAGAGACAAGGCATTATATGCTTTTTGTAGAATTTCCCTAACAGGAAGCGAAACAATCGAACTAAAATTGGAAATAATGCCATATTAATATAAATTCGTTAAATTAACACATGATAATAAACATTAATGTTCACTTTACACTCTCATAATGATTAATTTCTACATTTGGTTGTTACAGTGTTTTGGGGGGTAAGGCTACTTCTTAAAACACCATTAAATTGCATTGTCATCGAACTTAAATATGTCCTCAAAATTCTATCTTAATTAATAAGTCTTTTATCTTAATTAGAAGTGGTTGAAATTTGAGTTAAAATATTTGAGAACATGATACAAAGCAATTTAAATAAAAGCATTTTAAAATGATTTCCTAAAACTATACGCCACAAATAAAGTCGAAATATGTTTGATGAAGCATTTTGTGTGTTTCAATCTATCCATTTTTAAGACATAGCCTAAACCTAAACTTATTTTTAATATCATTTTTTATATTTGACGTATTAATAAAGCAAAGGACTGATTTGAAACGAAGGTGTGCAGTCGTGGTGTCGCAGATACCAAAATTAAACCAATATTATAAATATATAAATGTAAAAAATTTGCAATACTTTATTTGTAAAAACAAAAACATTTTTAAAGGTTTTTTAATATTCTATTTACAAACAAAAAGATGTTTAAGCGGACGGAGATAAATCCACAAAATAATAATAAGGGGACGTCCATAAATTACGTAAGGTATTTTGGGGTGGGTGGGGATCAAGGATTTCTTACGATTTCTTACTCAGGGGTAGGGGGTAATAGATCTCGTTTTACGTAATATTCTTATTTTTATTTTTTGATCTCGTTGAGTGGTGGAGTTTTGAATTTGGCTTCAATTTGGCGGTTTCTATTAAGAATGCTCGTTGTACTAACGCCTTCTCGTGTGACGTGATAGAGTAATAACGCTAACAGAATCATGCCCTACACATTTTTTATCATGGGAGAAAAACCGTGTAGGAGTTTCTCTCTGTTTTTTATATTATTATATCCTCTCTAAAATTCCTAATAGTACTTTGCTCTAATTTACGTAGAACAAACTCTCAGAGTAAGCCTGACATTGGGCTGCCAATGTCAGGCTTATATCAATACAATATATTTGTATTTTATTCATTTTATTTTACTTTACTTGAATACATGCATTTTAATTAGTTCAATTTAACATTTTTATATATATTTGTTATTTAAACGAATTTTTCGAACGGATATGAAAATTTGAATTTCTTTTCACAGAATCGTTCGAACCTGGAACCAATACAAAAACGTTCCAGAAAACTTCAAAGTACCTGACGATGGCCTGTAGATCAGGTTTGAAACGTTTGTAAGACAATAAATATTGGTTTTCAGAAGCGTAAGGTGTGTGTGTGTGTCAAAGTATTCAAAGAATCTGAGTGTATATTGAAATATAAAATGATTTATTACATTTATTGCTTCAAAATTTTTGAAATTGTTCATAAAATAAATTATATTGCTTAGAAACTTAAATAATAAGATATAATTTTCATATTCAACTAAATAAGAGAGAATTGATTTACAAAAATTTCAGCTTTATTCTATTGAAAAATACAGATTAAAGTTAATTTCATGGATTTAAATCATCCGTAAATCACGAATTTTATACATGAATCAATATAAATCTTCATTAACATCAACTTAAGAATTTCATAAATAATAAATTCTAAAGAAATTTTTTAGTTAATTCCATAAGTTCTGAAATAAATTGAAATTTCAAACTACGCTTCCATTAACCTAATTGGTTAAAGATAGAATTACGTCAAGAAATGGGTGGGAATTTAAAAATAATCAATAGTAATAGAATAAATAATAGATTTGTTATTCGTAAAATGCTTTAATGAATGTAATTTAAATAATGTAATTATTTTATTTACTTTATAATCTTTCATTTTTGCTATATATAATTGATATTACTGTTATTTTTACTCAAGTTTTATCATTTAAATCGCAGAGAAACGGCTAAGATACTTACTCCAGAACAAGAATAACTTATCTCGATATATCGATCTGTCTCAAAATAGCATTTAATCAATTCACATTTCAGTTAATAAAGTAATATTATCCCTTCTTACTGTATATCATCAATTCGGATCTGTAAAAGAAAAGAATTATGTTTTGGAAGTAGAGAAATACATCACTTACAGTTAGAACCATACTTACAACCAATTTTCATTGAAATTCTTAATAAAAAATTAAATAAATATACAATAAAATATTATAAAAATATATTATTGATATAAAAAACAATAATTTAAATTATATTTATTTAATTTTATTATTATTATGTTGGGTTAAGTGAGATATACTCGGTTAACACCGGTGGCTGTGTACTATGCCGGACCAAAGTCAAGGCATAGTAACCAAAACAGAAATTAAAGAAGTGTATCAGTGTGTGTGTCTGTATTCAGGAATTTTCTCACAATATGACATGTATTCAATATAGTGGCCTTCTGTAGTGTGATGTATGTGTTTCTATTCAATTGTAATGTGCCCAGGCTTTTGTGTAGTGTGTGTGGTATGATACCTGTAGAGGAGAGAACAACAGGTACAATAAGCACCCTATCCATCCTCCACAGATGCCTTATTTCCTGGGCGAGTTCTGTGTACTTGCTAATTTTTTCAGTGCATGCGTTTTGTATATTGTGAGTTTTTGGAATGGATATGTCTATAATGTATGTGATTTTATTGTGTTTGTCAACGAGTGTGATGTCTGGTCTGTTGTAGTAAATTGTTTTATCTGTGATTATGGCTCTGTCGTAGTACATTTTGTGCGTGTTGTTCTCCAATACTGTCTGTGGAATATATTTGTAGTATAGTTCGTGGATGTCTACTAATTTGTGTTTCTTTGCAAGCTCTTGGTGTATTATATTTGCTACTTGATTATGTCTGTGTAAATAATCTGTCTGTGCCAAGAGCTTGCAACCAGAGGTGATGTGTTGTATAGTTTCTGGCATGATGTGACATTTTCTGCATGTGTCATTTGTGAGTGTTGCATCTTTGAGTATGTGTTTTCTGTAGTTTTTAGTATTTATGACCTGATCCTGTATGGCAATCATGAATCCTTCCGTCTCCCCAAAGAGGCATCCCCGAGCTAACCAGCTGTTTGACGCAGTTTTGTCAACAAAATCCTGGGCCAGATCGTAAGGATGCCTGCCATGGAGTGCCTTTCGAGCCCACGATTGCTTAATGGTGTCTATGCTTTTTATATGTTGTGTTGTGTCCATATGATGTGAGTGTAAGTTTAATGGTGTGTTATTTGAGTCTGCTAGAGTTACTGCTTTATGTAATTGTGATGTTTCTTGTTTTTGTAGAAAAACTCTCTTAGTGACTGTATTTGTTTGTAGTGAAGGTTAACTATGTCAATCAGGCCACGTCCGCCATCTTTACGTGGAAGGGTTAATCTTTCTGTGGCGGATTTAGGATGATGTTGTTTATGCTTAGTAAGTGTTGTTCTTGTTTTCCTTTGGAGTTGCTCAAGATCTGTGTGAGTCCAATGTATAACTCCAAAAGAATATGTGAGTACTGGGATGACATATGTGTTTATTGTTTTAACTGTGTGTTTTGCATTTAACTGTGTTCTGAGAATAGCATTTACTAGCATGAGAATAGCAGTACTTTGGTATTATTTAATTAATCTTTGCTTTATTTGTGTATGTTCTGTTAGTTTGGCCTGTTGGAATCCTAAATACTTGTAGAACTCGCCCTCTTTCATGGATTCAATAACGTCTCCATTTCCAAGTGCAAAATCTTCTTTCTTCAGGATTCCTTTTTCTATGTGAAGTGTTTTGCATTTATCTAGGCCAAATTCCATTTGTATGTCCTTGGTGTATGAATGTGTGATTTGTAGGAGTTGATGAAGTTGTTTTTGTGTGGATGCATAAAGTTTTATGTCATCCATGTACTGTACCTGTACATGAGATGTGACAGTGTAAAGTGTGTTGTTTTTTCGTGTCTGATATTGTAACCATATTGCGTGTTGTTTAACATGTTGGATAATGGGTTCAGGGCTAAGCAGAACCAGAGAGGACTCAAGGAATCTCCTTGAAAAATTCCTCGCCTAATAAAAATTTGGTTTGTTTGTATGGAAGTGTTACTAACCCTGAGATGTAGTGTTGTTCTCCAGTGCTGCATAGTGTTTTGAAAGAATGCAATGAGTGATGGATGTATTTTGTACATGTGTAGAATATGTAGCAGCCAACTGTGTGGAACACTGTCGAATGCTTTTCTGTAGTCTATATATGCCATGTGTATGTTTCTGTGTTGTTTGTGTGCTTGCCGTAGAATGACTGAATCTATGAGTAACTGTTCTTTGCATCCCTTGTGATTTATACGGCAACCTTTTTGTTGTTCCGTTAGAATGTCGTGTTCTTCAATATGTTTGTATATTTTGTTTGCGATACAGGATGTCAATAATTTGTAGAGTGTTAGAAGACATGTAATTGGTCTGTATTGTGTGGGGTCTGTGGTATTGTTGTTTTTAGGTTTCATGTAGGTGATGCCCTGAGTAAGAAAATTTGGCATGTCTAGTGGATTGATGATGATGTGTGTTAGGTGTTTGGCTAGTTGCTGGTGCAGTGATGTAAACTTTTTGTACCAGAAATTGTGAATGTTGTCTACACCAGGTGTCTTCCAGTTGTGTGTTCTGTTAACAGTGTATTGGAAATCATGTATGTTTATTTCAGCACAGGGCATAGTTGGTATGTTGTGCAAGTTTCTGTTCTCCTCCTCGATCCAGCCTGCATCAGCATTGTGCGTGACAGCACTGGACCAAAGAGAAGACCAATATGTTGTGAGTTCTTTTTCTGTTGGTGTGCCACTGTGCTGTGTATCAGTGTTTGCTTTGTTATTAATTTGTCTGTAAAAGAGTTTTTCATTGTTTGTAAATAATTTATTTTGTTGTTTTCGTAGTGTACATGTTTTGTATCGTTTGAGACTACGTGCTTTGGCAGCAAGTTTTTGTTTTAGTGTATCAATGTATTCTGTAATGCGTGGGTTGTGATGTTCATGTTTTATGTGTGTTTTTATTTTCTTGAAAATGTTTTTGAGCTGTTTCCTTAATTTGGGTGTTATGTTGTTTTTAGTGTATTGTGTCAGCTTGCCTAATTGCTGTCTAATGTCATTTATTTGTGTTTCTATTCTTTTCTGCCAGCAGGCTTGTGATAGAATTGTGTTTTCTGTGTATTTGTCTGTGATTTTACTTTCAGTCCATGGTGTGTCACTACTGTGACTGCCCCAGCATAAACTAATGTATGAATGTCTGCGAGTGTAGAAATTGAATGAATGTAGTGTGGTAGTAAGTGAGTGTTTACATAATTTAGTGTTTTTCCTACTTCCTTTGACGTGTTGATTTTTGGTATTCGATGGTGGTCGTTGTGTGGGATCTGTGCCTGTATATTTAATGAGTGTTTCCTGAAATATAAGTGAGAGCGTATTAACTAAATCCATGTCTATGTTATCAGTGATGGACGAGGAAGTGTCTGTAGTATCATTAGTGGTAATTGTTGTATGTGTGTTATTATCAATGCTTGTTACTGGATTATCCTGACAGGTTACGTGATCTTCATTAATGTTAGATGTTCTGTTGATGTATTTGATCAGCAACCTGTTGTTTGATAAGTTCAAGTGTTGTTTGTGGAATAAGGTTGTTGTGTATAATTGTTCTTTTTTGATCAACAACCCTTTGTTCGGTGACAGTGAGATGAGGATACTGTTGTGTGAATCGATGGTGTAGTTGTTGTCTGTATGCTGTCATGCTTGTTTCGAGTTTTGTGATGGTGTAGTAAGTACGGATGATAAACTCGTTCATTTCTACTGTCCATTTCATCTGTTAGCGTGGTTTTCCAGCCTTTGTGGTCTGTGGATGCATTGCCACGGAAACACCAAGGCTAGGTTGGTTCCTTACATCTGTTGAGGGCATTGCAGTAGCCATGCTTGGGCCGGTGCTGCTTTCACCACCAGTAACCAAGGGAGACTGTGACCTATTTTTCGAACGTGAGCCTCTGCCTAACCCACGAACGCGGACCTTGTTAACCCGGGTGACGTCCGAGCCGGTATCACACTTTGATCTAGTTATTACCATAATAAATATCACCACAGAATGTGGATGTGGTCACTCTTAGCTTCATTTCTCCCCATAGATCTTACTGGCATGGGTGTCCCTACCAGGAGCTTGTGCTCCAGCCAGCATTGCCCTATGGATCAGTAAAATTACTGGGCTTTCCCACCACAACTCCTCTCCCGTGGTCACCACGGGAGAGGAGTTGTTGTTGTTGTTGTTGTTTACTTTAAAAATAATTGTATTTGATTATGCAAATAAATTTCAAATAATTGTTTGAATAAATAATCATAAATTTTACATAAAACTAAAATATTTATTTAAAATTTATTTAAATAATTACACTTATTTATAAAATATTAATAAAGTTGAATACACAAATATAATAAATGTAATTTAAGTTATTGCTTTATTGCTTTTCTTTAAATAAAAATAACATTTTTTTGTTGACTTACATGTTGTTATATCACCAATATTTTAATAATTATTAAAGTATGGCTTTAAAAATGTAATTTTAAAATATAAATAGGCCTATATCAGCTCTACTACTTTGGATATTAAAGAAAAGAAAATAATAATAATTTTGTATAAAGAATTTATGTGGTAGGAATTTATCTATAGTTTATATGCATTTATGTATTGGTAAGTTATGTGTATCGATAGTTTACGTCTTTTTTCGTGACTGGTTACGTGTGGATGTTGAAGGATCGAATTGAATTTGTGAATAAAAGACGAATGTAATTTCACTGATCCATTCGTCTCTAAACTTATATATTACACCCATTTTTATATATTTCGTGATTTCATTTGTATGCAATTTTATGTAGGAGTTCCTTAAACCAGAAAACAAACAAGACATTAGCAAAAAATAACATTTTTAAACGTAATTTTCAATTCATTTTTTCCCCCTAAATTTATTCCTGCATTTTCACAATAGTATGGGTAATAATAGGCTATATGCGTGTTCCAAACTATAATGTTCGAACTTTCGCTAGAATAATAATAATAGATTTAGTTATAATGCTGTTATAACTAGGTTTGTTATATTATTTACATGTATAAATCATAAATCTTTATTATTACTCCATTACTATAACATTAAATGTATTGTTTAAAATGCAGAATTATAGTTTTATACTGACAAAAAGTATAAATTCCTTAAATAATATCAATTACTTAACATTAAAATTAATAAAGTTTTTCAAAAAGGACTTTTATTAATGTTTAGTAATACATATTTTTATAAAATTCTTTATTTTTTCTTAAAATTAGTGGCTAATATAATGCTATAGTCTAATTACAATGCACAGAATATTTAAAAATCACATAAAATCTTACACTTTTCTTTGCATTTTTACAATATTTTAAATAAGAAATAATTTAAAAATTACATTATTATTTTCTTATCTTTATATTTAATAAAATATATAAAATAAAACCGAATAAATTATTAATTATTTGCAGAGTTTAATCATGTTAACATCTCATAATTAATTTAAATTTGATTGTAAAATAATACAACATTCTTAAAGAATCATAGAAATTTAACACATTAGTAATTTAAAACGTTAAATGAATTATATAACACCGTTCAAAAATTAATTGATGGAAAATAAAGTTATAAATTCAATACAATTTTAAAAGAAAGAAAATATAAAATAATGAAAATAGATTATAATAAATTTATCAAACTTACCTTAAGTAATTTATATTTTTTTTAAATATAATTTTCCAAATAATTTAAGAAGAATGATATAAAATGTAGAATAAATTATAAATTTAACAGGATGAGAATTTATAAAAATCCATTTTAAAGTAAATAATAATTATGATTTAAAAAGTTATAATGTTTTTATTCATCAGGATGTGTCAATAAACAGATTTTAACGATGATTTTTTAACTGGTTTAAGGCGATCATTTCAGGAATTAACTTACAATTACCACAATTAGTTTAAAATGAAAATTTTTAAAGGAAATCGTTTTAAAAAAACCCCATTGTCATGATATATTTTTAGCTACTCGTATCATAAATTTAGGATAAGAAATTTCCCTCTGGGCCTCAATGCATTACTATACACACCTTACAAGTCACCGTATCTTTGAACGTGCGATACATGTAAAACAATCCAAAAAATGTTATTATAATCCACAGTTTAATATTTAAAAATATAGATTATATTTAAATTGATCGCATTTATTATAAATAATTATCTTTAAAAGAAAAAAAAAATTTAAAGAAATTCAAATTTTCATGTCTCATCCAATTAATGGGTTAAAAATCTTAAGTTTAAAAAATTATTTTGGGGAAAAAATAGATAACGTATATTTTATTTTAAACTTATTATTATTTATTATTAAAGGTAACTTATTTGTTTGATAAAATAATTATATTTTTCGGATTCTTTTCTTTGTTTAAAATATTTTTTTCTTCTATCAATCCTGATGACCTTAAATGAACTTTAGTAAATTTTTTGAAATTGTCACTAGAGGGAGCCACTTAGCCTCCTACAAGAGGTTTATACCCTATATCTTGAAGATTGACAGTTGAATGTGACCAGTTGGTCATGGCTCGTTCTTTGATCCTGTTCATCTTACTTGCGGCAATTGTAATTGCCGTCGTTTCCTGCAAAGAGGTGAGCTGGAAAATTATTGAATTATTTTTAAAAAAATAAGTAAATTTTATGTTTATTTTAAATTTTTTTCAAATATTTTTTTTCAATTTATCAATAATTATAAATATATATACTTTATATGTTTTTCTTAAGTGCATCTTTTAATTGATCTTCTATACAGCATCTCGTTAAATTGATTACTCTCATCTTTTTTAAAAAAATAATTTTTAAAAAGTTATAGCATTTTATAAATTTTTTAAATCATTTTTTTAAATATTATAAGTGAAATAATTTGCCACAAAATAAAAAAATAATAATAAAAATCTGGTTAGAAGGACGTTAGAAAAAATTGCGATTAATTGATCTTCCATGTTGGATTGACTAACATGAATTGCTCGTATTTACTCGGGAGGAATTGTAAGCTATAAAAACTTTTCTTAATAGCTACCTGCACTTGGAAGTTGCTAAGTTTTAGTCGTAAATGTTCTCGTAAACGCGTTTAAAATAGCCTATTTATATGATACAATTTTACTAAATATGTTTTAAAGAACATTATATAAATAAACAAATATTGTATTTTATAAACATAATTCGCCTTTAAAAGTAATTCTAATACTTAATCGATCATTAAGAAAAATCGATAAATCGATAAAACTGATTTACAATCTCGAGATTGATCACCGAAGCAATTTATCTTTACGTGTTGCATTTAAAAATGGCATTAAGAAAGTAATTTAAAGAATTTTTTTTTAGCATTTTTGTATACTTTAATAATTTAAATTATTTTTTTTAAATCGTTAGAGAACAAAAATATAATTTTCGCATGGAATAATTAATAAAATGCCAATATTTTTATAAAAGTAATTAATAAATAACACAATAAAAATACTAAATCGTTTAAAATTAAATTCGTTCCTAATTATAATTAATTTTATGATATAAGAATAATTTATTTTACTCATTAAAATTTTATTAAGAATTTTAAAATATTTTTAAACAATTCTTGCAATATGTTTTTAATCTTATTATTATCATTGTTTTTATTTTTACTTTACTCGAGTTTCTAGAATTATTTTTTTCTTTCTTTTCGTATCTTTTAATGCGGGAGCTACTTTGAACATTTTTTTTTCTAACGTAATGAATAGAAGAACATTTTCATCGATTTTTTTCTGTTTTAGCTCCTTACAGAATAAAATAAATTCTCAAGTAAAAAAAAAATTATTTGTAATTTTTTCTACTAATCTTCAAAACTAATTCTGAAAAGTTTTAAAAGATGCATAACGTTTTATTCCTTTTAAATTAACCGGAAACACCTAAAAGCTAATCTCTTAGCATACTGAATATATAATTTTAAAAAAGGCATATCTAATGCTTAAAAACTAATTATCTTCCAAGAGCATGTGTTAGATCTATTTGGTACAAAGAATGAACTATTCAGGCAAACAAACCTTTGACTTATTCATGTCAGAATGAATTGCACCCCAGGCACTTCCTCTCCTTATTTTATAGATAATGAGCAATAAGAAAATTGACATAAAAAGTATATACTGTATATATGTTAATTTTAACCTAAAAAAACATTTTCAAATATTAAAAGATTAATCCAATTTCCATTAAAAAATATTTAAAAATGTTTAATCTTTTCAACTAGTTAAATGCTATGTTAAATGTATTAAGTCATGAACGTTTTCTGCATAAAAAGTCTATAAAGTTGTTTAATTTTGCATTTTTTTTTCTTGTTTGTTTTTTTAAACTAGAAATGTTAGCATTAAATGCAAGAAATCAATCCAAGTCAGATAGTTAATCAAGGCAATCAGACAAAGTCGTTTGTCTTTCGAGTTGATTGGATTTGGCAAATGCTATTTCCACTAGAGAAACAACCAATAAATTTAATTCTTTTGCATGGTTGCTATTCATCTTAACAAGCAAAAAAACATCGCCTCCAAAATATCGAACTTATCCTTCTCTCTCTCTCTTCTCTCTGTCTCTCTCTATAAAAAACTCCACTAAATAACGCATATTGTTTAGTGCATTTTGTTACAGAATAGCATCTTATCATTCTATGTAGCAGACACTATTGCCTTCTGGCTAATATCCCAGACAATCGGCTTCATTGATGAACCGGTTCTGAAGCAGAAGGATGTGAATGGAATGGTTGCAGGTGCAGAACTTGTTCTCTCATAAAGTAGGACAAACTAAAGACAAATTCTTTTTTAAACGGAAGTTGTTACTTTGCTTCGTTATAATATTATAAAACACTACTATTCTTCTAGAATAAACCCTTTATTATTATTATTATTATCTTTATACAATCTTCTTGTGAATAATAATGGTTTTATTGAACAGATGTTGCCGAAAGAAGATGTTTTTCATAAGCGATTTTATTATCAAAATCTAAACAAATTTAATCACTTAAACATTTAATTGAACCCAAAAAATTTTATTTAATGTTTAATAATATTTTAGAATTAATTTTATTTGTAAAGAAGCTGATAAGTAGACTACATTTATATCCATTTTAATTATAAAACATCTATAGAAGTCTGCATGTTAGATTAAATTTTGTGATAAATGATAGTTCGACCTCTTGTTAGATATCTGTTAATTTAGAAGGTCTCTTTTTTATTCTCTTTTTAAATATCAGCACTCTTTCGACACAATTGAAGTGTAATATCTTCTTACTAGGAACTGTTTGTTAGAAGAGATAAAATATTTCCTCGGGTGGAATAATAGAAAAAGATCTAGAAAAGAAAAGAACGTCTAGATTTAACTGGAAAGTTTCCGGAAATAGAAAGCTCCATCGTATTATTTATCGCGGAAACAATCCGGAAAATTGCCTTATTTCTCTTCTATCAGTTGACTATTCTTTCGGAAAACAACCCTCATGAAAAAAACCGTATTTATATTATTTATTATTAATTTTCTATTTATAAATTGTAAAAGTTTAAGACGATGTTGAATAACTATGGCGAGAATGAAAATAAATTTAAAAATTATCGTAAAATTTAAAAAATTACTATAAATGTGTGATTGGTTATTTTGGAATGAAATTTAACCAATAAATTAATTTGAAGAAAATTGTAATTAACATTAACCAATCAATCAATCATTAGAAAAACACGATTGAATGATTGGTTAATGTTAATTAAATATTTTGAAGTAACAACCAATAAGCTTATTTAATTAAGCTTTTAAAATTTGATTGGATGCATTTTTTGAATTATTTCAAAAAAATATGATTTTATTGGTTAAACCGTACAGAATTGCTGTAACAATAACAGGTGTTTTAAATGAAACTTTTTATGTTTATGATATAAAATATAATAATAAAAAATTTAAAACGGTTATAAAAATAAAATATTTAATTTTATAATATTAGGCCAATATTATTAAATATTTTTTTTATCTCGTTTGATATATAAAATATAAAATGTATTAAAATAACCGTTGTACTACACAAAATAAATAATCACTGATTAATACAGTATAAATTAAAAAAATATAATAAAATTTATCTTATAAAATATTAATAAATTTAAATATTAATTTTTCAGATAAAAAGAAACAAACATAAAACAAAAGCATCAATAAGAGCTGGTTTGATTGAAAAAAGCGAAAGTAAACACATTCATCAACAGGTAAAAATATTTAATTTATGTTTAGATTTTCTATATTAAAAATGTTATATGTTAAATATTTTATTTATTTATTTATTTAGAAGTTAAAACATGAAAATTTTATGAAACATAAATCAGAAAAACATCAGAGGAAGCAGGATACTAACAAACGCAATCATCCCTTATATCACAGTAAGTAAATCAGAGGAGCAGGATACTAGCAGACAATCTCATCCGGTTTTTCTAGTTTGTTTTTTTAATGCCTGCATATAAATTTTTTTTTATAAATTCCTTTTTTTTTTATTTTTAGTGGCGAAACAATCCATAAGAGAAGATATCGAAGATATTGCAGGGCAATATAAACCAATGCATACTTTCTTGAGATCTTTACCTACGAGGAAACAACCGAGACGTAAATATGAGAATAGAAAAGTTAAAAAAGTGCAGAAAAAGAAAAGACAACAAAATAAAAGAAAAATTGAGTGGTAGTCGCATTTATAAGAGTTAAGGTTATGGTGTATAATATCAAAAAAAAAAAAAAAAAAATTTAAAAATCATACGCATATTTTCATCATTAGTTAATTCTGTATTACGTAAACGGCAATTTATATAATGTTCATTATTTTCACATAATTAAATATTTAAGCTATAGATTATATTAACAGTAGGTTATTCGGCAATTTAACTGTTTATTTGTTTTGTCGTTCATATTTTTAAAAAAATTCATATATAATCTTAAAACGAATTTCTGTTTCGTGTACTGTAGTACGAATAGTATCTCTTTAGTGATTTCTGTAAAAATATTTACTATATAAATACCTTGTAGGTAGCATTTTTGTTCTTTTTTTTAAATAAAAATTTAAATGTTTTTAAAGTTTATAAATTTATTAAAATACAATATAAAGGTTTTTTTCATCTATTATCCTATCTTAAATAATTTCAAGTAATTCGTATTGTTCTTATGAATTAAACTCTTAAATAAATATATTAATTGAATTTATGATGAGAATTCTGTATACATATATCAATTAATAAACCTTAATATTATAAATTAATGAATAATTAATTATATAAATGTTCTATAAATTTAATAAAAGATAGTTGTTAAATTATAAATGTCGTTATATCTTGAAATGATTGTTATATTGACATTTTTTCTTTTTCTTATTAACAAAATTGATTTTCTGAAATAAAAATAAATAAAATTAATTTAAACGTGTTAAATATTGAATTTAAAATAATTAAGGCGTAAAAACATTACAATTTTATTAAATTATCTTATTTCACGAGATAACAAATACATATAAATGTAATTTAATTGAAATAACGTCTTAAGAAATAAAATTATTTTTAAATTAAATTTACATTCAATTTCTATATTATTGTATTACATATTCTGATTTATAAAATAACATTCATTACAATAATTATCAAAAACTTGTTGAAAATAAAACTCCTGTTTAAAACAAAATTATTAAAGCTCATTAATAAATCCTTGTTAAGTAAATGTTAATTTTTTATATTTAAAGATCATTTATCTAATTCTTTAATTATAGTTTAACGTGTCAAACGTATGTTGCAAAGTAATCTGTATCCACATACATTCAAGATAAACTGTAAATGAATAAAATTTCAAATTAAAGAGATGAATATGCAAACAAAACATTATTTACGTTCTAAATCATGAATAATAGCGTTTTTATTCAGACACGAATTTACGATAAGTTATTATTTATACTGTTATTTACACGTTTACTTGTTGGATAAAGCATTTTTCAGTGGAAATAACCAGGAAAACATAAATTGGAAAAAATAACGATACTTCTATCATTTTTCATTTCTCGAAAATATCATTATTACAACAATATAACACCAGTCAGTTGTCAATATGACATTTGAATATCTAACCATTGTTCTAACAAATATCGTTAAAATATATATATTTTTAAAGTGTTTTTAATTTATTTTTTAAATTTTAATTTATATATTTTTAGTTCCGCTTGCTTAAACAACAATAATTACTAATGAAAATTGTCTAGTATGAAGCAAATATTGATTTAACTTTTAAGTCCGTAAATTTCAAATTTTTGCAAATTAATATTTATTTTAAATGTTAAACAAAACATATTTTCGCCTAAATATTCCTTATAAATATGCAATTACTTTATATTATTTAAGTAGGAATTATTTAATTAATTTATTCGTTAATTATAGGCCTATATTATTTTAAAAATTAATCTCACGTGCTTCTTTCTGCTTTTTCTCTCGTCCCTTTGTTTAATTAAATGAAATTATTAATGAAAGTACATAATATATTTACAAATTAATAGAATACATGAATATTTTAAACTATAAATTGTGTAAATTAGTTAATTCTTATAAACTAATTTAGTAAAATATAGAAGACAAACTACATAATGTACTGTACACTTATTAAAGTATAGGCTATTATTTTGAGTTAGGAATATCTTAAATATAAAATATAATGAAGTGATACATGAAAAAATCTGTAAATATTTATTTAACCGAAAAAATATTAATTAATATTATAATAAAGAATAAGAAAACAAAAATACTATCTACTTTTCAACTGTTCCTTAATTAAGTTATGATTAGAACATTGAAACTAATTAATTTGTATTTTTATAATCCTAGACAAAAATATGTCAACTTTCAATCGATATTTAAATATGAATATTGCGTATTACAAAAGATTTCTATCTGTAACACATGGTTTCTTTCCCGCGTATAAGTGTGATACGCGTACCCCAGAGGCACGCGAAAGTTCTTCATGGGTATAACAAAAGGTAATTTTAGGATCTGTACTATACTGCACTGTACAATAAGTACAGTACCACTGACACAGAATCATTATTAAGAAAATAATACTGTAGTAACGAATTATTTTAAATGCATATATTTCTCAATAAATTATAAATTTCGTATAAATTTTCCTAGTTTATAAAGTTGTGATAAGTGCTGCATTTGGATAGTTCGCAAAAGATATTTTTAGAGAAGGGAGTACTGGTTACTTACAAAAATTTAAAAAGGGGAATACTCTAATACAATAACTTTCTTATCTTTCACACTCCTTTGTTACAGTGAATGAATTTCATGTTTTCTTTTTGACGTGTATTTACGCAAAATTCAAATTAACCAATGAGAGTATAAAAAAGGTACAAAAATTGATCACGTGACGGAGTTTAAACTTATTTTAAAGCACTTAAATTGCTTAAAACTTTTGAGTAAGTTTGAATATTATTTTATTTTATTCACGAAGCGAATTTTTAAATAAAATCCTGGCATTTTATCGAATCTGTTGGTCATTTACTTATATTTACACTTTAAAAAAATGATCCATTGTTCAGTAAATAATTATTAAACTCGTTATATCATTGCAGTGATCAAATAAATGGGATTCAAAGTAATTATCAAGAAATCTTAGATAAATTTTATTAATGTATTTTAACTTATTTAGGAATTAATTATAAATATAAAACATAAACAGAAGCATACATAAAAGAATAAAATTATTTTACATTGTAGACAAACAAATTTATATTGATTTCTATATTTTATTTATGGAATATTTTAAAATTTCTCTCATTTATTTCTTCTAAAAATCGTTTTTACAAACGAAAAAAAGATATAAAAGTAGAATATCCACTTTTGTTTTTAGAAACGTTAATATCTTACTAAATATTCTACCTATCACAATTCCCTTAGCATATGAAATATATTTTGTTGACACGCAATTTAAAAATACATATTAAAATGTTATAGCTGTAAATAAATACGCATTTAAAAAAATAAATTATCTAAGAAATAGGGCAATATTTCTTTATACAGTATATTTCAATTTCATTAAAATAAATTAAATCTCTAAAATGGAACCGCCGAGATTTTAAATGTAAAGAGAAATTTCATTGGATAAAATCTTACTTGTTCAATATTTTGTGTAATAATATAAATTTATAGCTTATTTTAATTTTTTAAAAATTCTAATATTTGATATTCTTTTATATTTTTGAAAATTCGTACATTTTCCTTTTCAATAAAATTAAAGTTAACTAAAAGTAAGTCGGTTGCCATGCCAAGAAATAAGAGCATTAAAACGTTATATATTATTTTTATTTATTATTTTACCATTATATTTATCACTACGATCATTTTTTAAATATAGTTTTAAGAGAAAGTGATTAAAAAATATGTTATTTATGCAAATACAGCGATTCCCAGAAGCATAAAACATTCTTATTCATTATTATCAAAATTTTATGAAGTATTTTAAATGTGAAAACACTTGTGATGAATATAAAACTCCGTCAATCTTATTATCAAAATATATTTTAGGGAAGAAATGTTTGAAAAGTCAAATTTAAAAAAGAAATCCCAATTTGTGAAAATAATAGTAAAATATTATAAATCTTGTTTAAATAATCTCTCTTAGTCCCCAAGAAATAGAAGCGATTTTCAGCATTTTAAGCTTCGTTCAATTAGATAAATGATCCACTTCCAAAAAAAACGATAACATCACTTCCACAATAGGAAATGCAATCGGAATTTTAATGATGGCACAGGATTAATATCCGTTGTTACAATTATTTGTATTAAATTGGGTATTTTATTATATCAATAATTACACATTAAAAAACAATATTTATTCGAAAATATAAGGTCTATTATTTATTAATCGGTAACTCGTTTACAATGTTTACAATTTAAGTTCCCTCGAGGTTACGAAAATAATAACAACATTTAGAGTTATCTTTAGGTAAAATCCAAAATAAAAATAAAAAATCTGTTTTAATTATATAATTACAAAAAGAATATTCAAAAATTAATTTATAGTTTTTAAGATAATTATGCAGAGTTTTTAAATGAATTTATCAGAATTTTTGGATGCTTTTAATTCTTATTCGAAGAAGTATATGGTTAATGCACAGAAATGTAATCATGGAGATAGAAAAAATCGCATTCCTATTCAAAAATTCAGGATAGTAATGTCTTTATTTGATGCTACATTTAAAACTTATATCGAAATTAAATACTTTCTATGCATTTCATGCATCATTCTGTTACACCAATTGCATTTTATTCTGTAATGCTTCCGATAATTTATATATAATTGAGCACGAGTTTATATAATAAACTCGTGCTCAATCAGCTCGTAGTTGTGTTTTTTTTTTTTCCAGGGTATACACGGTGAGTGATGAGTGATTATGCCTAAAATGAATGAAACAGCATCAAGGAATCATAAAGATTTCCACAAAAGAGGTTATTTGAATACTCTGATTGCAGGAATTATCAAATTCACTCAATCTAAAGAGTTTAGAGATAGGGCTAACATGCATAATTATAAAACCTTAAACTGACCTATTTCGCACGTCATTACAAAAGAAATATGTTATATAGTTTCAAAATAAGTGCAGACTATAAACAGAATGACAGTGATGCACAGTTTACTGAAGACTGAAATGAATCTAAGGGCTTACAAAATAAAATTAAAACTTTTTTCTATAACAACAATGAAGAAGAAACACTGCAAATGGGCCAAATGATATATTGTATTACGTGGACAATTTATGATTGAGAAAAATAGTTTTTTTTACTAAAAAATACCGCTTTTAAGTACGTAACAATGGGTTTCGTCTTGTGCAATGTAAGACAAAATATGGCAGCGTTGCATGGAAGATGATTTACGAGACTAATGGATAATGTAATAAAATCTAGATCTTATTATATTATCCATTCCTTCAGGTCATACAAATATTTCAAAATTCTTTTTAATTAAGTGAAATGTACTGTGCTGTACAGTACAGAACAGTATATTCGCTTAACCTGACTCCAATGTGTTGAACCGATTCAGAAATCCATGGTGTATAGATTCGATTGAAAACTTGTGGACTGTTCTGAAAAAGAAAATTACAGAAATTGTCCAATAACAAGAACTTAATGGGGCGGTAATAGGGCCGAGGCACCATGTAGTAGATGTAGGCATTCTTAAATCAGTCATTGCATCTATTCCAAGACAATGTGTAACTCTTATTAAGGCTTAGGTAATCAAATATTACACTTAGAGTTGAAAAATATACGAAAGACAATGGTATTCTTTTCTAATCTTGTGTTATTTTGTACGCTTTGTTATCCCCAAATTTATAACGATAGAAATAATCCACAGGAATAGACGACAAAATTCATAAATAAATTTTATTTTTTAATACTAATTACTGGTACTTTAATACTAATTACTAATACTAATTTTTAGTTCCCCGCCTTTATCAAAATAAAGATGTAAATTACTATAGTTAAGCATTTATTTATGGGATTTATTGGAAAAAACAGCTGGAAAATGGAATCTCTCTCTAACCAGTTCCATATGTTTGAGTAGGTAGAAGTTCATATTTCTCATTTATATAATGGAGGGGTTTTATATAATAATGAAATTTTTAAAGTAAAAAGAAGTAAAACTTCGTAAATATTCGAATTTCTATTAATGATTTGTTTTTAAAAAAAATATATTAAAAATAAATAAATATTTCTTTTCCTATTTTTGAACCAATCAAGTTATGTTTTATAATAATTGGTAAGAAATTAGTAATGATAATTGGTAGAAAGGACATTTCTATTTGGAAATAAGATAAGACGAATTAATACAAAACAATAATAATATTATTAAATTCATTAAAAATTATTATTATTTTTAATGTGTTATCGAAATTTTATTAAAATGTTAAATAAAAATTAAATCTGAACAGAATTAAAAACAGATTCTGCAGATATCATTAATTTTATTTAAAGTTTCTTGCAATTCAGAAGAAAAAGCATATGTTTGTTTGATGTTTAATTAAATTAAAATAATTTCTTACGAAATAAATAATAAATATAAAGATTTTTACTTGCTGTTTATTGCAATTTTACTGAAAAATTCAGACATTTATTTTTATACTTTTAAAGTTAATTATTTAGATCATTCTTATTCTGCTACATTATATTATATTATAAGCAATTTTTAAAAAATTTAATCAAATAATTTAATTAAAAGTGTCGATATCAATAGGTAAAATTCTTAAAGCAGTATACGGATAATTATATAAGGATTCGGATAATATATAATGAGGTTAACGTTTTAACCAAATTAATCTTCATGGAATTTTAATAAATTACTATGTGTCACTTTTATCTTAAGCATCGATTGCTGTAGAATAATAATCAAAACAATAGAATTATAATGAGAGCTTCATAAAATAGAAATCTCTAATTACTCAATGACTGACTTTTTCGACGTTAGTTATTATTCACTGACTTTCCTTTCTGTGGCATTTTAACAAAAAAATTAATATGGATGATTCATTTTCAACTTCTAATCGATATTCAAGTTCTATTTTCTAAACATTCTAAACATTAAATAAATTTCTGATAAAACCAAGATTATATTGAAACGATTTTCTCCATTTCGTTCGAAATATTTTTCTCTGATTAACTATGAATTATTGAAATTATTAATTCCATTTTAATTTTAATTAATTAAGTAAGCAATGTTTAATTAATGTATTAATTATTCTACTTACTTTTACAACTGTTTTTTTCTTCGCGTAAGTTTACTCTGTGGCCACCAAAGAGGGCATTTTTCCCCCATATTCATTCTGGGTTTGGCACTCCTGAAACTTCTGAAGCTTCCTGAAAATCTCTAGAAGTTTGCTCGTCCGGATTCGACAGAGAAGTAAGCCTCGGCCGTCTGTCTGGCCGTTCATCAAAAAATATTATTAAAAAGTCAAATTAAAGTTTAAGATAGGAAAGAACTAATATCTTAAATAATTAATACACGAAATTATATATAATTTTAGCCAATAATTTAAAATTTTACTTTCATATTTTATTTGTGAGCAAATTTCAAATTCCGGTATTATTTTTAGATAATTAATAGGTAGCTTTAACAATTACGTTTATATTTATATGTTTTAGTGTAGATATATTCAAGCCCTTTTTTTATTCGAAAAATTACTTTAAAAATTTAAATTTAAGCAACGTTATATTTGTTTCTATGATTTAAATGTTAAGAAATAAATTGTAAATAATCTCATTAAATTATTAATTTCATTTCTCTAAATCTAAGGTAATTATTATACGTTAATTGAAATAAATCAGAATACATTTTTACTGATTATTTTTTTATTTTATTTGTAATAAATATGCAAGTAAATTTATAATAACTCGACGTACTGTACTACTATTGATACTTTGAGTCTACGTGGCAAACAGTTAAGTAAGCAAACTAAGTAAACCAATGACACAGTTCGTTTCACATGAAACCGACTATGTCATTGGTTTGCTTACTTAGCTGCTTGCCATCCAGACTCGCTCTTTCTCGCATAATAATAAATAAAATTGTCTTATTCTTTATTTTGTAATGAATAATTTTATTGGTTGAAACTGGTAACATCAAAAGCCATTGATGAGACAGCACATTTTTTAATTTTATTATTTATTAAGCTAGTTTATTCCTTCTTCGTTTTATTATTATTATTTTTTGACATTAATTATTAATTTAAACTTTAAATTGAAGCATTCGATTGTTCGTTCTACAGAATTTTAAATTCGTTGAAATTAAATTCATTTCAAATTTGAAAATTTTCTGTTTGACTTTCGTAACGACTTTCTAGTAATTTTAGTGATAAGACAAAATGGATCGTTTGACCTATAGAAAAATTACAAAATCAGAACTTTACCTTATTCTAATTTGTATTTTTTTCGTAATTATGTTTATCATCATGACTGGCCTCTACGTAAGTTCATATTTTCAAAGTAAAGTGACAGACAATGGTAAAAGCAAAGTGATAGACAATGGTAAAAGTAAAGTGATAGAAGACGTTTGTACTAGCGATTTTTGTAAGTTTGAAGCTGGATCTATTCTTAGAAGCATAAATTTTCAAACTGATCCATGTGAAAATTTCTATGAATTCGTTTGTGGAAATTATTTTAAATATGAAACTCTTAATGGAGAATATATAAATCCAGCGGAAATTTTACCTAATTACAAGTATCTGTTGGCTAAAAAAGTATTAGAGAAATCGGATGAAAAAGATGATCCACCATTTGCAAATAAAGTAAGAAAATATTATAAATCTTGTTTAAACAGTTATGAAATCAAAAGTGCGATTTCCAACTTTTTAAATCTGTCCTATCTTGATAAATGGCCCGTAGTCCAAAACGAAACCCTGAATTCAACAATAGAAGAAGCTATCGTCTTTGGAATATTTAATGATGGCACTGGATTACTGTTTCAAATTCTTTTCCGGCAAAGTCTTTTTTATGTTAAAATAGGATCCACGACTGTTAAATCGAAAGTTTTATCTGATCGGTTTTTTCATATGAGAAGATATGGCATCTCAATGACTTATATATTAAAGATGCTTGGAATGGATGTAAAAAGTTCAAAGAATATAATAGAAGAAATCAGTAATTTTGAAATATCTTTAAATCAAATTCAAAAAAGAAAATGGAAACAGGAAAACATCAATTTGACAGTTTCACAGTTACAAAAAGAATGCTCAGAAATTAATTGGAAGTTCTTGTTTCAACACATTTTTAAATATCTTGGTCCTCCATTTAACGAGAAAAACACTACAGTAAGAATATTCAACATTAATTACATTCACCTGCTGTGTAACCTCATTAAGAACACCGAGAGAAGAATCATCTATAATGCACTCTTATGGAATAGTTTTGTACCACATTTAGTTATATTCGACGACAAATTCAGAGATATGTTATCTACAACATGGCATTACTTCAGGTATTATTCAAAACGGATGAAATACAAAGATCAAACACTAAAATGGAAGAACTGTATTAATTACATGAGAAGATACATTGAATTAGGATTGCACCATATGATAATAAAATCATTAAATCCGAAAAAATTAGTTAAAGAAGTTAAGAATTATGCTAAACAAATTAGTGATAGTCTTAAAGAAATTTTTTCTGAGGTAGAATGGATTAACGGAGAAATCAAAAGGGGGATGAAAGACAAATTAAATAATATACATTATAGTATTGGATATTCTAATGGCTATATGAATATGGAATTTTTAAAGAAAATATTCGATAATATCATTATCACAGACAACTATGTGCAGAACATCTTATCTTTGAATAGGCAATGGCTATATGATATGACATTCAATACGCCTTTGATTGTTGAATATTACGAAACAACTGTTTTCGATCCATTTGGATTAACACCGATTTTCATAGATTTTGAAACAGGAGGACAAATAGCAATACCACTAGGATGGATGTTTTCTCCTTATTATGTCTTTGGAATGCCACAATATTTAAACTATGGTGGTATATTTACTGTAATTAGTCATGAATTTTCGCACGGATTTCAGGATTCATTTTCATTAATAAGAACGTTTGGTAATTTACAAAATAAAACCAAAATCGGTAAAAAATTTTTACAGCTTATATTCGAATTCGACAGAAGAAAAAATTGTCTGATTAATCAATATTCTAAATTCCCAATAGAAGGAAATTTAACAGTCAATGGTAGTAATACATTTAACGACAACTTTGCTGATAATAGTGGAATTCTTGTAGCATTTCGAGCTTATGATAAATACATTAAGGAAAATGGAGAGGAACCAAAGCTTCCGGGACTTAATTACACCAATAAGCAAATGTTTTTCATTAGATATGCTGAGATGTGGTGCGAAACAAATGATGTACAAGTAAAAAGAATACCTACTAAGCACAGTCCTAGCATATATAGAGTTGTTGGTCCTTTAATGAATTTACCAGAATTTTCAGAAACTTTTAACTGTGTTCCAACAAGCTATATGAATCCCGAAAAGAAATGCAATGTCTGGAGATAAAGCAGGAAATCTCTTTAAACATAGTAACTATAAATAAAATTTAATAATATCTGGCAATCAGGCAAATTAAAAAAATGAAATTAAATATAATTTTTTAATTTTAATTATTATAAAATAGCAGATCATATAAATTATCCAAAATAAGCTGGCCTCTATTCAAGTACTGTATATGACTTTTTTCGTATAAAGTTCTTTACTTAAATGTTATATTCTTAATTGATATTCAATGTTTTACTATTATTTATTTTATTTACAAGTTTGTTATTATCGTCGCATATATTTAAAATATTAATTTGAAAAAATAAAAATATTTGAGAAATCTAAAATCTTTATTTTTTAAATTCAATTATTAAATACTTAATTATTAAATAAATAATCAATAGACCTTCTATTGCTGAGAAATGTTTATTAAGCAAAACACTAACGTTTTGATATTTGGCCAATTAATAAAATTTATTATGTAGTTTATACATATATTATATATAGATATATATAAAACAGTAATTTTATAATTATAATTATTTATAATATTTAATAATATTATAGGTATAAAACAAAATAATATTTACGACAAAAAATCTTATACAATATAGGCCTACTATTAGTAATTTCTATCACTACTTCCTCAAATTATTTATCTTAATAACTTAACTTCAATTGAATTTTAAAAGTAATACAGTAATTTTATAATTGTTTCAAAAGATTGACAAAAATCTTTAAAATAAATAAATATTATTAATTATCCCTGTTTGATATCAAATAATTTAATGAATAGTTTTTATTTATTGAAAAATTTGGAGTAAGCCTAATTATCAAAATCGCGTAAATACAATGCTGTACAGTACTGTACGATTAATAGTAATCAATATTAATTAATGATTTGGTGACGTCTGGATTAAGGCTTTTACTCTAGAAGACCCGGGTTGGAGTGTCAATCACGGATTTCTCGTAGATGGTCTGTCCGGATATATCGGGCACGTTTCTCATTAATATTAATATATAGAGTGTCTATAAAGTCCGTGTGCAATTTAAGAAATTTATAACTTTATTAGTATTTGTGATAGAGAAATTATGTAGAATGTATTAGAAATAAGAAAATCTATATATTTTTTTAATTGTTTTATGTATTTTATTAAGTTTCCACATGTCCACCATCAGTAATACAAAGGGTTATATAATTTCGTAAGTTCTTTATAAACATTTGTCAATTGATTTACTTGATGTCTGAAATTACATTAGTTATTTTAGCTTTCAAGTCTTCTTACGATCGAGGTTTGATTGCATACACTATTGCTTTCACGTGTCCTCACAAAAAAAAAAAAAACTAATAAAGTCAAGTCTGGCGAATGTGGAGGCCAAGAAAATGGTCCACCTCTTCCAATCTCTAAAAACATTTGTTAGTAATTAATTTTACTTAAAACTAGGCACATTAAGCTCTCTAATAGTTCTTACAGATTTTTTCTATCACAAATACTAATAAAGTTATAATTTTTTTTTTAAATTGCACACAGACTTTATGGATATGTATACATAACTTTTTATACGTAAAACTCAGATAATACATTACAGATATAACATAAATTGAGCAAATTTATTGCAACCTTTGATCCACAGATAGTTATTTATTTATTTATTTATTATAAAATAAATTTTTAAAATATCATTTAATGTAGATACTTGAACATTCTTCTAATCTGTAATTTAAGGTTTCGCATTAGTAGGCTCAAGTACTGTATGGTGTAGTTTTTCACGTTATTTTCCTGTTTGGAATATATACATTAATTTCAACATTGCACGATTAGAAAAAGAATTAGAATTTATGCTTGCTGTATTCATTGAAATTTGTTATATATTTTATTAAAACTAAGCAAGTTTTTACCAACAATAATAAATAATACAAATAAAATATTGAATTATTCAAAGGATTTTAGACAAGAAAAATTTGAGTTAGTGTCAAAACGTTTTACGTTTGTTACGCTTGTTTTCTTGAAAGATCGTTTAAAGTATAAATTAATGCATATTTTATCAAGGAAACGAAAACTAGAGCCTGACTCTGTTTAGGAGGAAACAGTTAATTTTAAAATTTAAAATATAATATATAAGACTATAAATATATAATTCGAAAGAAATTTGTCACCATTTAGGCATGTTGTATTAAACTTTTTTTTTTTTTTTTTTTTTTTTCTGTAACCTTATGAAAGGGTTAACTAAAACTATGATTAATTTACTTAATTAATCAAAATTTAAAGCAATTTATGCATTTAAAATCAATAAATATTTGAAATATATACAATTACGTTTATAAAACTATATGATATCTGAACGTTAAAAGATTTCTTTATTGATAAATTAAATTAGATTTAAATCCCTTAAAATATTTTAAAATTTTATTATTATTTTGCTTCATTTGTATAGCCATTCCCAATTTATTTCATTTTATTTTTAGGCGAATGAAGATGATGAAATATAACTCTGTATTACAGTTCTGACTTTCTGACTTTCTACTATAAAATCTCATTGCTCAGTTTGATATTTATTTAATTTAAATGTATAATATGTGAAAATTAGAAGCAAATATAATTTTAGAACGATAAAATTTTGAAAAAATACAAGTAAACTTATGAAATATATCGAAACTATTTAGAAAAAGCTCGTTTATGATTATTCTGGATATTAAAATATACCCCCAAGATGTTAATTAATATTTCACATTTACCTTTGTTCAGAAATTTTGATTTTGTTATTTGTTTAGAGCTCTTTAACTTACGAAATATCTTGAAAATTTAATAAAAGATGTCTCTTTGTAACGTTAAAAGTTATATTGTTAAGAATAGAAAAGAGAAAACTGTTGTTTGTTCTGTTTTCTATTATTTTCTTCGCGCAAGTGTTCATATTTATAAATAATGGAAGCAAACGTAAGCGTTTTCAATAAGTTCAGTTTAAATTCTGACGCCTCTTAGTCATATTCAATACAGTGTACGCGCTTAATTAATTCGAGAAGAGTAAGTGGAGAATATTATAATCTGATAAAAGAAATTACAGAAGATAGCCCTAAAGTGCATTTTTGATACTTTAAATGAGTTTAAATGTAATTATCTAATTAAAAATAATGAAGTTACGACTCATCGAGGATAATTCTATTCTCTTCTAATGACATTTGTTTTATTATAACTATAAATAATGTTAATTATTTGAAATTCTTTTGAGGTATATCACGCCTGATAAGTCATACAACAACTTATAAGGTTTCAATATCCGCATCAGAAAGACTGGCCTTTAATTTAAGATTTAAAAAAACTGAATTAATATAACAACTTTTATCTAAAAAATAAAGCCATAGACCTATGACATAAATTATCATTTATTTATATTTTTGTTCATAAACAATTAAATATAAACTTTCTAAGAAGATTTTTTGCTTCTTATTTTACTTCATAGATGCATAACGGCATAAAATGTAAGTAATATGATGATATAGCCTAATTGTATATTACGAGTATTTAGAGTTTTAGTCATTGGTGATAGTCTACAGACTATTGTTTATAGTTTTAAAACTGGAAAAATTAACAATATCAAATATACTGTACAAATCATTAAGGATGAAGCTAAAATATAAATATTTATTACCTAATACGTTCATGGAATTCAACAAATATAATAAAAATAAAATTGAAACTGGCTTTATTGAAGAAGAGTGATAAATTGAGAAGCATTTCATGAAAAAAACATTCATTCTAACAAGCATACCCACCAAAAATTTTAAAATTTAAATTTTTCAACTATAAAAGTGTGTAATTTTATGATACATTCTCTTCTATTTTATATTATTCTGATATTTATTTATTATTCAGACACGTTTCCAGGTTTTTATAGCATTATATTACTTTCTATTTATGATGCCAATATAAATTTACGGTATAGACAAATGATATATGATACAATATTTATAGATGTAAATGTATCTGATCGTCAAAGTAATGGAGACGTATAGGCTGTATAAAATGTTACCAGATAATAACTCTAATTTGCCTTATTCAATAATAATAAATAATATAGAAATTCCATTATATGTTATAGGTGACGAGGCGAAATAATCTGATACGTCTTTTTCCTGACTTAAAAATGCAGTTTTTAATTAAAAGTTAAAAAATATAAATTAATAATTGAAAATGTTTCTGTATTCTGTCAAACGAAGCAAATTTTAAAGAAAATAAACACGCAATCACAGCTACTACGTAAGAAACTGACTTAGAACGTAATTGGTTGAAAAAGAAAATGTTTTCAACCAATTACATTCTAACTCAGTTTGTGTCATGTAGTTGTGAAAAGTTGATTGGTTGAACGAACCGAAGTTCGGTAAAAGTTGAGATATTTTTCAACTCCTAACAAACTGATCGAACAGTCACCGAAAGGGCAAAAATGTCAAACTACGGTAGCTTAAAAGTGTCAAGTCATTATTTTGTGTAAAGCAGTATAATTTTTAATGTATTAGTCAATTAATAATAATAATAATAATAATGTTTATTGTAATAATAATTAAAGCTTTTACAAATATAAATATAGTTTTATCCATTAGAAATATTTAAATATTTCATTTCTTATCAAATCATATTTTATGCAAGAATTGCATTACGTGTATTTTTGTTTGAGATGATTTTTCTTCCGGTATTTTATCTAATGTTAAAAAAAATAAGCATTTCAAAACGTTAATTATCTAAACAATCAGAATTTATTTTTTGAAAAATTTCCTCATTTGAATCATTAATTATTTTTCCTGTTGATTTCTTTACATAAAAATAAATAAATTATTAATATTTTGCTTAAAAATTTTTACATTTCTTTATTTCAATGCTTACTAAATAAAGTAATAGATTATTTTTTTTAAATGTTCTTTTTTATTATTTCATTATTACAAGCAGAGGGGAGAAACATTTTAAAAATAGTTTCATACTTAAATATTTTATATTTTCTACTTATATTCATTAATAAATTTCATAATTTAATTCGTATAATTACCCAGTATTTCAAAAAAATTTATTGATATAATTATTAATAGTAATTATTAATAATATCTATTTTGTCTGCTTTATTTAAAATTATAATTGTAATTTACGCTGTAACTAATCACTTATACTATATCAATCTGTAAAAATATATTATATTTTAAAAAATTATAAAAAACTGTTTGACTGCATTAATCAATTATTATTATTAATAATTTATTTACAAATATACATAATTATAAAAATTAAAAAATATTATTTTTATCTGAATTAAATTCTAACTTCATTCAATTATTCTCAAGCATTATTGCTATTATTTTTCTGTAGAAATCCTTATTTTACAGTAGTTTTTTGTCATAAATGCAAAGATGACGTTTGATTATTTTGAAAAACATTTGTTTGAGCAGTTTCTATATTTAACAGCGCACATAATTGTGGGATATAAAGTGGGTCTTCTACTTTTCTCACAAAGTAAAAGAGAACAGAAATATGTTACAGGTAATGTAAGAGAATACATAAATTTGAAAAAATAAATATACCTTAAGTTAAAAGTTCTGCTTGGAAATTATTTTTTTACATAATATTAGTCATACAAACGACAACGTCATAATAACGAAAAAAGATAATTGGAAATATCCAATTATCTTTTTTATCTTTAATAAAAAATTAAAGATTTATTTAACTTAAGTTAGCCTTTTGTTATTTATATGTTAATTCCATTTTCTACAATGTAAAATATTTTCTATAATGAGTTTATTTGGTAAAGATGATTGAACAAGTAAAGCCGTCGCCTTTTGTATCTCCAGCTTCAGCATTGCATGCACAATAAAATGTTTGAACTCATTGAATTTAATTGAATTCGTGTAATTTTGGAATGAATTCTGAAAATGCAGAAAAAGTATATTATAAGACAATTAAAAAATATTACAACAAAACAAAGTTTTAACGTAGATCGACTGTAATGTTATTAAATTCAAACAATAAGTAGGCCTATCTAATATCAATAGGTTTATTTCTTATAATTTAAAAACATAAATAAAACCTGATAAATAAATAAAATCTGTTTGAGCGAACTGTCTTTAATTATTAAACATAAAAAAAAGACATCGGACGAAATGAATTTACGAAATAAATAAAACCACTTAATTCAGTACAAAATAACTTTAATAATATCATTAAAAATACATAAATACAATGCATAATCATTGTAAATTTCATATGTAATATTAGTTGAAAATTTTGTCTTATTCCTCCATTTTTCGTTGCAGTCGATCTACGTTAAAACTTTGTTTTGTTGTAATATTTTTTAATTGTCTTATAATATACTTTCTCTACATTTTCATAATTCATTCCGAAATTACACAAATTCAATTAAATTCAATGAGTTCAAACATTTTATTGTGCATTCAATGCTGAAGCTGAAGATACAAAAGGCGACGGCTTACTTGTTCAATCATCTTTACCAAATAAACTCATTATAGAAAATATTTTACATTGTAGAAAATAGAATTAACATTGTAAAGAGAAGTCAAGACGTCAAGCTCTCTTGCAAAACGTCTTAGAAGAAAACGACCTGTTAAATAAGCCATCCTATATTTTTAATATGGATAAAACAGATCTCCAACTGGGTACGTGATTGTAAAAAAGGGTTCGAAAGCCGTTTTGTAGCGTAACTTCTTCAGAAATGGACGATTATAACCGTTATAGTTTGTTACAACGCGGAACACATGTTCTTACCACCTGTCATCATAATCAAAGGAAAAAAATCACAATCCCGGGTTGCAATTTTTAATCATATTATTTTTAATTTATTTAATTTAAAATATACGCTCTCTCTATTTTAATACATCCTTGCCTCTGTATATCATATTTTTTCTAATAACAGTATAGTGATGCAAATTAAGTTTATTTAAAATTTTTGAATAAACTTAACGTATTGCCTCCTCTCGTCAGGACTACGATAGGAGGAAATACGTTGACTTTTGACTAAGATCTCCTCTATTTTCTAAACGGAAACTACATCAATGTATGAGTCCTATTAATAAATAAAGTCCTAAGTAGATACAAACAGAAATTGACAGAAATATATTGTTTGCGATTAATTTTAAACAGAGTAAAAACAACAAAATTTTGCATAAAACTTTTAATGCGTAGCGTAACAAACATTAAATTGTGAAAACCTAGATAATTTAACAAAAATAAAATAGAAACAATGATGATAAACTAAACAAAAGCAATAAGTTTACTATAACTTATTGCTTTTGTTTAGAGAAAGGAAAGACGAGAGGAGGAAATACTTTGTTATACAGTACAATGGACCCGGGTCCTTATAGGGGACCCGACAGCGCGTATTTTAAAGCAAATTTCGTTTTTTCTTTGCAAGGACATATCACTTTGGTGTGTGGAGGAGGAAAAAATGAAAGAATCTCTCCCAAAATGAAAAGATTGCCGGATCGGATCCGGTTGGGTCGTTGGGCGAAGCAGACACTTTTTCATTAGAACCGTAGCTACTGCTTGATGAAGTTCGTCGTTGTGCCTTTTTCTGAGTTAGTCTTTTCTGATCTCTGAAGTAGATCTATTTTTCGACACTTTCTTAGTAGTCTTTACATGTACAGTACAGTACTATACAGTCGTATTGTTAGATTTAGTTTTAATTTAAAAAATATTTTCAGGATAAGTTAGTACAGTGGTTTTTACGTTTTCAGGTAATAAGGATGCTGATTGATGGGGCAGGTAAAATATGTGTTAACAGGTTTGATGGAGAGAAATAGGGTGTCTTTTCTTGAAAATTGCTTGGCTATATGAAAACACACAGGTGAGTAGAAGTGCTAGACACGCTAGCTTTACCGGAAATAACTGGCATTTTGGTTGATTTACCGCGTCTGATGATTGAATTCTGTAGAACAATCAAATTCTAAAATTTTTTCTTCCATCTCGATCAGTTGAAATCGTGGTCTGCACTTCCTGAATAGCTGGACCTCTCCAACCAATTTCATTATTATTTTCAATAAATGCATAGTCAGGTATGGCGTCTGGATTGAAAGGAAATATGCCACATGTTCGAATACCTTAAATCACATGTATGGTGTCGCTACTCTTCCCCAACTCTCCTTAAAGAGCTCTCCGAATTGCAATCGTCCAATTTTATGATTCTTGTACGGTACAGTACTGTACAGTACACCAATATCAACAACTTGATAGAAAAAGTTTTTCATTGATTTAAATACAGCCCTATCTAAGAGTCGAAGGTAATGAGTAGTGTGGCTAGGTAAATATATCAGTAGTACACCATTAGACTTAGGAAACTAACATTTCTACGGAATTGCAATAGGAAGTATGTCCGTTTAAAATCAAAATTACCTTACCACGAGTTTTTCTTGAGACAATATATTTTTTAGCCACAAATAAAATATAGCCGTATTTACATGGGATGATTTTTCAGTCTTATTGGGCTGCAAGTTGAAAAAAATGTAGACCTATAAATTTCCACTGTCTGTCTGTCCCTCATTAATCTCGAGAACGCTGTTAGATAGATGAAAGACGAGACCAGATGTGGAAAGATCAGAGGCAGGAGACTTCGATTAACTATTTACGAAGTTTCAGTATAAGATAAAAATTATCTAGATTGGTTATTTTGTCTCTATTAGAAATAGTAAGTCCAATAGAAATAAAATAACCAAGCTAGATAAATTTTATCCTTTTTATACGGGCAAATTTTAAAAAATAACATGTTAAGAACCCTTTTATGGATACTTTATTTTTCTATTGGTGTATTAATAATAGACAATAAAGAACCTAATATTATTGTAAACCTGCTGAAGAGGAGCCTTCAGGTCCGAAATACAAAAACAGTGTTTACAGGTGAAAATAAAGATATTTTATTTTTTTATTTTTTGACTAAGATATTAATTATTATGCCTTTGTGTCCTTTTTAACTCTATTTAAAATTTATTTTGTATACTAGTACTTTCTATATATTAACAGGACTTATTATACTGGAAATTATGGATGCAGATATTTAGTCTTACAGGTCAAAAATAATGTTCTTTATTTAGTTCACCTGTTTTAGTCCTGTTAATATATAGAAAGTACTAGTATACAAAATAAATTTTAAATAAAGATATTATCTATTTGCTAATTAGAAACTACACCAGTATAATAAGTTTTATTAATAAACAAGGTCCAAGTAGACGATGTATACACAGAAATACATATCTGTATCTTTTTCTTTTCTTCTTCATTTTATGCATTGTTCAGTACAGTACAATAAAGCGTACAAAACTGGCTGGCCAACTTTCCCGGACAAAATGGTCCACTTTCTCAAACAAGTGGGAGAAATGGTCCAAAAATTAAATTTGAAGAAAGTGACAAATCTTGTGAACTATTGAATATTTTTATCCTTATCTTTGAAATTATCGATTTGTTCACAAAATACATTTTATACAATTTTTTCCGAATTTTTAGGCAATAAAATTTGTTCTTAAGACAATTTTAAAAAAAGCATGGCCTCTATCCTGACTTATCCTATGTATATAGTACTTATTTCTATGTACTGTTTAGTACTATACATACAGTCCTATACTATATTAGATCTACTACAATTTTTCAGTTCAGACACACACACGCACACACACACACACATTATATATTTATATATATGGGTGTGTATGAAATTATCCAGTGAAATGAAAAATATATAGATAGGAAGATTATTCAATAAAATGAAAAACTGTATTAAATTCTGATTGCATCATATCAAAATAAGAATTGTTCATACGAAAGACTTGGTTGAATAAATTAAGAATTTATGACAGTTTCGAAGAAACATTTTTGTAGAAAGTGCAGATCAATAGAAATAAAAGAAAAGGTTTGAACGCATACTAAACGATGTAAATTACCTCATTGGATATTCTAATGGAGAATTTCAGAGATAGAATGGAAATATCTGCAATAAATAATGGAATGAAATCTGATAAACACGTTATTAGACCAATATATATAGGTCCTTTAATGAATTTACAAAATTTTCAGAAGTTTTCAAGCTTTCTTAGAATATTTATTTATTCGAATCTAGAAGTGAAGGAAATAAAAATTTTGGAAATAAAGAAAAAAATTAATTTAAAAATATTAAAGAATAAGAATATTTGAGAGATTTAAAATTTTATTGCATTTGATCAATAAATAGAATAAAATATATTTGTATCTAATAGATTTGATTCACAGGATGAAATTTTAATATAAAATATTTTATGAATAATTTCTCTCTTCGAAAGAATTTTTGTTGAAGTGTCCCGTATTATATAAATCTTACTTTAATTTATTTTTCGATTTTTAGTTAATTTTAATGCTTTAATTAAAAAATTATTAGTTTAACAATTCTACAAAGAGCGAATAATGATAATAATAATTTCAAAATTCTTTTTTATATAACTTCTTGACATTATTTAAACAAAGGATTAATGCAAACTTTCCAAATTTAAAATAAAGATTAATTTAATTACACGATTACAAAATTAAAAGATAAATTTCGCGAAATTGGAAAAAGGTTAATAAATAGTAACGAAAAATGCTGCAAAAAGAAGATATAAATTATGAAAAGGAGAGGAAACATTTTATCAAAGTAAAACAATTTAAAAATATAGCGTGTGCCATTGGAAATATTTACATGAACATTTCAAAAATTTATTACACGAGCTGAATGGCATATTGTATAAATTAGAACGGTTTCGCATCGATTTTGAGGATTATGATGGATAAAACGAAAATGATTTAAGTTTTACGGTATTTCATACACTTTAAAAAATGCTTAATGTCTTCTTGCAGATACGTTTTTACTTAATTATAATAGTTAAAATGTTTATGTAGCGCTATGTGTGCTAATACACTGCTCTTTACTTCTACAAGTATTATAAGATTAAAAAAAAAGTTAATGTTAGAATAAGAATAATGCAATATCACAATACTCTTTTCGAGCAAACTTTCTTTAATTAAAATTAAAATTTTAAGTAATTAATTAATGTAGCTTTTAAAATTTTTATAAATTCATTAATATATGATATTTTTCTTCTCTTATCTACAATAGTATTTTACAATAAAAATACCGATTAAATTAATATGATGTAGTGGAAAATTTATAATTGTGTGCATCGATTTATATGTAAAATAATTGGAATAATCTTTGATGAGATTATTTCAGTAAGAGGCACTTAATATTGTCACAATTAATTACAGTATGAGTAAAATATACAGCCAATACAGATGCTGTTGGAAAAGTCGACTGTGTTATTAAAAATATTGATTTTTTCTGTATCATTCAATACCCAATTTTCTAATTGATTATATTTAATAAACAATTTTAATTCTATAGTATATATCTTATATGTAGAACACAGTAGGTAATTAATCATAGAAGAATTCGGATAGCATTGTATAACGAAGTTAACATTTTAATCATAATGGACGTATTAATGAATGTCTGTTCACAGTATTGGCCAATTAGCGTGTAATGTTCACATTCCTAAAACAATGATTATTAAAAAATTGCGTAAACAATAGATTATAACAAGAGAACTTTATAGAAAAAATTTCTAGTTGCACAATGAATGACATTCTCGGAGTTCGTTATTGAAAGGTGACCTTCCTAATCATACGACATATTTACAAACAATTAACATTAAAAATAATTTTATTCCTGATATAAACCTAATCAAAATTCAAATTCCGTTTCCTAATTTTTTTAATTGACTAAATTTCTGAAAATTGTTAACAAATCAAAATTTGCTCACTTTATTTCGGAAATATTGTACCAATTTTATTCGCAGTACTTTGTTCTGATTTTTCTGAAAAGTTATTTTAAAAATTATTAGCGTTATAAAGAACTAAATACAGTAAAATCTTCAATTATCCGAGATAATGTGGACCGATGATGCTTCGGATAACCGAAGACTCAGATAACACGAACTCCGCTCCTAGTTTAGATTAGAAATTACAAATAAAAGTTATAAAGGAATAAACATTGAAAAATATCAAATGCAACTAATTAGAAGCAGAGTTTCATCTATTACACGTGATCTATATTCTGCCAATTATACAAATCTTACAACGAACGTCCTGTACTCCAGCGAACCGGAAGTGCTGCGATTATTTCTCTCGTGCTTCCAAGATTTAGTCGAAGATTTCAAATACTTGTAGTCCATTTTGAGTTAAAAGTTAGTCATAATATGCATATATTTGAGAGTAGATATATATTTATTAAACATTTTCCTAATTTCTTTTAAATACGTTTCGTTAGACTAGTTGTTTGAGATGAAAATAATTCTTATTCCGACGGTACTAATGGCGGTGAACCCGGTTTCGTTACACGGTGGTTTTACTTTACATTCTAAAATTTACTTTTTAAATTTATACATTGTATATTTTTCCCTAAATATCTACTATTGCGTAGCAAAATAACGCAATCAATTATAAACGAACTGTCAATCTTGAGCTGAAATCCAACAAGCGCTTCTACATTCCAGCTCACGTTATTACTCAGACAAGAGTCGTGATAGGCTTCTAATACGGAATTTTTTGCGATACTGAATGCGATAAGAAACGTAAGTTGCCACTGTAAATTTAAGATATTTACGGTCCTTGTAGTACCAGAAAATAACTTCAAAAGTCTATACAACATTGGAAATTTGACAAAAGAAGCTTCAAAGTATTCAGCTTTGGTTGAATAGATAGTAGTGTTATGTTTTCAATAGTTGTGTGGAAATTTACATTTTGTATGTCGATGGCTTTTAGGGTAATTTTGAACAATTCTGCTCAAAGTTATCCCATTGTTCATTTGAATACAGTTTGATGGTTGTTCTTACCGACGCCCCCTTCTTACGTTCGAAAGCCAGTAATACAATGGAATACCGAAAGTCTTCAAGCAGTAATCGAAGAAGTCAAGAGATGTCGTATGACATATGGCCAGGCTTCATCAGGATTGGCATTCAAAGACAACTTTACATGATCGAATTTGTACAACAGGTTAGATGTTCCGAATAGAAGTCGGAAATCAGTGTTTTCAAGTCTCAAAAAAAAAAAAAAAAATTGCTTATTATGTTTTGCTGACCGCTAAATTGTTCTAAGGCATTTATTCCTCTAGGTCTTAGAAAACTGGCTTATAATTTGCTGAAGAAAATAACATTTCTAAAAAAGTCCGTCTAATTTGAAGAACTTTACGTATTCAAAAAAGAAGTCTACAGAAAAAAGCTCATAACTTGGAAATGGAAACTTCCAAGATTTCAATCACGAGGAAGAATATTTCTGCATATTTTGCAACGAAAAATACGTTACACCTTCAACGGAAGACTGAGTAATGTGCACAATGTACTGTACAGAAAATGATGGCCGTTTGAACTGTTCAGATGGACAAAGCACTTCGAGTAGATATGTCATTTTTGCAAATAATTCTTGGTTTGAAATTATCCCACAAATGCTGGGGTAAAAGCAAATATTCACCTTTCCTTCAGTTTATCGTTTTATATAACAAACGTGACAATATGTCATTGTACAGTACCGTGTACATTTACTTGGCAACAAAACCCATTAGTAGTTACTGTATTACTTTGAAATAATATCATTAGGCTGTGGGCGAATTACCGGTTAGTATTCGCAATTACCCTAACTTCCCCTAAAGGCTATTAGCGGCGTGATTCGCACCTGCCTTCTAATTATATTTTAAAATTTAAATTTCAACATTACCCTTACGAAGTAATCTAGAACGAAATATATTGTAATAAGTATCAACATTCCGAAATGGTTTAAAATAGTATATTTAACTTTATATTTTATTAAAAATATGAAAAATTAGCATGCTCTAAATTTATAATGTTTTCTTAACGAATGCAATAAATTATTGCATGTTAATTCAGCCATTTAACTTTCAAAATGCTATATTGTTTTTATACTATTAAAGAATTGGACAAAAATTCCTAATTTAGCCTAATTTGTAGGCTTAATTATTTTTTGATCACCCTGACGATATTGATTTATCAACTGGAAAATATTTTAGTTCTTGAAAGAGTCCATAATATTAAATAAAGAATATATTTAATTTTTAAATTATAACAATTCGTTCTTTTTAAATATTTTTTTCGTGATTATTGCCTGGAATAATCATGAAAATATACTATCCAGTAAGCATTGTAGTCCTAAGTTGGAGAGTGTTCTACCTTAATATTGGTTTGACGTAATGGATCTGTTCGTTTGGTTGAGATATTGCACATTTTTTCCGTCACTATGTTGATTTAAAACTAAGAAATTCTAAAAGGGGATTGTCAAATTTTACGTAATATAGTTAATATTTTGTTATACAATAGACAACGTCATCATAAATGCAAAATTTAATTGGTTGAAGTTTATTAAATTGAAGGATGATTTCTTTTTATTAGTTACTTCTTATTAAGTTATCTATTCTATTCTGATTAAACATAAGCTATATGAAATATTAGAAAATATTTATTTATTAATTTTTTAACATTATGTAAAAAATGTTTTCAAAAATTTTAGCTCTTTCTATCTTTTCCGAAATTCTCTAATCTACTGCACTGTAGTACGGTGCAAATAAGGTTGTTTTATTTTTTCCTGCTTTGCAAAGTATAATTTTATTGACTAAAGAACTTAATTGTCACAGCCAATTATACTTAATTAACTTAAGTATAATTGGCTGTGACAAGAACAACAGCCATTAGGGACACGACTCGTATTGTATTTTGTTATGTATTCAGTCTATTTCATATTATTTTCATAACTTTAAATATTAATTTGAACATTATTAAATAAAATTAAGTTATTTATAAATTCTTAATATATATATTTATTTTATTTAATATATTTAAATTTTTACAAATATGTTTATAAATTTGAATTTTAAAGAAACATTTCAAATTCAGTGTTTCCTTTAAATTCGAAAATTTTTCTTTTTGGTTTTCATAGCGATTTTCTTCGCATTGAAGTAATCTAAATGATAACGAACAATTATTTATTGTGACATCGTCACAATACCGGGCTGCAATTTTTAATTTATTTAATTTAAATTATATGCTGTACATCTAAAATTAGTAGTGGTTTGTCCCTGTACTGTACTGTACGTCGTACTTTTCCTGCTAGCAAGAGTCGTGCCGATCATCTTACTCCTTTCAGGAAAAAATTTTGAATTGAAATAACGTGACTTCCGATTTAGACTGGAAGTTTGTGTATAGTTAATCGAGGCCTTTTGCCCTAAGATTTTCATATTTAGTTACGACTGCGAACTATCTAATTTTGTTCTCGAGATTAAGGAAGGACAGACAGACAGAAACGGAATAACGACTGGGAATTTATAGGTCTACAAGTTTTTCAATTTACAGCCCAACAAAAAGTTGAATTGTTCAGAATGTCAAAAACAGAACAGTATTGGAACGTTACCTTATTCTGATTTATCTTCTTTTCATAATTATAGATGACTAGCTTCTAGTATCTATACAATTTCACATTTGAGAAATAAAAAATAATAAAGAAGGAAGTTTACATCAATGACATTTGCAAGTATGAAACAGGATCTATTATTAATCCATTAGGGAAATTTTATAAATTTATCTACAATTATTTTAAATACGAAAATATTTGTGGTAACATATAAAACACACAATCTTATTATCTCAATATATGTTCTATTTAAAGAGTATTAGAAAAGCTGGATAAAATAATAATAATAATAATAATAATAATATAAAATGATTAACCAATGAAATGGAAATAGAAGGCGTTTTCCCGCCTACTTGTATTTCTGTAACCAATGAAAAACGATAAAAACTGCAACGTTATTTTATATTCTCTATATTTAATATAAACTGACATATATAGAAGCAATTTTATTATTTATTTTATCTCTTCTGCTATCTCTCAAAATATTGATTGAATGTTTATATAACTTACTAAAAGTACGCCTACATAATACTTTTTAAATTGATGTATGAAATTTGATTGTTTTTAAATTGATTTATATCTGTAATATTGACATAGTTAAATATATTTTAAAATTAAAATATTAAAAATGTTTGAAATATTTAAAATTTAATTCGTTAGTGATCAATAAATAAATTAGGAAAGGTAGTTTACAAAGACCGAAATCATAAGAATTTAAAAGCGTTAATGAATTCTTTTAAATATAAGATAAATGATTCGAGATAAAATTTTATTTAAATAGTAAATTGAATTATACCTACAAGTATTAATATTTATAAATTTAAACTGTATTTTCTCTTGTAAATTTGATTAAAAAATCGATTACTTGGAAATATTCGGATTGATTATAATAGATATAATATCCGTGTTAATTTTTGTAATTTTAGAATACTTTAATAGTTACTAAAGGCGAATAAATCAATATTTTCATATATTTTATTATATTTTATTGAGAAATATTATGCTTTCTTTATTGTACTTAAACAAATTCAAATGTCAGAAATTATATTTCTGATATTTAATCCTGGGAACTTAAGAAAAATCCCTAGAATTTATCTTCTGAGTTATCCCTGTTTGAAATTTTTTTTATAAAAGTCATTATATCGTTTCGTTCTTTTTGATATGTACTGGTAAATGTAAGAAATTGCTTTTCAATTTAACTTGTATCATAATAAGATAAGAAAAAGGGAGAACAATAGCTAATTTATAAAAGTATCTACTAAAATAATACGTAAAAACAACAAATACAAAGAAAATAAAACATAAAAAGAACGAATTAAACAAATTTTTATGAACTTTATGAAATATTAAAAGTATTTACTTTATATAAAGATTTAAATTTATCTTGAAAAACATTAGAAATGTCAGGAAAAATTAACTACTTATTACTAAAAAAATAATAAAATTCGATTACTTGTTAAAAATTATCATAAAATCATTATATTGATTTATTTTTTACGAGAAGAATTCGATTTTAGAACATATAAATTGAAAATTATATAACTTAAAATAATAATAATTGCTTAATACTTCAACAAATTATTAACGTAATCGGATATATACATTTACAAATATAATTTTTAAAATAAGAAAAATAAAATTTAATAATTTTATTGTAGAAATAATTAAATTTTAAAAAAGAAAAAATTGCATTTTTTGGATAGTTGTATGTATGACTTTCAACTTCACTCTGAAGTTGAAAGTCATACATAAATTTTTTAATTTAGTAAATGTTCTTACACAATTCTAAAAGTTTTTTGAATTTTGTTTACACCTATTAAAAGATTTATTTTATATTTATTTTCAAGATTTAGTAAAAATATTTTAATCAAATTTAAAAATTATTATTTATTTTTTATGTTAAATACCACCTTATAAAGTAAATATTTAGAATATTTTTAAAATTATCAATATATAAATATATATCAATTAATAAATTTCATCCAGGATAAAGCATTTTTAGGGCATTGATTTTTAATTCCTTGTTAGATCATTTTAAAGAATTCGAGATGTCCTTCATAACACTTTAAACCATTTTAACTAACCTCAGGCATCACCCTTTGGTTCCTCCTTGTTTTTGACTTCAAAGAATGAATTATTATTCTCATTATCAAGATCAAAGTTCGTTCCTCTTTAGCCCTTCGATTCTCTTGATCTATCGAATACATTTAAGTTAGTTTAATTGTACTGTACTTAACACAAATTTTATTGGAGTAATTTTAACCGAGTATATTTATTCTATACGATTAAATTAAACTAAAAATGTTAGTTGAATTCTACAAAAATTCTTAAAATATTAAAGTTTAAAAAACTTACACAACCCATAATGCTTAAAACCATTCATACTGTAAAGATTTATATCGATTAAAATGTAATTTAATGATAATAACATTTAAGCTGATGACAAATAAAGATATTTTACATAATTTTTAGCGTCATAAATTAGAATTTTTCAATGTTTTTGTTGTTTTTAGAACATATTCTCCAGAGATCGCGAGCAATTTGTTGAAGAACAATTCCATTGATTAATAATTCAAAAATAACACAACTTGCACTTATTTTTACATTAAGATAATTATTATATTTGCTTTCACTTTGGGAAAAAAAATTAAAATGTATGATACAAATATTTTATGAAAATACATTTTTAAAATTAAAATTGTTTAATAAAATTTCAATAATCTTAAAAAAGAAAGAAAGAAGAAAAAAGTATCGATCTTTAACAAAACTGACTTCTTTTAAATTAAAATAAGTGTTTAAATAAGAAAATTTTCTTTAAATTCAATAAAACTGACTAAAAATTGAATTTCTTATAATAGAAATTTCGTTTTATTAAAGTAAAACGTTCGTTTTTATATATTTCAATGGACGGATATATTAATTAAAAAACTTATTTTCAGAGCATTTTTATAGTTTTTACTAATTAAATTACGAATAATTAAATTAAAAATAAGAAATTAAGTTATTTTTAAATCTTTGCTATTACTTTTTATAAAAAATAGTTTAAAAATTCTTTAACAAATAGCACTATAAATTAAAGATTGTTTCAATAACTAAGCCATAAATTTTCAAAGATTTTTATTGTTTAGATTAAAAAATGAATTTTTATTATAGATAAAAAGCACAGAATGGAACCTTAACATGTAAATTATTAATTTATTGACTCATGTTACTTCCTCGAAACTGAAGGAAGAAGATCCTGAATATAGGCCTAATAAACTGATCTTAAGTAATAAAAATTCATTTTTTTAACTTTAACGTTGTTTAAAGTATTATATTATTTAATTTTTAAAATAATTTAGTTTCATGTTACACTTAATTTATCCAGGTTATAAAGGAAATTCGTAACTTTTGACCCGATTTTTGCAAGTTAAAAAGCACTTCCTTGTTTTCTGTTCGACTTTCTCGACTCGAAAAAATTTAAGTTTTACACATTTGTCACATGAGAAACTTTGCCCTTTTTTTGATATTTGACCTTATTAATATTTCACAAAATTCTAAAGTTTTAAAGGTTATAAATTATGCGAAAGATTTTACGAGAAATTCCCATCTTAAAAATAAATCTTGAATATAGTAATCTGGAAATTCACTTGCAAATTTTAGGTATTTATTACCAAAAAATACAATTAAAGTATTTTATATCATCTTTTATATTGATTTTCTTCGAATTTTATAGAATTTTTAAAGATATTTAGCGCAGATCTGTGGGGTTTCGTTTCCGATAACCTCCAATAATCGCCTAACATGGAAAAGGAGGAAATATAAAATCTTCAGTTTTTCTCTAGTAAAAAATTTAGGTTTCTACTAACAATTTTTATGTATTTAAATGGTGTTAATGTAAATTTTTACTTTAAAATATCGTTGTTTAGAGGTATTTTATTTTAAAGAGCACTTTTATATTCATGAAAAAGTTTCTTCATCAAGTCTTTTGAAACTCAAATTTTGAAACTAATATTTGCACTTTAAAGTTTAGTTTTTTAAATATACTATACTTAAAATCCTTAAGAAATTTATTAATTTTTATATAATTTTTTTGCAATATTTATAAAATGTCATAAATTTTTATTAATAAATAACAAAAAAAAATGATCTAAAATTAATTAGATTCATTAAAAAGTAAACTTAAAACTCAATTATTTTGAAGTTAAACTTGTTAATAAATAAACAGGTTTATAAATAAATATGAGCTTACGTTTGTTATAAGATAATAAAGGAATAGTCGCGTAATTAATTAAAATAAACAATTTTAAATATAAATTTTTATAACGTAAAAAAATAAATAATATATATATATAAATATAAATAAATTTAATATGATTTAAACACGATAAATCTATATCAATTTATATTTTCAAATATATATGATTCTTAAATAAATTCATCAGCTTTGATTTTTTTTAACAATATTTAATAGACATTCTTTATTTTTATTCCCAATACATTTGATTTAAATTCAACTTAAAAAATAAATTAATAAAATTAATTTTAAGTAAAATATAAGATCTTGTAATTTTATTTTAGAGAATTCTCTTAACGTAAGATTTTATAAAATTAAAATAAAAATTTTAGAGAAGGTTAGTAAAACATTATAAACTTTTTTACTGGTGAAAAGCGGGAATGGTTTTTATATGAAAATTTTTGACTTTTATGCAAAAGTTTCAAATAGTAAAATGTTTAAATTTGATAAAATAAGAAAAAAAAAAAAAAAAAAAATCGAACGTCCTTTTAGGTTTTTGGCTGACCTTACCGTATAAACGGTAGTTAATAGTTGAATGTGTTTGAGAATGGGAGGAGTTGCTTTTGAGGTCAATGGCAGAGTAACGTGCAAGTGACGACATCACAGAGACACCCGGAAAACAGATCAGAACAGCAATGATTGCCATGAGGAGTTGCAGCGGTTTTCCCGACTTAAAGTCGGGAAGTATAGTTGTTTGTCATTATGCTATGGTAAGTTATCTTTATATATTAATTAAACGTTAAATTTTCGTTAAAATAGACTAAAATTTAGAAGAAATTTTACTCTAAAATGACTTAAAATCTCACTCAAGTTAAGTCACTTCAGAGTTGAAACTACCGTTCTTCCACGATAAAGTATGTTAAAGTGTGTTGAATTCTCGTTGGTTTTAATAGTTAGAAAGCTTTTTATACTGAAATAAGTTCGAGTTAATGTTATTTTTAGTTAAAATTTTCATCTAAATTAGGTTTAGGTCATTAGAAAAATAAGTTTTTAATGTGCTTAAAAATAGTTTTAATGTTTGGTTGCTTCTTTCGTTTCTTGTTGTTGTTGTTGTTGTTGTTGTTATTATTATTTTTTTAAAATAAAATGACAAAAATTGAATTTTCAAAATCAATTTCCTTTTATTTTTAAAATTAATTTACGTATTTATTAAATAATTTTTTTGTTATAACTTGTTTATCAGAACGTTTTCTTTTGATAATTTTAATTCTTTTTTTATTATTTTTCCCGTTATTTGCTTCATTATTTACGAAAAAATAACGAAAATAAATCAAAGTTAATGAGAAAAATTTTTTAAATTTTTTGTAGTTTATTTTTTTTTTAAATTTTTTAATTAAAAATACTGTTCTTGTATGAAAAACGCACGGTTCTATAAATTGATTTATTAATTTAAAATATTTCCAAGAGTTTTAATTATTGAAAGGAAAAAAATGCGAGAATAAAACTGTAGAAATTATATTTTAGGGAGAAAATAGATCTTTTTGAAAAAATTATTATTGTTTTACTCGGATTTTTGTTGTTTTTTTATTTTACTCTGCCCCAAGGGATTTCCTTTAAAAACATTTGATCTGTCAAAATGTCGAAAAGTAAATTTCCTGAATAAGAAAAATAAATAAAAAAAGGAAAAATATACAGGAAATGCGACCTTTACCATATTGCACATCATACATTTTTCTGTATAATCTTAGTCAAACTAGTTATGTCGCGTCGCGGCGCATCGATGTCTACTCCAACACACACACAAAAAAAAATTACTTTTTATCTCCTGCTAAAATATACACAAATTTATATTTAAAATGTAAAAATTAATTAAACGAAATGTTTTAAATATATAAAAAAAATACATTAAACAGAAAATCGGTAAATAACAGAAAATTTAATACAGGCGCAACGCCACGCGACGCGACCAAACGCGAAGCGATGCACAACAGTACAGCTGTGTATGACATTTTAACATTAATTAATTATTAAACGACTAATTTTTTATTATTTAAGAGTGTATTTTAAACAATTTTTATATAATAATGTATTATTATTTAATAAAACTTTGATTTGTTTATTTATTCATCATAAGAATAATTATATTAGCTTCAAGTTATTTAATTCCATTAAGGAATGACAAACTTTCGATAGTATGGACGATTTTTTTTATTTTTATACAATGTGATCTTATTGATATAAACTTCCGCATTAGAAAAAAATGACTAAGAATGAAACAATATAGAACAATCAGATTAAAATCAGGGAAGTTGTCACATATCTGATGGCATTAATGAGACATTTAACAGACAAATTTGGAGGATTTTGACGTATCTGTTCACAAATTTTACATCGAATCTTTCAAACAAGTTGCAAAAACAGCAAAAGAAAAGCTGACATGAAAGAAAGACGATCAAATTATATTCCCAAACGGCATTTTCCTCATACATCCTCATTGTTATGCATTACTTAAAAGAAATGCTTCCTCATTAAATACGATTTAAAAAATAAATAAAACTAGAATTAAATTTATAAAATACTCATCAATATTAACCTATAGAATACTACAATTTTAATCGTATTTAATATTTAATTATGTTTTATGTTGTCAAACTTGAATTTTCCTCCTCCTCCTCTTCCTCTTCAGAATGATTTAGTTAAGGGTTTTTTTTTTTTTGTTTTTTGTTAATTTCCGCTTATATATGGGCTTAACTTTATAAGATTTTAAGTTAAATTCGATTTTAAAGTAGTTTAAACAACTAAGAGTTAAACTGTTCTTAGGAAAGTTAATAAAATGATGCTAAAAATATACACAATATTTGGGTTTCTTGCTTGGATGAGTATATTTAATAAGAGGAGATCGATATGCGAAAAGCGAAAAGTAATATAAATTAAGTCAAATATAATATAATTCGTAAAAATTTTTAAAATAATTTTTATTATTAATGCTTAAATAATTAAAATTTTAAGTGTTTTAAAGTTGTCACAACTTTATTTGGATTTTTATATAATATATATATATATATAAATAAAAGTATTCTTTCTGCTCTAAATACGTTTCCACATTCTCAATTTTAAATGATAATTTTAGGTTTTTTAATGCAATTTGGCTGAAATTATAGGAAAAAAAACTTTCATATAAGTATATTTTTTATATATATTTTATATTTAATTTTTTATATGAGAATAAGTTTATTCATCTCTGTAATAATTTAAAATTTAAACGACCAAAAAAAAAAAACAAGCTTGAATTTATAATTAAAACATTTCATTGTTAGTCTGTCTTATGACCTCATAACTTTATTCACGTACAACAATTTGTTTAAATGAAAAAAATATTGGTCATTTAGTTTTAGGCATTGTGATAAAACAATAACCGTGTGAATGGCGCGTCTCCTGTCGCGTCGCGTCGCGTGCAACTAATATATCTCATAGTTTTATCCATTCCTGTTCTTCTGTTAAAAAAAACTAATAATAAAATAAAAAAATGCGTTAAAAATTATTTTACGAGTTTTTATACTTTTAACGAAAATGCAAAGTTGACAAATTTTTAGTATGAAGGGTTTATAGCTCAATACTCGTCACACGAGAGATGCATTGCTGCGAAGCGATACGTTTCCCATGAGACAGTATACAACTCACTGCGGAATGTCAAAAATATAACTTATTTTCACTTAATATATTTTTATTATTCTTTATCTATAAGAAAGAAATTGTATGGATGAGAGAATATATTCTAAAAATACAACGAACAAGTTTAAATAAATAAATATAAATAAATAAAAAAACAGCTGACCTGTATTAAATTTTATTTGAAAAATTCGCTAATTAGTTTTTCTGTAAAACATGTAAATATTTTATTATCATTATCTATCGATCAACAATTCTCGATAATTGTTTAAAGTGTTATCTATAAGTGTTTAAAAGAGATAGGCGCGCGATCGCGTCGCGTCGCACGTGTTTATGATTCTACCAAGCGAAGCGATCCTTGCGCCAAGTTATTTGATACGCCTAATTTTTATATTAATTTTTTTAGGGATTATCCTTTCTGGCTTTAATACTTCTAGCTGGTCGTTTACACGAAGTTGATCGAGAAGTTAGTTTTCTGCAATTAGTTTTAGGGAATTGGCTACCCAACGATACAATTACAGCGTCAAAAACAAGAGGAACAGTACAAACTGGACAAGGAAACAACGTAAAAAGCAATACGAATCAGCTGACAGCGTCTCAAAAGCAGCATTTCAATCACCTAAAGAACGATATCAAACATTTTATAAGTAAGTTTTTTTTTGTCCTCTATGTAGTTATGACCATTAATGACGCCTAATATGACGCATACCGACATCCACTTTTTCCATTATCCTATTGGTGTTATCACTTCCTGGTTTTAGATATGCCCGGAAGGAAGAATGGAAGTGATGTAGCCTTTAAGTTGTAGATCGTGTCTATTCTAACTTTTTATATTATTATAAGAAAAACATGTTAATTTTCTTATAAAATTTGCTTCTTTTAAATTCTAAATTCTAGTAAATCTTGCTGATGATGATTCACCCTTCTTGTTATAACTGTTTTAAAAAAAACAGTTGAACCATCTTTAAAAAATAGTATTATAAACTATTTGTAGTCTATATATAATAATTTTATAATGTTATTTTTACTAAAAATAACTTTTTCGCATGGATTATTTTAATTAAATTGTGGTAAATTCTGATATTAATATAAGGAAGGGTCAACCGTTCATCGGAACCGGTTTGATGCATCCGGCATGTCTGTTATATAATAGTATGATATACCGTATATTTTTGGTAATGAAAATACATTGCTATAGCTGTAAATTCATATTAAAGTAGCGTATAATCGAGTTGTCTGTTGGTGCTTCAGATCCGGGATCGCGGGTCGACTAACGTTAATGCTATTGGAATTTCAAGAAATATTATTTATAGTTGTGAATTTTCACGACTTTAACCTGTTATAAACATAATAATGATCTGATATATATCAAAATGTAAACAATAAAACGTGTAGGATTCCTTCAAACAGCTATGCTCTATCAGAAAATCTTCATGCTAGACTTGACTTCATAACTTTAAAAATGCTTTAAAAAATGTAACCAGAATTATATGATAGGCCTAGTTATTTTATATAAAAATAAACATTTTTCTATATATTTTAAAAATAAATAATCTGTGATTTAATTTTTTTTTTTAGTGGAATTATCTTCAGCTAGAACAACATTAGTTTTGAGTGTTGTATTTGTAGTCATATACATATTCAGTTGGTGGTGGATGGCATTTGCTATTAAACAGGTTCGAGAAGGGGTTTGTATATTTTACGGTCTTAAAAAATTATTGTTGCTATGAAAATTATATAATTATTTGATATTTTATAATAGGGTAACGTTTCTTTAAGAACTGTGCTCTTACTATCCGTTTTTGCTGCCGTAGATATTGCTGCTAGTGCTGGATTTATCTTGTTAAGGATTATTATGGTATTTATAATATTAAATTTACCATAAATTATTTTATTTTTTGATAAATAATTTTAAAATTTATTATTATATATATCTTTTTTTTAATCTTTAGTATATTAAAAGAGATAGGTTATATCCAAGTGATATGAGGTCTCCCAATGCTATTTTAGAACACGATCAACTTGCTGCTTATGCAGCTTTAAGATTAGTTACTCTACAGGTAATTTAAAGTAAATTTTTTTATCTGCTTATCTGTACACTTTACAAACGTGTGTATTTTATATTACAGTCAAGTTGTGCGAGTACTGATGTTCTTGTAACTATCGTTGTTGGTTTCTTAACTGTTCTCAGGGTAAGCTCATCGAGATAACTTGTTAACAACTGTTTAAATTAATGGTTTTGATATCTGTTTAATGCTATAATTAAATAATTTAAAGGTTTACAGCGTAATGTGTGTCGTTTCTTACTACAAGAAGGCGAAAAATGGAGATAGAGACTTATTCCAAAAGGGTTAATATAGACTTTTGTCGTTAAGAAGTTCTAAACTATTTTAAATACAGTATTTAACCAACTTTAATTAAAATTTTAGAAGTAACGGGAGGTTCGGAAGCTACAGAAAGGACAGGAAGTGAATCTATTAAAGATATGGATGAATATATCCCTAGACCATTACTAATCGATTAGTAAGTATTGATTATTTATATCAACGAAATTTTGAAATATTTAGAAACATTTTGGCGATTTTCAATTTAAATGAAGTCTGAGTGACGTCTCAAATACTACAGAGAATTAAGACGGTCATTTCCTCATAGTTTAATTTAATTTAGACATTTAAATAACAGGAAATCATTTCATACAGCATAAAGTGTTTACTTAACTTCAAAATAAACTGGTTTGTAAAGATTTAACTGTTTCTTGTGTAAAACTTTAATATTATTTTAATTAAGAATGTGTCTCTCTTAATGCCGATTTAAAAATATATACTTAACAGTAATTGGTTGTAGATATAGAAATTGAAACAACCAATCTTAGGATACGTTTTTATTGTATCTTACTTCTATTACAACCAACCACTTATATTTAAACTTCCTCTTATTTGATTTAATTTTCCTTTAATTTTCTAAGTTATTTACAATTTTATCATTCAAATAACTTAAAAATTATATATATATTTTCAGCAACTCTAAGAAGCATCACAGCTACAGCGGTCATCGAGGTCCGAGATCAAACACGAGTGCTACAGCATCAACAGATGGAGATGCATTAAGAGATTTAAAAATTCAAGCATCCGATATGTCCGTAGACATGCAGAAAGCTGCAGTTGCAAGTGCTACTCAAGCAATAAAATTATACACTGCAGAAAAGCATATTGCAGAAAGTATCAAGCAAGATTTCGATCAGATGTATCATCCTACTTGGCACTGCATCGTCGGAAGAAATTGGGGAAGTTGCGTCACACATTCTAAACAGTGTTACGTACGTTTAGCATATAAAGATATGACCATTATGTTGTATAGATCAACATGAATCGAATCCAACGTTAATTTATTAAATGACTACTAATTAGAGCCATCTATTTATTAAGTTAATATTTTAAAATCGGTAAATTATAATTTTAAAACACAATTTTTTATAAGCTACAGAGGAGAAATGCCGCTATTTTAAACAGAGTTAATAACTTTTAAACAAGATGAAAGGACAACTTTGCTGAAGTGATACAAGTAGCAGCAAGGTCAAGAATCTCAGAGTAAAAGTACGACTTTTAATTGTTTATTTTCTTTTTATTAAAGTTAAATCTTGAATGCGATTTTAAGATATAGAAAACCGGATCGACAGCCTTTTAATATTTCAATACAACTGCAATGTCTCTATATTCAAAGCTCGTTTCTTTTATGGAGAATGCGACGATTCACATGAGGCTCTTATATATGTTTATGCATCATGTTGAGTTTTTCAGCATGAAACGAGGAATTTCATATCGTTAAATAAAGCAAAACAAGTCGATATAAGTGAGTTTTCCGTGATGGAAGATCGGTAGTTAAGAGTTTTGTAACAGTAAATATATCGATATATATTTGTATAATGAAATATAATAATGAGTTATTTGTAAATAGGAATATAGTATATAAATAATAAATAATTTTTTTGATAATTCTTGTTATTATTTGTTGACAACTGTATACCGACTGATATTGATACTGATTGAAGAAACCTTAAAAGTTTTTCATTCATAAAGCTGATTTAAATATAATTAAATCAGTTAAAAGTAATTTGATTTTTTAATTTTGTCAAATTTTTAAGGTTTCTGTATACTTAACCAAATTATTTATAAAATAGATTACTGTCGTAGTCAAATTAAAATCACTTGAAAAGCTTCATTAAGTTTTCGTGATAAATATTTCAACTTTTCATATATTAAATTGTAAATATAATATATTTACTTAAAAAATACAAAGATAAATCGTTGCGCTTTAAAATACTTGATTCATTCCTCCCTTTGACATGAAGTCCAGTTAAAATGCTAATTTTTGGTTACGCTATTGTTATGTAGTGAATTAAATTTCAAACTAGAAAAAAATCTAAGAAATATTTAAAATTTTTAAAATATATCGCAACACTGTTTAATATTTATGATTAATTTCTTATAAATAATAAACTTGTCTTATTTGCTGATATTTTCATTTAAAAAAAAAAATTGTTAAAACATGCAGACACATTGAACTTCATGTTATAATATTAAAATTTATACAATTTACATAATTTTAAAACGTTAAAATATAATTTAATGTAATATTAAAACTCGTAACAGCTTGAATTTGCTATTTATCCAAAAAAAGTTATTGAACTTTAAAATTTTTTTTAATAAAATATTTGCAGAAATAAAAATTTTAATTATTATATCTTTATAATATTGGTTTTGATTAAATCTTAGTTTTTTTCATTCGTAAGGTTTTTTGACTGCATAAGGAAAAGCCTTAAATAAGTACACGAAACAGATTTGTCAAAGCCAAGTTCACAAAATGATATTGTCCCGTTTTATCTGATAAATTATAAAAACAAGAATATCAAAATTATCTAAAAAAAAAAAAAAAATTAAAGACATAAATAATAAAATTATTGAAGTATTGAAAATCATTAAAATTTTTTAACATAGTAAATGTATACAGTACAATAGTGCAGTACCAATATGTTCCTGGTATATCAGGAAAATTAAATTGAGATTTAAAAAATTTTGCTTAAGTTTTTTTAAACTTCTTGATAAACACTTTGTTTAATAAAACATTCTTTAATTATTTAATTAATCTGAAAGAATATTTAATGTCTGAATTGATTAGAAAAATAAAATTCAATTACAGCAAGTTCTCGATATCGTCGATAGGTTTTTAACGCGATAACGCGAAATCGAAATTTTTCATAGGTTAATTAATATAAACAAGATATTATTCTAATTGGATCGTGATTGCAATCTTCGGTATTTATTTCCCACTTCATAAAATCTGTGTTTATAAAAAAGTCAACAACAATAATTGCAAATGATTTCATACGCGCTGTACTTGAATTTTCCTCGAAGACGTTGTAACGAAACGACGTTAAATGAAGACTTACTGTATATTCTACACTCATTAACAAATAAGTTATACACCCAGATATAATTGTCCGAATATTGCACAATTCGGCATACAGCTTTGTCTTAGTCAGATATGTAAATGATTACAGTTATGATCAGATTGCATTCCGGGTAATACCAACAGATTGCCTTAAAATCTCTATCCTAGTACCCTATAAAAGGGCTCACAGAGCCTTCAGAATTTTAAGAATACCTTTCTAGTAATATCTTAGTAATTGAATAAGACAAATTCAGAATATTTTGTATAATGTTGTTTGGAAGTTTTCTGAACATAACTGAAAGATTTTGAGAAAGACTGCACGATTAAGCTGACGGAAGCAGAATACTCATTTCACCATTTTGTCTGTCATCTAGATCGTTCTGGCCTGACTGTGAGAACATGTTGGAGCAATTGATACACGAGTGCCCACATACTCGATAGGCAACCAAGAAAGGTCACCAGGAGAGATAACGGCGTCTTTGTCCACCAACCAAAGACAGGTGGGAGCTTCGCTACAGAACCTTGTCTCTTCCCTTACCATTGGCATATAACTAGTAGGCAAATTTGCATGCACGGTAGCCACTGTGTATCCTGCCATTATTACTCCGACTTCGTTAGCTTCATTTGCAATGATACCGAGATAGTTGTTATTTAATGCGTTAAGGCAATGCAATATACTGGCAGATTGCTCTTCTAAGAAAACGCAATATACTGGCAGATTGCTCTTCTAAGAAAACGCAATATACTGGCAGATTGCCAGTATATTGCATTTCCTTGGAAAAGCACATACCAGGAAGACTTTCTATGAGAAACTGACCCCTATTTATGTGTTAGACACGTGAAGAAACCCGAAAACTCCACATGAGCCCATTGGGTGAGGCGTGATTTAATCCAATCGGCTACTGGTGAGCCGTGCCGGGATAGAGATATATGGTCTGCTATGGACCATTGGCGGAACAATTCCACTTCGAGCTATGGTTGGAAATTTTAATGTGGATCTCTCTCTCTCTCTCTCCGAATCTTAAGACGACTGCAAATGATGGGAATTTCATCCCCAAAAAAAAAAGCCTTTAGTCCTTGACTAAGAGAAAGAATTGTCTTTAGCAACTAATTCCTATTCTATTTGAGTATGGATCTGTTTATTAGAATGAGAGACCATAAATGAGCAATTCAACCTTTACTGTTGAGTGGCACATTGCCCCAATATCAGAGTGCTAATCTAGACAGACATCTTATATGACAATTGGTCACCGTTAGTAGTGCTACGAGGGACATTGACAGCATAGTAATACATTCAGAAAATTCTACACTCTCTTGTGTCGTCTTTCATGGTAGGGCTGCAAACAGCCATTTTCCAGCAACCTAATGCTAAAATTACATATCATTACTGTATATGCGATCAAAAGATCTATTTCTATTTTTAATGTAAAATTTATATAAAGTAATAGAAACAGATTATAAATAAATATAACAAAATAAAATTATTTGAATAATACATTCTTATCTCGAATAATTGCATTTAAAAAGCCCATTTAAGCCTTCTTGGGGTGTAACTTCTTTTTGTCAACGATTATGTATAACTTATACGTAACATAATAATTTATATAGGCTAATATTTAACCTCAAATGTTTTTATGGATTAATATCGACAATTTAAACAAATTTAAATTGCTGTATATAATCTTTATTAATAATTCTCTTAGTAAATTTTATTGAAATTCAGTATTTTTTAAGCAGACGTACAAATATGTTAATGGCAGTAATGCTTTAAGAAGTATGATAAAGAGACGTGATTATGTACTTTACCATTACTGTTTTTATTACGTAAGTTATTGTTCCACAAGTTAAAAATGTCTTTGTTTAAATTGATTTATGACATTGAATCACGAAACTAATTTTTAAATCTGAAGACAGAACAATGATAAACATCAATTGAATAGAACATTAACGCGGAATACAATTTATGTACTATTAATTTAATAGAAATTTATTCGGTGTTCTTTTAGTCAAAATTAATATTTAAGTTTTGAAATTTTACTAAAAGAGAAACCTTTAAATTGTTATTTAGTTCTGCAAGTAGATTTACAATGTAATTAAATTTTTGTAAAGAGAATCTTTTTAGATTACCTCTACACATTTTTATTTTCCATATTATTTTTTTTAGAACGGAATTCTTAAAATAAATCTAAGATATTTTAATAAATTATACTCATAAAATTCTTTTCAAAGAGAAATACAATGTGTTTAATCAATTGAAAGTAAAGTTTCAATCTGTATGAAGAAAAGATACTACTTTCGTTTTTCGGTACGTGCAGCAGTTGAACTTAAATCAAATTAATTAATGAAAACCGGTTAATTGACAATCACGTAATATAAATGTTATCCAAGAATTCGTTTTTAAAGATGCTCAAGTCAAATTAAATAACAAAAATTTATTAAATATTATACAGTATTATATTATATTTAATTATTACATTGAATTTGGAGGTATTTTTATGCATGAAATACAGCTTAAAAGGTTAAAAAAAACACTATTTTGAAGGTCAGGAACTCATTAATCCATTTTATATTGTTTCTTATGGGAAAACTTGGCCCGGTTTTCGAACAACTTTTATGTTCGAATTATGTTCGAAAACCGAAGTTTGACTTACAGTATGTAAGAACTCGGGAAAGTATTTCTAGCTTATTATTCACGCCCAATAAAACCTTAGCGTACGAGCATAAGATTAACATTGAGCAATTGTCTTAGATACAAGATTGATTAAAGTTTACAACAATATGAAATAACATAATATGTCAAGTCGATATCGAATATAAAATTATTTTCTTGTAATTATAATAACGAGGTAATAAAATTATTCTAAACAATATCCTAAAAATTATATAATCAATTTGAAATTGGCAATTTCACGATTGAAAATCATTCAATAATTTTGCTAATGTGTTAGTTTCAAAAACAATATTACTGTCTCTATTAAGTAAATAAAATAAACACAGATAGTTTTCCATGTTAATTTTTAATTCGTACATTTTAAAATACTGAATGTAGTTAATAAAATGTTATGGAATTTTTATTTGGTTTTTTCATATTTTGAGTGTCTTAGTGCCACTGAAAAAAAAATTGCATTTTCTTTTTGGGAAAATCTGAAAGATAAATGAAAGATTCGTTTTTATAATTTTCCATTTAACTTTTTGATTTTTATTCCTGGATTTGAATCTTGGTATTTTGGACCTATGGCACTTTTTCATTTTTTTAATTCTTTCCCCCCAATGTGCACTAACAGGGCTTTTTCTCAGATCCATCATGAGTTCCGCCAGGCCCACAATGGAGCGGCCGGATGGTGAGAGACGAGACCCGACTTATCCGAAATAAACCGCCCATAAAAATTTTCTGGGGTTTTTCAACCGCTCGCATCGATCTATATGCTAACTCTTTAACCGAGTGGTTTTCAATCGTTTTCTAATAGTGGTATTCCCAACTTGGTAATTTTTTTTTTCTGTCATACTTCTTTATCAACGAAGTGTTGTTTCGCTTTTCATACTTTCAGTAATACACGTAAGAAGTGTTATGGTACTGCTCAGCAGTATTTCGCAACATTTAAAATGTCGTCGGGCATCCTAGCTGAAAACCACTGTCTTAACCCTCTTTTTTTTTTTTTTTTTAAACTCTTTCCGCCCTGTGGGCACTAAGAGGGCCTCTTTTAGTAGGCCCATTATGGGTTCGGCCAGGCCCACAATGGGGCGACCGGGTGGTGAGGGACGGGGCCCGACATATCCGAACGGACCACCCCCGAAAAATTCCTGGGGATTATTCGACCCGTTCGGATTCGATCCCGGGTCCCCCAGAGCGGTAGGCTGCCACCTTTACCGCTCGGCCATCCGGCCGTTGTCTTAACCCTCAGCTAGAGTACCTGGATAGCAGAGTAGCGACACACGAGTCATCGCCGCCTTGTTCTGTCGACTGTCATCACGTGGTTTATGGGTTTACATTAAAAAATAACATTTGTTTTTTACTTTAATAAAGCATTTTTACGAATAAAATGCTTTATTAAAGTAAAAAAAAAAAAAATCGTCATTTCTTAATGTAAACCCATAGAGGGCCTCTTTTAGTAGGTCCATTATGGGTTCGGCCAGGCCTACAATGGGGCGACGGGATGTTGAGGGACGGGGCCCGACATATCCGAACGGACCACTCCCCAAAAAATTCCTGGGAATTATTCGACCCCGGGTCCCCAAGAGCGGTAGGCTGCCATCTTGAGTATTATTTTATTGTTGTTGAACTCGTGAATGTCCTACAAGGATTTTCTTTACTAACGCATTAATCTTTGATTAAATATTATTTCAATAAAATACGAAGATTAACGTAAAAGATTTTAATATAAATTCGCATAGTTTCAAACTTTTCGGACTATATCTAGTAGAAGTTTCGTTGCTGGTTTAATCGTATTTGAATACTGTATTTTAAAAATCTTCAGAATTTCCTACATAACATAATAAATTAATATTATTATATATAATATAATTTTTATTATAATAATAATATTTTTAAGGATAATATTAATATTCTTAATATTATTACTAGTTCAATACAAGATTTAAAATGAGATGGCGCTGTTGTCAGTAAACATGTCTGAATTGACACACGTGAAAAGTTGGTTTTAACGTTGCTTATTTATTTCATTTCTTTGTAAATAAACATGAGATACGGTTTGGTATTTCATTCCACTACCTTAAGGTATCTGTACAAGAATATTTTAAATAGAAAATTTTTACAGTTTCAAACCAAGCCGATAAAACTTTTATCTAATGTAGAATCATTTCGTGACATATACGATATTCCTCTTGATTATGAACCTTTAAGTAGGCATTTTCAGTTAATTAAAGAAGAATATGAGAGTATTCTCAAGGAACAGTCGAACGAACACAGTAAACGCCTGGACGAGTTAAAATCAATTCTGCATCTCATTCAAGAAATTGAAAGTACCAAAAATGACTTAGTGGAGTTGGAATCTCTTAAAAGTATTCAGATTTTTTTTATATAAGATTCTTATTTCTATTATATAATTAACAAAATAGATTATTTCATTAATTTTATACAGGATCACCTACTGTTACATCATGTTAATTAAATGTAGTAAATATCTCTTACATTGATCATTTCTGGATACAATGCTTCCCATTTGTTTCACTAATTGCTACATTTGGGCTATATTAAAGGATCTGATTAAGGCTCATCATTCATCATGGATAGTTTTTTGTTTTAACTCTTTCCATCCTTTGGGCATTAAGAGGGTCTTTTTAGCATGCCCTCTATGGGTTTGGCCAGGCCTACAATGGAGTGGCCCAATATATCTGGATGAACTACCCCCAAAAATTTCTGGGATTTTTTATCCTGTCTAGATTCAATTCAATGTCTCCAGAGTGATAGGCTGGCACCTTAAGCACTTGTCTGTCCGGCCTCATCGTGGATAATCGTGTTGGTATCTTTCATATTCTACCATATAGCTAGTGTTGCCACCTTTACAAAATCGCCGACCCGGACGGCAGGTCAGGTTTGTTCGAACAGAAGTTCCTGATGCATGCGCAATGTCATTTTACAATGCAAAGAATAATGTGCATGCTGGTTCTAAATCAGTTACAGTTAGGGACTAGGGACTTGCGTAGGAGTAATGTGTGTAACCTAAATTAAGAAAGAGCAGATAATTTAGCTCCATAGATGTGTACGGACGTACAGCAAAAAAAAAAAAAACAGGTTGAGAGGCAGGTTGCGCGTCACATGTCAGCGTAAACAGAGTAACATGGCGGAATGGCAGATGCGTTTCAGTGAGTGTGAGGTCTTTTGCTGCTCAAATGGTGTAAATTTATATTATAAAAATATTTGCAAGAATTTTGCTTCATCATAATTTCGCAATTTCTACGAAATTCCTGGACAAAATTAATGGTTCACCCAGACAATGAGTCAATTCCCGGACTGTCTGGGTGAAAACTGGATGGGTGGTAACACTACATATAGCACATAATGTATTGAGTGTTGAACTTCAAACAATAACAATAAAAACATTTAAACTTTTAGTGAAATAAATTAAAACTACACATTTTTAGCAGAAATCAGAGTAATCCTTTTGAGATTATATAGTATATGAAAAGAATATTGTTAAATTAATTCACATAATTATTAATGCCACAATTTTATTTATATATAATGCAGTTTTCATTTAAAGTTATTTCTTTATTTCTGTAGAATCAGTTGAACCTTCAGATAAAACTTTAAGAAGTGCAATTGATGTTGAATCCAGAAATTTTATGACAAGATTGAATTCTTTGAAATGTCAGGTAAATTTAAGTATGTTTTAATTAATGTATTTCATTTGATCTAAGAATTTTATAATAATGCTAAAGTTATGTTATATTCAAAATAATATGCAACTAAAAACAATATACTAATATCCTGTTTCCCCGAAAATGAGACAGTGTCTTATATTAATTTTTGCTTCCAAAGATGCGCTAGGTCTTATTTTCAGAGGATGTCTTATTTTCTGTATGGTATGGCAGCTTCCGGCCACCAGCGGGAGCTCACCACAGCACAGCAGGGTCAGCATACAGTATGGCGACAAGGCAATCAAGAGGCGACAGGCCTCTTGATGCCTTGCCTGCACATTTACAAGTGATGGCTGTGGAAGGGAACATCAGGGTTGGTGGTAGGCGACGGTCTTCGTGTCCTGCATGCAGCTGCTCTTCAACGGACAGTGAAAGTAGGGGATAATGGCGGCAGGCTAAAAAGAATCACAGCTGCATGCTCTGGTGTTCTGTTCGGCGGGCATGTTTCCAAACGAAAACTTTGCTAGGTCTTACTTTCCGGGGAGGCCTTATATTTAGCAATTCAGCAAAATCTCTACTAGATCTTATTTCTGGGGAAACGTGATAGTTATAGTAACTTAATAAACAATATTTAGCATTAAAACTTTGCATTTAGTTTTACTTTGCTGCCAATTTCAGCCAGAAAAAAGAAAAAAATTATTGTATTTTAATATTTGAAGTAGTACTTACCTTTCTTAATCTATGCAATGAAGATTTTGCAATTGCAGATTTTTCAAATGTTTTCATAATCTATTAATTATAATACCAGAATGTATATAGTGAACATGTATTTCTAAAGACTCATTTCAAAGAATGATCTCTGTAAATCAATCTAAGTTTATATTCAATATAAGAAAAAATATATATATTATGCATGCATGTATTAAATAAGTTATTAATATTGGTAATGAACAATTAAGTCCCAAAATATATAAACGGCATGAGTAACTAAAACAAAAATTAGATAGAAAAAATATATTTAGCTCAAATGGACAGATTCATAGTACTTTAAATATTGCAGCTATGTATTTGGGCTTTAATCTTGGAGGAAGCTGAGTTAAACAGAAAAAACTTCTTAAAGCAAATTCACTAATTCATAAATAGTATAGAAATAGAAGACATGACACAATGTAAATAAAAAAAGGAATATTAAATAGGAAAAGATTTTTGAAAAATTCTTTAGTGTGTCTTTCCTTTTTTTTGGAGGGTGCCAGGGTCTCTTGGTTCTCCTCTGGATGTGCCTGTTGGTTATTAGGTTAGATTTATCTAATCTTGAAAGGAAATTATGTACATCAGGATTAAAAGCGATTTAATTCTGTTGCAATCAGAAAAAACAAAAAAATTGAAAAATATACTTAACTGAAGTTTCTGTTCAAGTCTTGTTGTTTTCTTTCTAAGGACATATGATTATGCATTAGTTTGAATAATGTTTATTATATTATTAATTTTTTGTCATCAAGTATTATCCAAATAAATGATTTTTAAAATATTTTAAATTTTAACTATATGCTTCTGTATTCACACCTAACATTAAAACAAGATTGCAGCTATTCTGTGTTGTCTCCTTGAGTGCAATTATTGCATCACTTTTCATCTTGAAACTCTGTTGACTTGAATCTGTAACTTATCAGTTCTTTCATTTTGGTGAAGACATGAAAGTCTGTAGGAGCAAGGATCAGTAAGGAAGCTGTGGAAGTACATGTATCTGGTATTTTACTAAATGTTTACTATGAGATCACTGTTTTAATGGTAGACTCAGCATTTCAATGCTGGAGATTATGCTATTTTTGTCTTACTGTGACGTGGATGACCAAAAATGTAAGACAAAGAGTCTTACATTGACATTGAGATTAGGAATAAACTTGTAAAGCATCAGACATTTCATATGAAAAAAAAAAGAGTGATATAATGAGTACACTCAAGGAAGTAATGCAGAATAGGCTGCAAAATTATATTAATAAGGGGTACATACTTTGGCAGAAGTTTATAGCTGTAGTGCTTATCTCAATGGTGGTTGTTTGTAAATAGTACTATTAATATATTTTAATAGTTTACACTAATTTAATTTAAGTTACATACCAGTGTTAAATACTATTGATATAATGAAAGTTTTATTTTAAAAGTTCGGTTTATTTTGGCTCTACAAGCAGGTTGTGTAGAAAGATGATCTTTTCTAAGAGAAAAAATTACAAAATATGTGATTTTAGTTTTATTCTATTGCACAAAATTATAGAATAACAACTCATTGAATAATTATAGTAGTACATAAACATAATTCTTAATGAGGTGTGATAAAATATTATTATTTTATATTATACTAGCGGGTAGGCCCAGCGTTGCTTGGTCAAAACTAACGACAGCAAAGATTAAGATTTTTACGTTATAGTCAACCTTACCCGTTTTCACAGAATGCAAGAATTAGGTCCCCGTTTCCAGTCTAATTAGAGAATATTTAGATGGGTCTAAAAATATGTTTGATTTCCCGCAAAAAGGAAAAGAACTGCATCTGCGTCTTGCACGTCGCTTTCTCTTAACACTTCCATTGTTGATGGAAGTGTTAAGCCTTAATCCTGCCCCTCTCCCCACGGGGAGGAATTTCGAAAAATCCCTTCTTAGTGTGCGTTCTCGTGACGTACCCTAACTGTGTACCAAATTTCAACTTTCAACTCCTAACCGTTTGGGCTCTGCGCTGATTATTATTATTATTATTATTATCAACTCGTCTCGATTATATATATAGATTTGACAAGTGATTTTGTGTGTTTTACATAATTCTAGTTAATTTCTGAATAATTATAACAAATTAATAAAATAGAATGAAAATAGAAATTTTTAAAATCTATTATATTAATCTTGTTTTTGCTTTAAGTGATTTCAAATCCAAAGATGCTTTTTTTGTAAAGTGTTTGAATATGTATTTTTTAGTAGGCAGTAATTTTAAAGTACAGTAGAGTATCGATTATCCGACTCAATTGAGGATGAGGTTGGTTGGATAACAATTTTTTTAAAAAAATAATAATCATCATTAAATTATTTTTATTTTGCACAAAATAAATACAGAAATAAAGAAAAATTAGAAAATTAAGCCTGGTTTAAATACTGGTCTCCCTTTCATGGTCAAGCCAGTGTTTCCAGCTAAAACACGCAAAAATTTAACAAAAATAATATTAAAGTAGCCAAGATTTATCCAAATATTGTAGCGCCACATCACTAGAGAACATTTGAATTTGCTGACTAGAACGCGGTCGGTTAACCGATGTGACGGTTGAGCGGGGGTCGGATAATCGATGCTCTACTGTAAACAAAAATTATTGTGATAAAAACATAATATTTTATTATATTAAATGTTAAAAATATGTTTTATATGAAAATGATTCTTAAAATATTTGAATGAAATAAGAATATGCAATTTTTATTGAATATTTTATTATAAAATTTTCTATTCAATGTAACTTAGAGTCGAAAATAAACTGAACTTTAATATAACAATAGTACAAGTACTTACAGAAGACATCTTAAAATTAGCACTTCTTACAACTACACATTTCTGCTAGCATTCACACCATTTGTCAAAATAGTACTGGGAGCCATTTTTTGATGTCTTTAAGGACTCTGGTTGCTGTGGCTTTGACTTGGGAAAGCACATTCCTGGTTCCACATCTATCAGATCAGGAATGTGTTTTCCCAACTTCTTTACTCCCTTGATTTTGTCCATACAGATTTTTTTTTTTTTTTTTTGTTTTGTAAAATGGAAGATAACTTGAATGGATAAGATTCTAATAAGAAGCAGAGTGGAAGCTTCAGCAATAAAACTCATTAAAAAAATGGCATACAAAACCACTTTCACAAGTAGTATAGATACTGGCAAAAGTGTTTTAAGTGTGGAAGGAGCTTACTTTGAAAGGAGTATGATGTAAGAATTTCTAGCTGTTATATAATAAAAGTTGTGTCAAAAGTTTATTCTTGACTCAACTATGTTATTTTAAGTAATATGTGTATAATTTCCAATCATTATTCGCACAAAAACACTACATGAATTTTAACACAAAATATACACTTAATGTAACAGTTATAGTTGTATTTTATGGTTTTATCTATTTTTAGTTGTAGACAATAGCGAGGTTGAGGCCGAAGTTTTAAATGTGAAAACGTGTACGTCGGACGTTCGGCGCCGCTTTCCTGTAAGCCTAGAAGTTTGTCAATGGTGTTTGGAAAGTCAGTGGAATCAAGCTCAACATACCAAATGCCATTGTCAAACTTCTAGGCTTACAGGAATGCGGTGCCGAACGTTCGACGTACACGTTTTCGCATTTAAAAACTTCGGCCTCAACCTCGCTATTTAAATATTTACTCTATCCTGTTTTTACACAGATTTTAATTTAGCATGGTCTGGTAGAAAATTCACTTCCATTTCTGTAGTTTGTTTTGTGCTAACACATTTCAATATATATCTTTTTAAAAATCTTCATTTGATTTAATTCTAAGAAAAAATTTATACTTCCTTTTCTAGAAAACTGTTGTAAATTTAAAAAAAAACTCTTAAAATTTGCATTTAAGACCTCCACACACTCAAGTAAACTTTAAGATTTGGCTGCTTTTTACAACTTATTGAATATATGTAGCAACATATCTACCTTGAGACATACCAGAACTTATCTACCTTTTAAAAATTATAGGAATATTTATCTACCAAATTTAAATAAAAGTTTTATTTTTATTTTTAGAGAAGTTTACATTTACAATATTTAAAGTTAATATTACAGTAAATTTATGTGAGTATTTTCACTTTTATTTATATCAAATGTTTTTGCCAACAAAATTCAAAATTATCAAATGTATTTAAAAAATTTGAAATAATTTAAATAAATTACATTCATCAACAAAAAAGCTACATACTAAGAAGGTGGCATTAGAATCAAATGAAACTTTATTAGTATGAATGTAATGATGGTAATAAGTAATTACAGTATCATAGCAAAGGGATAATTTCCCGTGGAACAGTGGTACAGTTTAAAGCAAATATTAGTACCTCGTAGAACCTACTCTTGTCTAGACATATGTAATCTAGACACAGTCAAGCATGGAGATTGTATGCCACCTTGCAACAACTGCTCAAAGGGTGACAAATCTGGTCAGATCAAGAAAGTATGAAAATATGATGACATTCTTGGGAAACTAGTTTAACTAGTTTAGCTTTATGCAGCCTAAACACTAACTTGGAAAATGGCTGTTTGCAGCCTACCATGAAAATCAACACACAAAAATGCGGGATTTGCTGAATGTATCAGTATGTTGTCATAATTCTTCATAACACTAAGGGTGTTCACGAGATTGTTCTCATTGTTGAGGTCTTAGAGCTGTGTGCTGCTTTAACAATAAACATAGATCTTTCATTCACCATTGGTCATGTATTCCCAAACAGAACCACAGTTGGTCACTAAAGACGACATACTGCCAGTCTAAGTTCTTATTACACAGTTTTATATATCACCAAAAATATACAAAAAGTCAGCATATTTAAGAAATCTGAACATCGGATTTTCTTTCTGAATTACAATGAAAAATTTCAACATAACCATGACAACAAAATAAAATTATTTCAATAACCATTTACATTTGAATGTCAAATTGAAGCCAAAAGAAACTTTGAAAGTGTTTGTTTATTAACGTTCTGATATTTTAGTGTTTGTTTATGAAGTAAAGTAATTTTTATTGGATTGATACAAAAGTTTCTGAAATTTTCTAGTGTTTTATATGATTATTTTTTTCTTTTTGAAATAAATGTTGTTTACTCAGAAAAATAATTGCCATTACATTCAAGCACCTTCTTCCATCATTTGTGCAGGTCGCAAATTTCTGCTGAATAAAACTGTGGCCGTTTTGACTGAAAGAACTCTAAAAGTGTGATTTTCATATCATTGCTGATAATGATATGAAAATACTGCTTTCCATCCAAGAAGTGTTACATGGAGTGGAAGAGATGGAAGTCAGATGGTGCAATGTCTGGGCTATACAAGAGTGATGGAGAACCTCCCAGCCAAGATTAAGCAGTTTCTGCCTGGTCAACCTTTACATGTATGATCTTACATTGTCATGAAGAAAGGCACAATGTTCATCTGTTAACATTTAGTATGGATAGCATCAACCAAATGTTACAGCTGAGTACAGTACATTTTGGAAGTTAAAGTGGTATTCCATGGAAGCATCTCTGAATGGACTGGTACCATTGGGAGATGCTTCCATGAACCCACCAAATACATAGCATAACATTGCACTGATGCAATGTTAGTTTTGGCACACGATATCTTTTCACTTACAATTGTGCGACATCCTTTATTTACATATCACACAAGAAACTTTCATATACAATTTTTCTTCAGAGGTAATACATTAAATGTTAAAAATGCTATATTTCTACACATGGTGAGAATATAAGACATTTTCTATTTAGTAAAATCATTTTCATCACATTCTTTAAGTTAATTTTATTCTATTCAATCAGTATAACTGGTTAATTAAATGTCATACATATCAAATATTTTGTTGAAGTAAAATAATACTTAAGAATAATAATTAAGAATGAGTTAATTTATTTGTAATTAATTAAATGAATTACCCGTCTTTTGATTTTAATTAATTTATAAGTTGATTAGTTATTTATAATTCAGTATGTAATTTTACATTCATCATATGAAAGACACACGCAGTTAATTAAGTTAAGAGATACTTTATTATTAATAAGCTCATTACTAAAATTTATTTACATTTTCAGATTTTTGATTCACTTGTTCCTTCCGAATATATCGATAAAAAAGATATAACATTGGAAATAACTGCCGGAGTTGGCGGAAAAGAGTCAACTTTGTTCGCAAAAGACTTGTTTGATATGTATTGCAACTTTTCAAAATGGAAAGGATGGAGTTATCAAATATTACAATACGATAAGAGTGATTTAGGTAAGAATGTTAAATATTTTGTTAAGTATTAAATTTACATTTTAATTCCTTAAACGTTTTTTTAGATGGTTTAAGATCGGGAGTTATTAGCGTGATTGGTAACGATCCCGGAAGATTCTTTAAATTTGAAGGTGGCGTCCATAGAGTTCAGAGAGTGCCAAAAACAGAAAGACATGGCAGAATTCACACTAGTGTTTGTACTGTTGCAATACTTCCTCATCCATCTGATGTAAGTTTTTTAATTGAAAAATTAAATTTTTATTATATTTAATAATAATCAACCAACAGATGTATTGATAGTTTAAAATCTCCTTATTTTATTCTAATTCAAAATTTGTATTTTTTATAGTTTATTCCATTTAAAAGACTTGTAAGCATTGCAATTCAGAATCAAAAATATTTTACCCGAAATATTTTCTATTTAAATTTATCACACATCAAAGCACATTCAATTATTACTGTAATGTATTATTATACATTATAGATATATATAAGCTCATCAACCATAAACTGTATATATATTCTTACATATGTATCATAATATATATAATTTGTGCTTATTTGTAAGATTAATACAAAAAATAGAAATGATTGGCATATAAATATTTTAATTAGAATATAATCTAACAAGAAAATTTATAAAATACACAGAAGAAACTAAGATAATATTTTTCAATACAAGACATTTATTAATCTATACAGTAGACTAGCGGCATCTAATTCGGGGATGCTGCCGCAGGAGTGTATGGCACACTACTCTAATAGAAAAACAAGCACAATCAAAACATTATACAACATTGAAATGATTCTGTTAGGGTTATGTGCTGCAAGCCCTTCTGTGACAGTATCCTCATATTAGATGTCACAAGCTGCTTCAATTGTAAACTCTTTTTATTGTAATCAACTTGAGCATCTTTTAAACTGATAACATTAAAGTATTGGTGTCAGATTTATGAACATCTCAAGATATGATATAGTATCTGTCCAAAATTATGTTTCTGATAACTTACTAGAAACTAATGATATTTTATATTTCATATTCACAAAACACATCATAGCATTTACAACTAAACAGAAGAAATTAATAACATGAGTATGTCTTATACATTATTAAAATGAAAGTTTTTACTAGTAGAGCCAACCAGAAAGCATGTCTTAGTGATGTATTTCTAGAATTTAAATGCTTCATAGATGCTTAGGAAGAAGAAAAGTGATAGAAAGTAAACTCACTAAAAATAAAACTGTAAATGACAGTTTTTTGGTTTAAAAAAAAAACTATAACATTATAATGGACGATATCTTTTCATACATCATTCTACAAACAGTTTTAATTCCACCCTGAGGAATTCTATAAAAGTTTTTGGCATTCAATGACATCTTAGAAGTTTCAAATCAGAAGTAATTTAAAAGATCAGTCTGAAATAATAATAATTTGATTATCGAACAATAAAGCCCAATACTCAGTTACCATTATTCCCAATAAAATAAATTAAAGTACGCTACAAAATTTATTGTAACCAGAATTTGATCATCGTCATCGTCCTGTTTACACAAAAAAACAGGTATTTTTAAAGCTCTTTTCTTTGCTATCAGCCTTAACATGTGGGTGATAATATATACAATCAGTATCAGTTATTTTATTAGTCTTAACCAATGCTTTAAACATTCACAGTTAATCATTTTAATTGTAATTTACTCACAATAAACAGGTCAGATTCACAAACACCTTATATCATAAGTTACTACAAAAACATTGTAAGTTGCTAGATACAAAAAGTCTTGTATTCACAAAGCACAGTGTAAAAGTTTATATATATATATATATATATATATAACTGAAAGCTATTGTGTGAAATTTCTTATATTTTATCCATCAAAATTTCTCAAAATATCTTTAATAAGTTCTTAATTTACAAATTTGATTTTATTACAATAAAATTAAATTAGAATAAAAGTAATATAATTTCATGAAGAGAAAACGATAGAAATAGGAAATTCTCTCTATTTTCTAGGTAGAAATCAAGCTAGATCCAAAAGATCTGTTAATAGAAACTAAAAGAGCCAGCGGGGCAGGAGGACAGCACGTTAACACTACAGAAAGTTGTGTACGTGTAACGCATCTTCCTTCAGGTATGTTTATCATTAAATAGTGTTTAATATTTTTAAAAAAAATTAAAATAAACAACTGAAGTGCCTTTGACCGGTGTGCTTCTTCTCTCAGTAAATCGCAAACGTTTTCGAACCTCGTCGGGTCAAAGCACACCGGTCAAAGGCACTTCAGTTGTTTATTTTAATTTTTAATTTCGCTCCGGCGTTTATTCTTTATACTTTAAAAAAAAACTTAGTCTAAACATTATTTTCCAAGGCGTAATGGTCGAAAGACAAACAGAGAGAGAACAGCACATAAACAAAAAACTTGCACTGGAAGCTATACGCTCTATTTTATATCAGAAACAACTTCAAGAAGAAGAATCCAAGCAGCATTCCAATAGGAAACTTCAGGTAGAAGGCTGAAACATATCTATAAATTAATTCTTTAAAAGATTTAGTTTATAAGTAATATAAAATCAATTTATATCATTTAGATAGGTACGGGAGCCAGATCGGAAAAAGTTCGAACGTATAACTACATCCAGGATCGTATAACAGATCATCGAATTGGCGAAAACATTTACGGGATGGAAGAATTTCTGAAAGGGCAACAGAAGTTTGAAAAATTGGTAATGATGCTGTTAGATTTTTCCAAGTTAGAGAGGTTATTAGAAATCCTCCATCATTAAATGTTCTTATCATCACAAAAAATCAATGCATTGTAAAAAATAGTAATAAAAATACAATTTTAGTTGAGAATTAATATAAAAATTCTCGAGTTTTCTTTCACTTAACGGCTTTAATTTTTTTTATTTTTTATTACAGAAATATTTAATGTAATGATAAAATTCTGTTGTTAAATGGAATCCAGATTCAATCTTGTTCGGATTTTTTTTAAATTAAATTTAGCGACGGAGTTTTAATCGACGGTGCATAATGTGGTGAACTGTTGTGGGAAGCTGCATCTCTAGCGAAACTTCCCTACGGCGCTTTAGGGGGTTTCTTTCCAGTGTGGCTCGAACCGTCTCCTCCGATACCTTTCGGCCGCCACCGTGTTGCTTTAACACACTGCCGGTAGCTAAAAATGTCGTATCACTTCTTAATGCTCTTAGCAGTCGGGGCATCTCGCTTAAACACTTGTCGGAATTGTCTTTGCTCCCTAATTATAGATTTTAACTCGGCGTACCACACCGCCACCTGCTGACGAAGCCGTGACCACGTTTTGTTTGCTTGCCCGCCCTCTGGCGAGCTAGTTGGGCTCACCCCTGTTGAATGATCACGTTGCCAAGTTCGGGAAGGGTGCGCCCCCTAGATTTGAATAAAAAAACATCCCTAGAATTCCTCAAAAATGTTTAAAATCCCCTAAAAAGATTAAAAATATTAAATTCGGTGATATCTTAATAACGCAATATTTATTTTAGTAAAGGATTAGACATGTTAAAAAAACTTTTTCCCGTAGGATGTACTGTACCATTTTCTTTTTTTTTTCGATTTTAATCGCTATCTTTATAAAAATTTGTAACTGGTTTCGGTTACAGTTACTTGCAAGAGTTTGGCCCAGTTATTTTCTCGTATTTTTCAAGAAAACGTTTTTTTTTTAAATAATAAATTAGACAAGAATGTCGATGGCCAGCGCGTAACTTCACTCTTTTCCGCTTCGTGAATTTAAATATAACACAAACAACAACCTATTACAATGCTTTAAAGGGTGAAAAATTAAGTTTTATGTCTAATTTTCTAGTGGAAATTCGCGTACAAGTTTACAAACATCGAGTGAACAATACCAAGTAATTGATACGTCAGAGATTCTAAATGACCTCCAAAAACTCGGTTTAACCAGTCACGCAACTCGACTCCTTCCCCAATTTTTCTCCAATGGTATCGTCCGTCGCATCCGGCTGGATCATAACTTTTTTCTAACTCGTGTATGACGGTTCGACACATCATAATCGAGTTGCCGCTTAACTGTATGACGAAGCGACCATTAACTTAAAACGTAAGATTCGTTAAACTTCTATCGCCTTCTCGGCCGTCTTTTACAGGTTCTAAGTTGATTTAAAACGTTCTTTATGTGTTTATTTTAAACAGTTTTCTTTTTGTGCTTGCAACGAGTCATGCCTCCGCAGAACACCGTATTATTAACTGGAGGAGCTGGTTTTATTGGCAGCCATACTCTTGTCGAGTTGTTGAATGTCGGTTATGATGTCATCGTGATTGATAACTTTGTCAATGCTGTGCACGGTATGTATCGGTATGGCTTTTATGTAGAATTTCTATACGGAAAAATGGCACACTTTGCCGATTGTGTAAGGTTTTTTTACGTGGAAAAACGGCACACTTTCCTGATGTTTTGCAGGTAGAGATGGACGTGCGACTAGTATCAAGAGAGCCGAAGAAATTACGGAAAAAATGGTTACTTTCTATAAATGTGACTTACTGGATAAACCTTCTCTATCGGAAATTTTTGATAAGGTTGGAGGTTTTTATTTCAAATTATTTTTCTTAATTAACTATATACTGTTATTTAGTACAAGACGTAGCCCACTTCGCGCTAGAAACTACGTATGTAGGTGTATATATTATAATACATCATGACAGTAGTAATGCATGATGTATAAAGTTTATAATATAGTACAGGCACTGCTCATTTAACGAATAGGTCGTTAAGCGAATTAGTCTATAAATGGAGGAGCTTAGTTGTTTTTATTTATTCTTGATAAGCCCATAGGTAATGCGCTACTGATAACAGCATTCACTTTCGAGAACATACGATAAATTCGCGAGTTAAATTATGCTAATTTATGTTAATCATCTGTTGTGATACAATTTTTGCAGAATGTATCACAAACAAATGATAATGTTTTATATATAAATGTCATTTTACAGCACCAGATCGATTACGTAATTCACTTTGCTGCAATGAAAGCTGTGGGTGAATCTATGCAGAAACCTTTATTCTACTATAAGTGCAATGTCGTTAGCACTATCAATTTACTAGAGGTAATTTAACGGAGGTTTTCGGATTTCTTTTTTATATTGATAACGATCGTAAGAATACAAATAATGCAGGTTATGAAAGAACATGGCGTCTACAGCATGGTCTTCAGCAGTTCCTGCGTGGTTTATGGTAATCCACAATATTTACCCATAGACGAGTCTCATCCGACAGGAAACGTTACAAACGTTTATGGGAGAACAAAATATGCTATCGAACAGATGTTGGAAGACATTTGCAGAGCCGAGAAGGTAGGTTTTACCGTTAGTTAATGGTAATCCTTTGTAACCATGAATATTTGCTTACGGTTTTTTTACAGCAATGGAGTATAATATCTCTAAGATACTTTAATCCCGTGGGAAGTCATCCGTCGGGCATGATCGGAGAAGATCCTACTCGGGCATTCACCAATTTAATGCCTTATATCGGAGAGGTTGCAACAGGAAAGAAACCAGAATTAGTTATCTTTGGTGGCGATTATAACACAGTAGATGGCACAAGTAAGAATTAAAAAAAAAATTAGTGAATGAAATTTGAAATTTAGAGACTTCTTGACCGCTTTTCATTTCATAAAGGTGTTCGTGATTTTATTCACGTTATGGATCTTGCAACCGGGCACGTTGCAGCTTTGAAAAAGCTTGGAGAAAATCCACGTTATAAAGTAAGTATTGTATATTATAACAAGAAATTCTTACGTTAGAAACGGGAAAATGGTAATGTGGAATTTTAACTTATTTTCTAGGTGTATAATCTTGGTACGGGTACCGGTTATACCGTGTTACAATTAATTCAAGCATTTGAAAGAGTTAGTGGTAAAAAAGTGAGTACAGCTTGCTGAACTTTTTAAAAAATCTTTGCTGCTGCCGTATTTAAAAAAATGAATATTTAGATCAACTATCGAATAGCCGAACGACGATTAGGTGACATCCCTGCAATTTGGGGAGATTGCAGATTGGCTGAAGAAGAACTGGGTTGGAAAGCAGCACATGATCTTGATAAAATGTGTAAGTTGTAAAGAAGAGAATATATTATAAATGTATCATCCATTTATCATCATTGCGTTATTCATTTTCAGGTGAAGATTTTTGGCGTTGGCAAACTTTAAATCCAAATGGTTATAGAACAGAAGAAGAGATAAATGATGCAATGTAGGTATTAAACAGAAATGAGACATCTTGAAATTATGGAAACGGGTGATAGTCCTTTTTATTACAGAATGAGATTTTAAATATTTGTATTTTTTGATTATTTTATTCAATGATTGTAAATAATGGCATGATTTGGTTACTTAACTGTATTTATATTCCAATATATTTTTAATATAAAAAAATTCCAACAATTTAAATGTCATTGAAAAATAAATAAATAAATATTTCAATTATATTACGTACCAGATTGCTTTTAATATTTGGATTTGAGTATCCTCAAAAATCATTTCAGTAGATTCTATATAATAAAAGATAATGAAATAAATTGAAGATTCACAGATAAATTCAACTTAATAATAACTAATGAAAAGCATTAATGGTCAGTAAATTATTAAACATTTCAAATTGTAATTTGTTAGAATGTTATAATGATCTAAAATCTATAATTTATGAACAAGTGCTTAAGTTCAAATACCGTATTTATTTTAATAAACAGTGCAGCTGCAAGATAATAAACAGTGCACTGAACTTTTTTTTTAATTTAGAATAAATACTGAATACGTAACTGAAAGTATATCTCGCAGTAGCAATAAAAATTTCATAAAATACACGGAAGTAAGAAAACTTTTGAATAAATTTCAGAAAATATGATTGAACAGTTTAATTTTTAATGAATGAATTATTCTTATTTGTTCTAAATGTCAACAAATTATTTCCTTTTTATGCAGACTTTTCCTATTATTTGAAAAACATGAAATTTTATAAGAATTACTTTTCTTTTTATTAACAACGTTGTATTCAATTACACGTAAATAAAAAATAAAATGAAAACAAGAATGTTCTAACTGATGATTTTATTTTGCTATGTACTGTAATCGGGATTCTTCCTCAAGATGACAAAGCCTTCCAAAACTGGCGTAAGCGGGATATCTGTCAATTTGTTAAGAAAACAGGACAAATGAAACATGTAATAAAATAAAATTCACGAGCTGGAACTAATTAAAAGAAATGCCTTAACATATTACTAATACAACTAACTATGTAGTTAAATATTTTAAATCATTTGTTTATAAATTTAGCTTAAATCAGAATGTAAATAATTAAAACAATATATTATTTAAAAGAGCCAACTGGAAAAGAATATTTAATAGAAACATTGCTTAAATAAAATTTCAAATGAATCTCATAATTATCATCTCTATATTAGTGCTTCTCAAACTTTGTGTTTGTGGACCAGTATTTTTGTAAAATTAAATAATTACAGAACAGATTGGAGTTCAAATGTATTTTTCTCTACTTTCATTTTTAGAATGAATTATTAAGAAAAATAAAATAACAAAAGTTGGTTCTAATGATTTCAAAAAAGTGGGTTTATGAGTCACTTTCAGGTAATTTTCAGGACTGATTTTGATTGTAAGTCCACCGTGACAGTAAGTTCAATTGTGTTCGAATACACAGCTGAACTTTTTTGCATAGACAATCTCTCTATTTCATAACCACACTTAGAATAACAAAGTATTTTCTCCCATTTGATACAAATGGCAAAATAGAAATTACAAATTTTGTTTAAAACCTAGAAATACAGCAAAGCATAATCATTAATGAAATAATGATCTAATAAAAATGACAGTAGAATAGATGGCTGTATTATGGTAATGCACATGATCATTCTGATATCTCCTAGTCCTATTTATCAGATTCAGTATCCAATGATTTGATTTAATCAGTTCCAAAAATAATATATTCAGTGCTATTGAGAAATATTTTATTAAATTTAACGTGATGGAGACCTTTTTGAGATTGTAATACTCAAGAAAGTAATTTTAGTCACGACGTTGGCAAAATGTGTGTTCATTCATGTGCAATATTTTAAAAGATATCAGCAGACTATTAAAATTAAACTATACCATTTGTCAGGATCTCTGATTTATTCTTGTGTAAAACAGCAAAGTATATAATTATTTCTTTTATATATCGAATTTCTCACTGTCTAAATATATTACATTAAAAAAACAAAAATTAATCTAATAAATTAACTAGAAATCATTCTAATTTACTGGAAATTGCTGAAGTCATTTGCAATGGCTTGCACTTCAAAAACAAGTAATCATTTATTTATCTGTCTATGAAAAAAAAATCTTAACAAATTCAAAGTTTTATTTTTTCCCCACATTCATTACCTTTCCAGTGATCAAAACTAGAAATTAACGAAATATTTTAGAAGATAGAAGAAAATAATCAGTCAATATTTTTAATGTCTTCTTAGTAAATATTTTAAACAATACAAATATCTGCTATTATTTTAATAAAATCACAAAATATTTATTAAAAAGCTATTCAAAAGACTAAAATATTTTTGAAAGAGAAAATTTTGCTATATTTAAATTCAATATTTATGAAAAATATTTATATTTCTCAGTACTTTTAGCTATTTGAATGACTTATTTTAAATCTTAAAACATTTAAAGGATACATTCTTCAGTAGCTAATTCTGCTCGTTCACCAAAGGCAAGTAACACAGGTGTGGTGTGTGTCTGGAAACCAGTTATGGTTTTTGGTTTTCCCGCTTGTCCGACAATATCAACTGCCTATAATTATCAATATACAAATGTAATTTAAACCACTGCATCATCTTTTATGCTAAATTATATTAAGCATTTACTCAAATTATTCTATAAATTTTAAAAATCATTATATTTATATTAGACTTCAGAATACCAATATTTTGAATTATTAAGTAAAACAAATACTTTATAATATAACATGGATCAAGAACATATTATCCTTGTTTTATTAAAATTCTAGCCCATTGGGTCAGAACACCTGAAAATACTGCTGTGATAAAAGAATTTAGAATTAAAAGTCACAAACACAATTTTTTTTATATCTTCAAATTGAATATAATGAATGATTCAGATTCTCTCATTTCAATTTTCTTAATTTTTGTAGTTTGCCACTGAAATATATGGGCACACTGTCTTGAAAAATTTCCAAACACATCATAAACAGTATTTTCTCTGTTTATGATGGTAATTATTGAAAAATTTCCAAACACATCTGTAAATTATTTACTTTGGTATAGATAGTATTTGTTTGTTGTGATGGTTCAATGAGTCAAAGTATAATAAAGAATGCTTTATGAAGTTCACTCATTTCAATCACTTACAATTTACTTCGGGAGTAATCTATTCAATGAAACATTAATTTTTCTGAGTTATATTTTATAAATGTATATTTTACTATGTATAAACCTCTACTTCTTGTACTATATGTGAGTTAAGATACAGTGCTGTATATATATGTGATGCAGTACAATAAATAAACAGTTGATTGCATATTACTGTACATATAGGATTGTGTATTAATTGTAAACTGTAAATTAATTTTTCTTTACTGGTAGGAAGAATTATCTGTCTATTTCTCATATCTGTCACAGCCTCAATCCCTGATGGATAATAGTGTTTCTACTGTGTAATGTACTTATAACAAAAATGATAGAAAAGAATGATCATCATATTGCTGTAATTGCTAATAAATTAAAAAAAAACAAACTTTCTAAGCAACCTGATAAAAATTTTATCATACTTTTACCAGTTAATACATAGATTAACAGCAATTTATAGATAATATAAAAAACTATCTTTGTGAACATTCTCTTACAAAATGTTTTGATTTCAACTATTATTATACCTTTTACTATAGTAGTTGAAATTTACTGTTTCAGGATATTGGAAAAATAAATCAAATGTTTATTATAAATAATAGAAATCATCATGATAAAATGTCAGTAGTTATATAGAGCAAAATCAACATTTTTACTACACTAATAATATTCTAATTATGTCTATTAAAAAGCAAATATATAAAAACTAAAGGAAAAATTTAATTTCACTTAATGACTGTTTGTAATGAATAGAAACTGAAACTTAGCAAACATAAGATTCAAAAAACACATACTAGATATCTTCAAATAAATCATTAAATACACAAACTGAACAAATACTTTTACTTAAAAATGCCATAAATGCATAATATAAGTCAAAATATAAAACACAAACATTTCAGAATAATGCAAAATTAGTTTCAAAATTTATATTAAAAATATGGTAGATCTAAATGTAAATTTTTCTTCTCTCAAATTTCTGTCATCAATTTTGCATAATGCATTTTACAAAAGAAATATTCAAATTGCTGTTTTTCTTTTTTTAATATACATTTTATTAAATGTTAATATAAATTTAACTTTGTTAGTTTACTAAATTTAAGATTTTATTTTAAACTTTTTAATGCTTCATTAAAAGTACTAGCACTTAAGTTTAATGCCATAAGACAGTTTATTTATTTCTACTGAATATTTTATTATTTCAAATTATTACTATTATTCAGTAGAATAAATATTCTACTGAATAATAGTATTCCAAATCTTAACTGGATAAATTATTAATCCTGTGCTAGTTTATTACATTACTTTTCTTAACATTTTAGTATATAAGAATAATTATGAATTTTTTCATTTCTTATAATATATATAATATGGAAAATTCATAAAACAGTACTTTTACTTCTATCAGTATAGTAACAAACATTAGAGGAATCATCATCAATAAGAACTTTTATATTATTAAGTTTCTTATTTATGGCAAACAAAATTCTTTTGCAAACTATTCGTTGTTGTTGTTGTTGGTTAAAGTTTATTGGCACAAGGGCCCACATAGGCCAAGCTGTGCCACAACTTATGGTATATATATGTACATAAATAACAATAAAAATGAACAAAACAAAAAACAAAAAACCAATAACAAAAATATACAACAGTTAAACTGTGTATAACAACAAGATGTATATGGATATAAATAAATAAATAATTAAATTTCTTTATAAATATTTGTAACTTTTAGAAAGTTCAATAATTTATCAACATTTGGCCTCTGGCCCAAAATCTCGTTAAAACTTGCATTTCCAAAATGCTGCCTACGAATCCGTTCAGAGGCGATGCAATTGCTCAGTATGTGCTTAACACTTACATTACAGTTGCAATACTGACATACAGGCTGGTCATCACCCTTCAAAAGGTATTGATGAGTCAGTCGAGTATGTCCAATTCTCAAACGAGTAAGAATGACCTCAGATCTCCTGTCATAAGGTTTCTTCTGTGTCCAATTTTCTATCACAGGTTTGATCTCGTGTAGTTTATTGTGGACTTGTGCGTTCCACACATTTTGCCATCTCTCCTCTAGTCGTTTTTTAACAACTAGCTTCAAGTCACCTCCTTCAATAAACATTGTATGCTGAGAAGGGCTTGCTGACTTTGCAGCTACGTCAGCTTCTTCATTCCCTCTTATACCTACATGGCCTGGGACCCAACAAAATTTTATAGAGAAATTCCTCGCAAAAAGATGGCAAATCAGCTTACGAATTTTAATCACTATGGAGTGAAAACTAGGTTCATACGAGATCAAAGCCTGAAGTGCACTAACTGAGTCAGTGTAAATCACGCAGCAACAATGACCTTTCCTATTTATATACTTTAAGGCTAAATAAATAGCCTGCAACTCCGCAGTAAAAATGGAAGAATTCGGTGCTATTTGTTCTGCCACGATTTCATCCTGGCAAACAAAGGCTAAGCCAACATAGTCATCCGATTTAGATCCATCAGTGTATATAGGAATTAAATTCCTGTCACGATGTTGAATTTCTGCGAAGTGCTGTCTATAAATGTAGTCTGGGGTGATTTCTTTTAGAAACTGCTTTAAGCTTAAATCAACGTTTATCACAGGAATTGACCAAGGTGATATATTATCGACCTCGACCTGCAAAATGTTGCTTGTGTCCAGGTCAATCGTGCTGCTTACATTCTCCATTCTTATGTCAAATGTAGGGACACTACTTGGGCGAGCTGCAAATAATCTCCTCAGCTGACTATCTGAACAATCAGCTAAAAGTTTATTTTGAGATCTCTGTTTAATGTAATAAAAAAGAGACAACTGTTCTCTCCTAAGAGATAGTGGAGGCTCATGAGCATCCACATACAAACTTTGTACAGGAGAAGTTCGAAATGCACCAGTGCACAAACGCAATGCTTGATGGTGGATTGGATCCAGCATCCGAAGAGTAGATTCTCGTGTAGAGCCATACACAACGCATCCATAGTCCAGCTTAGAGTGAACAAGGGCCCTATAAATCCTGAGCATAGAACACTTGTCTGCTCCCCAGGATGAGCAGCACAATACCTTTAAAAGGTTTAGAGCTTTTAAACATCTACTCTTCAAATTGCGCAAGTGTGGTAAGAACGTCAATTTATGGTCAAACACGACACCCAAAAATTTTGCTTCGTTGACCATTGGGATTTTAACCCCATTTAGGTGAATTTCAGGATCCAGGTGCAAACCACGCCTTCGGCAAAAGTGGATGCATGAGGTCTTCTCTACGTTAAAACTGAAACCATTAGTCTTGGACCAATTGTCTATTCGATTTAAGGAGGTTTGCAGTTGTCTCTCAATAAAACCCATGTTACTAGACTGACAGGAAATCTGAAAGTCATCCACATACAGAGAGTGTTTCACACTGGGAGGGAGACAGTTAGTTATACTGTTAATTTTTATTAGGAACAGAGTCACACTCAAAATACAACCTTGAGGAACACCTTCTTCTTGTGTAAAAGGCCTAGATAAAGTGTTGCCCATCCTAACTTGGAATCTTCGATTCTGTAGGAAGTTTTTTATAAAAATTGGCAAATTACCCCGCAATCCGAATTTGTGCAGATCACGGAGTATCCCGTATCGCCAGCAGCGATCATAGGCCTTCTCTATATCAAAAAACACAGACACTAAGTGCTGTCGTCTTACAAACGCTTCGCGAATGGATGTTTCAAGATTTAGTAAATTATCTGTAGTACTTCTGTTCCTACGAAATCCACTCTGATGTGGTGAAAAGTAGTTCTTTTCCTCTAGGAGGAACATCAGGCGTCTGTTTACCATTCTCTCGAAAAGTTTGCACAGACAACTAGTCAAAGAAATTGGTCTGTAATTAGAGGGATTCTTGCGGTCTTTACCTGGTTTGGGTATGGGAATAATAATTGATAGCCTCCAAGAGTCAGGAAAAATATGTTCTGTCCATATTCTGTTAAACAGATTCAGAAGGTTACTAAGGGAATTGTTTGACAGATTTTTTATCATGCTGTAGTGGATTTTATCCGGACCTACAGCAGTATTCCCCGAGCGAGAGATTGCTGTACATAGTTCTATTCTGCTGAATGGCACATTATATTCCTCATTAGATGGGGAGTGGAAGTTTAGATATTGTTTTTCAGTTTGGACTTTATAAGCCTGAAAATCCCTTGTATACATAATATTGCTGGATGAAGACGAAAATGTTTCACCCAACAAATCAGCAATACCTTTTATGTCACTGATTATTGTGCCATTACTTTCCAGCATGGACAGAGAGTGAGAAGCATATTTTCCATTGATTTTATGGATTTTATCCCAGACTGCTTTTGAGCTGGTGGAAGATGTTATGCTAGAAACATACTTCCTCCAAGAATCCCTTTGGCTTTGCCTTCTTATTTTTCTGGCATTAGCCTTTGCTTTCTTAAAAGCAACCAAATTGTTAGCAGTGGGGTATCTTCTGAAAATCCCCCATGCTTTCTTTTGCTTTTTAAATGCTGCCTCGCAATTCTGATCCCACCATGGTTTCGGATGTTTTGGATATCTGGTTGACGTTTTCCCCATTGTTTTTTCGGCTGCCTGAATAATACTGGAAGTGACAACTTCGACTGCATCATTGATATCAGCAGTATTGACCATTTCCTCAGTGACGTTAGCCAAAGAGGAAAATGCAGGCCAATCTGCCGTTTCAAGTTTCCAGCGTGGTGGACGGGCTGTTTCACAGCTTTCTCTGCCTTGGTATTTTAGAAATATTGGGAAGTGGTCACTGGAAAGTGGATTAGATCCAACCTCCCATATAAACGCTGAAAACAGATTTGGGGTTGCTAATGATAGATCAATGGCAGTGAATGTTCTTGTTGGGGCGTGGAAGTATGTCACTTCTCCAGTATTAAATAAATATAGTTGGTGATTACCTATGAATCTTTCAATGGCTCTGCCTCGACGGTTGATATCGTGACTGCCCCACATTGGATTGTGGCCATTGAAATCACCAAGTAAAAGGAAAGGAGTTGGCAGCTGTTCAACCAATGCATCCAATTCATCGTCATTGACTCTGACATCTGGTGGCAAGTATATGGAACAAACTGTGACAGTGACGCCCATAGATATTCTGACTGCCACAGCTTGCAGCTCTGTTGTTATTTGTACCGGAAAAGACGGGATGCGGTTTGAAACCAGTACAGCCACACCTCCACTGGCGCGGGTGTGGCTGTCGTCATCTTTACGGTAAAGATCGAATCCTTTTAAAGAAATTCTTTCTCCAGGTTTTAGATGTGTTTCCTGGAGTGCCACGCAGAGAGATGAGGTAGAGTATGTCAGGTGTTTAATGTCAGAGAAGTTGTTGCGGAAACCACGACAGTTCCATTGGATTATTTTATAATCCATTATGTGTTTGAAACAGCATTCTTTGCGAGGATATCCCTCTTTAATTTAACAGGGGGTCTCTCTTTTGGAGGTGACTTTGGTTTTGTAACCTTCATATTAGTCTCTTCATCAGAAAAGTCAGAGAACTCATTCATAGACTGAGTCTCTGACCTTTTAGCTGATTTAGAGAGGGCAACTTTCACTTTTTGCTTGTTAAGTGGGTTTTTATTGGCCTTTTTGGAACCCACATTTCTTGTTATTACCCCTGTTTTAGGTAGGGGTGTTTTGATCTTCTTGCTCTCCTTTTCTGGTGTTTGAGTAGATGGGAGTATTAAACATTTCGCATGGTGGGTAAGGGTTTCACTTGGAGAGACAGAGATATCTGTTTGAACCCCACAAGAGTTTGTGGACTTCAAGACAGCAGCATATGTCTTCTGCTTCAGTGGTGCACTTGAAGTGACCATGCGGCGAGCCTCTGGGTAAGGTAGGTTGTTGATGGTTTTCACTCGCTGGATCTCTTTCTCTCTCTGCCATGCTGGGCACCTTCGAGAGTAGGCAGGATGGGCATCCTTGCAGTTCACACAGCATGGGGTACATTTACATTCGGTACTCTCACGACCTTCCGTCCCACACTGTGCGCATACGCTTTTCCCTCCTCGGCAAGATGTTTGTGAATGTCCAAATCGCTGGCATTTAAAGCAACGCAGCGGATTTGGAACATATGGGCGAACTGGGCAGCGCAGATAACCGGCTGTAATAACAGATGGCAAAGTCGGTTTATTAAATGTCAAAATAAGATGTTTTGTAGGAATCAACTTGCCATCCCGACGAATGGAGATGCGTCGGACAGCAGTGACGCCTTGGTCTGAAAGACCGATCTGGATATCTGATTCATCTTCAGACATCAGATCGATCTCAGATATCACACCACGTGATGAATTCAAACTTCCATGTGGTGTGACTGTCACTTCAATTTCTCCTAAATTCTTTGTAGCTAAAAGTTTTGCCGATTGTTGAGATGAGGCAGTTTCTACAAGTAGGTCCCCTGACCTCAATTTCTGTGTTTTCTTCAGGTGCCCAATGGTTGATTCGAATAACTTCTGGATCAAGAAAGGGGAGCATTTTGACAGAGGTTTTTCTCCAGTAGCATGCACTATCAAGTAGCATGGCTGACTGGAAGTGTTTTCATTTGTGTTTTTTGGCATGTCTGGATTTTTTAAGGTTTTAGAATCCATATTTAAGAGTAGATATTCAGCTCCTAGTGACCCCACCCACCATGGGGCCCAACAAGGGGATGCCATCACATGAGAGGATCCCATAGACCGTCACACCAGGGTTTCCCAGGAGCTATACCCTCACAATGCAGTCGAGAAGAGCACACCTTGTCTGACGTGTCCGCCCGGTCTGCATCGATCGGTTGACTCCAGGCCGAGGTCAAGAATGACTCAACGACCAGCCGATTGACTCAAACGGAGCCTGATTTGAGCCTCCCGTTTATCCGAAGCAGGGGCCAAAGCAGTGTGTTGGGGACGTTATGTTGCCCCTCAACTACCAGGATCCCCTTTTCCGGCATACGGGTCACCACGCACGGCAAACACGTGGGTGGGCGTTCAGATCCCAGGGATGGTAAAGAAAAGTTACTAAACCATCTCTGGGAGGTCCCCTCACCACGGACAGGAACCCACATCGAGGGGAACAAACTATTCCTTACTGAGAAAAATTTATAAACAATCTGAAAAATGGAACTATCAAACACAAACAGATGTCTTTCTTTTGAATTAAAATAGTAAAATAAAGCAGGATATAAGCTTATGATTTCAGCAGAATTTAGTTTGCATAGATTTTATACCTGATCAAAATGCTTTTCTGGAGTATTATAAAAATCTGGTAAATAATCCATTCTATTAAAAGAATAAAAATTTTTCACATCGTGCAGTTCTGTTATTAGGAAATTTTAAACAGAATCACTGAAGAAATTGATCACTTGCTATGAATAAATCGGATACTGAATTAGTTAATAAATTCCTTTTGGTTATATTTCTCAAATGGACCTAGATTATTCATAACTGCTCGTGATTAAATTTAAAATTTACTTTTAGGCAGCTGTGGACATTACTGGTCATCGTGTTCAGTATCAGTAAAAATGCAATTTTATTGCAGTAATTGCATAATTTCAATGGGTTATTAAAATAAGTTTAGCATACTTCAATATACAGTTTTAGTTCATGGGTATGTGTGCATAGTCATTTTTTTATATTGAAAATTAAACAAAATCATTTTTAAAAATTTTGATTTTAGAAGTATTTTTTATATATTGTGTTAAATAATCTAATACTCAGGGAGTTAAATTGTTTGTACTTACCTGTCCTACTCGAACAGGTACTGGAAGTGGCCTTAATTCTTCATCAAATGTGACTAACATTCGAGGTTGCATTGCAGCCACTAAATGATACATTACATAGTGTGATTTTCCCAATATAACTGTAAATAAAATAAGCATTTAAGTTATCTTATTTTTATTTAAATATATTTGCATATAAACAGACACACACACACACACACACATATATATATATATATATAAAACTCACTGTTTTTGACATCTAAGAAAGCTACTAATGTTGCAAGCAGCCCAGCAACTGCAACAGGACTCATTAATTGACGATCACTATGATAAGGGCAAAGTGTCAGAGTTCCTTTTCCTAAATGAGCTAGACCCTGGGCAATTCTTACCATAAAAAGGCTGTTTGGATCTTTTGCATGGTATTGTGCTAATTGTCTTAACATTGCTGCCAATCTTGCATTATTGGTACCTATAATAATATTTTATTATATTCTGATGATAATGATGTAAATTATTCTACAATGTAAACTTTTCTTACCTGCTCCTACTATTCCTAGAGCAAAAATGGCATTATAAGTTACTTCTGGATCACTATCATGCGAAAATTTGCTTAGTGTTTCGAGAATGTTTAATTTGGGATTGGAGACAGAAATTAATGCTAAAGCTAGAGGAACAGCTCTTTTGATAATAGGTTCTCCATATCTTAACTATAAAATACTATAATATAGAATCTATATTGAAAAAATGAAAATAAATGAAATTGTTTTCAGAAATTACCAGATGCCCAAAAGCTCTGAATGCCATTTCAGAACCAATATCTTCACCCATAGCAATTAATGCAATACCCAAAACAGCAACGGCTTGATGAGATGATAAATCAGGAGATGAAGTTGATTTATCTTCTTTTTTGTCATCTTTGTCTTTCTTATCATCTTTTTTTTCTTCCTGCAAAAATTAAAATATCAATTTTATTAAGACTAAATTAATATTTAGTTATAAAATAAAATTGCAAAAAACACATTTTTATATTTTGAAACAACAGCCAATATTTTATGCATTAGAAATTTTTCAGCCTATTAAGAGAAATCACGTTACATTATATAAACAATTATTCAACAATAGTTGACTTGATCAGTGATGTGCCATGTGATTACTTATTCACTAAATAATTTGCTTGTCAAACAATGTACAAAATGAATTTATTAATAAATATTTTATATGTCATTCATTTTCACATCATGACAATGTTCAGAATTCAATTTCCAGGTAAGCAATTAAGGTATATGAAAGATGCATGTCAATAAGAAGAAAAACAAGTAACAATTTTTCTATCTGGATGACTATTAGAGTAACATTTTAATGCCATAAGACAACAATGCTGTCTTATGGCATTAAATAAGGTGATAAGGTAGCATTGCTGTTTTATCACCTTATTTCTCTGATATAACATTTTATAATTATTACTATTAAAATATACCTTTTCATTAGGTTCATAATGTTCACTGCATATGTGTTGTAAGGACTGAATCTTTAACACATTTCCTGTTCCTGTTAAAAGAAAAATCATCACATATATTTGAACTATTTCACTGTCAACAACTGAGCTGAAAGTTATTAGAGAGATAAAAAAATTTCAGATTAAAAAAACAAACACCACCAAATGCTAATTTAATATTTATGAAAAGATAATTTATTGCAAAAATATATGTTAAAAATTTAATACTCTCTCTACTTATTTTATAACTTTATATACTAGAGTTTTTATTTTATTTTGTGTATATGAAAACCTAAATATTAAAAACAAGGAAATATATTTTTCTTTCACGAATGTTCATAACACCACCAAATTTTTATATTTTGCTTTATTACACACAATAATTTTAAACAAAATAAAACTATATTTATAAATATGAAATTAAAATTTTTTCCCCAAGATTTCCTAACCTCAGAAAAAATATTTTATACATATTTCATAAATTTATTTATTTTGTATAACTGTTTTAAAAATATTTATATTATAAATCCTTACAATGTATTTTTTATAAGATTCAATTACACATTATTTTACATGAAAAATTATATTTTCTAAAAGAGGGTTAGTTATCAGATTTCAATCAATAGAGAATTTTATTCAAAATAAAACAATTAGCTATAAATAGTCTAATAATTAAAACAACAAGTATACAATAAAAAATATATGACAAAAATAAATATTTTTAATTGTCTTAAATCCAGAGAAAATTTGAAACTGCTGCAGTTTTATATACTTTTGTTAGTCTAATAATTTTCAATGCATATAAGCAAGTATTTCAAATCTTTTCAAAACAGTATAGCTTTGTGTAGTTATATATCATGTTCTGAAATATGCTTTATCAGTGAATTACATTGAAAGCTATTAAAAATTCTTAAACCACAGTCAAAGTGAATAACTAGCATTGTTTTAAAATAAAATGGTTAAAAAACTTTTAACTTCTAATACTTAATATTTATATATGCTTAAATGATTAAACACTTACATGGAACTATATATTTTGAGTTTTCAAAATTAAACTAATTTTAACAACAAACAATACAAATCAAAATTAATATCTGTGTATATAGGAACACATATACAATAAACAAAAATGTACTTTAAAAGGAACAAAACAATGTTTGAGCATTCAGATTCTAATTTTAACTAGAAAACACAAAGTCTATGGAAAACAAGTCTTTTCTTACACATATACATATATTTATATATAAGAAAAGATTATATAGATTGTAAAAAATAGATTCTATATATAGATTATATAAGCATTATATAGCATATAAAAATCTGTTTGTCATTCATTAACTGATTCTGCAGCTAATAAATGAAAAGCATCATTTTCAATTACAGTAAACAAATACTTTTAAATTTTGTAGCAAGTATTTTTGTATCTATTTCATTATAATATAACATATTAAATTCTTACCTGCATACATACAGATATCAATCATGGTAAGAGCCATGCTTCGAAATGGTTCTGGTATTACTTGAAAAGTTTCGATCATTGCATCAATTCCTTCTTGTTGTTTACCTTTTCATAATAAAAACTCTTAATATATATCTACATGCAGATTAGCAATTACTATTATATTATGGTTATTTGGTAAAAAGTTATTTTGAATTAACACGTTAACTGCCATCTGACATGCCAGCCATCGTACTAGTTATGGCCTCACAGAGTCATCCGACACGCAGGCCTAGGCCTCACAAAGCCATCCGACTGCCGGCCATCACCCAACATCACTTTAACCAATGTAATTTCACTCAAGGTTAAATTATCCTTCGTAAGACGTTATTTTGCATCCTGTGTGGTGGCCTCTCGCAGACATCTATGAAGTTGGTTTCTGACTGCCGACCGTCGAACCACCCCATGAGGCTCATGAAGGGGTTTGACGGTCGAACCACTTCATCTGATAGTTTTTTTTAATAGTGAATAGTTAAAAAAAGGAAAAAATATCGAAAACTAGTTGAATTATTCTCTTTTGTTATATATAAAGTAATTAATATTAAATATTAAAATATTCAAAATATTAAATATTTCGTGGTCTTATAGTCTCTAGTTTCCGGCCATACGACGGTCAGTCATCGTTGATATATTTTTTTTTTTATCTTCACTCTACTGACTGTTATATAATGACCCTTCTATTTATATCATAATAAAATATTAAATATCAAATTTTCTCAGTGTGGCCTGAAAAAACGGAAAATATCATATTACAGGTGGAGGTTAACGTGTTAAAGTTACTATTGTTGTAAAAGTTAAAATTTTTGCACAATCAAACTATACATCATTAAAAATACTGATGTAATGATTAAAACAAAATCAAATATAATGTATGTCATAAATGGCAGAACTATTGTGGAATACCAATAAATTATTAAAATGTAAATTTAAATTAATTATATTTACCTAAGTAACATAGACCAATACCCAAAGGTAAAAATCTAGCAAAAGTATCTTTTAAATCTGCTTCACTTTTCTCTAATAAATTTTCCATAATGATCTCAGAGACATGTGAATTACATGAACCTACAGCAATCATACCACAAGCCAAAGCTGTCATTCCTATCACCTGAAAGAGAAATTATTATTATTTTTTGTATAATTTTTAAATAATTTAGAAATCAACAATTTATATTTCAAATATTTACCTCCATTGTTGAACGTGAATCACTTAATACAGGAATCAATAACTTCAATACATCAGCTCTATTAGATCCAGCATAAGCAAGTCCCAGTCTAAAATGTTAATTTTAAATAAATATTATACATTATATAAAAAAGAAATTTCATAAAATAATAAAATTTATATTGTTATTAATAAATAACTTTCCAATACTGGGATATAATAAACACAAACAAAATTCGTTTTGTAATGAATACGAGAAATAATTTTAAACTTTTTTTTTAAAATTTCTAGAACAAATTACATTAATTTTAAACTGAACTGGTAAATTGTTTGTAAAAGATTGTTAGATTTTAATGTAGCCATCTTGTTCTGTGTTACATACCTAAATATGTTTGTTATAAACGAATAAAAATGTTAGTAAAAATATGTTAATTTCTTGTGCACTCGTATAGGTATGTTGTTTGTGGTTATTAATAAATACTTAGGTCTCAGTATTTTTTACATACAAATTATTTATTCAAAGAAAAATCCAGTTATAATTAAAAAAACTAAGAAAATATAACAAGCAACCAGGTGCAAAGCATTTCTAGAAATATTTAATCTATAAATGTTAGCACACACTATTCTCCATAATGATAGGTTAACCCACAATCATTTTTATTTTTAAAAAATATGCAAATTATTAAAAAATCTACACTGTCTCACATTCAGGAGTGTAACAATAAAACAGAAATATAATTTGTATCAATTCTTTTGTTAAAAAAATGAGAATTTTTATTTGTTGTTGTAACGGACACTTCGTACATGTGCCTGTTCGAGTGGCTAGTGGCGCGAAGCTATTGTTCGTGGGATTATGACTAAACACCCCTAAGGCAGAAGACCGCTAGCGCGACAACGGAAGTCGTTGCGATAGTAATCCTGCGCGGTACGAGAGGAACCGGTAGGTTCAGACAGTTTGTGACTTGGTCCCTTGTTGTTAGGACGTTGATGAGTGTGGAGCAAGAACGAACATATACCCCAGAATAGATTCGAACCTTGGGGTACGGACTCTCGAGTATCGACAACCCTGAACTTATACTTGGCTAAGATTCCCGTTAGCCGTAACAGTTGTAGAAGTTTAAAAAAAAATATGTCCATCTAAGGTATCTTCTAACAGAGTATGAGTGTTGTTTCCCCTTTATGCAAAGTTGTATTTACATTTGTTCTTTGACACCACAAAGCTTTAGTCTGCAATTTCAATTGTTGTTTGTGGCACAGTAGCAAGTTAATGTCATGGGTTGAAAAAGGCACATCACAGAAAAGAAGAAATGTCAAATTACAGCTTTAAAAAGAATGTGGAAAATCAAACAGAAATTTCAAAAATTTTGAAAACAATCACAATGTTGTGAACAATTTTATGCAACTGAAGAATGGTTATGGTGTTAAAAAATCTCCTGGAAGGCCTTCTAAGTTGACTGTGCATAGAAAAGAACCATTAAGAAGGTTAATAAATCTGATCTGGATTTCTTTAGGTGCTTTGGCACATTGGAAAGACATCTTAACATTTAAATCTACATTATTTTCTTCAGTTTTTAACCAAACTTTTCATCATACAAATACAGAAAAGGCCATTCAACATCTTTAGTCCAAACGTAACAGAAAAACCCAGAGACTGAAATTTGCACAAGAAGTAATGGCCTAGAAGACAAAAGAGTAATATTCAATGATAAAAAAATTCAATTTAGTTGGCAATTTTATTGGCATATGTGGAAAGAAAGAATATTTTTCAAAATGACAAGATGGTGATTCTGTGATGATCTGAGCAGTCTGCAGGAAAAAAAAAAAAAAAAAAATACTGTAATTACTTCATTTTTAACTAATCACATGAATGCAATATCAGAATATGCTTGACCACTTGCTGTCATTTGCAGAAATTTGGAAACCATGCTTCATATTTCAGCATAATAATGTCCTGATCATACAGCAAAGTCAATCTTTGATTGGTTTCTAGCAAAATGGTGTTCAAATTATTGACCGATAACTTTGCAGTCCTGGTTTAAACTCCCAAAGAAAATCTGAGAAACACTTGCAAGAACTGTATATACAGACAGAATGCTGTCACTGAAGAATTACTGCTATCAGATTACATTACATGCAGAAACTTATTAATTTGATGCCAAAAAAAATTTTTGAATTAATTTTGAAACAAAAAATTATACTAGTTTATTTTATTATTAGTTTATGACTGTTTTGTTTTGTAAACCTATCTTTTATAATACTTATTTTTGCTATTTCGAGTTCACTCTTGTAACTACATTTGCTGTTTTTTTTCCTTACATAAGTTATTGTTACTATAATCTTGTAACTTTGTAACTTATAAAAAATGGAAGCTAAAAATGTTAAGTAGTCATTCAATGTATAGTGCAATGTTTCAAAAGATAATGCTTTTAATATAAAATTTTTTGACAAAGGTATTCTTCAGAATTTGTTTATTAGAATACCTTTAAAAATTTATTTTAATGAATGTTTCTCATTCATGTTTGTTTTCAGAGAAGTCCAAGCAATCTGAAAACAAACAGTACAACTCTAAATATGTATTCATGGTAATATGTGATTATCTTAAAAAAATCTGGTATGATATTTTGACTAATTATAATATTCAAATACTAAAACTTTTACTAACCCAACAATTGCACCAATTCTCATCATTAAATTATTGTGTGTTACAAAATCAGATAACAGAGCCAAAGCTGGATCACATTCGTTGCGAACTCCACAGTTCACAATTCCACATGCCAGAAGTGCACCAGCCTGAAAATATTCAATTTTTCTTATTTAAATAGAGAATTAAATGCAATAAAAAAATACATTATTATTGAACTACAAAAAAAAACAAAAAATTTTTGAGATAAAAAAATACTTAACAAGAAATCATATCTGTCATTTTTAACGATTATTATATTTGTTCTTCATAAAAAAAATTAGATAATTGTAATGATCTTATTAAAAAAAGATAAAATTATTTTTGTTTAGAAACAAATAATAATACTCATTTAAAATACAATATCAATTTATGATACTGAGTAATCATAATGCATTATGATAATTACAATTGTTTAATTTCATTCAAATTAAACTAATGGGTTCATATTCAAGAGCAAGTACTTCTAGTTCTATTCACTCACTTTTTAAAATTTGTTGTGAATTTTGAATATATTCTTTTAAGTATTATGATGAAATAAATAAGTTACATAATTTTTATAGAAATATAAAAGAAAATACATTTTGTTCAATATAATTATCTATTATTAATAGCTGTTATTGTTTTGTCCAATTTGTCCAAAATTTATTGATACTTTAATCTATTATTACTATAAAACATTTTTAAACATTTACTTAAAACCAGATGACAGTAAATAAAACAAAATGAAAAAAATTGTTTTATCATAATTTTAAGAAACTGGGTTCAGTGCTCTCTCCAAGCTAGTTTTAGCAAATCAATCAACTAGCTAAATATTCTCTGAAACCAGTTAAAATTAATTAATTTGTTATAAAAGTTACAAAAAACTAAGACAAGAATTATGATTTTTATATTTTTTACAGATAATTAAACTACGGATTAGTATGCTACTATTATAGTACGATGTGAATATTGTTTTGTCATCATTGATTGATATTCATAAGGAAATCTTCAACAGCAGCAAGCTAACAATTTATATTAACTTCTTAAAAACATAACTAGACAAATATTCATAACTAATAAAAAGTGTCTGGATTTAACAGGCAATTTCTGGACAAGAGACTTTATTATTAAAAACTTGCCATACATTTTGCAATACTGATGGTTTTTAAATAATCTATACACAGGCATTTTTGTTAGTAATGTGCAATAAGAACAGTAATCAGAAATAGTCAAAAAAAAAAAAATCACCAAAATTATAGGGCTATTTTAAATGATAATTAACATAATTTGGTACTAGATGGATTAAATACCATTTTGTATTCAATTTAATAATAAATTTATTTCAAGAAATCTGGAATTAATGCAAGCTTGACCGATGACATTACTAATTATCAAATAATTTACTGGATTTTTATCAAGCTATTTTAAATGTAATTAATAATCCATAACAAAGTAATTTGGCTAAATGTAAACAGACAAGCCGACATTTCATAAATTTAATAATTATATAAAAATAAATTAATTAATTTTAATTTAATTTAGAATACTCTGGAAGAGTATCAATTATGCTATCTAGGTTCTAAAGCAGATTGTTTGTGCATATTTTCTCAACACATGACTCATTTGATTCAATTTGCTTCAGTTATTCTTTCCTTCTTCAAAGTTCTCTAAGTTTCTTAATGTCTCCCTTCCATAATGTAAAGGAGAAATGCCTGCATCAATCTACCAATGCTTGATGTGAAATGTGTCAGAATACTATCTAAAAATGGAATTGTAAAAATCTTCAGAAGTTAAAGAATACAAAAAATTCTATAAAATGAGGGCACCAAAGATGGTATAATATTTTTAAAATGATATTCAAATGAAACATATCATCTGGAGTACTGTCTACTTAAGAAGTTTTCAAAAATAGGAAGGGCTAGAAATTTTTGCCCCTTGTCTGCAGAAGACATTATCTTTTTAAAAAATATAATAATAATCCTACTGCTATGCCAAATCAGTCATTTTGTTCAGTAAGTACAGGTACTCTGCTAAACTCATGTTTTCATTTTATTTTATAATAAAAAGTTTATTTAAAAATTTAGCTATAAAGAAAATAGTTAAAAATTACCTTAATATAATCTTCGGATGAATATAAATATTTATCAATTTGTGAAAGTCCACTGTCGACATCCCATAAAACAATTAATCCTAAAGAAGCAGTTGCACTCAACATACCTAAATAAATTAAGAATTTATATACATTAAAAATAATTGTTTATGTTAGTAATAAAAAATGTCTATACAATTATTTTTTTAAAATTGTTTATAGCAAGTTTTCATAGAGTTGCAGGAAGACATTCTAAAATAATAATGTATTGAATTTAAAAAGTCTTAAGTTTCTAGTTTTCAATAATAAGTAAATATACATAAGAAATATGTTTTATTAGTAATTTTTTTTTATCATTAATAATGTGTTAATTGATTCATAATAATTGCAATATGTTAACAGACCCAATATACAATATATTTATACAATGAAAGTAAAATTTTCAGAAATTTTTAATGAATATAATTAATACATTGTTATTACTAAAAAAACAAATCAAAATCACCTGTTTCAAACTATAAATTAATATTTTAATTTAATTTAGAAATTACATTCAAAAGAGACCATTCCTGAAAAGTTTATGCGCTTGCATGCATACAGTATATTTATCGAAAAATGATTAATTTGTAAATTTAAAACTTACCATGTTCTTTGTTTTTAAATAACCATTTATTTCCATCTTCCATCAAAAGTTTATCTTGACCAAAAGCTGCATTTACAAATCCATTAACAAAACTTGATGCTAAATTTTGTCGTGCAGAATCAACACTACTTCCTGGTCCAAATGATGGTCCTATATTATATATTTCAAGTGAAGTTTAATATTAAATAATTTATCACCACTGTAATAATAGTCAAATTTTAAAAAAATTTTAATTCTTACTTGTATTATCAAGGTGTGTCTTATAAATGTCATCAGGAGTTTTTGGTTCAAGAATATCAAGCTAAAAAATAAAAAATTTTAATTATAAATTTTTATAGTTATATAAAATTTCTGAAATACAAATAAATAAATTCTATGTCATATCTTTTCAATGTCTATATTAAATTATGGAAATTAGTTTTGTTGTATTTCATTTTATTTAAATGCTTTTAAATTAATCAGAAATATTTTTAATAAAATTTTAAATAATAATCTTTATAAATAATTCTGATCACTATTACATTTTTAAACAAATAGAAAATTCTAATTTAAATTAATAAATTGTGTATAATTACATTAGATATCATTTAACCTATCAGTCCTGACCAAAAGAGCCAACTCATTTCTTGGCCTGACCTCCACAGTAAGATGTATAAAATGACTTGGTATGGGCAGATACTATATGAAAACTATGCTACAAAGAGAGAGAAAATTTAACAAAGCTGTCTACAACAGGAAAACCTTTAATCTAGTATCAATACTGGATTAAATCAATCAATAATCTTAATTTCACAACACCTCAGCAATTCAATCAATTTAGACCTTTGCCTTTTTTCATCAGACTTGATCAATTCTTAGAGAGTTACATTTGATTATAAAAACTTGAAAATGTCTTCTCAAACACAATGAAATCAGGAGTAACAAGAGATTCCATTTTCAAAACAATACTAATACTGCATTCACAACATTTATTCACTCCAATTAACTAAGAAATGCTAAAAATAAATTAGACAAAGTAATTGTTTCAGAAAGATATATGCATGTGCTTTGCTATGCTTCATGGCCAAAAAAAAGAAAAGAAAAAAAGAAAAATCTTCACAGAAGGAGAAATATTGATAATAAAGTGAAACTATTATTTACAATACTATAATAATACTATGCTCAATATATTTGTTTTGATTGGTTGATTTATTTTTAGTTTGATGTTATTTAAGTGGAGATTTTCTACATCTGCTATATTGAAAATCTGGCTGAGAGAAGTCTGAAAATCTCGATAATCCAGAAATATGACCTAACCAGGCTAAAAGATATACACAGTCAAATTAATTAAATCAAGTATATAATTTAAATTTGATAAATTCGAGATTTACTATATATTTTGATATAAATTTAAACTCTCAAATGATGATAACATTATATTATATTTGTTCTTTCAATAATAAATATGTAATCTTCTATTTTTTACTATTTCCTTCTATTAAACTTTTATATCTACTAAACACTTCTAATTTGAATTTTAAATGAATTTATTCTTCTTATGAATTCAGGTACCGAGTGTAGTAATCAGCAAATTAATTCAATCTATGCATAAACCAAATTTTATTTTACCAAAATAAAATCTAATAAAATTCCAGATGACTATATTTAATATCTGCATTATCTGGACATTCATCTTATCTCTGATAATTATAGTTAAACTTTCATTAATGCTACACAGTAACTCCATAAAAATTTTATATATGAAAATGTTAATACATATAAGATCATAAATTAACAACTGTGTACAAAATTTATTTAAAAAAATACACACATTCAAATTTTTCAATTTATTAAAATCCCTATCATTATTCATAATTTAGGTGAAAAACTGTTAACCAAAGTAAATTACATTGTCAAATGATAAAATGGAAAAAAACATTTGCCAAGTGACTACTCAAACATCAAGGAAACAATTCAAAACTCTACCAACTAAACTAACTCAACTGAGCAATTGCTAATACTTTTTATGTTTAGCAGCACTAAAAGATATAGTACTAAGAGCAACTCCAGAAATATCTAATACTACAACACCAAATTAAAGAAAGGTCCTTTAACTGCACTTACATCTATTTTATATCTGTTATTTTATGTTGATAATTAACTTTTATAATGTGAAAGTAAAAATTTTACAAACATCAAATCATTTAATGTTATCATGTAATTAAGTAACGTTTACCCAAAACTATTTAATTTAAACTTACTTCTCTTCCCAGTGTCAGGAAATGAGCATTCAAATGTGTGTTAGACAGAATTTCACTAAGTTCTTCCTGTTCATCAGTATCATCATTCAAAACAAAATGTATCTGTTGCCGACTCATCATAAAGGACATCTGTTTTCGAATAGATCTGTAATATCAAAACACACACATTTAATATGCTTAAAAACTCTTCCAAACATTCTTCAATTCACCTTAAAAATATAAAAGAATTTCTTAACTATACTTCTTTGGAAATTTTTACTTAATTTTCAAACATCATAAATTAAATATTAACCTTGTATATTTAGTTTTCAGTATTGCATTTAAGAAAGCAGTGGTATATTTATAACATACAGTATATTTAGTATTTTAATAAATTCTTAATTTTAACAACTCAAATACATTGATGATTTTCTTCTTCTAAAACTACATCATCAAATTGATTTAAATTAATTTATTTTAAAATTAATAATTAATAAATAGTAATTTAAAGTATAGTTAAAATTTAATAATATAAAATTATCATTTAATCATTACCTATCTTCACATTCATAAAAGATTTCCTTAATTAAATTTGAATCATTCAACTGCATAGCAAGACGTAAAGCTTCTGGATATTTTTTAAATCTTCGAAACAATTTTAAAGCAGCTTTTAGAAGATTACTATTTTCTGGTTCAGGCACATAAGGAACACAACTGTAGTAATAATAAAAAAGTTTAAAAACTGTAAATATTTTTTAAATATTGGTAAATAAATAAATACTGCTAATTTCAAAAAACTATATTTTTGTTCATTAAAAAAAATGAACACACTAAAATTCTAAAGGTTCGAAATATTTTAGAATTGTGTTCTCTATTTTGTATATTCTATGCCTTATTATCTATACTGTTAAATAATAAGGTTCTAAGCCGAGAATAGTCAGATCTTAACTGAAAACGCTGCTTAATTAATAAAAATTTGGCTTCCTGAAATAAGCAGTCATTTATTCATTTATTTACAAAGATCGTGCCAAGATTTATAAATCTTTATGTTAAATATTGATATTCTGAGAATAGTGATACTAACCTGGTGAGATATAATGCCACTCTTGGGAAAGCATCTTTGTCGACATATCTATCTAGCATTTCAAGCATTTCAATTTCCATCAAAAGATCACAGGCTTCAGCTTCTGCATTATGAGCCATATGATATGGTACAATCTGTTCTGCCAATTTTACGACCTCTACCTTCTTCTCAGGCTCATTTTGAATATTTGGCCACTCAAGTGCAATTTCTCCAGCAAGATGTCTATGATTTAATTATCTCATTTTGCTTACTTCATATAAAAGTACAGAAAGAATTTTAAAATTCAATACTTACCTTACATATTCATGACCCCAAGAACCAATTTCTTCTCTTGAACCAAGAAGACGATAAGTAAGGCATTCTCTTTCTTCACTCATAGTCATAGCAAGTATAGAAATAATATCAGCACAGAATCTCTAATTTAAAATAAAGTTAAATGAAAAAATATTAAACAAATAATTTAAAATAGTTATATAACATACTAAAGTAATAAAAGATTAAAATTTTTAATAATTTAAATATAAAAACTTGAAATTCCTAATTCATGTTGTGTTCCACTATGCAAAATGATGTTACTAAATATTTATATCACAAATCTATTTTCAGTTTATCTTATAAAAATCATGAATACATTTCAAAAATTTATTACAGATTAATTGATATTTTTTATAAGTATGTATTAAATGAAAAATAATGCTTTAAACATGTAGTTTCACTTCTCTAGATTAATTATTGAAAACTACATAGTTCCATGTCATGCTTGATGGAGAACTGGTGTAAGGAACCAAGTCCGAGCGTTATTTTTATTTTACTTTTATTTTGCTTATTATTCTATTTTTGTTTGGGGCTTATGTTTTGTTAGGACGAAGGTTTCCTCACCATTCACCTTAAGTATTTAAAAAGAGAAGAAATAAAACCCAACTCACCGACGAAAGAAAAGCGCCATAAGACTCACGCACATTTGCGCTCCCCGAGCGGCAAAGAATAGGTCCGCACCAAGAAGAGGGGGGGGAGAACCCACAAGCACGAAATAAAACTCGCTAAACCTTAAGTAATAAAAACGTCCCGGAAAGAATTGTAAAAAACAAATAATGTAAAAGGTTAGTGAGTAAACTGTCGGAAAAAGGGCTGCCAGACGATGAAACACGTTATTGTTAGCATTTAAGTATGTAAATGAGGGGAGTGACCGCATTCAGAATTGTGACGTCACCTCACACTATAAATCCCGAGTCTCAAGTGAAGACGGAGAGGTGAATTCTGATAGCAACGAGCTTGGTGAGCTTCGCAGCAGTAATAGAGAGGTGTCCGATAGGATCTCGAATAGTTCCAAGGTGATTTGAAGTGATTCGAATTTGGATCGACAGTCTGAGAAAGTCTTGAGAGTTTGAGGAAATAGGTTCCGAGTATATTGAGGTGACGATTAGGATCTCTAGTTTATAAGAATTATTGTTATAAGTTAAGCTTTTTGGTTTTGTCGGATTCCCAAGGGGAATAGTTAAGTTAGATATAGATTTGAATTGAGAATTGTCGGGTTGACTTTGTTGAATTTCTTAGAATAAATTATTGTTTGATTTTTACTAAATATTGTACATAGTTATTGCTAAACGACTAATTAAATCTTTGGTTTTTTTCTATTGACAAATATTGTCTTTATTTAATTCGGTGCACGCTTAAAGTCCAGGCCTGGCACGCTAACGCGAATCCGAGTAAAGTACCCGGTAGGTTAACGGTTGTTTCCGACACGGTAGAGTCGATAATCGTTGTAAACTAAAATAGTACTTTACACTATATAGTTATGGTCCAGCTTTCTATCCCAGTCAGGTTAGACATGGAGGAAAAGAATAAAATATATTTATCCCATCTCTTTCCTCTAGATAATATTCTACATTCTGATGGAATGCTACTCGCTTATCGGATCAAGCCAACTGGGAACTCATGACAGACCATGATGGTATAGATGCTTCCACCATGTGCATCTAAATACAGAACAGTACCAAAAATTATATAGCATTGTAAAAGGTCTCCTTGCTGTCTTTTCTGAGTAATAGATATCTTGATATTCTTTTGTTTTCTTAAACGACAAAACAAATTCTAAATAAAAAATGGCAATGCCAAATGATATGAAGTAGCCCCACCCCATCTGATTGATTAATCTGACTTTGGATATTATAATAATAAAATTACTAACACTAATAAATAATATAAAAATATTACTATTAATATTAATAATAAAAGCATAACAATGAAAAATAATAAATATTACAATATGTTATGAAATACCACCAGCTGTTCAGAAAGAAAGACAACAAATGAAGCCACAAACAAACAGACTTTAATTATTAAATTAATAATGGTTTGGACAGCTATATTTGAAACATTGGATGCTATTTGGTATCAAAATTGTGCCAATATTATTCGCTAACACAAAATATCTGACAGCCAGATGGCTGATGACAGTCTACCACTCCGGGGGACCCAGATCAAATCCAGACAGGTCAAAAATAAAAAAATCTCCAGAAAACCAACATATCCAGACAGACTTTTTGATGGTCCATCCAGATATGTCAAGCACCGTCCCTCACCGGCTGCCCATTGTGGGCCTGGTCAAACCCATAATGGGCTTGCTCTCAGTGCCCACAGGGTGGAAAGAGTTTGTTTATATATATAACAAAGCTACATTGGCTTTGCTGAATGATACAAATGCTTAATCAGAAACAGACTTCTTACAGAAACATGAAATGGTACAGTCAAAAGGGCACATCAAAAATATTGTGAGAAAAATCCAAAATTTCAAAAAAACTAAAATGTTTTAGGTATAGAGTCCAAGCACAAGTTACTCACGCGCCGCCCTGGTGGCAAATATTTACATAACATATAGGAGTTCGCTAAAGAATGCATATGCATTATATCTGAGACATTTCGAAAACCGTACCTAGTTCAGTAAATCGCTTATTGTTTTTTAATTTGTATTTGAGTTATAATATTAAAAATGGGTGAATCAAATGTAAATTGTTGTGTTTGGATGTTCTAATACACTAGCAAACACGTAACATGTAACGCCAAAAGTTTCATTTTATTGTTTTCTGGCAGGTCTACATCTTAAACAGAAGCACCAAATTTGGATAAATTTTGCTAAAAGACAAAAGGAAGAAATACAAAATTTATTGTTAATTTTTAAAAAATTGACACAAATAATTTTATAAAAATTTCCTTGTAAATTTAGTAAAAACGGATCACAGTGGCTACCCTCTAAATCAGCACAGATATGCAGTATGCATTTTATAGATGGGGAAAAAGTGAAGATCCAAGATGTCAAAATTATAATCCAACAATCTATCCTGAAAAAAGAAGCAATGAAGAAAACTGTCGACACGAACAGTCAATGAAGAGATATAAACACCTAATGAACAAAAGGAATATTAAGGCTACATTACCTCAATCATTTAAAGAAAATTATCCTGAAACAAGAGTAATCATCGATTGTACAGAAATTAAAACTGAGAAGACATCATCAGTTTAAATTTCTACATCAACATCAAATTCAGTTTTATTCCTACTATAAACCTGCTTGTACTGTAAAATATTTAATTGGAATTGCCCCATCAGGACATAACTTTTCTTTCTAGTGGGTATGGAGGAAGAAGTACAGATTCATTTATAACAAATGATTGTGATATTCTACAAAAACTGGAGGAGGGGGAGATTGTTATAGCTGATAGAGGGTTTCCTCAAATTAAATTGGGTGTCGAAAATAAAAATTCTATTTTAATTATGCCTCCTTTTTCAAAACCGAATCAATATCAGTTTAGTGCTAATGAAATGGACGAAACATACAAAATTGCTTGTGTAAGAATTCACGTTGAGAGAACATTGGTAGAATTAAAATTTTTGAAATATTAAACTGTAGATTACCCATTTCACTTCTTCCATATGTAGATAAAATAATGTTTGTTTTTGCAGTATTAGTAAATCTGCAGCCACCAATTATAAAATGAGTGAAATTTTTTTATTGTGAAAACACTGAAACTTAATACTATTTACAATTGCAGGTAAATAATAATTAAAGTAGAACACTTGCATCTTCTCTAATAGTGAATAAATGAACGTCTCATTTTTTTCCACTTTAAGTATTACATTTTGCACAGTACATCATTATAAATAAATAAATAAGAAAATTGAATATTTGTTACATACAAAGCTAATTGGATTTGTGTATAATATATGCTATTTTCTTTTAAATAAAGTTTAGAACTTTTAAACTCTAAATATTTTACAAATATCTCATTTGTCTCGAAATCAACAATTTTTTAAAAAATCTTTACACGTGTAAGGGCGTTTAATTTCGAGTAAGCTAAACTAAAACTAAAAGCTAAATTAAAAAACAATAAGCGATTTACTGAACTAGGTACGGTTTTCAAAATGTCTCAGATATAACGCATATGCATTCTTTAGCAAACTCCTATATGTTATGTAAATATTTGCCACCAGGCCGGCGCGCGAGTAACTTGCGCTCGGACTCTATACATATTTAAAGTTCAACTCTTGAAACCTCACAGAATATAATATATGGACGTTTAAATCAAATATTTATAACATCTGCAACATTTGTTGTAGAAGTAACAAGTATTTGATTTAAAATAGAAATTTATAATTGATCTAACAGCCATCAAAACCAAATTTTGGTTTGAAAGTCTAATTTTTGCTATAATACAATATATTATGTCTTAAACTATAGAGTGTCATATATCAATATGGAACGTGTCAAAATTCTACAAAATACCATACAATTTTTCTATAATTACCTTAATTAAACAAGTAGCTTTAAGTATTCAATTTTCTTTTATAAAACTGAGAAGCAAGCACATTAAAACATTTTTCCATTGTTAAAGTAAAAATAATATTCAAATGTAGTTTTCAGTAATTTATGTTGTTTAATCTCATTTAAAAAAGAGCAAAATAAAATGAAAAATGACTAATACAAGGTCTGGTCAAAAGTATCTGACTTTTCTTTTGCAGATGTTTGCAAGCCTGGGAGGAGACTGTCATCATGTAATCTTGGACCCTACAAATTCAGTATTCATTTCATATTTTTTTAAGAATTTTAATACAGTTTTCTTCTTAATAAAGTAACTCATTTATTTGCATAAAAAGTTTCTCTTATGATAGCCAGAGAATTATTTGATTGCAATTTTAACAAATATATAGACAACATTCAAGAAAAAATTATACACATACTTTTGTTGGAGGATCTTGTATCTTTTTATGAACATCCTTCAATGTTTCATAATGACAACGAAGAAACTTTAATGGTTTTGGTACAGATGTCATCGATGTAGTAGAAGACGAATCTGAGTTCGTAGGCTTTCAAGTGCGGGAAGGTACATAGAAGAATCATTCTCCTACAAGAAAAATTTTAAAATTTAATGCTTATTTGATGTTTTGATAAAATTACACTAGAAATTTAAGTAATTAATTAATAAAATGTTTACAGTAGAGCATCGATTATCCGACTCAATTGGGGACTGGGGTTAGTCGGATAACTGAAAAAATAGATAACCAAAAAGTATGAAAAAATAGATTATTAGTATAGTATATTAGTATATCCCATGTAATTAGTATACCGCTATTAATCTACTTTACGTTGAATTTTCATCAATGTTAAGCCTAACAAAATTTTTTTTAAAATAATAATCGTTGCTATTGTATCGTAAAAAATTATTTCTTTATTTTGCACAAAATAAATACAAAAACAAAGAAAAAAAAAGGAAATTAAGCCTGGTTTAAATACTGGCCTCCCTTTCATGGTCAAACCAGTGTTGCCAGCTAAAACACGCATAAATTTAAAAAATAATAATAATAAAGTAGCCAAGACATAGCCAAATATTGTAGTGCCACATCACTAGCGGACATTTAAATTTGCCAACTACAACGCAGTCGGTTAACTGATGTGATGATTGATCAGGGGTTGGATAATCAATGCTCTACTGTATTTCTTTTTAAATATATTTAAAGAATACTTAAGAAGTTTTTATGATTTAAATTATGTTTAAAATTATATATTTGTTAATAAATTGCCAGAACAATAAGTATTTAAACTAAGAAAATTTATTTTTAAAATTTTACATAACAGACAATACGTAAAATGTGTTTTTAAAATTTAGTTCTTTTTCATGCACAGAAGGAATTAACAGTCTTCCAGAAGGAGTCAAAACTTTCCTTAGAGGCTACTTCTCCACCTCAACATGTAAAATGTCAAAATATTCCCTCTGATAATAGCACAATAAATTAAAAAATATACATTTGATAAAAAGGACTAAAATTTTAAAGACATTTTATGTATTGTCTGTTATAAAAAAAATTCCATTAATTTTCTAAGTTTAAAATTATATAATTTATAATTCTTAATTAGAAACAAAAGATCTTCACAATTGATCTAACACCACACGAACAAAAATGTCATATGGCAAAGTTAACCTTTATTGAGAGGCATTTCTCTGTCTCAATACACAAACTGTCTGAAGTCTTTCAGATTGCAATTTTTAAATTATTCTGCTATTATTAAAAATAAACATAAATGATAAGTTCATTTAAAATTCATATGTAGAAAAAACACAAGATCTCCAAAATAATTCTTCTAATAATCTTGTCAACAATCTCACATGACTAGGGATTGCAATCCAGCAGTGTTTTCAATCCAGCTGGATTTTTGCTGGACCAACATCATTCCAGCTGGATCCAGCGTAGATGTATTTTTGGTACAATAGTGTTATCTATCTATCTATCCAGCAATTTATGGTTTTTTTTTTAAAGAAATAAAACATTTTTTAAAATACTTAACTTTTACTATTTAGATTGGTCACTATAAATCAGTAAAACGTCTTACACATTTAGGTAGTAAACTTAACTTTGGTTCAGTTTAACACTTGAGATAGAAATAATTAAACTTTAAATGTTTAGTTAGATTATACTTATAATGTAATCTTTAAGTTAAATAATACAAAACGTAATACTACTAATTAATTATATTAATATATAATATTGTAAGGATGGATAACCAGTGGCCAAGTGGCTATAAGTCTTACAGTTTTCTTATATAAGCTCTAAATATCAGTCTGCAGTTATTTATAAGTAATTTAATTATTTAATTAGTAAAGTGGTGAGTAAGTAATGAGTAGTAGTCTAGTAGTTAGTTATTATATCACAATCATGAATCACATACATTCATATCATCATATATCTAAGATACTAATACTCATTAATTTAATTAACTATCTAACTAACTAGATAGTCTCAGTTTCTCATTAATTTTCACAATAAAATTGCCTATCGTAGCCCACTAACCGCTTATAAAATAAAAATTAAAAACTCTTACTTAATAGAATTAGAGTAGAAGTTATAAAATATTAATCTTGTATTGAATAAAGTATTTTAAAGGATTAAATAAAATTAAATCAATCACTTCTGTTATATTTTTGACTTTACTGGAAGTAGGATCTCAAGAAACAAATGGTATTGATGGTGTTTCCCAACCTACTTCCTAATGAATTGCATATGTATCCCGCTGCGGAGAAGGCCCTTTCTGCCCCTACGCTAGTTGGTTCCAGAATCATCAAATAATCATAAATCGTTCCGTCACGTGATTGATTGATGTAACATCCAACCGTAAATTAGAATTATGCACTAAGAGAGGAGTTACTAATTTTATTTAGCGAGAGCAGAAAGTCAACTGGCAATTAGATCAGCAGAGGTAAAAGGGCAGGTGGTACGGTATAGAGAGGGGATGTAGCACGTCCCACACTGAACGGCAATGTCACTCTTGCCACCGAGCGACAGGACATGTAGCAAAGAGGCAACGTCGACAACATAGACTTTTGCACCATTATTTAGAAAGTTAATTGAGTATTTGAGGATCCGCAGCACTGGATGCAGCAATTGCAATCCCTACACATGACCAAGTCAATTGAAGGGCTTTGTGGAAAGTGGCATTTCCCACATTAGGGAGTTTGAGAAAAATGGAGGATTTGTTTTTCAATTAGTCAGCACTTTAATATGCAGAATTTTATTAATGTGAGTAATTTATGTGGGTAATTAATGAAGCATATAACTGAACTGTGAAAGTTTCTTATAATTCAGATGCGCAAATCGAAATTTGTCAATAACTTGTTTTTGTAGTTTTGTGGGATATGCCACTTTTGTCAACCATAGTTGGAGTTTACCATGAGACAACTGTTGTTCTAGTAAGTCTTCACAATCATAGTGTTGTTCACTAGAACAATAGAAAAATGATTGTGGAGACTTTTCTTCTACTTGTGAATTTTAAAGGAATTTATTGTCCATGTTTACTTTTAATATAAAATTTATATTAATGCCTTATATGCAACAAAATTATCAGAAAGTTAAAAAACTAAGAAAAATGGAGATCTGAAGACAAAATGCAAAAGGAAACTTTAAAATTTTTTGCATTTTATTAAATATATTTCATATGTTGTCACATTAATTTTTATAAACTTTCCAATATAGGTAAATACTTTTGGATTATTATTCTGAAAAAAAAAAATTGCATTTTATCCTAATGAAATACTTTAATAAATGACTGTCTTTAGAATAATTACAATAGCAACCATTTTCAACAAATTACAAATCAGCAGTTATCTAAATTTCTTCATATTAACTCTGACACATGACACACATTCAGGCACACAAACCTCCAACACACAAGTATTTATATACTGTAATATGCAACAAATGTAATAACTATACTTAAATTCATACATTAAAACTTGTTTCTAAAAACAGATGCAACATAATGTTTTTTTCTGAAATTATTTCAAAAAATAATTATTTGATAAATTTAAGAATTAAATTTAATAGCATAATATTTAAAAAGTAAATGTTTGCTTACCGTCAAACGTTGAACCAGCATATTAAGTTCAATCTGTAATTGCTTGTCTTCCTCTGACTATAAGAAAATTAAATATATATATAAATTAGTAAGAAAATAATTTCATAAAGAAAACTGCTATGTTTTACAGAATTTCAAAATCTAATCTTATAGAAATTATTTTTAAAAACAACAAGTTTCTTTTCAAAATCAAGCAAAATAAATACAGTAGTCATATTTGGCAGTATAATGGCATGCTTTTATAAATTTCATTTTAAATTTGTAGTCAGAATAAACACACTAAATCACTTAATCTCTGAACATAGGAGTGAGTGATAGCAGATTATTTTCAAATGGATTAATACATCCTTTTTTATATCATTTCATGTCTGTTTTTGAGTAATCAAGTTGAATAAACAATTTTAATCATATATTATTAAATATACAATTACATCTAATTTAATTCACAATTAATAGAATAGATTTTACATAAATAGTAACTCCTAAATCTGTAATATTAAAATATCATTTGTTTATGACATTCACCTTTTGTCACAAATTATTTAGACAAACATATTCATCTAAAATTTTGGTCAGAACAAGTTTAGTCAAAACAAAATAAGCAAGCAATGTTTAACATGAAAAGTGAACTATTAAATTTATATCTAATATATAAAAATATATAAACTATGGCAAGCAATTAATATACACCTTACTCCTTAATATTGTAAGATCTTATGGAAAAAAAAAACTTTCTTTGATATCTTTCTTTCTCTAATTTTAAAACTAGATTTTTTGGTCAATAATTGCTGAAGCAAAATAATCAAATATACAGTAAGACCCCGCTTAACACTGCTTCGATTAACGCTGATTTGATATAATGCAGTCTGCTTGAAGCCTAAAAAAAACCCCAAAATTTATGCTGATTCAAATTATTGCGGCATTTCATTGATTCATATATAAAATGATTATTTACAAACACAAACCAATCAGCAAAAGGTGGGAATTTGTTGCAGTGCTGTACTTCCCTTGCCAAGAATTAACTGATAAATGCATGAACAGTGTGGAAGAAGTTATGGCCAAAGATATCCAAGAATTCATGAGAAGAGCCTATTGTTGACCACCTAATCGATACAGCAGAACAAGAAGATGTAGACGAGCAGGATACTGATGAGTTAGATGAAAGCCTTACCAACGACCTTCAAGAATTGGCAGACCAAGAAATTTGTGTAGAACTGGAAAATAGTGATTCTGAAAATGAAGAACCCAAAGAACTTGTTACAGATTTCCTTAGTAAAAGTTTGGTAATGATAACCGAAATCGTTGATCAAACTGTAGCAAATGATCCAGATTTTGAAGAGAGTGCAAAAGCAAGATGAGGCATTTTGGATACAATCTCTTGCTACTGACATTTGCTTAAACAAAATATAAGGAGTCATGACCTAAAATGACTTAATATGGGAAATGTTGCTTAATTTGGGTATTTTTGCTTTTAACTACTGCAACTAATTTCAATACACACATTTATTTACCTAATTTTTTATCAGATATTTTCTGAGGTTCATCTACCGATCTATTAACAATGAACTTAAAAATTTACTGCCAAGGATTTTCATTTGTTAGGGCTGTAATTTAAATTTTAAATGTTATTTCTGATCTGTTATTAATGGTTAAATAATTTTGTTCAATTTCCCACACATTTAACATTTGGAAATTGAAAGTATGCTTTTAATTGGCTAGAAAATTTCAACTGTATATACAGTATTCCAAATTTCAATTTCAAAACCAAACTGTCACAAAATTCAAAATTTATGCAGTTATTGGTTAGAAAAATTCTATTTACCGATATTGGTTATGAAGAATAACAAAATGATGTATGCACATAATCTTGAAACATATCAACTTTTGCCATTTGCATAAGTCAGAATAATGAAGTACTGTGCATACATCCTTGTGAAATATGATGGCTAAGCGCTAATCAGTGTAAACAGAAACATAAGACATTTACATTACCAACTAAATATGAAATTATTAAAAGATTGGAAAGTGGTTTAAAGCAGAGCAAATTATGTAAAGAAACAAATATAACTAAATCAACAGTTGCTACCATTTAAAAGGAAAAAGACAAAATATTTGCAAGTTTTGAACGTGCTAATTTGAATGCTAAAAAGCTTAGAAAATCAGTGCACAATGAATTAATCAAGAATTATTAAAATGGTTTTCTGAACAGACTTAAAAACATGACTATTAGTGGTGCTACATTGCAGACAAAAGTGGAAGAGTTGGGAAGTAGATTGGAAAAGTTTGCCAAGTTTAAATGCAAAAGTTGGATTGAGAGATTTAAAAAAAAGACAGTATTGGAAGCTGAAAAATTGTTGGAGAAGCAGCTGCAGTAAACATGGACATGGCAGAAGACTGGCTGCAAAATGAGTGACCCAAAATCAGAAAATTTCCAAGATTTGAATAACTTTAATGCAGATGAAATGAGTCTTTTTTATAAGCTTACATTAAATAGGGCACTAAAATTCAATGGAGAAAGCTGTGCCGAAGGAAAATTATCTAAAGAAAGAATTACTATTCTACTAGCAGCAAATCTTGTGGGAATGGAAAGAGGAAATTGTTAGTAATCGGTAAATTGAAAAATCCAAGGATGTTTCAAAAATTGATGGCTACCAGTAAACTACAAATCTAACTGAAGAGCTTAGATGAACTCTGACATTTTCTGTGGTGAACTGCGAGAATGAAATGAAGAACTGAGAAAAAAGAAACGAAAAATTTTATTACTGATTGACAACTGCCCAGCATATTTCAACATCAAGAATTTACATTGCATTACAGTGGTATTCATGCTGCACAATACAAGTTCAAAACTACGGCCTTTAGGATCAAGGGGTTATACACACATAAAGAGCAGCTATCGGTGAATTCTCCTTTCAAAAATGATAACTTCTGTAGATAATAGTGAAAAATTGTTTTCTATAAATCTTCTTGATGCAATAAATCTCATCCATATAGCATGGCAACATGTATCAATGAAAACAATAGCAAATTGTTTTTGACATGCTGGCTTTCCACAAACCAATGGAGAAGAATTCGATTCAGATGATGACATTCCCAATCAATGAATTTTTGAAAAGTAAACTTACAAATGAAACAAAAAAGTGTTTAAAATATGTTCCCTCTGCAGTTACCAAACACATTTTCTGACTACAATTTTGAAGAATATGTCTGGGTTGATGACAGTGTTTTAGAAGGGAACTTTTGACTAATGATGATATTACAGCTTCAGTGTCTTCCAAAAATAATGAAATTAGTGAAGATGAAGATGATGATACAACATATACAAACTGTATTGACGTTCTGATAATGCAAATTTCTTTAATTTTGCAAAACACTATTGTTATTCGAGAATTTTTACAAATGCATAATACTCAACAAAATATTTTAAATAGTTTTGCTGAGGTGGAACTGTATATTACAGAATGCTATTCAACTAGCAAAACTTGACAAACAAAAATAATAATTTTTTTAAGTAACCATGTGCATTTATATTGATGTTTTAATGGACAACTTCCTATGTAATAATTTCTTACATTTTATCTTTAAGACACTAAACTTTAGCTTTTCAAAATTAAACTGTTTTATTTCTTATCTGATTTAACAAACATCGGTTATAGCAAACTAGTTCCAATGGTCTGTACAGTTTGTTATAAGCAGACACTGCTGTACTGTATAGTTTCAGAAAAGATGTGCCATTTCCATGTGTATGTCTGTTGAGTATTGTCTTTTAAAATGTTATTTTTGTAGTATTTCTGTATTTATGACCTAGTTTTTGATAGCAATCATGAATCCTCCATCTCTGGAAAGAGATATACCTAAGCCAGTCAGCAGTTTGATGCAATTTAGTCCACATGATCCCGGCTAACGTCATTTGGACCTTAGCAATCCTTCTAGGCCCAAGACTTCTTGATGGTGTTTGTCTTTTATATATTGTGTTGTATTCAGGTTAGTTTTGTATATTTGTTAGGCCAAAATCGCTCATTGAGCAAAAAAAACGACTACAACACGTGGTTAATTCAGAACGGCCATGACACAAATTTCTCTTTGTGGTCATTTGTACAAACAACTATGAAGCAAAATTTGCATTGTGGCATTTGTAAAACGGCCACAATGCGTTATGGCTAACTCAAAATGACCACAAAGCAAACTTCGTATCATGGCTTTCATGATATTTGACCACTATGCATTGTGGTGATTAAGAAAAGCCATAATGTGTTTTGAACATTAGCTGATGCAACCATGATACGAAAGATAGGTTGTAACTTGTCAACAGGCATATTGCAAACACTTGCAGAGTTTGTATTGTGTTCATTCTTCACCAGTGCTGCCATTTCTAGGGTAATTACCCTTTACTAGAGTAATTTCAAACTTCTTAGAGTAATGTTTCGGGTAGTCTTATATTTAGGGTAAATCTAGGGTAAAACTATCCTGTGTTCTATGGTCTTATTACTCATCGCACCACAAGTTTTGCTGGAAAAAGTTTTAGTCTAAAACCATTCTGTTTTTCCCTATAACTGGAGGGTTTTAGGATAGGACAACAGGAGCTAAAGAAATAATGCTGATTGATGCTAGGTACATGGGTGAACACTGTAGTGATACCTCAGTTTTCGTCAATAATCCATTCAAAAACAATTGGCAAAAATAACTCTGCAACATTCTCGATTCTCATAAAAATGACTGTTAAATAGAAAATTCCTGAAAAAGTAATTACAAACGCTGACATCTCGAGCACCGCAACAGATTTTCCTGAATGATTATATGTTGAAAAGTAACCAAGTTACAATTCTGTATGCAATGAATAATTTTGTTACCTACTTATATAAGATGATTGAAGATAAATAAATCATAATGAAAAAATACAGTAGAGCATCAATTATCCGACTTAATTGGGGACTGGGGTTGGTCGGATAACTGAAAAGTATGAAAAAATACACTATTAGTATAGTGTATTAGGCCTGGTTTAAATACTAGCCGCCTTTTCATGGTCGAGTCAGTGCTGCCAGCTAAAACATGCAAAAATTTAACAAAAATAATATTAAAGTAGCCAAGACATAACCAAATATTGTAGCGCCACATCACTAGCAGACATTTGAACTTGCCGACTAGAACGCGGTCGGTTAACCGATAAGTCAGTTAATCAGGGGGTCAGATAATCGATGCTCTACAGTAGTTTTATTTTCTTATCAACACCTCGTTATTAGTTAACATCCAGAACATGTGGTGGCTTTTAACCATAATAAATCCATCGCACAGTGGTTTTTAACTTTAGCAGCTGATTTTTATTTCATCGCGTATCAAGCACCTACAAGTAGTTAGACCTTTAGCACATTTTAGCAAAACAAAAGAAACAAATGTGTATTTTTCTCCATACATATTTTTCTTTGAAATTTTTTTAAGTATGAAAATTAAATTTCTAGGAAAACTTATAAAACTAAATATTAGTTTTATAAGTTTGAAAACTTATAAAACTTATATACTAAGAAAACTTATAAAACTAAATATTAGTTTTATAAGTTTTCCTAGAGATTTAATTTCGGCATTAAAAATTGTAAATAAAAATGTTTCGAGGCTAGAATCCATATTTTAAAGTTACAAACCACTGTGCGTTGTATGATCCTCTTTTGTGGTTGCATCAGCTAATATTCAGAATGCGTTATGGCTTTTCTTAATCACCAGAATGCGTCGTGGTCAAATAACATGAAAGCCACGACACAAATTTCACTTTGTAATTCGCGTCGTGGTCGTTTTGAATTAGCCACGTGTTGTTGTCACTTTTTTGCTCAATGAGCAATTTCAGTCTTTGAGCCTAACATATTTAATGTTGTTGACTGCCAAAGTTACAGTTTGTGTAATTATGATGTCTCTTGTTTTATATTTCTTTATTATGAAGATTTATTATCTATAAGGCTTTGTTCTATTTTATGGGGAACAGCCATTCTTTCTACAGAGGATTTAGAATAATATTTATTATGCTTCATTAATGTCATTCATGATTTTATTTGGATTTGTGGTAGTTCTATATGTATCTAATGTATAATGCCAATTAAATACTGGAATTTTGGGACAACATATGTGTTTATTGCTTTAAATGTATTGCATTGAGCTCTATTAATTGTTAATGTTCCTTGAGCTTGGCTTCTTGGAATACTAAATATCTATAGATCTTGTCCTCATCTAATGATTCAATATTGACTCTGCAACTCTGCACTTGGAAACAGACATCGTTCCTCAGATTTTATTTTTCGTTGTGAAGTGTTTTGTATTCATCTAGGCCAGAAATTTCCAATCTTTTTGTTATTGACATCTTTCCAACACTAATACTGATACAAAACAAAATTTAATTTTTTATTAAACCTAACCTAAAAGAAAAGTTTATGTTATATTTAAATTTTATTAAAGAAAAATCATTTATTTATTATATACAGTAGAGAGTCGAAAATTGGAATCAATTGGGGACTGGGGTGGTTCAAATTAGTCATTTGTTCCGATTACCAATTATGTACGAAAAAATATATTAACCTGTCCGATGTTCAAATTTTTCTCCGTTGCATGTCACTTTGTGTTGAATTTTCGTTGATTTTAAGCCTAACGAAAATTTTTATAATAATAATCAAGGCTATCGTATCGTTAAAAATTATTTCTGCATTTTGTACAAACAAAATAAATATATTGAAGAATATAAAAACATGAAAATTATACTTTAGAAGTAAATCTAGTATCAAAAACATTCGATTCAGCACGACACAGTCTGACTGAAAATCGTGCCGATTACCGGCGATTCCAATTACCAGCGTTCCGATTAACGACTCTCTACTGTATTTTATTTTAATCACATTTTTAATATAATATAAAACAAATGGTCTAACAACCATAAATAAGAATCTCCTAAATAAATCATCAGATTCCCTGAAGTTGCTGGCAACCACACTGGGAGAGCATAGAGCATAAATGAAGTAGGTTTGTATCATCTTTAATAGGTGATTTAGGATGCATACTCTTATGTGATCACATATATGAAATGTAATATGTGTTATACTGTATTGTTGTATTCAATGTTGTATCCATATTTTGTATCATTTACTCTATAATGAAAGAGATTCGTGTTGAAAGGTTGTATTGTATAGTAATTTTAATGTCATTTTTTGGATTTCATGTATATACCCAGTGCTCTTTTTCTACAAATATTATTGTTGATATGCATGTAGAATGACTAAAAATAAAGTTCTGTTTAAGAAAAATGCATCAATTACTAAAAAAAAAACAAGTGTTTAATACTAAAAATTTATTATTTCTTTCCAAATGTACACATTTATAGTATTTTCCAAATGTTTTGTATATCCATTTGGGGCCCTTTAATAACTGCATTTTTACCTTTCCCTTTCAAAGTATTAGCATTTCTCCATACCTCATTTTTTGATAAGAACATAGTGACATGGATAGGGCCAATCAGTGAGGAAGCAAAGAATGGTTCCTTGAACTCAGAGAAAACTTAGGGTCCATAATAGTTCCTATACTTAATTAAATTAATGCTACTTTTACTAATAAAAACATTAAAATCTTTAAGACTGCTATTTACTAATGAAAACATTCTACATATTTCATTTTTTCAAAAACACAAAAACGAACTTGGTTGTAGAGCAGTTCCATTTTGCCGTTTTTGTTTTTTGAACAATATGTAAGCTATCAATGGCTCTGGGAACAGAATTACCAGACAGTATTGAATATTCACTGAATGAGGCCCTTCGACAAAAGAAAGGTCTCCATCTCATTTGCTTTTATACATTAGCTCCAATTGGCCCAAGCATTTGTCATAGTCAATAGAATGGCCTGGTCATTTAATTCATTTTTATTGTGCCAGTCACAAGACTTTTTGCCTTAACATAAAATTTTTCTTACTGGGCAACTTCAAACATTATATACCAGCTATTGCTGTTATCAGCCAGCACTCTGCATATTAGCACCATCCAACCAAATACTCCTGTAGATGACTCTTGTTTAAAAAACTTTGACATGTCTTGTAAATTGTTGATTGTGTGTTTAAAATGTTTTCCTATTTCCTGACACAGGAATGTAAATGTTTTGTAACAGAAATTGTAGTATTGTACTGAATGCCTTCCAATCATGCATTGTTTGTATTTCCTTTGAGTATTAAACGAGATTGAAAATAGTTTGAATGTTAAGTGGTTTTCAAAACTAGATAATTTAAGTTTTTAAATAAATTATAATATATTGGTTTGTAATTAAATATTACAATGACAACATCAAGAAGTGTTTTCAATGCTGTAGCTTATCTACAAGGATTATCATTCATATTGTATTCTAAATAACATATTTCAATCAGTCAAAAAATTATAAAATATCATGGAGTCTGTAAGTTAACAGCTTTAGAGATGAAACAAAAAATTTGATTACATGCTTTAGAGATTTGAAAAAATTGCAGAAAATACTGTAGTACCCATGTATTGATGTCTTTTAAAATTGAAAAAAATTTAAGATTTAAAATTACACTTTTTTGCATACCTCAAGTTGGGAAATACAGACATGTGAAATTTTGAAGATCCTCCACCAAGCTAGCCCAGTCTCAGGTCCATGGACCACCATCACGCTCAAACACCCTACGACCAGGGGGCCAACGTCAGCAAACAACCCCCAGCACTAGATGCCACAGCGACGGTGGGCACAGCCCAAGCCTACAACCCCTTGGCCTCAACCAAAGGCGAGGAGCAGACAGCTTCCCAGCCACTAAGTGACCAGTAGGCCATCTGCTTACAGATACAAACCTTGCATTTTGATCTTAGCCAGGCCTTTTGGCTGAGCTATACAACCAACTTTAATTATACCAATTACGAACAAGCTCGACTTGTCACTGACAATCACAGAGATCCAAATTGCATCCGAACGTCGACTCCCAACAGTGACAGGACAGCAACTCACCACACAGTCTTCCAGATAACGGACAATTTTCGAACAAGTCACAGCCTATTATAGTTCAAACCAAATCTATTCCTCTTAAGAGATGTTTACAGATAAATAAATGCAATCTAGTGTAAATGAACCTTTATTTTTCTTTCTACATGGAATAATTCATATAAATTCAAATTAAACGAATTAATAATAATAATATTTAATTTAACATTGATCACAACTGAATTTTTTAAAACCTGAATACCCAAATCGGTTAATGTTACCTTAGGTGCCAAGATGGCGGCTCGTCTCTGATTCTAGCAAGGAAATAGTGGGACGCACGTTCTAACCTAACCTAACCTATTCTAATAATTTGGTTGCTAATAATTAAGGTAATTTATTAGAATAGGTTAGGTTAGCTTAGGTTAGAACGTGCGTCCCACTATTTCCTTACTAGAATCAGAGACGAGCCGCCATATTGGCACCTAAGGTAACATTAACCCTTTAATCAGTAAGAACTAATCGTAATCGAATTATTATTTCGACGAAAGACTAAAGCTTAATAGATATAAGCAACGATTCTAATGATAAATATCCAAAGAGTGCAAATAAACTTTTAAAAATTAGAAAATCTCCGTAACGTTTGCTACGGACGATTTCTTCTTTCGAAAATTCTTCTCACCAATTCTTGTTCTTTTTCTTCGTTTTTGTCTTTTGTTTTCTCATTTTCCACGTTTGGTTTCTTATCCTTCATTCTTCGACACTTCTTTTAGAACTTTTAGAATAAATAGATTAAAAATCTCTATCTGACAAATGTATAAGAGAAAAAGCACACTCATTCACCCGCAGTGCTGCCAGCACACTCGTGCGTAAAGAAAAACAAATAAAATTAGCCCAATATAGCCAATATAAATGATCATAAATGTACGAGTATTGTATTAGAATATAATTTTTACAAATATGAAATTTAATGTCTATTTTTATAATAATAAAAAATTTTAAAATAAATTTTATAGTATTTTTATTGATAAATTTATTTTTGTTTTTGTAATCCTAGCCTTTCTAAAAAATTGTCAAGTTGATACCGTCATTTTTAAAATCCTTCCCCGTATAGACTAAGAAGAGCTTTTTTTTCAGCAAGCCGAGCCGGGCTAGCTGAAAAATTGGTTCGGCTAGTTCCGAAATAACTGTTAAACTACTCTCGAAAATTTCTGGGGTTTTCGACCCGTCGGGATTCGATTCCGGTTTCCCTTTGCGGTAGATTGCCACCTTAGCCGCCCGGCCATTAGAAATGATTATATTGATTGAGATTTTAATATTTTTCCTTTGATTTATTGACATCAAACGTCTTATGAGTAAGAATTAATATTAGGAAGGTAGATTATGGTTAGAACATGAATTATATTTGGTTGTTCTAACAGTTCTAATAGAAACTATATTTTCACATAACTGTATGATCAATTAGAGATAAAGACCAATCTATAAATTTACTGACTATACCCAATGTCTCGTCATTCTGAGTTCACCAGTGGCCAAGCGGTTCCGTTCCCTGAACACTGGGAGTTCAGTCGTGGGTTTGCGTCTCGCCCGGACAGGCTGGCCATGTGAGGTTTTCCGAGTTTTCTCCACGTCTGTAACGCCTGAATACGAGCCAGTTACCCTTAAGACCTCTCGGAAGGCATTCTCTCTACGCAGATCGCCCAAGTGTTGCGCTGCCATAACTTAACAAAACAAACAAACATTCTGAGTTCTTCATCCTTTACGAAACTGAGGATCAGATTTGAATCTGGATCCCTCTGGACAATAGTGCGAAATCTACATTTGAACTTATGTTTTTGAACAAATTTTATGCAAAACTATAATTTAGTTAAATAGAATGATGAAATTGCAGAAACGGCTCTTAACTTACTCTTTAAAGTATTTCGAGACGTAAAAGTTAAAACAATAAAAAAAAAATTCGAGGAGTGCAATTTATTTAAAAATTAATAAATAAACATATTATAACATTAGCCATTAATATAGCACATTAAGACAGGATCTATAGAAAAAAATAATGATTTAATAATAATTCAAGAAGACAAATATAATTAAGATAAATATTACTGATTACTTTGACAAACTGTAAGAGTAGTTCCAATTGGTTGTGATGACCGAGTTCAGTCCTTTGAATGGCCAAAAAGGCCAGCTTTATTATCTTCACGATTCGAAGTGGAACAGGTAGCTTTGGGGACTCAAGCTCTAGTGTAAACCGAAACCTCATAAATTTTTCAGGTCAATCTGTTTCGAATATGCCGGGTTTTAATCCCTCACTACTAGCCCCCATTAAGGACAATGGTCAAATCCATGATTAAAAGGATTTCTTTTCCTCACAGGGTTTGGCACCGACTGAACGACAGCTTACCGTTCTGAGAGACCAAAGATCAAATCCGGGCTCACAGCTCCAAGAATTTTTCAGGGATGGTCTGTTCTGAATATGTTGGAGTCAGGCCTTCGCCTGCATTGTTTACCAGGCGAATCCGACAGTAGACTTGAAAAAAAGCTTAGTGTTCACGATGTCTGTTCGGCCATTAGAACCACAACATCGTCGTCTATTTATGTAGTAATGCCTTGACAGAGAAGCATGCACTGCTACAGACTGCCAGCGAATCGTCTTTAGCAACGAATCCCAGTTCTGTTTGGGAACGGAGGATTGCTATCTTAGAGTATGTAAAACAGCTATTTGAGCGCCTCAATCCTGCTTTTCCCGCTGAGCGGCACACCAGATACACTGAACTGAAAAAGAATCCCGAAGTCCAGGGTTTAAGGTTACATACCTGAATCACTTTTATGATAATAATTTGTGAGTTTTTTACTTGGGGGAGAAAGTGTCCCTTTTGCCTGCCTCTCAGATGCAAATGATGATGATATAAGAGTTGTTATATTGCAAGAGATTAAAGGAAAGAAGTGACAATTGCTTAAAGTAATTGTGCTTTGCAAGAAACAAAGAAAAATTTTAGTACTGTTGAAAAAAATTACATAGCAATTATTTAATATGAAAAAATCTTGATCCTACAATAAGATTTGCTTATACACTTATAATGGCACCCAGAAGATTAAAAAAAAAAAAAATGCAAAAAAGATGCGCATTACAATCGAGAAAATAAATACTAACAGGTATTTTATTAGAAATTATTTTTCATTCTGCGATTTTATTACGTTTATCTGAATAAATTTTCTTTTAGCGAAGTTTTACATTTAAGAAATATTTTGCCAAATTCGAGATTAAAAAATTTGTTGAAAAGAAGTTTCCTTTAAAAAATGCAATTAAAATCCTGGAAATATCACATCTATGACGTAGAATGCGTGACGTAACGCGTGACGCATTAATTGTAACGATTTGCTGCCTGTAGGGATACGGAATATGTTTTTATAATTTTATTTATTAGAAATTTCTTAGCTATATTTTAGAAAAAGAGGACTACTTTAGCATTTTAAACAAAACATTTGCAATTAGTTAATATTCTGACGTAGAACTTATGACGTAACGCGTGACGCATTAATTGTAACGTTCGGCGGATTCGAATTCGTTCCATTTCGTATTCTCAGGCGCCATCTTGAAATAGAAAGTTTCCTGGTTCTAGATTTAAATTTTCATTAAATATATTTAAGATTGTTTCCATTTAGCATCGAATTAAATTAATTCATCAGATTATAAATACTATTCGCTTGGATATTGTCTTATATTCTTTTCAATTAGATTGTATTAGAAAATTATTTTAATATTTAATTAATTAATCAATCATCTGGACCTTTTCTATTCTTAATAATTAAATTCTTACATTATTCTAGGAAGAAGTATCATTCTCAAATGTTATAATCGATTTTTGGAAACTTCTTGTGCTCAAAACAAGTAACAAGCAGCAAAACAACAGACAGGTAAGGCGTTTTAATTTTCATTCTACTATGTTATAATACATTCATGCAGTAAAAAATGGTATATAAAAGTTAGAATCTTTATTGCCCAGTCTACGAGTTTATTATTGTGAAATAATAATGTTATTCATTCACGCATTTCGCTATTCGGGTGAGAGACAATCTTCTGGAGTCCTCTCTGTCCAATCAATTATCCTTAGCGTTGCAATAAATGTTTTCAAATCAACTATAAATGGGTATTTTTAGTATAAAGAGCAACATTTACTTTCATTTAAATAAATTTAAATAATTAAAGGAAAAATTCCAACAAAAATCATACATTCTCCAATAATAAAACATCAATACGCAAATGAAACTATCTCCAGATAAGACAGAAACAGACTCAGTGTTCCGTAGAAGAATTTTTAATTATTCTCCTTCTGTTTCTGTTCGGACGATAGGTTAATTATAGAAAGTGGCTTTCGTTTAAATTTCTAATATTAAGGCCCGGGGGAAATAAGAGGGCCTTCTTTTCTCCGATCGTGTAAGACAAGGCCGGGCAGACAATAAGAGGAAATATACAGGAAAGACCGGCCAAAAAACATATTCCAAATTTACTCGCCCGGATTAAATTCTGGGACCCTCAGTAATTGATCGCAGTCATATCTAATTAAACCGCTAGGCAATATCCTAAAATATAAGAATATTCAATTTTTAATTAATATAACAAATTTCAAGTTTAAATATATAAAACATTCAAATTTAATTATAATTAGAGCGAGACATTAGCATAATCTCAGGTAAGTGCTAATTTAGTTTTCCAATTAAATTTAGTATACAAGCTTCATAAATATTAATACAGGATATATACTTATTATCTGATTTTCGATAATATAATTTTAATTGTATTATTTCAAATAAATGAAATAATAATGTTTCATATTTTATAACGATGATAAATACACATGTTTGGTGAGCAATATCATAGAAAAGTGCTGTCATATCAAAAAAACCATTTTGGCAAAAAGGTCACAAATATCAATATAAACTTCAATAATACGAACAAAGTATACATACAGTATAATCAAACAATTGAAAAAATTTACTAGTATAAATAATAAAAAAACAACACGCCAATTAAAACAATATAATTCTCACAAGTACCGCAACAATAACGAAAACAAACATATCAGTGAAAAGTAAAAACAAACAAAACTATTTACACAACGATTATGACAAAATTTGGATTGCCGGAGCGCTCTTATGCAGTCCAGCGGGAAAGTGGCGGATTCAAACGACAAGACAAAACAGAAAACACCGGATATGACGACAATGTGGAGTGCCGGAGCGCTCTTATGTGGTCCGGCGGGAAAGTGGTGGGTTCAAACGACAGGACAAGACAGAAAACACCGGATATGACGTAAATTTGGAGTGTCGGAACACTTTTATGTTCCCTGATCAGCACGTTATCATAGATATGCTGGTCAATGAAGCCATCTCTTATGATACTCGGTTTTTTTAGCAGTGGTGAGAGGAACGTTGACGGCACAGTGGTACGCTTACGAAAGCACTTATTTTTTCATGGAGATAATGGTCGGCCGTGCTACACAAATAGGATTTCCCGGTTCATTTCTCTTGCGTTGTCATACTTTTTTGCCTGCCAGATGTTGAAATTTGTCAGTCTTCAAGTGTTTGTAGGACGAAATGGGATGCCAGCTTCGGGTATCTACGAGTGTGAAAGATCTGGAGTTATAGTTGCAACATTTGTAAGCAAATCTATCGCATCATAGTATAGAGTGACTCTTTATGCTGTATCGTGTTGCCGAAGCAAGAGAAATTTTTTCAATCTTTCCGGCTTGTGAACAGGCCGTGCCCATCAGTGGTTAAATGGATAAAACTAGTGAACATTGTTGTTTGCCGCGAGTTTGTGCGGCTGACCGCAAGTAGTTTTTCGTGTTTTCTTCATGTCTCTAACACCACCTAAATAGGAGCTAGTCTTCCATAGAAAGACTTCCCAGGGGACACTCTTCTTGGCAGACCACCCATGTGTTACGTTGCTATATCTCTGTAAACTAAACAAATGTAAAGAACCTTTCCTCATGCCCATCGTAGCTTCGGCCAAATCCACAATGTGTCCTTCGTGAGAGACGGGATGGACATATCTGGGACGGACCTGAAAAAAAATTTCTGGGTTTTCTTCGACCCGTCTGAATTCGATCCGAGGAAGCATTAGCCTATTGCTTCAACTATCCAGTTGGGTAATAGGAGGTCATAGTAAGCTCTCTTAAGTTGTATTGTTGTTCCATAGAAATTGTTTTTTTTTCCTATAAAATTGTAATAACTTATTTTCATGGTCATCATGTTCAAATTAATAAAGTATCATTCAATTCCAAAATTAGCGTACGAATTTTAAATACAGTAATAAAAATTTGAAAATATTAAATAAACTCTAATAATAAAATAAAATAAAATGTTCACAATGTAGGGGTTACAAGCACCATTAAAAAATTATAGAAAATTCGTAATTAAAAAGTTAAATTTACTAGCCACAATCCTGACCACAGTACAACAAAAATTCAGCAACGAATTGCTCGTAACTTCCCGGTGAAAAACATTTATGTTTCAGAAACACAGACAGAATAGTCAAGGACAACAGTGAATTATGTGTGGCGCCATTGTTATGAGGTGTTATTAAAAAATAACTTTTATATATTATTAATTATTATAAAAATGCAAAAAATAGCTTAATTTTGAAGGTAGAGTTTCTAAAAGAATTGTAAATTCCCATAACAAGTAAAATTTTCATTAAGTCCGACTGCACTCGAGACCCCTCTATCTTTTCACCCTCTTGACCTTAAACCACCCTTATAATTACATGACATTAATGTCCCTTATATACAAGATATCATGCCAAATTTTGTTTCTTAATCTTTATCTCATCCTGAGATATTAAATGAAATAACGGTATCATAAACATACATAACATACATTGTCCCGAGTACTGTATCAGTTTTTTGTCTTTTTGTGTTCAGGCAGAGGCGTAGCTATAGTGCGCCCTCGTTACTCGTGTGCCAAGTTAGAAAAGGTAAAATAAAAACTTGTGAAAAGTTTTTATTTTGAAGTATATAGAATTAATTTAATTATATATATATATATATATATATATTTGCCTTTTAGCCTATATATATGTGGGGTTTAAATGAGTAACATTACTATACCGTTAAAATAATAAATTTAAGAGGGGTTGCGGGGGAGACAAGGAGAACGAGAACGAGGGAATATGACAGTTGGTGACGGCGCGAAAGGAAGAAAGGACGAAAAAGACGTTACGAAGGCGAGAACATCGTTTTATCAAGACGGTTACGAACGCTGGAAGATTGTCATTTCTAGTTCTCTAGTTCTATTACCTATTCCTACACACACAATATATATGTGAAGAAGAAGAAAATATATATATATATATTTTTTTTTTTTTTCTTTTTCTTCTTCTTCTTCTTTAACTCAACCCTGTGTGCACTAAGAGGGCCTCTTTTAGCCGCCCCATTAAGGGTTCTCCCAGACCCACAATCGAGCTGCCGGATGGTGAGGGACGGGGCCGATATATCCGGTCGGATATTTAAATTTTCAATGAATTCACTTTGTTTGTAATTTAAATTTTAAACTTAGAAATAGTTTAACTATTTAAATCTTAGTGAAACTTTTTCCTTGAATTTTATTTTTCACTAGCTGACCCGGCCACGCGTTGTTGTGGCTCAAAATGTATCTATTATAAATGTATAACATTTCCCCCTTGGGGTGAATTTCAAAAAATCCCTTCTTAGTGTACAGTACATTCTCTTGACGTATCCTATTAAAACACAGTCAAAACCGCATGTAAAATAGTATAAATAGAAGCTGAGTTCTTCACAGTAAGCCTTAATCCCGTCCCTCTCCCGCAAGGAAATATCGAAAAATCCCTTTTTAGTGTATATTCTGTTGACGTAACCTATTAAAACGCAATTAAAAACGCAAAAAACCGCATGTAAAATAGTACAAATAGAAGCAGAGTTCTTCACAGTAAGCCTTAATCCCGTCCCTCTCCCGCAAGGAAATATCGAAAAATCCCTTTTTAGTGTATATTCTGTTGACGTAACCTATTAAAACGCAATTAAAAACGCAAAAAACCGCATGTAAAATAGTACAAATAGAAGCAGAGTTCTTCACAGTAAGCCTTAATCCCGTCCCTCTCCCGCAAGGAAATATCGAAAAATCCCTTTTTAGTGTATATTCTGTTGACGTAACCTATTAAAACGCAATTAAAAACGCAAAAAACCGCATGTAAAATAGTACAAATAGAAGCAGAGTTCTTCACAGTAAGCCTTAATCCCGTCCCTCTCCCGCAAGGAAATATCGAAAAATCCCTTTTTAGTGTATATTCTGTTGACGTAACCTATTAAAACGCAATTAAAAACGCAAAAAACCGCATGTAAAATAGTACAAATAGAAGCAGAGTTCTTCACAGTAAGCCTTAATCCCGTCCCTCTCCCGCAAGGAAATATCGAAAAATCCCTTTTTAGTGTATATTCTGTTGACGTAACCTATTAAAACGCAATTAAAAACGCAAAAAACCGCATGTAAAATAGTACAAATAGAAGCAGAGTTCTTCACAGTAAGCCTTAATCCCGTCCCTCTCCCGCAAGGAAATATCGAAAAATCCCTTTTTAGTGTATATTCTGTTGACGTAACCTATTAAAACGCAATTAAAAACGCAAAAAACCGCATGTAAAATAGTACAAATAGAAGCAGAGTTCTTCACAGTAAGCCTTAATCCCGTCCCTCTCCCGCAAGGAAATATCGAAAAATCCCTTTTTAGTGTATATTCTGTTGACGTAACCTATTAAAACGCAATTAAAAACGCAAAAAACCGCATGTAAAATAGTACAAATAGAAGCAGAGTTCTTCACAGTAAGCCTTAATCCCGTCCCTCTCCCGCAAGGAAATATCGAAAAATCCCTTTTTAGTGTATATTCTGTTGACGTAACCTATTAAAACGCAATTAAAAACGCAAAAAACCGCATGTAAAATAGTACAAATAGAAGCAGAGTTCTTCACAGTAAGCCTTAATCCCGTCCCTCTCCCGCAAGGAAATATCGAAAAATCCCTTTTTAGTGTATATTCTGTTGACGTAACCTATTAAAACGCAATTAAAAACGCAAAAAACCGCATGTAAAATAGTACAAATAGAAGCAGAGTTCTTCACAGTAAGCCTTAATCCCGTCCCTCTCCCGCAAGGAAATATCGAAAAATCCCTTTTTAGTGTATATTCTGTTGACGTAACCTATTAAAACGCAATTAAAAACGCAAAAAACCGCATGTAAAATAGTACAAATAGAAGCAGAGTTCTTCACAGTAAGCCTTAATCCCGTCCCTCTCCCGCAAGGAAATATCGAAAAATCCCTTTTTAGTGTATATTCTGTTGACGTAACCTATTAAAACGCAATTAAAAACGCAAAAAACCGCATGTAAAATAGTACAAATAGAAGCAGAGTTCTTCACAGTAAGCCTTAATCCCGTCCCTCTCCCGCAAGGAAATATCGAAAAATCCCTTTTTAGTGTATATTCTGTTGACGTAACCTATTAAAACGCAATTAAAAACGCAAAAAACCGCATGTAAAATAGTACAAATAGAAGCAGAGTTCTTCACAGTAAGCCTTAATCCCGTCCCTCTCCCGCAAGGAAATATCGAAAAATCCCTTTTTAGTGTATATTCTGTTGACGTAACCTATTAAAACGCAATTAAAGACGCAAAAAACCGCATGTAAAATAGTACAAATAGAAGCAGAGTTCTTCACAGTAAGCCTTAATCCCGTCCCTCTCCCGCAAGGAAATATCGAAAAATCCCTTTTTAGTGTATATTCTGTTGACGTAACCTATTAAAACGCAATTAAAGACGCAAAAAACCGCATGTAAAATAGTACAAATAGAAGCAGAGTTCTTCACAGTAAGCCTTAATCCCGTCCCTCTCCCGCAAGGAAATATCGAAAAATCCCTTTTTAGTGTATATTCTGTTGACGTAACCTATTAAAACGCAATTAAAGACGCAAAAAACCGCATGTAAAATAGTACAAATAGAAGCAGAGTTCTTCACAGTAAGCCTTAATCCCGTCCCTCTCCCGCAAGGAAATATCGAAAAATCCCTTTTTAGTGTATATTCTGTTGACGTAACCTATTAAAACGCAATTAAAGACGCAAAAAACCGCATGTAAAATAGTACAAATAGAAGCAGAGTTCTTCACAGTAAGCCTTAATCCCGTCCCTCTCCCGCAAGGAAATATCGAAAAATCCCTTTTTAGTGTATATTCTGTTGACGTAACCTATTAAAACGCAATTAAAGACGCAAAAAACCGCATGTAAAATAGTACAAATAGAAGCAGAGTTCTTCACAGTAAGCCTTAATCCCGTCCCTCTCCCGCAAGGAAATATCGAAAAATCCCTTTTTAGTGTATATTCTGTTGACGTAACCTATTAAAACGCAATTAAAGACGCAAAAAACCGCATGTAAAATAGTACAAATAGAAGCAGAGTTCTTCACAGTAAGCCTTAATCCCGTCCCTCTCCCGCAAGGAAATATCGAAAAATCCCTTTTTAGTGTATATTCTGTTGACGTAACCTATTAAAACGCAATTAAAGACGCAAAAAACCGCATGTAAAATAGTACAAATAGAAGCAGAGTTCTTCACAGTAAGCCTTAATCCCGTCCCTCTCCCGCAAGGAAATATCGAAAAATCCCTTTTTAGTGTATATTCTGTTGACGTAACCTATTAAAACGCAATTAAAGACGCAAAAAACCGCATGTAAAATAGTACAAATAGAAGCAGAGTTCTTCACAGTAAGCCTTAATCCCGTCCCTCTCCCGCAAGGAAATATCGAAAAATCCCTTTTTAGTGTATATTCTGTTGACGTAACCTATTAAAACGCAATTAAAGACGCAAAAAACCGCATGTAAAATAGTACAAATAGAAGCAGAGTTCTTCACAGTAAGCCTTAATCCCGTCCCTCTCCCGCAAGGAAATATCGAAAAATCCCTTTTTAGTGTATATTCTGTTGACGTAACCTATTAAAACGCAATTAAAAACGCAAAAAACCGCATGTAAAATAGTACAAATAGAAGCAGAGTTCTTCACAGTAAGCCTTAATCCTGTCCATCTCCCCCCAGTAGGGGAATTTCGACATGTATATTATATAAAAACACGTGCCTATTCGAATGCAACGTTATGTCAAAATTTCAAAGGAATTGGTAGGAACAAACAAACGTTATATTTTATTTATATAGATAGATAGAAAATGATCTGCTTTAGTCCATTCTCACAGAAAAGCATAATGCCTCACAGAAAAGCAAACTTAAGTCGTCGGACGTTAGCGCCATCTGTTGGACATGAAAGCCTTAATTCATATATAAATATATTTTTGAAAGGGGGGAAATGGTGGTCTTCACATATGCCACAAACCTTCGCGGGAGTGTATTAAATAACTTCCCGAAGTTTCATGGCAATCGGATAAATGGTGTGGTAATGCATGAAGGACAAACACACACGCACACACACACACACACACACACACACACACATTCGTTTTTATATATATAGATTCACGTAACACGTTAAAGGAATAAGCTAGAGACTAGCAAAAGAGGCACGTGCAGGTTGCATTTTTAAATGTTTAGGCAAATGGCATATTTTAAACTTCATTAAATTTAAACTTTACAAATGACAGCCGCATCGGATTATTTATTTTTTTTTAAAAATCTTTCCATAGTCACCCCCGTGACGTTCTATTATCCAATCGGAAGTAACGATTTAACGAGCCCGTGATTTAGAAAGTGTTATCGCTTATGTAATTAACGTACGTACAAGTAATCTTTGCACTAAATTATCAACGTGGAATTAATATGACTCGCTATTTTGTCAAAAAAGAAGAGGGAAAAAAAGCCCAGGGGAAGGCGTAAGAGTAAAATTGGTCGAGCAAATTCTAGATTTAAAAGAATAAGGCCGCGACTCCACTAGCCGTAAAACAGCCGTAAAACCCCTCGCCGTAAAAGCTTTTAATCACGTGACCTATTTGCGTTTGCGCTCGGATTGCGGTGGAGGTCCGGCTAGCGAAGCTTTTTACGGCGACAGTACTATTACGGTGTATACGTGATATATCGATATAAAGACAATAATTATATTCTACGAGTTTTTCTGTACTATAATTACAAATGTAGTAAAAGTAATGTCTTTACTTTCATATATTGACTTTTATTATTAAGATAATATACAGCACTTATAAGCTTAGCTTTTTTATTATATACTCCTCTAAATTGAAGGATTTTCCTTTGGCCGTTCATATCGCGTGTTTTAGGCATCCATTATTATAATCGGGATACCTCTTGTCGTAGATACATGAATACTTTCGGTTGTTTTCGATAAATCTTTCCAGATCTTCTAGAGTAGCCACGAGAGAACGTACACAAAAGCTCGTTTTCCGCCATTTTCGCACCGCGTCACGATGACCTTTTTTTTTTTTTTTTTAAACTCTTTTCGCCCTGTGGGCACTAAGAGGGCCTCTTTATGCAAGCCATTATGGGTTCGGCCACGTCACGATGACCTAGACTTCACTGACTTCTGATTGGTGGATGGTACCGGTTTACGGTCGTATTCACTTCGAAAGTTGAACACTGCTCAACTCGCTTTTACGTTGGTTTTACGACCTGCTCAGGCGTAAAATATCATGGTCACGTGATTAAAAGCTTTTACGACGAGGGGTTTTACGGCTAGTGGAGTCGCGGCCTAAAGCCTGGACTCCACATTACCTGAAAACAGAAACTCAGAAACAGAACTGAAACATACAGCATTTTCATTTCAGTTCTGCTTTCGTTTTACCTTGACGCTACTAGCATCGAAATGAACGTTACGTGGAAATGCGCCATCTGTTGATCAGTTCTGTAATTGTCGTAGAGTCGAACATGGATGACGCTACAGATTTCGCCATGCTTTCTCTGCATTTATCAACAACGAAATTGTTAATAATCTTTGAATTATTTACATTTTTTGTCGTACAGACATCTGTATTTTCTAAATTCTTCGATGAATAATTCCAAATCTATTTGTTTCTTCGTCCTTTTCGCTACACTTTCCGCCATCACGACAACAAACTACACGTGACTACGCGTCACAAATCCTTGCGTTTTTATTGGTTGCAGTGCGACAGAAGTGCGGAACAAAAACAAAAAAGTTAAATAATTTTTAACTCTGCTTTCAGTCTTGTTTCTGTCCAACTGAACGTTCCAAAACTGAAAGTTTCGTCAGTTTGGCTTTCAGTTTTACAATTACGTCGCGGATTCCGGTAATGTGGAGTCCAGGCTTAAGAACGACCAAGACCCCCCCGAAGGCCGTGAAGTTCGACTTGAGCAACAGCCAGTAAGAATGGCTTTGTCGAGGACTGCAGAAACAGCATCACAACGTCAAGCTCGAGTATAAACTACTGAAATAACTTCGATGATTTTTATTTCTTAAATTATCTTGCTTAAAATTAAAATGTAAAAATGCGTTATACAATGTTATTCAATTTTAATTCAAATTTCAGTGTAATTCAATTAATTTTATTCAATTGTTTCAGTGGCGTAGCGAGGGGGGTGCAAGGGGGTGTATCACGCATATATATGTATATATGCCCAAATGGTCTCCAAGACAAACTATATGTGTTTCTGGAGGGGGAGGGGCGCCAATAAAGTGTCGTGCACCGGGCGCCAGTTATATTCGCTACGCCACCGAATTGTTTCTTTCCTTTATTTGTTATATTTATGTTTGTATAATTGTTAATTCGAGGGGAGATAGAAATTGTCCTTCGGGGCTTTTCTGCTTATTTATGAAAATAAATAAATAAACCTTTGTTAAGGCATAAAGCAAAAAGAGAACAGGTCATTTAAAAGACTAGAATGATTAGTTATTTATCAAATTATCATACATTGTTGCATATTAATTTTATCAATATTTTATTAAAAACTTTTATGTTTTTAACTATTACAAAATGACAAATAGCATTATTTTGAGGGTAGGGATGAGTTTTATAAAAAGTTGTAAATGCTAATAACGAGTAAAAGCGTCATTAAGTCCGACCCTACTGGAGATACACACGATCCCCATTATTTCCCCATTCCTCCATCTTTAAATGAATTCCCCAAATAAAACCTACCCGCAGAATTTCAGAAATTTTCGACAAAAACACATGACTTATTAAATAGAACACGGAAATGCCCTCTAAACTTCCGTCTTCGGTAGAAAATGAACATTATATTGCGTTCCTTCAAAACCACGTGACTACGGATCGACTCATGAAATCACGTGTCTCGACGTAAAGTAGCTGAGCTCCATGTACTAAGTAGAAACACGTTTATGCTTCCAAGCCAACGTTATAAAATTATTTTAAGAATGCTTAGAGATATTTGAACTACTGTGAATTAACAAGTTGCTACAAGGACGATTTTATATTTTGTATTGAGTGTTATCTTATTTGCACTTCTTTGTTCCATTGTTACCTACTATCTGTCCAACATCTCATTTGAAAATGGCTCTCAGGAGACCGGGCACAGTGATGAGAAATTCGGATCGCGTTTTCTTCTCGTGCCTGTCAAAAACTTTCCCAGATCGCCAGATATTTCTCTCCCAAAGGAAAATTCGTTTTTTTTTCTTTCTAGTTTCTAAGACTACACAAAACAAGTGCTGAAGTGAGCTTGCTCTGAAGTCGACTGTTCAAAAAGGACACGGCCAAACGTTCGACTCTCCGAATCGAACGAAACTTAACGAGCAAGTACACCTAAATACAAATAGTTCTTTGTCCAAATAAATGAACCAACTTCTAAAGCGTTTCCGAAAAACGTGTCTCTGAAAATCGAGTGTTTAGCTTATAAGACTGGAAGTAAACCTGTCTTCAGCGCTACGATGGCCGTGTGGATAAGGTGCCAGGCATTGACGTTATGGAATGTCCAGTGCAATTTTATTTTATTTTTTTTACGTGTAACATAATTATTTTATTATTTTGCCGTATCATTAACATTATTATAATAAATAACGCTTCTAACCAACGACTTTAATTTAGATTGAATTAGTTATCGTAATAAATATGGTTATAATAAATTGGGGACTTATCGACTGGAATAAATAGACAAGATTTTACAAAAAATAGCCTTTAATAGTCGTAATAAAATTTTGGTAAGAATGCATTTTTGGTACTTTTTGTAAAATCTAGTTTATTTATTCCTGCCGAGCATGATGTGATAATTCCTTCAATTTATAACAATCCTATTTATCAGGATAACTAATCCAATCTAAATTAACATTATTATTGTTACTGTTATTATTCTTCGCGTTTAAAGCTTATAGAACAATAGATTTTAAAATAGTGACTCATTTCCAGTTTTGCGGAAAAGAAGTATCTTCAGATTTAACTCTTTTATGTCGTGAAATAAAATTTTTATTCTTCATATTTTCGCTGTTTGTTACATATGACTCCACATTCGAATAATCTTCATACATTACTTGCGCATGGACGAATAAGACAAGTCTGATATGAAAATTGAGTAGCATAGTTTCAGCTTATTTTTTAATCGTTAATTTTATGGACAGTTTCCTCGTGCGCTCATTTTCGCTAACAAGGAAAGGGCCAGACCGAACGTCTGGCCGTCTCCTTGCTAGCGAACATGCGGAATAGCGAAATTGTCTTTTTGTTAGCGAATCAGTTTATCAGAAGCAGATGCACAGGCCGAATACAGTCGATTTTCTCTATATGTAAATTAACATAGCACACTCTTGGCCATAGATGAAATTTGTGTAAATTTCTTGAATTTCCACAACTTTTTAATAAAAATTTCCTTACAAATCTAGAAATTTTACAAATCTTGTCCAATCTTCTAAAAGCAGACTCTATTCCCTATGTTTAGAGAAATTACCTTAATTAGGGTTCCCATCGCTGAGGGGTTTCCTTTCTGTTATGTATTCCTGGAAAGGATTTAGACCACGTGCAACGTGAAAACAAAAGAAACAGGAAGTAGACGAAGAGATTAGAGTAGTGGCTAAGGCACTCGCCTTGTGTAGACGAATTGTAATTTTCTTTCTTGTTTTAGGTTGAACAAGACTCGGGAATAAAGAATAATGAAATTTATCTTTTTTAATAAATAAAAGTCAAGAAAAAAGAAGGAACTTCGGAATGAAGTGAGCACAATTACAGTGGAAGAATCTTCAAAATCAAGGTAAAAAATAACAAACTCGAAACCCTTTTTCTGAGTAGTAGCGATTTCCTTAATTTTTACGTCCATAATTCTAGTCCTTATCTCTAACGGTTAGACTCAGTCATGAAAAATAAGTTTACGAGTAAATAGTTTAAAGATTTGTAAAGTAAAAATAATCGTTTCATTACAATAATGAATATTCTATAGATTTAATATTTACTTAATCAACAAAAATGCTGAAATAATGGCCCATAATTCTGTTAGGTATTTATATTTCATTCAGACTTAATTGAATTCATTTATTATTTTATAGTGTGATTAATTAATTTACATTAACTTTTTAAGAGTTTTGACAATAAGAAAAGAATTAAATGTCACATTATTCAACGTAATTCTTACATAAACGAATACCTCGTAATTTATATTTTAGGGCTTCTCACACAGCAATCGAGTATACAATTAATTACAATTGTAATAAATTGTATAATTAGCAAAGTGTGATAAATTGTCTTGAGATACTTGACTGTTGTTAGTAAGCCATAAAATATAAATCGAAAATACTTTGAATAATAATAATAATATTGTAAGGGCAAGAAGCAGAGTTAATAATATTAAATATCATATCGTTCATTTAAAATGATCGACAAAGGTCAAATAAAAAGAATTTATTACATAAAAATAAGCTTAAGTAATATAAATACTAGAAATTCCCCCGTCAAGCTTGACTGGGTAGATTTTACGAGAAGTTAGAGATTGAAGCTAACGGGTTCGTTAGATCGTTACTTTCTATTGAATAATAGAACGTCACGTGGTCATGACAAAGGAGTTTTTAAAAATTTGCTGTATTAGTAACACGATGAGGCTCTGCTTTCTGAAGTTTAAATTTAAAATTTAATAAAGTAAGAATTAGAACATTTTTTTAAAAAATTCACGAATGACACTAACACAGAAAATTTCAAATTACCAGAATAAATTTCTGAAAAATTTATTGGTATTTCAATTAATGTGTACACTGTTTATCTGTAAAGATCAATTTAGAAAGAGAATCTATATATTTTAAAAGATTTCGCGTAGTAAATAAAGAAATTTTAATCACTATATAATATAGAAGGGCATTATAATTAAAGTTCCACTTTGAAATGGCCATAAAAGGAAAACTACTGGACAGAATGTAATCAAACATGGTAATAGTTTAGAGCAGGGGTGGCCAACTTTTGTGCACATAAGATCTACTTTTTATCGTAAAAATGTGTCGCGATCGACTTGTTGTCATAGGCATAGTCTAAGTGGGGAGGGGGAGTGTGAAATACATACTATGTTTATACACTGTGTTTCAGTACGAAGTGCACTCACTGCTTATGAGTCGAGTCATAACTGCATGCATACAGTTGCGTTCGGTTACAAATATAATACATTAAGTCAAGACATCGCTAGCGATCGACCAAAATTGGCTTGGCGATCGACCGGTCGATCGCGATCGACTTGTTGGCCACCCCTGGTTTAGAGGAAGTCATCGGATCTTATTTCCGCAAAAAAAGTTCAAAAACTCATCACCAGCGGGGAATGGCTGTGCATGCAATATTGTTAAACGAAATAAGACACGAAGACATCGGTTGAAAATATTTTTAATCGTTTCTAAAACGTGTTACAAAGCATGTTCAATGTGGCGTCCACCATTTTCTGAAAGCAAGTTAAATTCCTCCTGATATGCTAAGAGCTACTGTTAAGAACACAGTAATGCGATTTAACTGGCCATTTCAAAGTGGAACTTTAATTATAACCACCCTGTTCATTGAATGTGAATTTGTCTGATATCTAAGATCGCTTTATTTTTTCCATTTAGCTAATTTTCACCCAGAAAGTACAGAAAGCAGAAACAAATCTAAAATTTGTGTTTTACAGAATTGAACGGTTTGAGTTTGTCTTATAGGAAACGAGTTATGAGGAAAGTAACATAAGTCTTTTAAAAATACAATATTCTTTCTATGTGAATGCAACATATTATACAAATTTATATTTAACAATACTAATGAATAAGAATATGAATATATATTAAAAGTCATGTAAAATTAAATTTTATACAATTTATCTCATGTATGTTGTTATTACTTTCAGTTGTTCTTTGGATGAAACCCAAGGTTTAGAAGAAAATATTTTCCAAGATTAAAGAAAAAATTGAATATTAGCTTTACTTACATCAGTGTCTTCATTTAAAAATATTAAAGAAGCAAAAGGTCTACTGCAAGGATATAAAAAAATTCATGAAGATATAAATACACTTGAAAATTGTTTTACAGAAATTACTTACTTTAATATGTTGTGAATGTTCAGCTGTGGTTTCATATATTAGTGGCATGAAACATACACTCGAACTTTATTATTTATAAAATTAGTTTTTGTGTTTTGATGCAGAAATTTGCTTCTAGATATAAAAATTATTACTGTATTTAAATATTATTATTGATTTAATTATCGTTTTTATCTAAAAAACTTTTCATTATACATCGGTAACATATTATTTAAAACAATTTTTTTAATTGCAGAGAAAAGGAACCAACATAAATTTTCATGTAAACACTGTAAGAAGAATTTCGTAACTAAACAAAGTTTGCAAATGCATGAAAGAATCCATACTGGAGAAAAGCCGTACAGTTGTGACGAGTGTAAACAGAAGTTTACACAAAAGGGACATTTAATTGAACACCTTCGGATCCACACTGGAGAAAAGCCTTACACTTGTGACAAGTGTAAAGAGAAGTTTACTCAAAAGGGAAACTTATTTCAACACCTTCGGATCCACACTGGAGAAAAGCCTTACACTTGTGATGAGTGTAAACAGAAGTTTACACAAAAGGGAAGCTTAATTAAACACCTTCGGATCCACACCGGAGAAAAACCTTACACTTGTGACGAGTGTAAACAGAAGTTTACACAAAAGGGAAGCTTAATTAGACACCTTCGGACCCACACTGGAGAAAAGCCTTACACTTGTGACGAGTGTAAACAGAAGTTTACAGTAAAGGAAAATTTAATTAGACACCTTCGGATCCACACTGGGGAAAATCCTTACACTTGTGACGAGTGTAAGCAGAAGTTTATGCGAAAGGAAAACTTAATTAAACACCTTAGGATCCACACTAGAAAAAACTATATGAATGTGAGTTATGTCCAGCAAAATTCATTCGAAACCGAGATCTAAAAAACATTACAATATTGACACTTAGTTATAAGTTTTCTTCGAAACACATAATCTCTATTGGTGCGTAATGATCAAAAGATTTAAGCAAAACTGCTTTTTAAACAAAGATTTTGAATTTGCTGAAATTTTCTAATTGCAATTTTCTGTTTTTATATACATAAACTTTGTATATCCGAAGTTTGTTGGAAACGCAGTTTTTTAATGAATTTCGTATTATAACTTCATATTAATACGTGAATTTTTCTATGTAATTATAATGTCGATATGTAAAACTTTCCTCAATAAATAATTGTTGCATGGATAGTTTCTTGTATCAATTATAGTTAAAATTAATTTATTCGATTAGTAATAAAGACAATGCACATTTTGCTTTACTTTTTATACAATCAATCAGGTAACCTGTGTAGTTCTCACCAGACACGTGCTGCTTACTGGAAATTCTCACTCTGGTTGTCGGCAAGGAAGAAATGTACATTTTCATTCTCTGACTCCTCATTAAGCCGTATCAGGAACATTTCATCATGTTTTATAATAGTAAGTATAAACAATATCACTTGGAAATGACAATCGTGCTAGATTAAATGTGAGGAAAAAATATTTAATTTTTAATTCTTTCCAAATAAAAATTAAACCCCCAAATACCTTTTGTTGCATGAAAGCTCCTTATTAAACTAGTAATTAAAACAAGTGTTAATCTAAACTTTAGATTCTAAAGTTTTGCTTAGTTGTATTAAAGGATATTTATTAGTGATGTAACGAATAGTATATTTGGCCTCAGGCCGAATACCGAATATTTGGCCAGGAGCGTTGCCGAATGGCCGAATATTCGGCCAAACTATTTGGCTTGATTAATGGACGTACGAAAATTGGCCTGCAAATTGCATTATGGCAAGGATCGCGTACCCTGCTCTCTATTGGCCCGCTGTCACTACGAGTTTTTCTTCCAGTAGATCTAAATTATTTAAATTAATTAATTAAATTATAATTATTAAAGTTAATATGAGATGGTGCCTAATGTCTACCTCTAGTGCCAAATTGGTTTGTAATTTATGTAATAGCCGTAAATAGCCCGATATGATTAGGCAGTTGTTGGTATTTAGATGTAAGTTATAACTTATAAGTTATTTTATTTGCAATCGATCTTTTTAACTCCTTAAGCACTAAAATTTTGTTTTTACTACGTATTTGTAGACTGAATAGTACCCTAAGGATATACTTTAGTGGGGACATAATAATGGTCTAGTTCAGTGTTTCTCAAACTTGTTTGTACGGTGGCACACCGAAATTATTAAACGAAATTCACGGCACCCCTGTTATCATTATTATTATTATTTTTTTTTTTTTTTGCTTTTTTACGGTTAGTAAAGATACGAAGGATGAAAAGTTTATTTCCAAACAACACAAAAACATTCAAAACAAAAGTTATTATTATAAAGGTATCTGGTGATAAAATGAGCTCTCAATTTTTGATGATTTACTAGCGCTAATCGATTCCTTAGCTTTGCTACCAGAAACCACGATTAATGGAATCTTCACGTTTTTTTTTTTAATGAAAAAATTATTCATGATATTGAACGACATAATTAACTTCAATATTTTATTATAAAATTTAATTACAAGTTAATAATTTATTTTTTCTTCTGGTAAAGAAGAAAAATACTTTTATACGATGCTATTTCGTTATTGTCCGAACATATAACAATAATAAAAACATCTACTTACTGCATTCGACGCATTTATATTGCGCTTCTACTCGCTGCAGGAACAGAAGAACAGACGACTAGTAACTAGTTCGTTTTTTTTCTAGTATTTACGTATCCCCAATTACCGAGTCACCGAGACAAGTGGCGACGTAACAAGATTAGTAGAAAAAACCAATATTCGTGTTTTATAATTGTTTTAATTATTTATCTAATTTAATACTTTAATTCCATTATTTTAATTAATTTTAATTTAATTATTTAAAAATTTCGCGGCACCCTTGTGGCGTACTTGCGGCACCCGCTTTGAGAACCACTGGTCTAGTTTCTCCCCAGTTGTGGAACAGTTCAAATATATTATTGGGGGTTTCTATTTGTGAAGTTTTGTGATATTTTGTTGCTATTGTTTTTGTCAATATTTTTAAAAATTAACATGATTTCAAATGTTATCTTTTGTATATAATGAGAAATGCTCATTCTTTGCTTTTTATATAAAATAAATTATATATTAGTTACTCATCTTCTAGAAATAGATAAATAATTTTTTCATTAAATACAATAAGTTTCAATAAAACGTTTTGTAAATCATTTTAAAATATCATGAAAAATATTAAAATATATGCGAATACGAATATGACATAATTAACTAAACAATAACATTAATGCCGGATACATTCTAACCTACACGCCATCAATGCCATAAGATATCGGGCTAGATAAAGGCTATAATATTACAGTATTTAATCACGAAATAATTTAATACTAGAGTTATAATTTAATGTTCAGCATTAATAAAAGTTACCAAAATGATTAATTTACTGTATTTTTGTTATTTATTACTCCTGTTTTTAGGTGTTCGGTAATCGGCCGAATAGTGATTAAATATTCGGTATTCGGCCGAATAGCAAAAAACAGGTAGAATAGGCCGAATACCGAGTAATAACCGAATATTCGTTACATCACTAATATTTAGGCTATATTATTATTATATTATGTAATCCAATTTTGCTTGTAAAATGAGAAATTAAATCAGTTTAAAAATGTATTTAGAAGTCATTTATTTGATGTTTCAATAAATTTTCTATCTAAATATAAGATTTTTCTTTTTGCTGTAAATGTAATATTTTCTAAACGAATTAAATGAAATAAAAATAAATTTGTACTTGTTTACATGAGGAAAAAACAAAAATGCGTTTAGAGCCCTAAAATAAAAATTTGGCGGTTTCTATCGATAGAAGAGGAAACAATTTACAGCTGTTGGCATAAATGTTTTAATGGCAATACCATTAGCATTGTTTAAATATATCTCACGCCGTTATAGAGTTATATATTGCGATAATGGTCCCTGTGGAATCTTTTTATTTTACAAGACAATTCCTTGAATTGTTTGGTTTAATATTATTCATTCAATATTACAATTTTCTTTATGAATCTGGCTTAGACGAATAACTGCGTGATTATAACTTAATATTTATTCGATTCATTCTGTCCTACAAGGAGTTCATCCGCCGAAAAAGGGGACAGTTCATTCGTCCGAGAATCCATCATCATCGAAAGTTCGCCTTAAGCCTTGGTCATACCATACGACTTCCAGTCGCAGGCGACCGCGACTGCGAGTCGCGCGTCTTCTCTTGGTCACACATTTTCGCTGGCGTTGCAACTCGGAAACACGTGACTCTATAATAAATCAATAAAATTACAGTAGCTTGTTTTTGACTACTTTCGTGAGTTTATCGACATTTTACGTTCCACTTCAGAGTATTTACGGAATTTTAGCCACTTTTCTTATTAAAATGGCAAGCAGCTCTTTTTCTGGAATGAGTAAAAGAAAAAGGCGATAATTTTGTTAGAGCTGGCGAGAATATACGAAGAGAAAAATAAGAGAGAACGTTCATGCTGGGTTAAAACTTGGCGAAATAAAAATCAACGGGATAAACAATCTTGCTTTCACCAGCTGATGAATGAATTAAGGCTTTCGGATGCCTAAGATTATAAGGGATATATACGAAGATATATATAGGGGATATATTCGTATCCGTATGGATACGAATACTTTCCAAAGTATTTTAAGGAAGATAAAACCCATAATAGCTAAAGAAGATACACATCTTCGAAGTTTTATTTCACCCGGAGAACGTCTTTCGTTGACACTTCGTTATTTAGCCACCGGTAAGAATAATATGTATTTTGTATTTAATTTATATTTTATGCAATCTTTAAGACTAAAATGGTCCTTTAAGACTAAAATGGTCATATATAATTTAGGCGAAACGTTTCGTAGTTTGACATACCAATTTAGAGTGGCCCATAATTCTATATCAGCCATTATCTCAGAAGTTTTGGATCCTGTTTATCAATCTTATAAAAGTGAATATTTGAGGGTAAGTGTTGTTTAGAGAAAAGCTCGAATGATTTAATTCATTTTTAATCGATACAGTATATTTTTTCTTTAACATAAGCATTTATTTTATTCAATTGTATATTATTAAAAATAATCAAACTTTTCAAAATAAATCTAACAATAACCTTTATAAATTCAGATTTGATTTATATCAAATATAGCATTTAAATGTACTGAAACTGAGTTAATACAAATGTTATAATCAAGATATGTTGACAAATATACAACACAAAGTATATCTCAATATTGTTAATTTGAAAAAAAAAATTATGCAGAAAAAATTTATTTTAACTGCTCTTAAATAACTTCATATTATTTTGATTTTTAACTTTATTTTTATATTGGTTATATTAATTTAAAATTATTTATTTTTTTAAGGTACCATCTACAGCATGTCAATGGGAAGATATTGCTAGGGAATTTGATGAAATGTGGCAATTTCCTCATTGCTTTGGTGCAATAGATAAAAAACGTACAAATCATATGTCCTAAGCAATCTGGATCAGCTTATTATAACTACAAAGGTAGTATTTGGAGAGCAACATCAACAGAGACAAAGACAACTTTGGAGAGCAACGTCAACATCCTTGCAAAGCAGTCGTAATTTAAATCCATCAACAGCAGTGGCAAAAGCAATCCGTAATGAATTGAAAACTTATTTTAATACTGTAGGCCAAGTAGAATGGCAATGAGATGAAATTTGTTTATAAAATTATTAAATTATAAATGTGAAATGTAAAAATATTTTAAAAGTTTGGAATTATTATAATTATGTCATTATAAATGATACACTATTTTGAGTTAAGAAATACAACTTTGATACAATAAGTGAAAGATTTTTATTAATTAATTATTATTCATAATACTTTCTTCTTTTACAATAAGCGAAAATATCTTCATCTGCAAATCTTATGCATTTTTCTGAGGAAGTGTTCTTAGTTTGGTAGCTATAAGACTGCCAAGTTCATCAAAAACATCCTTCCTCGGTTCATTACAGAGAGCCTGAAAAAATATTTAATAAACAATCTTAAATGAAAAGGCAGATCACGTTTTCAGTCTTATATTATTTAATAATCTTCTTTGTATTTGTGTAATATTTATAGTATCAGTTTTAACTTATGAATTTATGCAAATTTAAAACAGAATAAGTAAAAATTGCAATGGAGAATGTTGTTGCTAGAACGAATTTACAAATTGTCTGCAATAATTTAATTCATTAATTATACATTAATTTGATTTATAAATTGCAAAAATATCAATATACCGATTGACGAAACAATAAACAATCGACAATACAAGTAATTAGAATGAAATATAACAATCGGGCGTCTTATTTGTTTGACTTCATTTAATGCGGAGAGACAAAATACGCGTCTCTCCGGACTAAATGGGGGCGGAAACAAAAATTCTCCGAGCCTTACCTCCTCGTGGTGCCCCCGGGGTATCTCCTTTCTGCCGCACTGTGCGGTCGGGTTTGACCAGATTTTTTTTTCAGGTAAGTTTACAGGATTCTTCTTTTTCTTAAGGTAGGTTTAGAAGATTCGTCTTTTTTCTTCTGGTCAGCAACGGGCAGTCGGCAGTTGGCAGAGCCGTAACTAGGGTATGGCCAATGTGGCCCCCCGCTATAGGCGCCAACGAGAAGGTTTCGAATTAATATATATTCGAAATTAATAATACAAAAATCTTTTATATTTATTGTTAATAAAAGGAAAGAGGTAAAAAGGAAGAACAAATATGCATTGGAAAGATAAGGTGGAAGAAGACTTAAACCAGAGGGGACTTAAGAGAGAAGAAGCCCTTGATAGAGAAAAATGGAAGAAACGCATTAGAGAAGGAAACGCTGATCCCATATAAGCATGGAAAAAGGCGAGGATAAAGAAGGAAAGAATTTATATATTTCAATAATAATAAAAATGGCAGTTTATTTTTGAAATATATGTTCGTAGAAATTACAGATCATAAATAGTATGTAAATATAAATTGTTATGTATTTGTTATGTATGTAAACCTCCAGAGGATAACCCACACCGAATTGCCCCTTGACCTAGTTATGCCACCCCGCACCTCTGACCTTTGTCTTTGTCGTGTTTCTTTGTCTTCGGGCAGTCGTGCGTTAGCTGTTGTAACACTTAGACCTGGAGGCACAAACGTTACGTTCTATTCTAATAAAGTTATTTATATACGTTAACAGTAATCGTTTATTTTACGGACACAATATAAATATAAAAGTTTTTTGTGTTATTAATTTCGAATATATATTATTCCGAAACTTTCTCGTTGGCGCCTATGGCGGGGGGCCATATTGGCCATACCCTAGTTACAGCTCTGTAAATATATAAAAGTTAGGGGAGACCGGGGCTAGTTGTCACAGTGCAAATATCGTCTATATAATCATAACTGAATGGTCATGTCATCTAGAAGTAGGTTCATTTACCGCTCGTCTACGTCATTACAAAATTCGAGTAATATCCGTTGCATTCTTTTCCGTTAATTAGCGGTTAAAAGATTTACAGCAAGTCGCGTAAATTTTGATGCATCACGTCTTGTGCCGTTTGAAAACTTGCAATCAGTAAAAGGTGAGTAACAACTGTATTTCCTATTAGATGGGTCCTTAATGTATATATACGTTATGAGCAACCGAATTTTCTATTTTGAAATTAGAAACTATGAACCGGTTTGTTAAGGAAGTTCATTTGGGGCAAATTGTCACACATCGAACGGGGCAACTTGTCACTAACTTGTAAGACTGACTCATCAGAAGAGAAAGAAAAGACGTTTTGTTTGGTTTGTGGTGAGAGTTTGGTCATACGAGCTATGTACGGATGTAAATCCATATTGTTTGTCACAACTGTGACTCTGAAGACGATATGTAAAGATTCGAGTTACTTGTCTTTCGCAGAATAAATAATAGTAAATTAGTAATCTATTTTCTTTATAGAATTAGCATGAGTAAATGTCATATTACGCGTAATTTAACAACCAAAATAAACTCAGGAAATGTGAGAATTTAAACTACATATACCCTGTGACAAATACCCAAGACGGAATATTTGTCACAGGGTAACACAGTTTCTAAAATAATAACTATGACAAAAATTATTGAATGTTCATATATTTATTATAAACCAAATCAAAAGATATGTAGGTGTATACATTTTCACTTAAACCTAAATAAATTGATATTATAGACTCTAAAACTAGAAATGACTAAAAACTGTGACAATTAGCCCCGGTCTCTTCTATATTTTAAATAAAATCTTTTAACGGCTGGGAATGATACGCAACGCGTTGCTGGATTTTTTAAAATTCGCTTAAATGTCATTGCTCTGTCTAAAATCAAGTTGTTATTTACTATTTTAAATCTGTATAAATGCTTTATCACAATTCAACGTTATTCCAACTGTTATTGAACTCGAAATTCCTTCATGAAAACTGTAACAAAATATATATAAATACAGTGTATTTTCATTTTTTGGTTAAAATTGATTCAGTATTTCATGACTTTTGTAGCAATGTGGTCCTCAAATTTATAGTCGTGAACCCAATACAAATCCCTGAGTACCCCTTGTGTAGATCGTAGTGTTCTTTCTACACGTTCTGTGTCTTGTCGGATTATCACTGCACAGCAATGACAATGCGAAGTGATCGCGTAGAAGAGCCTTAAGCGAATAAAATTAATATCTATAATTTATCGACACTTACATGAATCAAGTATAAGTATAACACTATAACATCGTCAGGGTTTTTAAAAGTCGGCCTGCATGTAGGGTAGATTCAGTGGGAACAACGCGCTTCATGTGGTAAACATAAATTTTCGATATTAAAAAGACTCGCTATTTGTCAAAAAATGCCTTGAAGAAAACGTAAGAGTACAGTTGGTCAAGTAAATTCAAGATCTAAAAGAATAAGAACAACTGAGACCCGTGTAGGCTGTGAAGTCCGACTTGAGCAACATTCACTTGTCAGTAAGAATTGTTTTGTCAAGGGCTGCATCTCTGATCTTCTCAATTCTTCAATCTCTACTTTTCCATAAAAAATATTCCGTCATGCTTGATGGAGAAATTTCTAGTTGTTATTAATTTCGGTCAATATTAAAAATGGAGTAATGTTTGATATCATTTTAACAATCATTAAAAAGTTACTTACAGACCTGGAATGAATCGAATAAATTTTATAATCAGGCAGTTTTTGGCCGAAGCCAGATTCATAAAAAAATTGTAATATTGAATGTATAATATCAAGAAATTATCTTGTAAAATAAAAACATTCTAGGGTGTACTATAGATTACAACCTATGGAATTTCGTGTGTTTGGGTATATATCTGAACTCAGGGGACAGAGACGAGTTCAACGATACTCTACTTTTGGACCGGAGACGAAAAATAAAAAAGTTATCATACTTTATTCCGGCGATCGCGCGATGATAGGGAGTCGCGTCGCTCTCCGCTAAGTCGGCCTCGCTATCGCGATCGCTTGCCGTTAAAATTGCCTTTAGTAGACGTTTCCCCCCTTTTTTTACTTTGTTCAAGAACTACCGTGAATTGATCACTAGTTTAGCACATGGCGGCGTGTGGTGGCGCCCGTACGAGAGGTCAGTCGGGCCGCCATGTTCGCTGCCATAAGTAACATTAACCGAAATGGCAATCGCGCGATGATCGGAAGTCGCGTCGCTCTCTCCGCTCTCGTATCGCGTGTTTAACGCTCCGGGAGATGACCGTAGTCCGACGTCACGGTTTGCAGACTTTACCGCAAGATGGCAATACTAGCAACTACGGTGCCGTCTGCATGAGAGCATTAAAAAAGTATGGTAACTTAAAAAGTGTGATAACATTTTTACTTTTCGTCTCCGGTCCAAAAATAGGGCACCGTTGAACTCATCTCGGTCCCCTGAGTTCAAATATATAATCAAAATCCTGAAATTCAATAGGGAGTAATCTATAGTACACCCACATTCTACTGGGACCATTATCGGAATACATAACTCTACTAGCTGTTACCCGCGACTTCGCCCGTGCAGATTGCAAGCATATGCAAGCAAACACCATTTATATTCAGTATTTCGACAACCATAGTAATTGTTATATAACACCTACCGCAGAGAATGAAGAGAATTACTGAGATTCAAATGAACTGTTTTCAATTTGATTAATTTTCTCGAACGTTTACAATCGTTCTATAACCGAACCAATATGCAATAACAAATTCGAATTTAAAACGGTTCGAACATTTGGTTAAAAAATTGAAATATATAAACATATTTATAACAATGTCTGAAATGTTATCAATTTAATACACCTGGGTACTCAATAAAGACTAAACGTAGTTGAAAACAAAAAATCGCATCTAAAATAGTACAGTAGAAGCCGTTCTTCCGGTTAAGCATTAATGCTCTCCCTCTCCCCCCCCGCGGGGAAATTTCGAAAAATCCCTTCTTAGTGTGCGTTTTCATGACTTACCCTGTGTACCAAATTTCACCTCTTTAGGTTCAGTGGTTTGCTCTGGTGAATCAGTGGTTTCAATGATGAATCAATCAGTCAGGACAAGTAATTTTATATATTTAGATAACGACGTGAGATATATTTAAACAATGCTAATGGTACAATTACCATTAGAACATTTATGCCAACAACTGTAAATTGTTTCCTTTTCTATCGATAGAAACCGCCAAATTTCTATTTTAGGGCTCTAAACGCATTTTTGTTTTTTTTCCCTCACGTAAACAAGTACAAATTTATTTTTATTTTATTTAATTCGTTTAGAAAATATTACATTTACAGCAGAAAGAAAAATCTTATATTCCAGATAGAAAATTTATTGAAACATCAAATAAATGACTTTTAAATACATTTTTAAACTGATTTAGTTTTAAATTTTACTAGCAAAATTGATTCCATAATATGATAATATAAATATTCTTTAATACAACTAAGCAAACTTTAGATTAACACTTGCTTTATTTACTAGTTTAATAAGGGTGCTTTCATGCAACAAAAGGTATTTGGGGGTTTAATTTTTATTTGGAAAAAATTAAAAATTAAATAAAATAAATTCAAGAAAGTAAACAGAACTGAAATTTCTTTTCAGGCCGTTCAGTTCCTCTTTAATTTAATCCTGTTTTTTCCCCTTCGCATTCGATGTGGCACGATTGTAATTTCCAAGTGATATTGTTTATACTTACTATTATAAAACATAATGAAATGTTCCTGATACGGCTTAATGAGGAGCCGGAAAATGTACGTTTCTTCCTTGCAGACAACCAGAGTGAGGATTTCCGGTAAGCAGCACGTGTCCGGTGAGAACTACACAGGTTATCTGATTGGTTGTATAAAAAGTAAAGCAAAATATGTATTGTCTTTATTACTAATCGAATAAATTAATTTTAACTATAATTGATACAAGAAACTATCCATGCAACAATTATTTATTGAGGAAAGTTTTACATATCGACATTGTAATTACATAGTAAAAATTCACGTATTGATATGAAGTTATAATACGAAATTCATTAAGAAAAAACTGCGTTTCCAACAAACTTTGGACATACAAAGTTTATGTATATAAAAACAGAAAATTGCAATTAGAAAATTTCAGCAAATTCAAAATCTTTGTTTAAAAAGCAGTTTGCTTAAATCTTTTGATCATTATGCACCAATAGAGATTATGTGTTTCGAAGAAAAATTGTATCTAAGTGTCAATATAGTAATGTTTTTTAGATCTTGGTTTCGAATGAATTTTGCTGGACATAACTCACATTCATATAGTTTTTTCTAGAGTGGATCCGAAGGTGTTTAATTAAGTTTTCCTTTTGTGTAAACCTCTGTTTACACTCGTCACAAGTGTAAGGCTTTTCTCCAGTGTGGATCCGAAGGTGTTTAATTAAATGTCCCTTTACTGTAAACTTCTGTTTACACTCGTCACAAGTGTAAGGCTTTTCTCCAGTGTGGGTCCGAAGGTGTATAATTAAGCTTCCCTTTTGTGTAAACTTCTGTTTACACTCGTCACAAGTGTAAGGTTTTTCTTCAGTGTGGATCCGAAGGTGTGTAATTAAATGTCCCTTTTGTGTAAACTTCTGTTTACACTCGTCACAAGTGTAAGGCTTTTCTCCAGTGTGGGTCCGAAGGTGTATAATTAAGCTTCCCTTTTGTGTAAACTTCTGTTTACACTCGTCACAAGTGTAAGGTTTTTCTCCGGTGTGGATCCGAAGGTGTTTAATTAAGCTTCCCTTTTGTGTAAACTTCTGTTTACACTCGTCACAACTGTACGGCTTTTCTCCAGTATGGATTCTTTCATGCATTTGCAAACTTTGTTTAGTTACGAAATTCTTCTTACAGCGTTTACATGAAAATTTATGTTGGTTCCTTTTCTCTGCAATTAAAAAAATTGTTTTAAATAATATGTTATCGATATATAATGAAAAGTTTTTTAGATAAAAACAATAATTAAATCAATAATAATATTTAAATATAGTAATAATTTTTATATCTAAAAGCAAATTTCTGCATCAAAACACAAAAACTAATTTTAGAAATAATAAAGTTCGAGTGTATATGTTTTATGCGACTAATATATTAAACCACAGCTGATCATTCACAACATATTAAAGTAAGTAATTTCTGTAAAACAATTTTCAAGTGTATTTATATCTTCATGAATTTTCTTTTTATATCCTTGCAGTAGACCTTTTGCTTCTTTAATATTTTTAAATGAAGACACTGATGTAAGTAAAGCTAATATTCAATTTTTTCTTTAATCTTGGAAAATATTTTCTTCTAAACCTTGGGTTTCATCCAAAGAACAACTGAAAGTAATAACAACATACATGAGATAAATCGTACAAAATTTAATTTTACATGACTTGTTAAGTATTATTTATATTCATATTCTTGTTCGTTAGTATTGTTAAATATAAATTTGTATAATATGTAGCATTCAGATAAAAAGAATATTGTATTTTTAAAAGACATGTTAAATATACTTCCCTCATAACTGGTTTCCTATAAGACAAATTCAAACCGTTCAATTCTGTAAAACACAAATTTTAGGTTTGTTTCTGCTTTCTGTACTTTCTGGGTAAAAATTAGCTAAATGGAAAAAATAAAACGATCTTAAATATCAGACAAATTCACATTCAATGAACAGGGTCATTATAATTAAAGTTCCACTTTGAAATGGCCATAAAAAGAAAAATACTGGACAGAATGTCATCAAACTTAGTGATAGTTTACAAGTCATGGGATTTTATTTTTCGCAAAAACAAAGTTCAAAAACTCACCACCAGCGGGGAATGGCGCTGTATGCAATTTTGTTAAACGAAATAAGACATGAAGACATGGTTGTAAATGTTTTTAATCGTTTCTAATAACATAGTTCAATGTGGCGTCCACCATTTCCTGAAATGCCAGTTAAATCGCATTACTGTGTTCTCAACAGTAGCTCTTAGCATATCAGGAGGAATTTAACTTGCTTTCAGAAAATGGTGGACGCCACATTGAACATGCTTTGTAACACGTTTCAGAAACGATTAAAAACATTTTCAACCGTTGTCGTTAAACAACGTTGCATGCAGCGCCATTTCCCGCTGGTGATGAGTTTTTGAACTACTTTTTTGCAAAAAATAAGATCCCATGACTTCCTGTAAACTATGACTAACTTGTAAGTTTGATGACATTCTGTCCAGTATTTTTCTTTTATGGCCATTTCAAAGTGGAACTTTAATTATAATGATCTTGTATATTATACAGTGATTAAAATTTCTTTATTTACTATGCTAAATTTTTTAAAATATTGGTTAATGTTACCCTAGGATCCAAGATGGCGACGGGGAAATTTTTCCCTACGTTGGAGACTGCGACGGAGAAAAAATTTTTTCCTCGATTCAAGATGGTCGCGTTTTCGGCCGCCATCTTGAATTTCTCTGCAGACTCCGCGGACGTTAACCGAAATAACCAAAAAAAAAAAAAATGTTTTTACTCACTTTTCGATGGTGGTTGCCTACTTCTTCCTACTTTTTTTTCCTTTCCGATCCATTCTTTTTTCGGTTTTGCCAGCCTCGATACTTTCCTTTTCCCTTGGTGCTGCTCTTTTCTTCCCTGTTCTTTTCGATTCGGCTGCTGTTTTATTGGTGGATTGGCGTTTCCCTCCGTTCGATTTATTACTACTTGGCCATATAAACGACAGAATGCAACCCCAAGAAATGTGGCCAAATTTACTTTTAAATGTTCCTTCGGGTATACTATAGATTACTATCTATGAAATTTCGGGACTTTGAGTATGTATCTGAACTGACGGGACCGAGATGAGTTCAACGATACCCTCCTACTTTTGGACCGGAGACGAAAAATAAAAAAGTTATCACACTTTTTAAGTTACCATACTTTTTTAATGCTCTCATGCAGACGGCACCGTAGTTGCTAGTATTGCCATCTTGCGGTAAAGTCTGCAAACCGTGACGTCGGACTACGGTCATCTCCCAGAGCGTTAAACACGCGATACGAGAGCGGAGAGAGCGATGCGACTTCCGATCCTCGCGCGATCGCCATTTCGGTTGATGTTACTTATGGCAGCGAACATGACGGCCCGACTGACCTCTCGTACGGGCGCCACCACACGCCGCCATGTGCTAAACTAATGATCGATTCACGGTAGTTCTTGAACAAAGTAAAAAAAGGGGGAAACGTCTACTAAAGGCAATTTTAACGGCAAGCGACGGAACTCCCGATCGCGATAGCGAGGCCGACTTAGCGGAGAGTGACGCGACTCCCTATCATCGCGCGATCGCCAGAAAAAAGTGTGATAACTTTTTTAGTTTTCGTCTCCGGTCCAAAAGTAGAGTATCGTTGAACTCGTCTCGGTCCACTGAGTTCAGATATATACCCAAACACACGAAATTCCATAGGGAGTAATCTATAGTATACCCATAACTTTTTTTATTTTTCGTCTTCGGTCCAAAAGTAGGGTATCGTTGAACTCGTCTCCGTCCCCTCAGTTCAGATATATACTCAAAGTCCCGAAATTCCATAGATAGTAATCTATAGTATCCTCGTTCCTTCAAAGGCAGAAATCTTCGTTCCGCACTTACTACATCGCAAGAAACAGCTTTCTCTATTACTCCGATAATATAATTTGCATATAGAATCGGACTCGGTCGGCTGTATGCCTAATTTTACAGCAAATTTCAATGCGTTATCGATACGGGGAGGCAAACCTAGCTCCAAAAAGTCGTCTTCCATTAACTTGTAGAAATCACGGGTGGTTCAACTCGACCGAAATTCGTCGTTGAAACTCAAATCGGCAAAACTACTCATTATCGAACAATTGGCAATAAACTAAACGCGGGGAGGTGGGGAAGAAAAAAAATGAAATATCGTAACGAGAAAAAAAAACAGCAATTATTCCAATACACAATTCGTCGCAACACTGCAGTAAACGATTCTAACTGGAAACTAGTCGATTTGCATAAAATTGCCCAGAAAGGAACAGAAATCACGTCGCACTTTGCATATTCGTTCGTAACACCCCTACGTATTTCCCGCCGATTTAACTCTCGCACTACGTTACGAAAAAGCTCCCTCTACCGTCGCAAATATACACTACCGTCTCCGTTTTGAGGTTACAGGAAACTCGGCCACGTCGAACGCATGGTAGAAACCAAAAGAAGGAAAAAAAAATCCCCACGTCGTCGACGTCTCGACTCTAGAGAAAAAAATTTTTTCCCGTCGCAATCTCCAACGTAGGGAAAAATTTCCCCAGTCGCCATCTTGGATCCTAAGGTAATCATTAACCAAAATATTGTATATAGAGTCTCTTTCTGAATTGATATTTACAGACAAACAGTGTACACATTAACTGAAATACCAATAAATTTTTCAGAAATTTATTCTGGTAATTTGAAATTTTCTACGTTAGTGTCATTCGTGAATTTCTTAAAAAATTGTTCTAATTCTTACTTTATTAAATTTTAAATTTAAACTTCGAAAGCAGAGCTTTATCGTGTTACTAACACAGGAAATTTTTAAAAACTCCTTTGTCATGACCACGTGACGTTCTATTATTCAATAGAAAGTAACGATCTAACGAACCCGTTAGCTTCAATCTCTAACTTCTCGTAAAATCTACCCAGTCAAGCTTGACGGGGGAATTTCTAGTATTTATATTACTTAAGCTTATTTTTATGTAATAAATTCTTTTTATTTGACCTTTGTCGATCATTTTAAATGAACGATATGATATTTAATATTATTAACTCTGCTTCTTGCCCTTACAATATTATTATTATTATTCAAAGTATTTTCGATTTATATTTTATGGCTTACTAACAACAGTCAAGTATCTCAAGACAATTTATCACACTTTGCTAATTATACAATTTATTACAATTGTAATTAATTGTATACTCGATTGCTGTGTGATAAGCCCTGAAATATAAATTACGAGGTCTTCGTTTATGCAAGAATTACGTTGAATAATGTGACATTTAATTCTTTTCTTATTGTCAAAACTCTTAAAAAGTTAATGTAAATTAATTAATCACACTATAAAATAATAAATGAATTCAATTAAGTCTGAATGAAATATAAATACCTAACAGAATTATGGGCCATTATTTCAGTATTTTTGTTGATTAAGTAAATATTAAATCTATAGAATTCCCATTATTGTAATGAAACGATTATTTTTACATTACAAATCTTTAAGTAAACTTATTTTTCATGACTGAGTCTAACCGTTAGAGATAAGGACTAAAATTATGGACGTAAAAATTAAGGAAATCGCTACTACTCAGAAAAGGGGTTTCGAGTTTGTTGTTTTTTACCTTGATTTTGGAGATTCTTTCACTGTAATTGTGCCCACTTCATTCCGAAGTTCCTCCTTTTTTCTTGACTTTTATTTATCAGAAAAACATAAAATTCATTATTCTTTATTCCCGAGTCTTGTTCAAGCTAAAACAAGAAAGAAAATTACAATTCGTCTACACAAGGCGAGTGCCTCGGCCACTATACTAATCTCTTCGTCTACTTCCTGTTTCTTTTGTTTTCTTGCTGCACGTGGTCTAAATCCTTTCCAGGAATAAATAACAGAAAGGAAACCCCTCAGCGATCGGAACCCTAATTAAGGTAATTTCTCTAAACATAGGAAATAGAGTGTGCTTTTAGAATATTGGGCAAGATTTGTAAGGAAATTTTAATCAAAAAGTTGTGGAAATTCAGGAAATTTACACAAATTTCATCTATGGCCAAGAGTGAGCTATGTTAATTTACATATAGAGAAAATCGACTGTATTCGGCCCGTGCATCTGCTTCTGATAAACTGATTCGCTAACAAAAAGACAATTTCGCTATTTCGCATGTTCGCTAGCAAGGAGACGGCTAGACGTTCGGTCTGGCCCTTTCCTTGTTAGCGAAAATGAGCGCACGACAGTGGCGTGCCGTGATTGGAAGCGATGGAAGCGCTGCTTCCACCTTCCAATGACCTTCCCTTGTATTTTATAAAATATAAATTTTCATATTTTAACGTATTTTGAATTAATTAAAATCAATATTTTATTATAACTGTATTATGTATCTCTTACAAATTTCTATACTACATGCGAAAAAAAACTATAAGATTGCTATTGTATATTCGAATAATTCAGTGGCGGAAGGAATGTCGAAACCGGGTCAGATTCCAAGCAGCCAGCTTACAGGCATTGGCGCAAGCCCTTTACAGAGTACCAACCTCACCCGATTTAGCTGGTGGATGCTTCACACATAAAGCTTCTAATTTTATATCCCGGACCGGTTCTAGGCTGTTAGCCGCCTGCCTGCAAGATATTCGGCCGCCTTCGCCCGATTATGTGAATCATGAGTAGACTAGAACAACGGTGGGCAACTCCCGGTCCGCGAGATCTTTAATAGATTATTAAATTGGAAAAATAACTATTAATTAGTTATTTTTCCAATTCTTTGTAATTTTCGAAAACGATAAGAGAAATAAATGTAGTAATTAACTTTTTTTTATTTATTTTATATTTGCAGACTAAAAAATTACAGGTCACAAGAAGGCGTCAATTAACTACTACGGCCCGCGGAAAAAAAGTAAAATTTATTCTGGTTTATGTTATAAAAAAGGTTGCCCACCCTTGGACTAGATTTATAACTTAACCCAACCGATAGGAGTTTACTGGCATGTTTTTATGATAGTTCTGTATAGTTGACAGGAGTTAAAAAAAAATCCATTTAAATATTTGATATATTTATTCTGCGTTTATTCTGCTCTCCCATCTTATATTAGTTACGGATTTCAATGTTAAACCGGTGATATTACGATTATAGTATGTCCCATCTGTAAGGGAATGTAGAAAAAACGTGTACAATTCTAGTACAGTGTTAAAAAATTAACTGTTACTTTGGCAGCATCATTTACAACCAAATTTAATGAATGAAACGTACAAGGTACAAAAAAAGCTCTAGAATTTCGTAAATTTAAGGAAAATAAATCGTAAATTTAAGGAAAATTCCTTAAATTTACGATTTATATATCCGTTGTCATAAAAATTTGTCTTTCCACTTCTTTCCCAGTCTACAAATATTCAAGTACAAAGTAACCGGTTTCGACTTATTTTTACTTAAGAAGTAGTTAAATAATCAAGAGATTAGGGAATGGGGACATAAGTAAAACCCCGCTGAAAGAGCCAGAATTTTCACTTAAATAAAAGCTTAACCGAACCAATCACTAGCTCAGTATAGTGGGGAACTGATTTCCGTGTACACCTGGTAATAAAACGAATTACAGCAGTTAGAAAACAAATGACTATTAAGTTTAACACATTTAGATTTTTACATCTATGGTGAGAAATGTTTAAAATTTACAACAGCTCTGTCGGGTCCTTTCAGATATATAGTAGACTCCCGTATAACGCGGGGGATACGTTCCGCGTTGTAGGAAATCGTGACACGTGAATTTATGCAAATTTTCCTCATATCTTTAAATGAGTATGTATTATTATATTTTTATAAGCCGCTACTTCTTTAAACTGTCAGCTTCACTGTTCATATATAAACAACAGGTAGTGTATACATTTGCTTTTCTAAACAAAAAATCAGAAACTATGTGAAAATGTTAAGTTTATCAGGCGCGTTATACCAGACTATTTATCACGCTGTATGAATACTAGTCGCAATTTTTTCGTCGTGTTATACGAATTCGCGTTTTACGGGAGCGCGTTATACGAGAATCTACTATACTAGTGATGCGACAAAAGAGGCATTTGACATTAACCAGTATCGGCACTCTCGGGATTTGTCATGAATGTACGCACTGCACACCTACCAAAATCGTCTCTGATTCCATTCATGAGCCACTCGTAGGGAGCAATTTTAACTAAGTGAATTGTTTTAATATTTAAAAAGTAAATAATATTTTATGTTATTTTTATATACGTTTCTTCGCAAAACTATATTTAATTATAATTTTCTTTAAAAGTATATTCATACAATTGAATATTTTGTACCAGATATGTATAATTGTATATCCATCACAAATTTTGTTTTAATAATTTTATTTTTAATTTTAGCCCTTATATCATGGCTAGCGATTTAGACTGTAATTGTGATATTGAAAATTTACTTAAAAAAGTTTTGGCTCAAGACCATATAATGAAAAAGAAAACATTATTAAAAACCAATGCCTAATTAAATATAAATACTTCAACAAAAAAATTTGTTGGACATTTTCACGATAAAATTTATGAAGACATAAAATGGCTTTGTGGATGCATAAAAATGCAAAAATTGTTTTGTTGGCGTTGCCTACTATTTTAAAATAAAATTAGTGTGTGGCTTTGACGATTTAAATAATTTGAGTAAAGCTGGCAAAAGACACTAAAATCGTAAATGTCACATCGATTCTTTCTTAAAATTGAAGCAATTTGGCAATCAAAATAAAATAGAATTTAACATTAGTAAACAATATAAAATTAATATTGGTAATTATAACAAGATAGTTACGGCTAATAGATATTACATGTTTTTTTTATCAAAGCAAGAATTGGCATTTAGAGGGCATAAGGAATGTATTAAATCTAATAACAGAGGTAATTATATTGAACTTGTTTATTAAGTACGTCAGATAATCAATTAAAATGCATTTAGAGAAGTCTACGGTTTTTACTGGCTTATCGAACAAATGAATACGAATGGACCCAAGAGTCTAGGGTGGGCAATCTTTTTTATAACATGGGCCAGAATAAATTTTACGTTTTTTCCGCGGGCCGTTGTAGTTAACTGACGCCTTCTTGTGACTTGTAATTTTTTTAGTCTGCAAATATGAAATAAATAAATAAAAAGTTAATTACTACATGTATTTCTCTTATCGTTTTCGAAAATTACAAAGAATTGGAAAAATAACTATTAATTAGTTATTTTTCCAATTTAATAATCTATTAAAGATCTCGCGGGCCGGATAAAAACTTTTCGCGAGCCGTAGCTGGTCTGCGGGTCGGGGGTTGCCCGCCGTTGATCTAGTCTATTCATGATTCACATAATCGGGCGAGGACGGCCGAATATCTAGCAGGCAGGCGGCTAACAGCCCACAACCGGTCCGGGATATAAAATTGGACGCTTTATGCGTGTGTTGCTTCTATCAGCTAAACCGTGACGTTGATGCTCTGTAAAGTGCATATGCCGATGCCTATAATCTGGCTGCTTGAGAGCTGACATGCAGGCGGCTAACAGCTTAGTTTCGGTCTGGGATATAAAATTGGATGCTTTATGCGTGTGTTGCTTCTACCAGCTAAACCGGGTGCGGTTGGTGCTCTGTAAACCGCATGTGCCAATGCCTATATAATCTGGCTGATTGGAAACTGACCCGGTTTCGACATTCCTTCTGCCACTGAATTATTCGAATATACAATAGCAATCTTATAGTTTTTTTTCACATGTAGTATAGAAATTTGTAAAAGATACATAATGCAGTTATAATAAAATATTAACTTTAATTAATTCAAAGTACGTTAAAATATAAAAATTTATATTTTATAAAATACAAGGGAAGGTCATTGGAAGGTGGAAGCAGCGCTTCCATCGCTTCCGGTGACGGCACGCCACTGGAACAAACACAAGACCCACGTGTAACCACGACCCGAAACTGACAAATCCGCGATTGGCGTTGTTCGCTGTAGAGGCATAATTTAGAACAAGGTTAGAGGCTAAGATTAACCTGAGCTCTAGACCTCTGTACAAGGATGATTTTGTCCAATTTGTAACCAAATTCTGAATATTGCTTATAAAGAGAAGACATAATTAGAGCAGCATCTGGAAACAGATTGTCATAAGAAAAATATTACATCAACTGGAAGTAATGTTCGGATTGAGAAATGTATTGCACCGCACAATTCCAAATTAGAAGAGAAGGTTTCTCCTACTGAATTAGCATTAGCTCACCACACAGCCATACATCATTTCAGCTTTAAATCTGTAGATTGCACAAAAAAATTGAACTTTAAAACTTTCAAATACTCGATGGTAGCAACACGAATTTCTTTTGCTGGAACTAAACGGTTAAAAAAGAGTAGAGGAAGAGTAGTCTAAAAAGGAAGGTCGACTCCGCCGTAAAGACAGTTCCCGAAGTGTGGAAAGGATGTTAAGATTAAGATTTAAAAGAAGACACTTTTGTTATTACTTCTACGCATTTAATTTCTTAAATTTTATTATTTTAGATTGTCTAACGTCTCCATTTTACTTTTATTCTATATTATTAAATCGCGCTATTTATAATTTATATTTATTTATACATTGTTTTGTTATTTTTCTTCGTTTTGGTTACACTACATTGTTGGGATTTTTGTTAAGCAGGGGATGGATATCTTTTGCTGACGCATTTCCTAATTGTGTGAAATGAATAAATAACTAAATAAATAAAAATTATTTAAAATGATTTCTATTGCCACAAGGAGAGGCTCATACATTCGGATCTCCGATTTTATTTCTTCACATTTACTTTCACATATTTTTCATACTACGTCCTCACAAGTTTCAAACGATACTGCACATGGACGAAAAAGACAAGTGATATGAAAATAGAGTAGCAAGTCGCTGCGTTTTATTTTTTTAGTTGTTAATATTATGGACAATTTCCTCACGCGGCCATGTTTCTTACACTTCAAATATAATATCACCGTATCTGAAAATAAATATTAAAAAATAAAAATTTTATTTATCCACGCGGCTGTCGCCGCTCAAAGACATAAAACTTTCAGACTTTTTTATAAGGTAAACATTAAATTTTTAGAGGCCCGTTTTCAGAAAACACTTGAGAAGTGAGTCCTATTATTTGGACAAGGAGCTGTTTTTGATTAAGACTGCGTGATCACCAGGTCTCGTTCGAATCGGAGACCCGAACGTCTGATCTTCTCCTTATAAGTGACAGCTTAACATGTTAGCTTTTGCTTTCCAGATGCCAACTGATAAGGCTAGCAGTACCTGCATTAATAGGTAAAACTGGTGGTGATAAATAATTTGAAGTGACGAAAAAAATTTAAAACTGGCGATTGATTGGAGATATTTTGAAATTTTCCGAAGCGACCGCTAAATACGGAATAGTTTTTCCAGAAAATTTAACGTTAAAAATGGGTGATATTTTAGTGTTTCATTTGAAAAAGTCACAAATAAATGTTAAATTTGTGCGAATAATATAAATTTATTAAAGTTTGTTAACAAGTAAGTTACAATTATCTCTTTTCTGAAACTTCAGGGTGTCTCATAACATCGAGATTCTAAACACCCGGAAGATCAAATGTGACGCGATTACAACGTTATAACAATCAGCAAAGAATTTGATTACAATACTTTCTCGTGTTATAATAGCCGGGAAGTAACAGGATCAAGGACGTGGAGAGTTGTCACGTGATCGTCTGAGGTCGCTGCGGAAACATGGCATATCCTCGATGTAACCACGTTTCCAATATTTGAATTCACTTTAACTCGATAAAAGTTTTCAAATTCATTTGTTTATTTAGTAAATTAATCTATATACATAGCTTTTTATCATATTACGCATTCAACTGGACTTTAAACGAATATAATTATTTTATTATCAGCAAAGGATAAATCGCATTACTTGCTTTCTCCTTTCGGAACTAATTATACTAATGTCAAATTAATTGAGGTAAGTGTCATATTAATATTTACAGTTATCGCTTATTTAAGCATATTTATTTATTCCACGTGCAACTAATTTACAATCAGAAAAATAGGCAACATTCTGCAGAAATATCGCGATTTTCGCTTGTATCGAATAGGATTAGTGGATATTGTATGCTTGGCACGAGAAAATGAACGTTGCGAATGCTTTTTTTAAAATATTTCATCTCATTCACCATAAAATCGAAAGAAATCAATACAAAATCGGAACCAACACCAATAACACTACTTCGTCTTCTATTAAAAACACGTGTATTGTGCTGTCATCTGGTGTTTAAAAATGTCATATATTTTTTAAGTTGTTGATATTTGTGTAAATTATTTACATAAAACTCCTCTTATCCACAAATGTTTTTTTTATAAATGTCTTCTTTAACTAATGTGTTGTTCTTTATTAACATTAAATCAACCTGTTTTTAACATAAATATTTGTATTTGCCAGATTTTAATGGAGATTATTTAGAGGAGAGAATTATAGCCTTATGGTGTATTACTCTTTATTAAATAATAATACTGTAATAAGATACTATTTTATACATTATAAGAACAGAGATAAAAATATATAAATAATTACAGATTGGTAAGGTTGTCATAATTGCCAAGCATTGATAATTGATATTTATTTAATTAAGTGTAAAATAAATAAAACATGAAAAGGTGGGTAGATAATGGTTTATTTTACTCTGATAAAAAAATCAATAAAGTTTAAGCAATCTAATAAAACGAATACGTAGAATAATAAAAAAGATGCAAGTCTAATCTTTTTTAGCCCAGTCATATTTTAAAGTTGATTTTACTTTCTTAATTATATCATTTTCTTTTTTCACATAATTATAAAATTGGGCGCAAGTCATTGTAAAATTATAATGACAAATCAAAATTGCTTTAATTGTCTCCACTGACAACCTGTTTGTTTCGTCCGACCACTGAGTTGACATTAGGGAAAATATTCTCTCCACATTTGCATTGGGGACTGGAATGGCAAATACGTATTTGCATAGCTCTAGGGCCTGGAAAGCATTCGGCGCCCTGCCTTTGGTCGAGGCCTCTTGGCGGTGTGCTCAGGCCTAGCTTGGCCTTCGGGCTAAGCCATTATGGATATGTTTTTGGGATGTGGCCGCTGTCGCCACGGCACCGACTGCTGGGGGACCGTTCTCTGATGGTCGTAGGATGTACCAGCCTGGTGGCGGGCACGAACCCAAGACCGGGTTGACTTGTCGTCCCGGTGGAGGGACCCTCAAACTTTAATACATCAGTTAACTACTAGTTACAATTACTGCCCCAATTGAGTAATTAACACTTAAATACGGGTCATTTTCAGATAATTTTCCCTTAACAGATCATTTAAGTGTCGCATGGCCTTAAACTACTGATCAAGCCCAACCTTGGTTTGAGTGTGTTACCTAACTACCGGCGTATAAAGAATGATTTTTAAAATACAACACTATCCTCACGAGTAGTGCTGAAATGGAACATGTTTTCCATGTCGGGACAAATTTTAACTTCTAGTCGTTGTGGAATGTGATATGAAAAATTTGAAAAACTTGTATTCTGAGACTTCAGTTAAGAAAGGAAATAAAAGTGTTCAATAAATAGGATAGAATGAATACTTAACTGTTATTTTAAACCTGTCTAATGTTTGTTTTTATATTTCTGATTGTTGTTTTCACTACTTTTCATAAAAACAAAGTAACTACATAGTTAACTAGTAGATAAATTACATTTCTTTTTATTAACGTTAACTAATTTTTATGTAGTTAGTGCCCATTATTCTAAATAATGTATTAAAAGCCCTTTTTTTTCTTTTCAGCTGTAGGAAAAAAATGTAACTTTGACATGCAAAAAGCAGATTAACAAACGTCGAGGTGAGAAAATGGCCATCATTAAACACGTGCGAGAATTACGTATTGAAATTTTTTTATTTTTAATTATGTTTGTTATCTCGTTGAAAAATGTATCTCAACAAAGCTTAATTTTAGAACGAGTGTGCAGATTCCATTTTGATTATCCGGAAAAAATATGCAATAATCTTACCGAATACGATTCCATTCAAGCATCTGTGCAGAAAATTTCTACTCGTTATAATCTAGGAAGTTCGTTAGTGACCACTCTACCAGCTATTGTTAGTACGACGCTATTGAGTCCCTGGAGTGATAAGTATGGAAGAAAGTTCCCCATATTAAGTGCTACGTTTGGTTTAATTCTGGAAGGTATAGGATTAACAATAGTAAGCATCATTCGATCGGCGCCTGCTTACTTTATAATTATAGCCGGTATTCCGTCGGGAATTTTTGGAGGATACTTAATGGCAATTTCGTCTTGTTATACTTACGTTGCGGACATTACAAATGAAGAAACTCGAACGATAAAATTTGCAATTTTGCAATGTTCCTTCGTTCTGGCAGATCCCATTGGAATGGAATTAGGAGGAATAATTTACAAGTACGAAGGCGTTACCGTCGTTTACGGGATAGCTTTATCTGCATTAGTAATGGGATTTTTCTGGGTGCTTTTCTTCGTTAGTGAAACAAGAGGTGAAGAGCGTAAAACGGACTTTAAAATAAAGATACGTTACTTGTTTCGATTGGATAATTTAAAAGAAAATATTCGAACTTGCATTCAAACTCGTCCTGGAAATGTCAGAATGCAGATATGGTTGCTGATGCTTGCTAACAGTGTTGCTCTGTTCTGCACAACAGGTAAGTTCTGTTGATGTCATTTCACGTTAATGATCTGTGATATATAAGTATAACAAACAAAATATAACATTAATCATCAATATATATTATAAAAGTAAGTGTACAATGTGCGTGCCGCTAAAACTCAAAAACGAGTCCCGGTACGATCAAGGGAGTTATATGGTGTGGAGCCTTCTATCCTCCATCCATGAAGAAGGTTCCCGTTTTTACCTGAAGGGCCTGCTGTTGAAAATATAAGGGCTGGAAGTTTCGCCCTCTAGAAATTTCTAGAACATTCGAGAGCATTCTGGAACATTTGGGAACATCCCAGATCATTGTGGAACATTCCAGAACACACTCGAATACTCTCAAATGTTCTGGACCCAGCGCAGAGTCCAAACGGTTAGGAGTTGAAAGTTGAAATTTGGTATACAGGGTACGTCACGAGAACGTTTAGAAGGGATTTTTGAAAATTTCCCCGCGGGGAAGAGGGAAAGAATTAAGGCTTATCCTAAAGAACTCAGCTTCTACTGTACTATTTTAGATGCAATTTTTTGTTTTTAACTGCGTTTTAGTAGAGTACCACGTGGGGATGAAAGAAGTTTATTCCTTAACAATGGAAGTGTTAAGAGAAAGCGGTGTGCAAGATTTACAGGCGTAGATGCGGTTTTTTGCGGAAAATCGATGATATTTTTAGACCCATCTAAAAATTCTCTAATTAGTCTGGAAACATGGGGACCTAATTTTTGCATTCTGTGAAAACGGGTAAAATTGGCTATAATGTAATAATTTTAATTTTCGCTATCGTTACTGTTTGTCCGAGCAACGCCAGGCTTATTTGCTATTAAATAATATAAACGAGCAATTATTTATTGTGACATCGTTACAATGCCAGGCTGCAATTTTTAATCATATTTTAAATATAATTAATTTAAATATATGTTCTCCACCTCAGATTAGTAGTGACTAGTTTACTTGGCGGGGAGTCGTTGCCGTGACTCTCCATCTTAATTTTTGTTACTAGTTATTATAAAGAAAAACTATTTATTGAAATATTGAACCATAAACAGATAAATTTATTCTAAATTTTATATTATTTTAACAATATTCAGCGTAATATACATTTAGTATTTGCAATCTATTTGAGATCTTGCTTAATATGAAAATATTTAGGGGAGACCGGGGCAACTTCGGCATACGGGGCAAGTTCGTCAATCGCATTTTCTTAGAAACAAAATAAAAGGAGACTCTCTTTAAAGGTTAGGCAGTTGAGTTTTATTGGTGGCTTGTTGAGTGTAATGTTTGTATTTTTCACCAACAAGCGCAGTTAAATTAACATTGCTTCCATTTATATAGAATTGGCATGTTTTGTTATAATTCCAAAACAACGAAAGTTGCTTTTCCTGTTAGAAGGATAAAACATTAACTTTTTCACGTGACCAGATCATGGTTAGTACCCTATTCTCAGGGTTCCACTTAAAATGTTTCTAAATCGTCACTATTGGGGCATCTTCGGCAGCGTTGCCTATCTTAAACAATTTGCTGTTAAGCATATTTCATTTCTACTGTTTATTTGAGTTCACTAATTCATTTTACTTTATATTGCTTTTAACTTGCATTAGAATGTTTTCATTTATTATCTGTTTCATTTTTTTTTCGTAATTCATTTTTTTTTTTACATTTTCTTTACTTAAATATGCCTTTGATCTTGTATTTCGTTGTTATAATATTAAATAGGTCTTTGAAAGAGTATTTCTTTGTTTTAATAGTGAATTTCAACGTATACATTGTTAATAACACAAATTTATATACCTCCCTGTCTTGCTCCATTACTGTTGCCGAAGTTGTCCCTGGTATGGGGGCAACTTCGGCAATCGCTATCTCTTTATAAAGTTATTATTATAATTATTTTTATTTCCAAACTGATTTTAACCAGTTCTATGGTAAGGTTACATTCTAGTAGACAATAAACAACGCTTTTATTTCAGTTTACAGCAGTATTTATTACACAAAATTTAACTTATTCTTAACATGCCGAAGTTGCCCCGGTCTCCCCTAATACTGAAGTTTAAATTATATAAAATTATAATTTTTAAAATATTTTATAGGTGTTACGGCTATAGAATTTTTCTTCGCTAACAGAATGTACAAATGGGATAACACAACATATTCTACAATAACTTCAGCTCTTAAAGTAGCTCACGGAATATGTCTTCTTGTAGCTGTACCAATTTGTTCTCGATTGTTTAAAATGTCCGAAGATATGATTGGCCTCTCGGGAATTATTTCTTACGCTACAGAATTTGGTATTAAGTGTGTGGCTTATCATGAATGGCCGTATTATGCAGGTAAGATCAGATACGATATATATTAAGGAGAATGAAAGAAAGCATAATTTCTAGTTGTTGTTTGTGTAAAAATACGTGAGTAGGTTTAGCTATCATAATCAAACTCTCCCGTTCTCCCGTATTCGAATCCTGATCGGTACAGAAATTTTCGTGCATAGGCATAACTTTCTCTAGGTATGTTAAATTCCATATCGCATCTCCATTGTGGAGCTGGCCAAACCTACGATAGACATGAAGAAAGCCAAGTATCATCTGTTTCTTGTTCTACTTGGACGAATTGTGATTGGATCATTTCAAACTTAAGACCTCATTTTTCCCAATACGGACAGATTTAATGCATAATATTAAGTTCAATATACATTCTTTTCATGTTATTAAATTTAGAATAGGATATGATAGCAATTCTGTCTGAAACACTTGTTATGAATAAGGCTGGTACATTTAGACATTAAAAATCATATAAACAGTTATAAAACTAATAATTTATTAATAGTTAGAAAATCATACATAATTTTTTTCCGGACGTAGTTGTAAACAAAAGCAGAAAATGTAAAAATATTTTCTGTTTTTTATGAGCAGAAAATTGACGTTGAAAGCTAACCAATAAGAAAAATCATTTTATGTAGTCGCGTGATCGGATCTTGATTGGCTAATGCTTTTAATCACTGGCATGTGTAGAAACTCGATGTTTAAATCTAAATTTGTATAAGATTTAATGTACTTTTATTCGAATTTATACTTATATATTGTTCTAGGTTGTGTTGTTGGATTAATTGGTGGAACTAGCACCGTTGCTGTCAATTCTCATCTTTCTAAACTGGCAAATGAAGATGAATTAAGTAAGTTTTCTGAATTATTATGTTTAAATAATCATTATTTAATTTTCATTTTATATTTATAATGTACATTAATTAAAATCTACAGGTAAGATATTTGCTGTGTTAGCATTTTGCGGAGCGTTGATGCCAGTATTTTCAAATATTGTTTTTAACCTAGTTTATGCACAAACTTTACACATTTTTCTCGGAACATCCTATCTAATGATGGCAGTTCTTTTAATGATTCCCGCGGCAATTTTTATGTAAGTAATTTTTATGTTATTACGTGCTATATACAGTATTTTAAATCTGTATTTAAGTTACGTTTTTTTCGTACAGATGGATAAACAGACAAACCTCTTATTCTCCTATTGATAATGATGCGGATCAAACAGAATGAACAGTGTGATCTACAGAGAACTTTTAGTGACAAGCTTAACTGACAAAATATAATTATTAATTTAATTTTTAATTAAAAAGTTTTAAATTATGTATATATTTCGGTATTATTCGGCATTTCTCTTTGAATATGAATTTTTATCTTTTTTATATTAAACTACAAATTTTAATATGTAGTTTGTTACTCCACATAAAAATATTTATTCTAATAATGTTATATAATAAAATAAAAATCAAATCAAAAGATAATCGTTATCATTATTAATAAAAGGAGAGTTAAAAGCAACATGTTCGACATCAACAAAACTTATTTAAAGAGTCTTGTAAACAATGTCCTGCAACATTGGGTTCTTATTGTTCGATGATTTCTTAACATGCATTTTTCTACGGCTGGTTTGAGTGTATGAGTGTAATGGACTGATTCTGTGACCTCCGTGCTCACCCGATATTCCACTTGATTTCTTCCTGTGGAGATACGTGAAGATCTGTCTACAAAAAAACATAAAAAAACGCAAAAAACAGAAAACATTCTGTGGAAATGTCTCTCTGTGTTTATTGGCATCTATTTTGTTTAATATCTCAGGATGGAGTAAAGATTAAGAAACGAAATTTGGCATGGTAACTTGTGTATGAGGGACATTGATGCGATTAAATTTTGGTGATTAAAGGTGAAGAGGGTGGGAAGAGGTCGCGTGTCATCTCTCCACATGGATTGGACATAATGAATATTTTACTAGTTATTAATATTTACTATATATATATTTACTATATATATATACAGTAGAGCGTCGATAAGTGGAACCAATTGGGGACTGGGGTCCTTCCAGTTAATGATTTGTTCCAGTTTCCGACTTTGTACGAAAAAATACATTAACCTGTCCGATGTTCAAATTTTTCTCCGTTGCGTATCGCTTCCTGTTGAATTTTTCTCCGTTGCGTGTCGCTTCGTGTTGAATTTTCGTCGATTTTAAGCCTAACGAAAATTTTTATAATAATCATCGAGGCTATCGTATCGTTAAAAATTATTTCTGCATTTTGTACAAACAAAATAAATATATTAAAGAATATAAAAAACATGAAAATTATACTTTAGAAGTAAATTTAGTATCAAAAACATTCGATTCAGCACGACACAGTCCGACTGAAAATCGTTCCACTTTCCGGCCATTCCACTTACCGACGTTCCACTTATCGACGCTCTACTGTAGTAAATATTAATAACTAGTAAAATATTTTATTGAAATATATATTTAAATAAAACTCATCTCTAAATTCACCTCAAAATTGAGCGTTTTGCCACTTTAAAAGGCTTGTTATTTTGTTATAAGGATAAAAATCTCATAACAGATAGTGCCACACAAAATTTATTTATTAATAGTATGATTAATAATGTAAAAGTTATTCTGTAAATAAAATCTCTTAACAGTCGGGTAAGTTACGCAACTCGTTGCTGTATTTTACTTTTTTTTTTTTATATATAGACTATTCAAAAACAAAATATTCTAAATGCCAAATTTCGCGTAATAGCCATTTTGCTCCTATTATCAATTTGCATTTAGCCCTAAAAATTTTGGAACTTTTAAAATTTAGATTTAGAAAATTTAGTTGTAAAGTCTCAAATTTTAGACTCTGATGACTACTTTTTAATCTCTGAGGAAATAGAATATAAGACATTTTAATTTTTGTTCATATATACAAATGTACAGTACTATATTTTCTTACTTAATCGTTCGTTCTGATAATATCTGGTTTTCGTTTTGTGTTATATAAATAAAAATTATTGAATTAACTGTTTTTAAATTTAGTCCAGATAATATTCCAGCCGTATTTGATAAGCGTTTTCTCCGTTTATGGCATCTGTGTTTTGTTTGTTTAGAGTTCTGTATATAATTATACTATTTTTAATTACCAGTTTCATGATTTAAATACAGTGAAGAGTGGAAAATCCGGATGCGGTCTGGCCCCAATTAGCGTGGATTTTCAACTCATTTTTGTACTAAAATATAACCTACAAGCAAATCTGAAAGCCCCTAGGCATCGCTTTTTTCGCCTTTATTTAGGCCTATTCTGAATACACATCGTACAATCTGTTACCTATCAGGTACTACTACAAAGAGTATACCAGTGGCCGAGTGGGTAAAACCGCTTAACTGGTCGTGGTTTGCGCCTCGTCAAGGGGCTTGCCATGTGGAGTTTCCGGGTTTTCTTCACGTTAGTTACATCTTATTGGGGTCCAGTTTCCCTTAGAAAAACCACTCGGGAGATTGCCATCGTGTCGCTTTGCGATAACCAAGCAACTACTACTTACAAAGGAAGGAAATTACATGCAGAAACTTGCAATCCAATATAATTACAGCGTGTTTGAAAGATTCAATCAGAATATGTATGATCATATTAATGACGAAGAGAATATAATGACTCATACTTTCAAAATTATTATGAAGTTTGTAATGTTATGTTATAAATGAAATGTTTTATTTTAATACTTCTGTATAATTATGTGTATGGTTTAAAAAGGGAATAAAAACAAACTTATGAAAAAAAGAAACGCTTATTTTTGTAGTAAAATTATTATTTTCTTTGTCTTTTCATTATTGCTAAACAGAATTAGTTTTAAACAGTGAAATTACAATAGTAAATTTATAATGTACGTTATTCTATTCAGTGATGATTAAGTAAGAAGATATAAAAACACTATAAAAATATCCCTTTTTAAAAGGGGGAAATGGGAATTTTGGGCTATTTGAAGTTCAGAAACGGAGAAAATGACTTTGAACTAAAAATAGTAGTCGGCCGTTTCATCGCAACCAATTGGAATTACTATTTGGAATTACAATTTCTCGAAGTAATCAATAATATTCATTTTCGTTGCTACTTTTTATTACCAGGCTGAAATTTTAGAATTTCAGCTTGATCTTGAGAATGGCGTTATACAGATAAAAGTCGAGATCAGATATGGAAAGCTTAGAAAACGGAGGCTCGGTTAATTCAACTATATACGAACTTCTGGTTTGATTTTTCTCCAGAATGGAAATGACTCTCTTGTTAAGAAGAAAGTATTATGTACAGAGGCAAGTTACCACTAAAATCAACAGTATTTTGCAGGGTTACCACTCCTTAAACCAAGGAGTGGAAACCTTGGGTAACCCTGAAAACCCAGATCTGGGTTTTTCGACCTTCTCTTGGTTTCTAGGGTTGTTTTTTTTCTAATTTTCGTAAAATATGGGTTTTTTTAAATATGACTTTACACATACAGTAGAGTCTGGATTATCAGACCTAAACGGGCGAGCAAAACGTCGGATAAGCAAAAATGTCGAATAATAGGAAAGAATTAAGAAAAAGTTCATTAAACATCATTTTACGTTATACTTTTAAAAATTAAGCACCTACACATTATATTTTACAACAAATCAACAGAAAAAAAAATCAATACACGGTAATGTCATACAGTCATTTCTAGTATGAACATTGGTTCTGTATACCATTTGGTGGAATCTGATGATAGATGATTCTGTGTTTGCCAGTAACTCTTTGGCATCTGCTTCACTATCATGGACTGATTGCATTCTCAGATGATCTGATTAGTAGTCACTGTCAAGAAGAAAATGTCGTCATTTTTCTCTAAAGGTTCTGAAGATAAATTCTCATAAGAAACAGGAAAATGATATGTCATTTTAGATTTTATAAACAAAAACGAAAAGCCTAGTACTTTATTCGCTGAATCTTGAATCACGTGGAGTTAAAAACACTTAGATACACTTAAGCACCTGCTCAAGCTATAAAATCATACCCCGCAATGATTTGCTATCGCGACACAAACAACAACATCTTAACTCCGGCTACTTAAAAATCCGGATGGCTTACTTGTATTTTAAAATTAATATAGCAATTTTAAAAACACTGGGGTTAATTTAACCATTGAATCGTCAAATAACAGGTTGCTTGCTAAACAAGCGATCAATAGGAAAAATCTTAGCTGTTCGCTGTATGAATCCGAACCTGAACTAATTAGAGATGCAGTACAAAGAGTTTGCCACCAAAGGTATAAGAAGCGACAAGAAGAGCATAAAGATTGTGCAGTACTGTTAATAGAAAAAGAAGAACAGAGTAGCTGTAAAATAACATTAACTACTGTGTAAATTAGGTAATAAATGGTTTTTAAATTTGTATTATAAACTATGATAAAGTTAATTATTTAAATTATTTAAATTTGCATTATAAACTATATAAATTTGTATTATATACTATGGTAAAGTATTTATAACTACATTTTAATCATGAATTTTTCTAGGTAAATAATCTGGGTTTTTAAAATTCCCATATGAGTTTTTTCCCATCCAGATCTAAGTTTTTTCATATGTCGCGAGTGGCAACCCTGGTATTTTGCATTATTGCAAGATGATACGATCGGCGACACAAGCAATTGCCTTTCGAAAGAGCTCGCTGAGCACATTATCCGATAGAGTGACTATAAACAGCCATACAAGCAAGCCAATGACATAGCTCGTTTTATTTGAAACGGACTATGTCATTGGTTTGCTTATACAGCTGCATCAAAGCCGCTTTATGTAACTGTGGATACATAACGCAAATGGGTGTAGTCGAGTATAATTTAGTTTAAGTTTACCTTAACTCGAAAAAGCGGAACATCCGAATGCATTCGTATATTTTGTTCAGTGAGTTAATATATATATATATATATATATATTTTTTTTTTTAAATCATAATGCATTGAATTTTAAACTAATATGATTTTGTTACTAGCAATGTGAAAAGGTAGACAAATCGCATTACTTGTTTTTCTCTTTCTGAAATAATTATACAAGTTCTCGAGTTAATCGAGAGGTAAGTAATCATATTAAAATCTATAGTTATCATTTATTTAAATATAATTATTTATTTCATAAGCAACTAATTACAATTGCAGAAATATCGTGATTTTCGCTTGTGCTGTATCGAATAGCATTGACGGATATTAGAGGTTTGGCACGAAAGAATAAACGTGACTTGTTTACTATAGCATATTTTATATTTATCTCACTCACCGGAAAATAGAAAGAGATCAATTAGGATCAATTAGAAACCGAAACAGAAACCGAAACCGAAACCACTGTCTTGTGTAATGTGCTTTCGTCTAGTGTTTAGAATCGATTTTATTCCTCGGAATTTCGTATTTTATTTTATGGTATCGTAATTAAGTAATTTATTAAAATAATAATAAAGTTCTTTTTATATTCATTTAAGAATAATGATCTTAGTTTGTATTTCTTAATTAAAGTTGTTAATACAAGGCTCTTGTTTAGGATTTCGTTTAACAAAAAGAGATTTTTTGTGGCGCAGTTTATTAATTTTTACGAAATAAATATAGCGTATTACAACACAACACAGTAGACTAAGGAAGAATTGATCGCATGAGATATAAATGTTATATTTACGTTTTTTGTATTATTTTTTTAATCTAATTTTTTAAATTATTTTCAAATGAAGAGTTTAAATCCAACGTCTGTAGAATAACAGGTTGTCTTATACGGGAAACATGCTTGCCATTTGTGAGGTTCTAGACTAGAGTTTCTCAAACAGGATCCCGGGATCCTGTTTGAGAAACTCTAGTCTAGAACCTTGTTTTTTAACCCGGGAAATATGTCGGGAAATCCCGCAAATTTCTTAAAAATTCACTTTTTTCTTATTTTGTGTTAAGGTTGAGGAAATTTTGCAAACAGAAAGTATAATTAACTCATAAACTGTCAGAATACATTTGTATTTATTAATTTTAAATCTACTTACTAGTTTTTTAAATTTTTGCTAGTTATGGCATGTCACAAATGGTCAATAATCAATAAATAGCTTATTTGTGGCAGGACTCTAAAAATTCTTTATTTGTCAGAAACTGTAGTATCTGGAATAATCGTGCTTATGTTGTCTTAATTTTTAACCATGCCTAGTAGCTTGAATAACTGCGTAACTGAAACGCTAGGTTATGCAAATTGGGCAAGGATACAAACGAGTACAAAGTCTACAAGTATGAAGTGTTTCTTCATTAACCTAATTATTAAAGCCAAACGAATTGCCAAATTATCGGGCTATAAGCTCGATGCCGCTATTAAAGCAAGCCGAGGTAGACAAATTAAGAATACTAGAAAGCAAAATAAGTACAATGAAGATGATAACACTGAAGGAAGCATGTCTGAAAATATAAATAAAGTTTATTGTAGATTTTTACTTTTCCGACTGTTATAAGCTACATAAGAGAGGGAAAGTATGGCGATCGGTCAAAAAATGACCCCCCCAAAAAAATTTTTTACATTTTTGGACTCGGACCTTGAAATGTCAAGAAATGCAAAAAAATTCGAGGGTTTTTTCTGTATGTATGTTAGTGTGTCGTGGCACGATTTTGTTCACACTCTTTGAAGCTTAACTTCTGTGCTTTTTGTCGAAATTTTTTGAAATTTTGCAGTGAGCTTTGTGTATTAGGACATTGATGCTATAAAATTTTTGTGATTAAAGATCGACAGGGAGGACAAATAAAGGGGCTCGAGTCATATCTCGCGTAGGGTCAGACTTAATAACGATTTTACTCGTTATTAGCATTTACATTTTTTTTCTTTTTTTAAATAAAACTCATCCCTATTCTCAAAATTAAGCAATTTGCTATTTTATAATAGTTAAAAATATAAAAAGTTTTTTTTAAAGAAAATATGATAACAGATGGCGCCACCAAATTTGCCGGAAACGTTAAGCAACTCGTTGCTGGATTTTTTAGATATAGTAATCGATAAACGAGTTATCATTTGTGCGGAATTTTCACTAAATTTTAATTTTCTATTGATCTGAGTTTATTTTTAAGTGAGCGTTTGATTTATTTTAAAATGACTACTCTTGTTTTCAATTCTCCAGAAACAAACGTCTATTTTAATCGTAATTTGTGTTAATTAACTACAATATTTTATGTATGTGTCATAAACGGGATAGCAGTTCCAAATATGGCCTAATACGTAGTCTATATTTCGAAAATGTTTTATTTCTGACAACAAATGCAATAGTTCGATTTTGATTTTTTTCAGTAATACGTTAACAGTTGTTCTAATAAATGATTTATAGAATTTTCTTTTTCTTAAGTCCAGTTCGTTAGAAAAAATATCAAAGCTTTGCTAGGCCGTAAGACTAAGTGTTTTATTTTGTACATAACAAAAAATAAATTATATAAATAACCCAGTAAAAGCATTTTTTTATCTTTTTCTTTTCAGCTGCAAGAAGAAAATGTAACTTTAACATTCAAACAGCAGATTATCAAACGTCGAGGTGAGAAAATGGCCATCATTAACTACGTGCGGGAATTACGTATTGAACCTTTTTTATTTTTAATTATGTTTGTTATCTCGTTGAAAAATGTATCTCAACAGAGCTTAATTTTAGAACGAGTGTGCAGATTCCATTTTGATTATCCGGAAAAAATATGCAATAATCTTACCGAATACGATTCCATTCAAGCATCTGTGCAGAAAATTTCTACTCGTTATAATCTAGGAAGTTCGTTAGTGACCACTCTACCAGCTATTGTTAGTACGACGCTATTGAGTCCCTGGAGTGATAAGTATGGAAGAAAGTTCCCCATATTAAGTGCTACGTTTGGTTTAATTCTGGAAGGTATAGGATTAACAATAGTAAGCATCATTCGATCGGCGCCTGCTTACTTTATAATTATAGCCGGTATTCCGTCGGGAATTTTTGGAGGATACTTAATGGCAATTTCGTCTTGTTATACTTACATTGCGGACATTACAAGAGAAAAATCTCGAACGATAAAATTTACAATTTTGCAATGTTCCTTCGTTCTGGCAGATCCCATTGGAATGGAATTAGGAGGAATAATTTACAAGTACGAAGGCGTTACCGTCGTTTACGGGATAGCTTTATCTGCATTAGTAATGGGATTTTTCTGGGTGCTTTTCTTCGTTAGTGAAACAAGAGGTGAAGAGCGTAAAACGGACTTTAAAATAAAGATACGTTACTTGTTTCGATTGGATAATTTAAAAGAAAATATTCGAACTTGCATTCAAACTCGTCCTGGAAATGTCAGAATGCAGATATGGTTGCTGATGCTTGCTAACAGTGTTGCTCTGTTCTGCACAACAGGTAAGTTCTGTTGATGTCATTTCACGTTAATGATCCGTGATATATAAATATATACAAACAAAATATAATATTAATAAATAATATAAATAATCTTATTACTAAACACGTTATAAATTATTTATTAATCAAAAAATCGATTAATTTTTTTTGATTAATTCTTCATTCTTAATCTATTTTATCAAGATACAGATTATGTAACAAATAATCAAAGAATGAATTGAACGAATATTTTTTAAAAGAAGAATGGAGTATCTTCCAGTTTACGAATGCAATCCAGTTCATAATTTCTAAATAAATATTTACTGAAATATTGAACCATGAACAGATAAATTAATTTTCAATATATTATACTTTTAATATAGACAATCTGTTTGGATCCTATTTTCAAATTTATTTCTAAAAATTCATATTTAAAAAAAACAAATACCGGTTAAAAAAGGATTTCTTGTTTAATATAAAAATATTTAATACTGAAGTTTAAATTATATAAAATTATACTTTTTTAAAATATTTTATAGGTGCTACGGCTATAGAATTTTTCTTCGCTAACAGAATGTATAAATGGGATAACACAAGATTTTCTACAGTAACCGGAGGTCTTAAAGTAGCTCACGGAATATGTATTCTTGTAGCTGTACCAATTTGTTCTCGATTGTTTAAAATGTCCGAAGATATGATTGGCCTCTTGGGAATTATTTCTGACGTCCTAGAATTTGGTATTAAGTGTGTGGCTTATCATGAATGGCCGTATTATATAGGTAAGATTAGATACAATTAAGGAAAATTAAAGAAAACATAATTTCTAATTGTTGCTTGTGTAAATGTACGCGAGTAGGTTTAACTATCAACTTTTCCCGTTCTGGGAATTTGGATTCGAGCACAGAAATTTTCGTGAATGGGTTAATTTAGGTATGTCAGATCCTATCTCGCATCCCTAACTGTCTCTGTTAAGGAGATGTCCAAACCCACGATAAACGTGGAAAAATTGCCTTCTAATTGACTGAAGAGAAAAGTAAAAATTTGTTTAAAAGTCGCCATTAAAAGTTTAAAACATTACAAAATATGAAGGCTAAACAAAAAAAAGGAACTTTTTAAGAGTTTTCCATTCGTCTATTCACAATACTAGCGGAGTCGCCGTTTGTTTAGAAGTTTTTTTCTGCGTATACGTATGAAAATTGTCTAAAAAGTTCCTCTGGCGCCAGAAATTTGCAACAATTTCAGTTGTAGAAATAATAATTCAAAATCTTTTAAAAAATCCTGGACGATGAGTCAGAAATAAAAGCTTATTTTCTTATATTTTGCCACTTGCGTCGACCTCACAATGAAAATAGATATACTGTATAATATACAGTATAATCTGTATTATACAGTATATATTATACAAACTTTATACAACAATTCTTCCTTTATACAAACATTAGTAATGTAGGCCTACTGTACTGTACATTTTAATATCATTCAAAATAAATTTATTCAAATTGATACTTGTGTATTGATCTAGGTTGCGTTGTCGGATTACTTGGTGGAACAAGTACCGTTGCAGTCAATTCTCATCTTTCTAGACTAGTAAATGAAGATGAATTAAGTAAGTTTTCTTGATTATCTAAATATAATTTATGATATTGTAATTATGTTGGTGGAGTTTATCCTACACGTCTTATATACCGCTGTTATAAATGTTTTGTTTACGTGCTGTTCGCATATATATCTTTATTTTAGAGTTTTCTGATTATGTGACGTGTTGAGTTTGACAGCCCTCTGTAGTGTGATGTATCTGTTGTGATGTCCTTACGTGTTGTTCATGTTGTATGAACTGAAGTATCATCCGGACTACTAGCCTAAACTAATTCTTCCTTTGTCCTATATTTTGTTGAACAGAATAAAAGGCATTAAGTTATATTAAATAACTTCTATCATTGTACTATTTGTAATGTATGAAATTATATCATAAAGTTAAATAAATATCTTATCCATCCTCCACAAGTGCTGTATTTCCTGGGCGAAGTGTATTTCCTGTTTTTGGATGTGTGTATTTAGTATGTCGTGGATGTTTGGAAAGTTACAAAGTATACCTATCTGTAATATAAATGATTTTGTTTTATCAATGAACATAATTTCTGATCTGTTGTGATGGATTGTTTTGTCTATAATTATGTCACGTGTATTTTGTACAACACAAAACATTTTTTTTTATTACCGTTTGAGGTGTTGTATTTCTAGTATGGTTCCTGAGTGCATAGTAGTTTGTGTTTGTATGCAATCTTTTAAAGTTCATATTACGTTTTCTATTTGATTATGTTGATGTAACTAGTTCGTTTATGCTGAAAGCTTGCAATACGATATGATATTTTATAGTATTGTGTATAATGTGACGTTTCCTACAAGTTTCATCAGTAAATGTTGTCTTTTAAAATATGCTTTATGTAATTATTATTATCTATTTTTAATTTTTATATTCCTTTTGGATGTAATTTATATTAAAATTTACAGGTAAGATATTTGCTGTGTTAGCATTTTGTGGAGCATTTATGCCAGTATTTTCAAATATTGTTTTTAACGAAGTTTATGCACAAACTATACTAACTTTTCTTGGAACATCCTATTTAATAGTAACAATCGTTTTACTAATCCCTGCGTTAATTTTTATGTAAGTAATTTTTATTTTAATTTGTGATATATATTTTAAAACTTGTATTTAATTTACGTTTTTTTTTTTTTTATTTAGCTGGTTAAACAGACAGACTCCCTATTTTTCCAATAATACTAGTGATAATGATACAAATCAAACAAAAGAACGTTTAGAACCTACCGAGAACCTTTAATGACAAGCTTAACTGGCACAAAATATAATTATAAATTTAAGCAGAAATGTTAAAATTATGTATTTATTTGTGATATTAAAAAAGAAAAAAAAAATATGTAAATTATGGCAAAATTTTATGTACATCTTTTTTTATATTAAATTATGAACTTTAAGATTTGCTATTTCACTTAATTAAACAATATATTTATACTAAAAATGTTACATAATAAAATCAAGAGATAATTAATATCATTATACTTAATCATTTATTTTATCTATAAAGAGGGTGTATTTTTTATTTTCTATTATGCGTTAATAAAGGTGAGTTAAATCAACATTTTACTTCCTTTTCAGTTTAATTATTTAAATAGTTAAGGTAAAAAATCATAAAAATTTTAAATATTACACAGATTATAAATGATATTAGGTTTTTATATGTAATAATTTGCAAAGACAGCCTTTAATGAAGTTTGCATATAGATGAGAACATTTAATAGTTATTTGCTACGGGAGGTTTCAATCGTATAAACAAATCAAAATTAAATAATTTATAAATATAAGTATTTTTGATAACATTTTTAAATGTAACGATTTAGAATATCCGCATTAAAATATTCCGCGAATTTTCGTGTGATATCACCGAAAAAGTTTGCAAAAACATTTTTAAAAACCTCTCGTTAATGGAGATGAGCTTTTTCATTATTTCTTCTGGTCGAAATTTGTACCGTGTTCCGGAATAATCCAGTTCCCGTATTTAATAAAGGTAATTAATAAAGATGAAATTAAAACACTACAAAACACCTACTTACTTATCAACCAATTATTCTAAATGAAATAAAATAAATGAAAGAATTGATTAGGCTATTCATTGATATAATTGAAACAAAGAAGTTATCAGACATTTCTTGATTTAAAATGATAAGAAAGCAAATAGAGTAAAATAAATTTGTTTTTTTTTTTTTAATTTATTAATAAAGTTGTCATTCACGTGCAACTCTCCCACGACTGTTTACTTTTCCTTGGTGTAACATCGTAAGTACCGTTATATTCATTACATTAATACAATACTTCCCATGCAGCTATCTCTTGGAAGAAATACATTTGTCTTTTTATTTTCTAGTATTGTCTTATAATAATTACAGTAATTGTTACTAATTATAATAATATTTCGTTTTATAAACTGAAAAAATTACGACTTGCGTTGCTTTCGATTTGTGACCGGGGGGTCGGCACCTCTTTGGTGTCACGTCAGGTCTGACACCACCGTGTCTCGGCTGACACGGAAACCGCGGCGATTCTACGATCGGTCGCGCGAGCGGTCGCGTTTTTAGGGCGTATGGATTCGGGATGGAGGACAGGAGAACACAGAGGCCATTTTAACAAAACATAACGTATATTTAATTGGAACAGGATTCATGTACAGTACATTATCAAGGGTCTAGTGACGCGATTGAGAGAGAGAGCTTACAAACGAGTTCGCGTGGTGATAAATACCTTGGGAAAGGCGTTCGTAGATTCTAGCGACGTTGATTCCGGCGGCGTTTGTAGGTTCTAATGGCGTTGATTCTGGCGACGTTCGTAGGGTTAAATAGCGATGATATCCTTGGGTTGGCACAAAATTCAGGAGGTAGCACACGTAAAAGTACTTCTGCACCCACGGCTATCCGAGCGACAACTCCCCGAATTTTCGAAGTATTGTTTTCTTGTTTAATGCACTTTAGGGCGAAGGTGATGAGAACTGCTTTTGGGAACTAAATAAAGGATACGTTCTCATGTAAACGGTTGATAGTTAGTTGTTAAGTTGTAGTAGTAATTGACAACAAGGCGACAACTATGACGTCATGGAAACTTTACCGTAGGTCCACAGTTCCGACACTTACAGATTAATATTTCTGTTATTTTCTTTCCGTGTTTTCTAGCAACTGATGCTCAATAGAATTGTAATATCAATACTACCGAATAGTTTTGGTGTAGTTGATCATTATCTTTTTCAATCATCCGTTCTGTTTATCATCTGATCATTCTTTTACTTTCTCGGCTGTTATATATAACCGAGGAAAAGAAAGTATGGCGATAGGCCAAAAAATGACCTCCCAAGAATTTTATATTTTTGGACTCAGGACATCTTGAAACGTCGAGAAATGCAAAGAAAAAAAAATTATGGGTTTTATTCTGTATGTATGGTTGTTAGTGTGTGCGTGCATGTGTGTGGCACGGTTTTATTCACTCTCTTTAAAGTTTAATACCTCCTGTGCTTTTTCTTGAAATTTTGCAGGGAGGTTTGTTTATTGCGGGATTGATGCTATTAAATTTTGATTATTAAAGGTGGGGGTGGGAGACAAAGGGATTTGTGTGTATCTCCAGTAGAGTCAGACTTAATGACAATTTTACTTGTTGTTAGCATTTACATTTTTTAAATAAAACTCATTCCTATTCTCAAAATTAAGCTTCTTGACATTTTATAATAGTTAAAAATATAAAAAGTTTTTAAAATAAAATATGATAACAGATGGCGCAACCAAACTTGCCGGAAAAGTTAAGCAACTCGTTGCTGGATTTTTTCAATCAGCTTCTCTACATTTTTTCTAATCGAATCATATTCGTTTAATTCTTTTAAATATCGTTATTCGAAGACTAACACTTCGGCACGCATAAATATTCTTATAAGTAACGAGCAATTATTTATTATGACACAGTCACAATGCCGGGCTGTAATTTTAAATCATATTTTTAATTTATTTAATTTAAAATATATGATCGCCACCTCAAATTAGTAGTCGCTTGCCCCTGTACATCATACTTTTCCTTTAACAAAAGAGTCATGCCGACAGCGGATGGACGACAGTGGGAATTTATAGGTCTACAATTTTTCAAATTGCAGCTCAATTATACTTATCATATGGCATATGCGCTCGAAGAAGCTCGCCATTTCGGTCGTAGACTATCGACTAGGATCATGAAGTAAGCCTGAGGGGCAGTACTAGTAATAAAGGAGGAATTAACTACTCTATTTGACAGTACTTATTGCCCATCGCTACTCCAACTAATCACGATGCCGTCTTATGAAAGAAGGCTTGTTTAATCTCGGACACAAGGTTGTTTTAAAACATTAAATCTAGCGTTGCGAAACCATAATGTTACCAGAATAAACAGATAAAAATATAATTCGTAATCTAATTTTGAATTAGATCTAACAGCAGTTCTCAACTCTTTAACTCAACCTATAATAGAAGCTATTATCATTCTTTCGCTATTAACGCTAATCAACTTAACTATTGGCATTTACAGATGACTATGTTGGAGATTTTTACTTCCTGACTATTATATATAACAGAGAGAGTATGGCGATCGGTCAAAAAAATTACCCCAAGATTTTTACATTTTTGAACTAGGAACCTTGAAACGTCGAGAAATTGTAAAACAGTTGGGATTTTTTCCTCTCTCTCTCTCTTTCTGTGTATACGATTTTGTTCATCCCTTTAAAGCTTAATAATTTTTGTACCTTTTGTCGAAAGTTTCTAAAATTTTTCAGGGAAGTTTGCGTGTTAGGGAAATTAATGCTTTAAATTTTGGTGATTAAAGGTCGAGGTACGGTTCCTTTGACTTTTTTGCTCCTATGAGCCTGGTTTACAGCTTTGATAAGATCCCAACCAAGCTTTTTGCCATTTTATAATAATTAATAATGTAAAAGTTTTTTAAAATAAAATCTCAACAGATAACGCCACACACAATTTTAAAGTTTGGCCGGGAAAGCTAAGCAACTCGTTGCTGGATTTTTAAAATTAGAAACTATTTTCTGTAAATATGAATTAAATTTTATTACTGCTTTTGAAAATATCAAAAATTTACTATCGATTTATGCAAATTTCTTCTTCATGGCGAAAAAGTTCTCATGACAAGTTAACATGAAAACTTCATATATAATTAATTATATAATTTATTTTAACGATGTGATAACTCGTACAAGATGTGGTCGATAATTTTGTTTAGAATTTTTTTTATTGTACTGTACTGTACATACAATTACTGATTTTAATCGTTTATAAATGATATATAATTGTTAATTATTATGTAATAATTTTTAATAATGAATGGTCTTTGCATTTTATTCAATTTCGTAATTTGTTAATAATGTGGGTTAAATTACTGTACACTACTCGTAATAAATTTAAGTTAGATTTTTAAAAAACTAACCTATATCGCATATTTATTTCTTTATTGAAGTAAAAATATGATTATAAAATTAATCTGTAAGTAATTATTTTTTAAATGCTTGAATACTAATTTGTCTGTGGTGCGTTATGCACCATAGACAATGCATGGTGTTATGCAAGTAGAGTGACTTTGAATTGTCTAGAAATCGGAATTTCGATAAATTTAAACAATATTATTTATTTATTTAAACAGAGATTTTAGATTTTTACTTTTTTATTTATGTTAAACATTCTAATTTATGTGAGTAACGTTTAGATTATTATCAAAAAGTATTATTTTAAAATGTGTTGTTATGAAATGCTTGATTTAAAACGAAATAATTCAGGAATAAATCGTGAACCGTGGTTTTTGTAATTAATATGAATTATATCATTCATTTTTCGAAATAAAACTGTTTGTGATACAATGTAATTAACGTACTGCCGTTCATTTCTGCAGTGGGAAACTTTACAATGAAGTATTTTCTCATCTAAACAATTAAACAACACTTTTATGACGACAAATTCCATTTTTAAAATAACCTGCTTCGTTCACTAAGCTAAAGTGAGTACTTTATTTTGTATTGTATCGTTATATAAACGATATATGATAAACGGAGTTAAATATTTTATTGTTCTCATAAGATAAGATTAAAATCAAGTTTTAAGTATTTTAATTAATTAAAACCTATTTAAAATGTTATCTTTTATTATTACAGATCGCTGAAACAAAATGAGATCGATCAAATTTTTCGAAATACTAAAACAATTGAGGATAGAGCCCTATGTATTCTTCATTATTTTCACCTACTCCATCAAAGACGTGCCTCAACAAACTCTAATTATGGATAGAGTTTGCAGGCTTACTTTAAATGTATCAGATAATATATGTGATGACCTTATCAAACACGAAAGTATTCATAAATTGGTACAGAAGATATCCACACATTATAAAATCGGTTATTCGTTAGTAACAATTTTACCAGCTGTCGTCAGTGCGACATTGTTAAGTCCATGGAGTGATAAATATGGCCGAAAGTTTCCAATATTGGCTGCAACCTTTAGCCTGATTTTAGAAGCATGTGGTCTCTTAGTTGTTGGTTTGATAAAATCGGCGCCCCCTTACTTCTTAATTATTGCTGGTATACCATCGGGTATATTTGGGGGACTCTTAATGGCAATATCTTCATCTTATACCTACTTGTCTGATGTCACGGATAAAGAATCACGAACAATTCGATATGCAATTCTGGAATTTGTCTTTACTTTAGGTGTTCCTGTAGGAGTTGAAGTCGGTGGCAGAATATTTAAAGTAGGCGGTATTGTCCCGATATATTTAACAATTCTGATAGTTCTATGCTGCTCCTTTGTCTGGGTTTTCTTTGTTCTTAAAGAAACAAGAGGTAAAGAAGAAGAGAAAAATTTGAAAGAAATGATTCGTCATCTGTTTCGACTGGATAATCTAAAGGACAGTTTAAATACCTGTATTGCTCCTCGACCAGGTAATCTCAGAGCTCAAATATGGTTGTTAATAATTTCCGTAACTTTCATCAGATTTGGTGGTTATGGTGAGTTAATTTTACTATATTTCTTATTTCTTTAAAAATTAAATTTAAAAAAATCTGCGAACAAATTCTTTATGTTTTCATAGCATCGGAATTTTTTTTACTTCCATTAATCATCATCTTAATACACGATTATTCTCTATTAGAAAAAGATTGTGTTTATCTATTAAACTTGAATGATGAATAAAGCGCAACGTATTGACAATTTGAAAAAAGAAACCGAGATTCAGATCAAGAAAAAAGTATTTTAGTCCTAGAAGGCATTCGAACAGGCCAGAAGTCAACGGAATACGAAGTTGAAAACTTTCAACTTTTGCCGTTGCGGAAAGCGGAACGGCAAAAATTAGACCAATAGGAAGGCCGTTTAGCAATGTCGTCATAAAGATCACGTGGGACGATAGCATTCGAACTATGGCGGTCGGAATTCTAAAAAGCTTTATTTGTACACTGATACGTTAATATATTTCATTTATACGCTATGTTACTATCCGATTTAAATATTAATGTGAAATAGATGTACAGGTACTTACTGCGTAAAGTATTGGGAATGGCTTAATTGAAATTCGGTGACGAAAGCTAACTTTCGACGATTTAGAATATTTTTCCTATCCAAATTATTCGTTTTTGAGGTTTTTTTTTATATTTGCGATAAGATCAAAGGCAAACTTAAAAAGTTTAATTGATATAACAAAGCCATCCCAGTAGACGCCCTTTTCGCGTAGGCCGCGTTTCTTTATGCAGCGCTCGAGAAGCGCTTTACAGCGAACACTGTGAAACCCGTTTCTAAATGCAGTGCTGCAATGTAGCGAATTGTTTCTAAACGTTTGCTGCAAGAGGTTGCTGCAGCAAAGATAAAGCAGCTGGCCGCGTTTCTTTATGCAGTATAGAGTGTAGCGAAAATTCCGCTCGAGCTAAACATGGATGCCGTAATCTATCCTTTAATTCCATAGTTACTGCCGAAAGTAGCGCTTTAGTTAAAGAACTACAATATTTAAATAAAGAGATATAAAGAATTTAGCATTTCTCTTTCCGAAAATGTGAACAAAGTAAAGAGATAGGAGATGTATAAGTATATTTAAAATATAGTATTTTCTTATTCTTTAGGTAACTTCCAGAGTCATTTTATAAAATTTAATTCTTCTTAATTTTTCCATAATATTTTTATCAACAGTCACTTCGACTTTTTTATTTTTGCAGCATAATATTGTATTATACACACAAGCGTCCATTTTGCTTTACACGTGTAGCGGACGTAAAAGCTGCTTTATCTTTTCTGCAGCGACCTCTTGCAGCAAACGTTTAGAAACGGTTCGTTACATTGCAGCGCTGCATTTAGAAACGGGTTTCACGGTGTTCGCTGTAAAGCGCTTCTCGAGCGCTGCATAAAGAAACGCGGCCAAAATAAAAAAGTCGAAGTGACTGTTGATAAAAATATTATGGAAAAATTAAGAAGAATTAAATTTTATAAAATGACTCTGAAAGTTACCTAAAGAATAAGAAAATACTATATTTTAAATATAATTATACATCTCCTATCTCTTTACTTTGTTCACATTTTCGGAAAGAGAAATGCTCAATTCTGTATATCTCTTTATTTAAATATTGTAGTTTTTTTTAATTAAAGCGCTACTTTCGGCTGTAACTGTGGAATTAAAGGATAGATTACGGCATCCATGTTTAGCTCGAGCGGAAAGCGTTTCTAAACTATGATGCAGCGACGTGTAGCGATAGCTGCTCGTGACGTCATTTTCGCTACACTCTCGCTGCATAAAGAAACGCGGTCCTACTGTAGTAATTTGTTTATATTTACGGCTGGCAGATGGCGCGTTTCAATTGTAGGATATAGAGTACCTAGATATCACTTTATTCGTAAAAATGCTTTATTAAACTAAAAAAAATTGTCATTTCTTAATGTAAACCCATAGACCACGTGTTGACAGTCGACAGAACATGGCGGCGATGACTCGTGTGTCGCTACTCTGATATCTAGGTACTCTAGTAGGGTAATTTTCGCATGTGAGTACACGCGACACGGAAAGACGACGGAACGGCAACTGTTTCCGTCGTCTGTTGCCGCATGTGAGTACAAGGCTTTATAAGACTGACTATTTATTATATAGTTAGTAATCAGTAATTTTTACTTTAAAACTTACTGATCCCATTGAAGGTAACCTACAATTTGCCAAACGAATTGCGTTAAAAATCGGAACAAAGAATTAAGGGGGAAAAACGTGAATAAAATAGTTTTAATGAGAAAATAATACGTGAGATCTTGTAGTAGCTGCATGGTCGGCGCTAGAATTTATGCCGCCCGGGACAAGACATGCATTTGACGCCCCTTATTCCCCTATATAAAACGAAAAAAAAAAAAAAAAAACAATTAGTTTTAAAATGCCATACTTATTAGAAGTGGGAAATAGTTTTACTATTCGTTATTTTCGCGCACTAAAATTTATGAAAATTTGCCGCCCTGGGCAAATGTCTAGTTTGCCCATGCGGTAGACCGATCCTGAGTAGCTGTTTGAAAAATAATAATTAAATAAATTTTTAACTGATTATATGTTTTAAATGATATATTATCCATTTTTATTTATTTTTTGCTAATATTCCAGGTTCCATGACCGTTGGTTACTATTTCGCCAATGCTGTTTATAAATGGGACAGTTTAAAATATTCCAATATATCTTCCATCGTCCAGGTGACGCACGGAATTGGTCTTATCATATTCGTTCCAATTTTTACCAAAATTTTAAAATTGCCCGAAGGCATCATGGCTTTAGTGGGAAGTCTCTCGTATATGGGTGAGAATGCTATTAAATCAGTCGCCTATCACGAATGGATGTATTTTTATGGTAAGACACCTTATAAAAATACGTTTTGAAATATTATTAGAACCTATTACAGTAGCAGTATTTATTATTCCGCTATAATACAGTAAACGGTTCGTTACAGTAATAGTATGTTACAATTAACATACTATAATACTGAATACAGTAATCAATTCAGTATTAGCACGTAAATTATTTTGACAGTTACCAATAGTGTTAATTGTCCATTTCTCCAAAGAAAAGTTAACAATATATTATTTTTAAATTTTCAATTAGCTATTAATATGCCTCAAAACCAAACTTATAACGACCACAAATGACTTTAAGGTGACTATTTTATCATTTCAATTTTATTGATTCGAATTGCATTTCGGACGTATACATTCATCCCCCTTCAGTAAGGTACAATATTATATCTACATAATGCTTATTTTTTTTATTGATATGTCTATCTTAACACTTACAACAAACCATATGATCTATGTCAAGTTTTATTTACAATTTTTAGTTAACAGTTAAAATTCCACATCCTTTTTTGTAATAAAAACAGGTAAAATATAGATAAAATCTGAACCTATTAATAAAACAAGGTCTTAGCATACATTGATAAATTTCCGACAATTAATTTTCCAGTATAAAAAAATTAGGCTTGCTTTTATTATTTCCCATAATGCCTGAATAGTTTTATAATTTTCAATGCCTCCAAATGTTTTTTCACCAACATCCAGTTCACTAACCATTGCATAACTGACAGCCACACCCCCTTTTTTTCCTCCAATCTTTTTATAACTTTTACCTTTTCTCCTATTGGCTAGAAACGGTATCCACGAATCATATGATTTCACACCATCATTACTATTAACTTTATTTCTGGTTTTAATTTAATATTATTTTTACTTTCCCAATTGCTATGTATTTAACACGGGAAAGTATTGTAATCGTGTCATATTTGACCTTCCGGAATTTTGCAAATCTCGATGTTTTGAGATCCCTGAACCCAGTGGCGTAGCGAGGGGGTGTATCATGCACCGGGCGCCACTCGCGGAGGGGCGCCCAAATGGTCTCCAAGACAAACTATATGTGTTTCTGGAGGGGGGGAGGGGCGCAAATAAAGTGTCGGGCACCAGTTATGTTCGCTACGCCACTGCCTGAATCCAAAAAACTCACACACGGGAATTTTTCCCCTTTTCTTTTATGTTGGCGTCTATTTCGTTTAATATCTCATAATAAAGATTAAAATGAAATTTGGCACGGTAACTTGTATGGACATTGATTCTATTAAAGTTTGATATGACACGTGACACCTCGACCGTTAACTATCATGAGTAGGGACCGACTTAATGAAACATTTACTGATTATTAACATTTACATTTAAAAAAAAAATGCTGCTCTACCCTCAAAAACAAGCCTTTCGTTCTTTTATAATTAAAAATAACTTTTATATTATTAAATAGTTTCGAATATTTTGAAATGAATTTTCTGTCTACCTTTTAAAGCTATCACTCCTTGTCTAAAATTAACATTTCGAAATATATATTCTACTTAGCTTATTCGGTTGGACTTTTGGAAGGAGTCAGTAGCGTTGCCGTAAGATCTCGACTTTCTAAAATGGTGAATCAGGACGAATTAGGTAAGTATAATAATTTGTTTCTAGCTTTCTTAGATATGTTTACTGATGTCCAGTTTATTATTCAGTTAAAAATGTGACACATAACTTAGTATCCGATGAAACTCTCTAAAATATCTAAGATAGGCTATACAAGTATTATTTTAATAAAAATTTTAAAATAACAGTTCCGATTCTATTATATTACTTTGTAGCCCACTTTTACAATATTTTAACTCAGGTTGGATAGACAAGCAGCTAAGGTAGTAGCTTATCGCTCGATCCTGGGACACTGGATCGAATCCGAAGGGATCGAAAACCCCAGGAATTTTTGGGGGTGATTTGTCCTGATATATGGGGTCTGGCCGAACCCGTAATGGACTTGCTAAAAGTTCCTCTACTACCTACAAGGCGGAAAAAATTAAAAAAAAAATAATTTTTGATTTTCTACAGTTATCATATAGTGTTTTTTTTATTATTATTTCAGGTAAAATTTTCTCATTATTAGCTCTGTCTGAATCATTGACTCCCGTAATTGCTGCAGTTGTTTTTAACGAAGTTTATGAAGGAAGCGTATATACTTATGTTGGAGCATCTTATTTATTAACTAGTATTTGTTTAATTTTTCCGGTAACTGTTTTCATGTGAGTAACTGTTTTCATGTAAAAATTAATTCATATATCTATATTAAAATGATTTTTTTTAATATTTTTTTTTTCTCAATTAGTTGGATTACTAAACAGTCACTTCCAAGAACATCGGATGATGGTAACGAAGGAGAATTCCGAATGGAAAGTTTTAGTGAAAGTAAATAAAAGGATAAATTACCACAAAATATGGCCGATTTTGTTGATTAACTTAATGTCGGTTTATATTTATTAAATGTAATAACCATTGCATTTACGGTGCATGTTTAATGCGTTTGAATACCGTAATTGGTAAATAAATTTTTACAGTCGTTGAATTAAATATATTTTGTTATGAACATATTAAATATTGTTTAATTATTTTTAAACATTATTTTTTATTTAACAATAATATTTTCATCAATTGTTTTATATTTCTTGGTCTATCAGATAGCTAATCGTACGGTAGCGTTAGCCTATCGTAGTAAGGATCCAGATTCTATCCAATCCATATACCAGAATTTATCAAAGTATAGTACGAATCGAAGTGTCATTGCATATTACTCATGATACTTGCTAATTGCACTATAGGTTGGGTCCACAGAGCAAAATTATTATCATATTACTTTGATTTTTCTGACACACATCAGTACTTTAATCATATATTGCCTACTCATTGACAGACAGGAATGTAAATGATTGCAGTTGTGGTCCGACTGCACCAGAAAACCTTAAAACCTCTACCCCATTATCCCACAAAAAAGTTCACATAGGCCAGGAGTGGTGAACCTGTGGACGTCGGGAGGAATCATCTGGCATATAACGTATTATACGATATCACCTGTCTTTTTCAATCGTCCTTTTGATTTATCATCTGATTATTTTTTTTCAATCGAATTTTTTACATTTGTTTTAATTGAGGCATATTCGTTTTTAGTGGCGAATCTCTGTTCTGTTTTGGAGACGGACGACCACAATATTGAGTGTGGCCAGTGGTAGCATGTGATGTCTTTGACTCCATGCCTAACCGTATCATTGCATGTATCCAGGTAAAAGGAAGTTTTATAAATGACTAAGCTGTCTTTTACCGTTATACGGTTGTTTCACAGGAAATTGTCCTTTGCTATGATATATATATCACAAATACAGAATATGGTTATACATATATAACCGTATTTATTCTGGTTCCTCTGCTCTAAAAGGGACTTTATTCCATATTTATCCTATATTCGGCACCGGGTGGTGAGGGACGGGACCCGACATATCCGGACGGACCACCCCCCGAAAAACTGGGGATTTTTCGACCCGTCCCGCTCTAGAGATCCGGGATCGAATCCCGGATCTCTAGAGCGGTAGGCTTTGACCGCTCGGCCATCCTGCCACTAAGAAAGAATAGACTGTTGCGGAAGAGGGGTTGAAGTTAATTCGATCAAAAGTAGTAGTTGACCGTCCTCTCTTCCGGGAGGAAAACAACGAGTACTAATTAATACCGGTCTAGTATTAATATTTGAAAAGTGATCCGTGTTAGACAGGTTGTGATGGCCTCTCATGTGATCGAAGTTTCTAACCTTAACGTCCTATTTAAACGTCATATGACTTGTTTAAATAAAAAAAAATCCTGTAGAATGTTAGAATAATTACTTTTATGTGATAATAAAATGTTTAAATTTTGGCAACAGATTGTATAAACTACGCGGGAAGTATGTTCTCGTAAATATTACGTTTTTAGAAAAATTATCGGGCTGTAATTTGAAAAAAAATTGTAGACCTATAAATTCCGATTGTCGTCCCCTGTCTGTCTGACGGTCCCTTTCCTTAATCTCAAGAAAGGAGTTAACCAATCACAATTTAGTTAACATCATCTTTTTGTCACGTGACTGCAACCCGCCGTTTTTCAAGTGAACCACGTGTTTTTAGTATTGTGCACCAGCATTAGCCAAATATTTTTGTGTTAAAACGTCATCAAAGAAAGGACAACGCAGTCAGCGAACTACAACTTGTCAGTTCCGAGTATTAGTTAAAACACTTCGGTTCTGTCCGGGGCCGGATTTAGGCATTTTGAGGCCCTAAGCTAAACTCTGTGTGAGGCCCCTTATCAACCCTTTACAATTTTAGATTTTAGAAGTCAATCATACAAAAAAGAGAATTAACATAAACACATTAATTTTAATAATAATTGTGTTATTGTTAAAAAGTAGTATTTGCAACATATTATAAAATAAGATAAAATTTAAAAAGGGAAGCATTAAATATTTCGTTTTCTTCATTTTTGATGGCAAATAAAAAAGCTACTAAAAGCCAAGAAAAGATACCTATAAAAGCCAAATAGATTTTATATTAAAAATAAAAAATTACTAGAAATGTAATATAAACAATAATGGTTATTAATATAATTAAATACTACACAAAATAAAAAGTAACCCATTTTATTGGTTTGTAAAAACAATTTATTACAAAATTTGACTTCAATTTTCTTTTGTAGACTCGAGGCCCCAAGCTACAGCTTACATAGCTTACTTGTAAATCCGCCCCTGGCTCTAGCTTTTATCGTAATTCATTGCATAAATGTAATAGTAATGGCTTCGGAAGACGACAAAGTTCTTAAAGCGTATATCATTCAGCCGAAAAGCATGATCTCAAAGACGAAAAACCGAGATTCATGACGTCTAATACTAATTTTCTCTATCTCCAATTGCTCGTGAAGTAATATCGTCCTTGCATGTTCTTTTTACTTTCGTTACGCTCCTAACGGCAGCTCGAGAGTGATCGATAAGAAAAGCTTAGTTATCGCACGTGGCTATCGGAACCGAAAACGAAACGTACCGCTCAGAATAGCATTTTCACAGTTGATTAAACGACAATCACGTGGTTCCGATAGAAACTGGTTTTTATCGTATTCGTTCGCTTAAGGATACGACTCAGAATAGGTCCCCAGATGTAGAAAGTTTAGGGCAGGAAGCCCATATTAACTATATACGAACTTCCGGTTTGAAACGGAAGTAACGTTACTTCGATTCAAAATTTTCCTCCGAACGGACTTAGATGACCGGCACGACTCTATTGCTAACAGGAAAAGTTTGATGTACAGGGGCAAAACACTATTAGGCCAGGAACACATGCGTAAAATTGTGTGGCCGAAAACTGAATCAGAAATCAACTTTCAGTTCAGTTTCTGTTTTACGCTTTTATGCCAGAACACACATACGTAAAAATTCTGGCCGAATAGGAAACACCACTGCCACTAACATTGCTAATTTTATTAATTTTTTCCTCTCATATATCTATCCCTTTGTACTTTCCATTTTTTCTCCGCTTCCTCTGATATAATATAAAGAATTCAAATTAATAGACTTGTATTCCGAATTCAAATAAAGAACGTGCTATCTAAATACTAGGCCTATATATCGATTCTACTAGACCTGCCTGTTGTTTGAAATTTTGCCCCTATAGCTATCCATAAACGTTGTTTAAATACAGTGTCCTTATACATGACACTGATGTGGTCGAACGGATTCGATAAACCCCTCTATTTCATTTATTTTTCGTTTTTTCGAGACCGTCACAATTATAGGGTTAACCCTCGTTGCCGCCATTGTTAGAATAAAAACCACGTGTCTACTTTGACGTCACAGAAAGACTTCTCTTTATTGGAGGAATTTTGGCGTAAAAATAGAGACATGCTCTACTCTTTTTTCAGTTCTGTTTCAGCCAAAATTTCAGAAAAATTTTTACGCTTTCTGTTTTATGCTAGATTTTATGCCAAATTTTACGCATGTGTGTTCCTGGCCTTACGCTCTAAGCAGGCAAGTGCTATGTGCTACCTGTCGCAGTAATGGCGTAATGGCGCGTCTATTTCGCTCAGTTTCATTGCCGCAGTAATTCAGTAAATATAATATAATTTAAAAAATATATATATCTTTTTTTGCAAGAATTATATTTAGTTAGTTATTTTGTTTAATTTTTTCCAATAGATGGCACTACATGTGAAGCCAGAAACCAAATGTAGACAGAAATTAATCGATATATAGCAATCCAATCGATAATTTATGGTGGGATGAACGACATGATCTAAATTAGGAGTATTTGAACGTAATTGTCGAGTTTCGTAGCAATTGATCGAACGGCCTAGGCATGTACAGCAAACAAACAAACATCCTCATCCAATTAAGTTATAAATTACCTTTTTATATATCTACAAATTAAGTATGCAAAATATTTAAATATTATGATTACTAAAATTACTCATAATCAATTAGAACTCAAATTTCTTAATTAGAAATTAACAGAAATTTTATACTTAAAATTTATAAAAATTTATTAAAAATAGAACTTTATTTGTCGCAGTTATCTTATATTCTCTTTGAAAATTTTTTCTAATTACATAAACTTAATATTAATTCTATTATTAATTTATTGGTGGACTTATTACATAAAATCTCCAAAAATCCTATTTTTTCAATCTGTTTTTAGCATGAATTTCTTATTAACAAATTTAAGTTATTCGTGGTTTATCGAGAATATATTGATTAATTTTTCGCGATGTCAGCATATTCATCGTAAATGTGTAAGAGTTTACTCGATATTCATAATCAATAAGATGATATTAAACAGTAGGATACTACAGGGTGTACTGTACATAAAAGAATATAGCAGTTTAAAGGTGTTTAATTAATTGCACTTTAAAGTTAACGAAGAATAACAAACTAAATGTGAAAAGTTTAATAATACAATAAATATAATTACAACTTTTAACAAAGATTAAACTTTGCCTCAGTCCTTCACTCTGTTGTTTGCACCATCCGCAGTTCATAAAATCACAAAACTCACGGAGACGACCTTTCCTTGTAGGCTACTGCCACCGTAGTAAAATATGTAAAGTATGATAAAAGCGTCATCTGGTGTCCTAGCTGAATTTATTCTTCTTTCGAACCACTTGAAATGAGTTTACAATCTAAATTCCTCGCTAAAACTGTGATAGTGAAAATCGGTTCTTAATGAACATAGGACGATAAGAATTCTAAAAAATATTAAAATAAGAAATATATTTTTAAATTCCCGAAACCTTCACTTCGATTTAATATCCATAAATTTTATTTGTAAACGTTTACAAATAAAATTTCTAATTTTTTTTTAAAATATAAAAATAGAAAGTCCGTTTCTTTTCAATGAGTCATCCGAGATCGTTGCCGGAGTGACCGGCAACGATCTCGGATGACTCATCAAACCGGATGGCGATAATTTATCCGTCGTCGACTGCAAGAAACCTCAAAAGGACGAAGTTCAAAATATCAAACAGTATCCTATTGATAAATGAATCGTTTTCTTGAAATACCGATTACCTGGCGACAGAAATTTAGCTGGTATTAATAACATTCAACAACTGTGACCAGTTTTTATCCGGAACTTGGCTGCAGCACGTATTCTTATACAAATAGAACTGTGTTTTCATTGTTTCCAGCCCAAAAGAGCCATAATTGTAAATTTTATTAATAATTCTTTTCCGGAAATGTCTTTTTCGTGTTCTGAAATGTCGCCACACCAAATTTGTTTGCATTTGGATTGCAAGTTATTAATTATCTCTGGATAAGGATACTTTAATTACGATATTACCCGGTATGTTAGAATCCTTTTCAATTCAATATTGAAAACTTACTGTCTCTCTGAAATACTATTAAATAGTTGCAGAAACAGTTTTTCAACATTCTCTTGTTATATAACTAATTCATAAACATTTAAAATATTAAAAACGTTTGAAATTGTATAACAAAAATATTGATTATGAGACAATAAAGATGCAATATAATTCCTCATTAGTAGTTTTTATGAGTCAAACAAAGTAATTTGCATTAGCGAATGAACATTGGATTATGTATATTCAAATCTGCTTCTTGATTCTCATGAATGAGCAGCTATTGAGATGTTAAAACATGAAATAAACATTGATAATTTCGTGTTATGACTTCAAAATATGAATAACATATGAATAATCTGAATGAATTACATTTAATGAGCGGTGAAGTAAATTGTCAGGCGCAAATTTTTCGTGGATATAAAGTATTGTTAAGCACATGAAACAAAACAAGTGTTTTTATATTGAAATTCTCAATTTAGAATACTCAATTTTTTTGGCCATTACAGATTATACTAAATAAGAAATGTCTAGTTATTGTTTATGGGTTTTCTCACTTTTCATATTCAGCAAAATTTTATAACAACAAACACGTGATTCAATAAAGATTTTATCAGAATAATAAAATTTTTATTGAATGATATCAAAAATCTTGTTATCACCCGATTGTTTTATTGCCTATTGTATTCCATTATCACCGCTTCCACTCGCATCTCAAATAATCACGCGAAGAGACATTAATATTCAAAATGTTTGTTGTAGTTTTTAAAATATTTAATAAATGGAATATAAATTTTATTTTGAAAATTAAAACAACTTCATAAAATATTTTAAATTTAAAAATAAAAGCATTTAAATATTTTAGAATAAAAAGGTATTCGAATCAAATTTAAGCTATAAACAATCCAAGTTCAAAATTATTGACGACAATTTTTTTCATTTTTTACCCTATTTCTCTGTGGACTTAAAAGGGTATCTTAATCATATCTATTATGAGCTCGGTCTCTTTTCTAAAATTGTTTCCGCCCTGTAGGTTTTAAAAGGCCCGTTTTTAAGCAAGTCTATTATGGGTTCGACAGCGTCCACGATTTGGGTCCAGGACGGTGAGGGACGGGGCCCGACATATTCGGGTGAACAGCCGCTTCGAAAAGTGGGTTTTAGATCTGTCTGGATTCGGTTCCGCATCCTCCAGAGACGCAGATTCTACGTTAAACCGCTCCGCCATCCGGCTGTTTCGGGTTCCATTTTAAACAGATTTACTGTATATATTTTATGTATTTTTTATATATAAACTTGTAAATAATATTATTTATAAGTATTATGTTAAATAAAGTACATTTGTCATTTACGTGAAATTTCTTTTAAAAAATTTATCCTCGTGTGTGTAAATTAATAATACGGCTTATATCTATATCTTTTAACTAATGTTTTAATTTTAAATATAATAATATAAATTATTTATTAATTTTTCTTGTAATTTCATTTTTATTATTAATACAATTAATAATTCGATTTATTTAGTTAATTTGTTTTGAAAAGTGATTTTGGCTATTATTTGGCTATCGGATGTTTGTTATCTTCTGACGTCATTTGGTATCTCAGTGCGAGGGCGGATCAATGTGGACGGCGACGTGTTTCTAGTCAACGGAAAGAATTGTTCTTTACTTATTGCTGTTTCTATGGATTCTTTTGGATATTTTGCACGTTTTTATATGATTTACGAATGAATTAAATAGACTTTCAATTAAACAATGAGTTGGGGTGTGGATCTTTGGGTAAGTTAGTGTGTTTTTTATTTGATCAGTCGAAGGTCAAGTGAATTTGAATTGTTTCACCTTTAACCTTCCGTTGTCACTCGATTTGAACTCGTGTTTTTGTATCGGTTTCCGTTATTACATTGATCCGCTTCTGTATGTGATTCATAAGTAATTCTGAATATTATAATGGAAAGAACCGATAATAGAAATTATTTATGTATTTTTAAACTCGTAACTGCTAAAATTTTCCATTTAAAAATATTTTAAATAACACTTTTGCTTTTTATGTGTATAATTCATCAATTGATTCTTATGTTTTTTTATTGTATTGAAATTTCATCGGTTGTCATTCCGTTGGATTAACAAGGATCGTTATTTAATTAAATTGGATATTGTAATTCGATCATAATGAAAAGTGATTCTGTTTTTCTACTGTTCATGAATTACAATATTTAATGTTTATAATTTGTTTCATGGTTTCAATTGTCAGTAATGTAAATCCAACATTATTAATTGTTTTCCTGATTATTTACACAGTTAAAATGCATTATTACTGGTGTTAAATACTACAAGTTTCAAAAATAATCTAACTAATTTATCTAAAATGAGCTCTAATCACATATAATATGTTCAAAGTTTGTTAGTTATAACAAAGAAACATGGTAATCATTGATATTTTTCATAATCGAGATATAATATTTAATCAGTCTATTGTATAATAATAATAATGATGAGTAATTTTAACCAATCAATGTATAAGAAGATAGCAAAGTTCAATAATCTAAGAAAATTATATTTCAGGAAATTATACGATGATAAATTTAAAAATTTTAATTGCATGTTAATTGACTAATACATTTCTAGACTTTGAAAGTTAATGTGGAAAATATTTTTCATATTTTTTTAATTGTATTTGTAGTAATGTATTAAATTTCTTTTAATCAGACTGATAAAATAAACTTGATAAATTATAGATATACTGAAGGATTTAGTTTAAATATAAATTTTAAATATCATTAAAATGTAATTTAATACATTATTAAATTGCTTTGATATATAAATGAATTTGATTTTGATTATTTAATAATAACTAATCACTGAATTTTTATGTAATTATTCAAGTTTTCATATTACTGTAAGATAAATTATTTATAAAGAAGGAAAAAAAGTATTATTTCTAAAATTTATAATAATTATAATTCGAAAACTATTTTAAAAGATCAAAAAATATTAAGAAGTTGCATATATTTTATAAAAGACTACATATATTCAATAAACATTGATTTATCACTATATAGATAATTTATTGATAATGTACAGTACTTCATTTTTGACATCATTCAAAAAGATTAAAAATTATAAAATATCTTATCTTTATTTTATAAAAGTTATTTATCTGTTATTAATTTTTTACAGTTTTTAATTTAAAAAATTATGATTTAACAAGTAAAAAACAAAAATTTTTATTATAAATATTTTTAAAAATATATTATTTAATATAAATGCTTACTTTGAGTGATAATATGACAGATTTCATTCAAAAAAATATCTAAAATTGATGACCTCATCTGATGATGATTTAATATACATTATTCATATTAGGATTAATGAAATTCATAGTAACTCTTTCTTTCTGTATTATTATTATTATTTTTTTTTTAATATTTTAATTCATAATTTATATTTAGAATTGCAAATGATTGATTAGTATTAAGAATTCTTTATTTAAACATGTTCATTCTCAAAGACAATGAAGTACTTTGTTATTGATTAATTGATTTACCACAACATATATGGATTCTCTAGGAGATGAATCCTTAAAAGTAGCAGATTTTTAAACTTCTTTAGATAAATGAAATGAGATTAGTTTACATTGAATAATCATTTTATATTTTTCATTTATGTACATAGTAGTTTGTAAATAAGTGCTAAAAATTATCTTAATTTAAAAAGTTATTTAATTATGTATAAAATGTGTGTGCTGAACCTTTTTTTTTTTTTTGTTGAATTGAGTTTCTCAATATGTATGAATACATTCAAAAAAAGAAAAATAACATACTTTTAGTAAAAAAATTATCTACTTTTTACCATAATTTTTTAAACAAAAGATTGACTAAAAGATTAAAAATAAAATTTAGTCCTTAAGATAAATTGTAGTGCTTTTTTTCTTTTTAATTTGCAGTTGAAAAATTTGTCTTATATATAACTAAAAGGAAAATAGAATTATTTTGACATCATTTTTTGTACGCTTTTAGTGATCTGAATAATTTTAACATTTTAAAATTACTGTTGAAATAGACTTAAAAATAGTTTCATGCAGATAGAAATGATACAATAAATCAACTGAATACCACTACTTGTGATGATATTTATTATTTAAAGGCACTTTCTGAATATTTCAGTTTGCTCTCAGATCTTTAAACCCAAATAATGCTGAAGAATAGCTTGAAGCATTGAAATATTGCTTAGAATTAAAGTTTTTATTATTATAAATGTTTTTCTTTACTAAATTTGATAGATTTTATATTTTACTTTGTAATCATAAGAATAGAAAAGTATGTTTATTGTGCAGTTTAGTTGCTAATATTTGAAAAAAATGTATATTAAAGTAAGAATATATTTCTAAATAAATGGAAATATATAAACTTTGCTATGAAGCAAAACACAGACTAAATTTTATTCGAGTTGTTATTATATTACAATTAATCATATATGCAGCAAAATGCTGACTTCTAGAAAGAATGTTGTTTATACAAGAAAAAGTAGACTTGCACTGAAAATTAAAAAAAATTTAATCAATGACTTTCGTGTCCTTTTGTTTGCTTGAAAATATATTTTTACTCTTTGAAATTCTTTCAAATCTAGTAATTCTTCATGGTTTTCTTTTTATTTGTTTTAAGAAAACATACTGTTCTTCAGTTCTAAGAAGTAAACAATCCGTTTTCCTTTGATGTTTGCCAGTAATGTGACATATCTAACTGGAAATGTTACAAAATTTGGAACCATAACATATTAATTAATTCAAAAAACACTGGTATTTTTAGGTTACCAAAAAATACATTTAAATATGAAATATTTTTACCTTAATATAGGCCATCTTCGACATTAAACACATTTAATTTTCTTTTGTTTTTTCGATATTTTATTTATTTGAAAAGATAACAAAATAGAATGTAAATTTTTTACTGAAACTAATTAATAGGCTTGGCTTCAGTAAAATAAAAAAATTTTTGATGTTTTAATGTCAAATTTCTGATAAACGTTACAAAAACGTCTAATGATTAGATAATTACTACTCATTACATTAATAATTTTTATCATTTTTACTGATATATAAAGTTTTTTTATAATTGAAATTTTTGAATATAAAAAACCTTTATTGTAAAATAATTCTATTAAATGAATACATTAGAATTTATAGAATGCATTTATATTTTAAAAGAAATCTGTTTTAAAAAACATTCTAAAAAATTAATTTGTCCAATTTACACATATTATGAAGGGAATTTTTCCAAATAATATACTTATAAAGTTGAATATATCCTATACCTTTTCAAATATGGTAATCTTGAAGAATATTTTAAATTAAAATTTATTAAATAATTAAAAATTTAAATTTCTTAATTATATTTAATTCTAAATTAAAGAAAAAATATTTAAAATTGAATATTTAATATGCAATGAAAGGAAAGAAAAGTTTCGTAAAGATTGTTTTTCTGTTCCTAAACTTATAACCTATATATTCAAAATAGGGGAAAAAAGTTTTAATTAAAATGTCAAATAAGTTATTTTAAAAATAGTGTAATTATTAATAAAATTATATTTAGGTCTAACATTTATAACCTTTACAAAGCATAAAATAATAATTTAAGTTTATAATGCCAATAAAAAGAAAATATACTGGTTTTTAGGTAATTATGTAATTTTTTTTAATGATAGCTTATTACAGACTTTTTAAATTTGTAAAATATATTATTTAAAATTATTTATAATATAAATGTATAGCAAGATATTGTTTTAAATGATTTGATGGCTGGTTTTAATAAATAACTGTACTGAAATACAATTCATGCATACTATCTGGTACTATGTCAACTGACATTACAGCTGTGTGTATGAAAGTAGACTGTTTTATTTAAAACAATGCTTAAAGTTTTATTTTATTTTTTAAAAAATAACTACACTCTTAAAGTATTTCTTATATGTCATTCTCTGCTGCAATAAGAGTATTATAATGTTAAATTCAAGTTCTATTTTTGTTTGATGTGAAATTTTTTCTAGCTTATAACCTTTTTTTTCCTTACACTTACAAGTTAATATTTTCACTTAATTGGCTTACAGCAGTGTTTAAATCATTGGTAATTTTTAAAATTTTTATCTGTACTAATATGATTCAGGTAAATTTTTATGTATAGTACATTAGCTATAATCTTTTGTTGGATATTTTTTCTTTTTATTAAAAATATTGGTTTTTCTGATTATTTTCATTAATAAGTTTGTTTACATTTTTTATTTGTTGACATTTAATATTTATTATTGTTGTTATTTTATAACTTATAACAACAAAAAAGTTGTTAAAATACAATGTATTTATATATCTAGTTTATGATGTATCCATTTCTAGCTTAGTTTCATTTTTTTGTCATGTCACTGCTTGATTATTTTGTAAATATGATGAAATATGCTTCTCTTCTGAAGATGAAATTAAAATTATTCTAATATATTAAGTAATTCCAGAAATCTTAAGTCAAAGATGCTTTTTTTTTAATATTTTTTGAAATATCTTTTAAAGTATTAACTTATTCTTTAATCTATTATCAATAAGTGCATTATATTGAATCTTGTCAGAACTAGATCAGAAATATTCAAATGTTTTGAATAATTTACATTTTTAGCAGAAAACAAGATAATTAAATTATTACTCTGTATAGAATATTGTACTTGTAATTATATGTAAACCTTAAAAGATTTACATATACAAGGGTAATCTCAAAAGTAAGGTCTCCTATTTTTTAAAAAATACAAAGAAACATTTATTTTCAATAATGTTCACATCATTTTAAAGCCTGAACATGTATCTATTTTTCTACATAATCGCCATTTCGGTCGATGCATTTTTGTAGGCGCTGTGGCAATTTTTGTACGCCCGTGTCATACCAGCTCGCCGACATGTCGCAGGACCCATCTTGCACACACCTTCTGATATTGCAACTTTTCTGTTAAAATCCTATGAATGGTGCTTTGGGAAAACCCCAAGAATCAAAATGCAGAGATCATCTAGAGTGATTCGTTGATCTCCACGCATGGTTTGCTCAACCTTCTCAACTGTCTCGTCGGAAATTGACAGTCTCCTGTTTCTTTTTTTGTTGTGAATTTCGGTATGATCAGCTGCAAACTCTCTACATCACTTGAGGATGTTTTTGACATCTATGCACGACTCGCCACACACTTCCGTCAATTGGCAATGAATTTCAATTGGTTTAACACGACGTGGCAGCAAGCTGATATGACATGGGCATACAAAAATTGCATTGACTGAAATGGCGATTATGTAGAAAAATAGATAAATGTTCAAGCTTTAAAATGATATGAACTTTATTTTTGGATAAACGTTTCTTTGTATTTAAAAAATTAGGAGATTTTACTTTTGGGATTACCCTCATAAAAATGCATTTATTGATAACAGATTACAGAATAACTTAATATTGTAACATGATATATTAGTCTGGAAAAGAATTAGCAAACAAGTTCATAAAACTAATTAATTAAAACCAGGATAAAAAAATTATAATTAAAATTCATCTGCACTTGTGAAGTTCATATTACTTCTATAATTCATTGATCTTTAATAACAAACATTTTCAGTTATGTTAATTAGCCACTAAAGATTACTTATTGAGAACAGAAATTATGGCAATAATTCAAATATAAGAACATGTTGTGTTCATAAATTATGTTATATACTATAAAAATATGATTTTATTGTATTCAGACATGTCATAATGTTTTTTTTAATAATTATGCTGATAACAGCTACTTATAACCATATGTATTTGTTCTCAAGAAAATAAAGTTCTATTGGATTGTAAACGTATTATGTATATATAACATGATAATAAATAAAATATTAAAAATTCATCAAAAGGAGAAAATTAAAGAGAATTTTTTATTAAAGTATAAATTTTAAATCCTGTTTTCTTAATTTTGTTAACATATTTGAAATTCTGAATATTCATTTTATACTCTTCAGTTATATTTATTCAATTTTTTTTTATTATTATTTAATTTTTAAATAACATCTTATGTAGTTTTGCCTTTAAGGTTCTCGTAAAAAAAATCAACAACCAGTTTATTATAAGATATAATTTTAAAAATGTATTTCTATATTAAAGAAACATTAACAAAATTATATTGGAGTTTTTTTATAGCCCGTAGCAAAATATATCTTTAATTTTTAGATTATCTAAACAAGTATTTAGAATTTTTTATTTTAATTTATAAGGAAAAATGAAAAATTTAAATAACAGATTTTATGGTGATAAATGTAGATTTTTAATAAGAATTTTTTAAAATATATTCTGATAAATTATTCATATTAATATTTATTATTTAAAGTGATTGATCTTCCTTTTTTTTTTTTTTTTTGTATAATTTTCCAATGAAATTAATTTTCAATAATACATTTATCTTCAAAAGAATCCATTTTTCTCCTTAACTACATTTGCACTTTCATAAAATAAATGAGAAAATTCATCAATGGACCATTGAGGAAAGAGAGTTTAGTGAGACGCTCTTCTGTATATTGTTAAGTAGAGTCCGTTTAAAGATGACATGAATTGCAGTAATTTGTCTGGAAAGGAATGTGTGGGAATTATATTAATGGAGGTCCTTATTACTTTTACTAATTTAATAAATGATATTGTGATCTTTATTATAAGAGATAATTTATTTTTAAAAACGTATCATTTTAATATGTAATAAAATTATAACAATTTAATAATACATAGTTAAAAATTAGATTTACATAAAAAATTTTTATCAGTTTATTATCTAATTTGATTACCTAAAAATGCTTGCAAGATTTGGAATTTTTATTAACAATTTTAAATGTATTCAAGCTTATTTTTTGTTAAATATATTTATTACAAGATATAAGATAAAGTATATAATAATATATTTAATCTGTATTAGAGATTTCTTTTGAGTAAATTTATTTGAAGGTTGTTTGTTTGTTTATTTATTAAACTGATATTTAATAATTTTGTTTTTATTTATATTTTTTTAACTATAATATTTGAGAATTGTGTGTATATAAATACAAATATTTAATTCTTATTTTTTTTATGCAGTTACATTAACAAAAAGAAAATAATTCTTTTAGACGGAACAAAAATAATAATTTAGAAATTTTTTTAAAGTATTAAACTATTTTTAATTTATTGTTATCATACATTATTTGTACGTGGTTTCATTTTACAGGATTTTAAATATTTTGATAATTTTTATAAAAACAATATTAGAAATTTATATTAAATTACAAAGGACTGTAAAACAGAAGTGACGACAGTTACGAAAGAAAATTATAATTGGTTACTAATTATGTAAAAGTATTTTATTTTCACGTAATAAAAGCAATTTTTTAATTTGTACTAAATTCGTTAGTAAATAAATGCATTCGTTGGCCCCAATTATTATCTAGCTTACGATCTTGTTCAGAATCACTTGAAAAATTAGTGCATAAGAACAGGTGGATCAAATAACTGTTCAGATAACGTAAGGTAAGAAAATGCTAAAAAAAGGAGTGTTTCCAGTTTTAATATCTTTCTGGCTTGTGATAAGAAATTTCCATAATCAGTATGTAGTATAATCAACTCAAAAAATAATAATAAAAATTTGCGAAACCTTGGAAATGAATTATTTGAATTTTGGAACATTTAAGGATTATTTCCAGTAATTATTTCATTATTTATCTTTAAATTTAGTTTTGTTTAATAAAAATTTTTATTTTATTTTTTTATTTTTTGAAATTTACACTACATTGCAAAATTTTGTCACATTTAAAAAAAACAGCTGCCATTGTTTACAGCATTGTTTAGACTATATACTGTATACTCTGGAGTGTCAGATGAAAGATCACAAAATATTGTTTATTTTACAAGGCTGAAAATTTTAACAGATTATAATTTATATTCTAAATTGCAGTTTTGTTTTATATTTATTTATATAGGCTGTAAATGGAAAAATTCAAATATTTTTTTTGAAATATTAAATTTGAGAATTAAGATATTTTCAGGTGCTTGAATTTCTAAAAATTTTGTTGTATCTAATTGTGCAATTGGAGAAATATTTTGTATTTCAGTAGGACAACTATCTACTTCCTTTCAAGATGTGTTTAAACATAAGGAAGCAGTGAGATTTATCTCATAAAGCAAATAAACAACTGTTCTCAAAATTATATTTTCAATATGTTCATACCACAGACAGTTACTCATAGAATAGCACATTAGAATAACGAATAATTTTTCTATTAATTTAATTTATAGTTGTAAGTAGTAAAAATGTTTCCTTGATTCATGTTTAAGAAATAAACTTCAGATAAAAAAAAATTTAGGAAATATATTCTGTATTAATTCTGTAAATGTTAGTTATTTTTAAAAATTGGTAAGTGATTAGTTCGTTGATGGAAATGACTGGTATTTATCAAGAGCAGCCTTCCTTGTAAAATTGTTTTGATGAGTCAAGTTATTCTACTTAATTGAACATTTCCTGGGAAATTCTTTTTATAACAGTAATAATTTTGGAATTATCTCTTATATATTTTATTAAAATTACATAGGAAAGTATGAGAAATTGTCATATTGTTTATATAAAAATGTTTTGTTGGAGTTATTAAACTTAGATTTATGTTTTAGTTATATAAGATTATTTTGTTATTAAAAAAACCAAGGAACTTAGAATTGAAATTATTATCCAATTTTGTTATATATCCTATCATTTAAACAATGAAAATATCACTTTTAACAGCATGTTTGATATGTCATTTAGTCATTTTTTAGTCACTTTTAACAGCATGTTTAGACAAAAGTTACTATCAAAACTTTAAAAATAATACAAAAGAATATATAAATAAAAAAACATTAGATGTTTTTCCACTTTTTAAATCTTATAGTTTCCTATAATAAAATTAAATGTCTTAATTAAATTCAACTTTCACAACAGTAAGTTAGTTATAAGCTAAATCAAGCTTACTAAAACTTGTTTTCTACAATTATTTATAGAAAGTGTTACTGGAAATATTTTTAATTGATAATGCTTTGATATTTCAAAAACCCATTTTTTTATTAATGTGAATAATTTCTATTTTTAATCCATTGGAGTACTTTTCTTTTTCTATTATTCAGTTCTGCCTTCTTGAACTTTTAAAATTTTCTCAACTATCACAAAAGTGAAAGCTTTCAATGTGAATTGGTTCAAAAATTATAATTTGAAGCAGAAAAAATTGAAATAGTTCTTTTAAGAATCTTAAACTGTTCCTGTTTCTTACTCATTTTCTATGATTTAATGATGCTGTAAACCAGTTATCATCATCACCAATCATTTGGAAAAACCAAAAAAAACTTTATCATATATAGGTTAAATATATTTTAAAATCGATAACTTTACACAAATAAAGATTTGTCACTAGGAAATTATTTTGATTATCCACCAGAAAGAAGAGAATAAATTGTCCATAGAAGGACACACTTAAATTGTTACAAACAACCACCTTTTGTTTTATTCATAAACCACTTCACACCATTCATTTTTGTAAGGATGTTTTTCACATCCTAAATGCCTTTTTGTCCTTTTATTTGTAAGTTGTCGGCGGTAAAAAATGTCCAGTAACCTTATTTTTAATATTTTCGGTACATCTCTATGTCATATCTGTACCCAAGGGATCCTACTAACCCACTTTGCATTCTGGTTTTCTCATTGTAACAACCTTGAAAGTTATAGGAAGTTTACATACATCTTATAAGCTGGAAAATTTAACTTCGCTTACATTTAAGCCAGATTTTCAGCAGTTGTTCGATTATGACCTAGAGAAAAATGGTTATGTATGTCACCGAATTGTCGCGGTCTCTGGAGCGGCTAAACCGTGTTTGTTTACTTGTACCTTCGAGTGTAAAAATGCCGTGTTTTTTGAGCGTAACGGCTTTTGTAACCCACCTATACTTTCTTAGATAACTGGAAATATTTTCTCCTTCGGAAACTATGTTATAAAGTAAATCTTCTCCAAGTAAAAGTCTACAGTGTTAATTTTTATCAATTTCGAATTGTTACTTTAAAAAACAATTTTTTTTAAGTATAATTAATTCGTGAAATTGAAACTATATTTAGAATTATCTTGAAAAGCTGCTATAAAATTATTAAATTTTAATTTAGTATTTATATTTTTAAAGTGAACAACTGTTTTATCATTAAAATATTAGAACATTTCCGCCATTCTGTGGTATTTAAGCATTTCTTCAACTAATTATTGATTTAAACTTAATTTCGTTAACGTGCTGATTAATTCTTATTTTAAACATGACTTGTCCATTCGAGTTTAATTTTTTAATTCGATATTTTCTGTTAGACGTCGTCTCCTAATTGTTAAAAACGTATAGAGCTACAGTAGCAGAGTTCATCGACACAGGAAGAGTGTGTTTCTAATCAAAATTCTCTGTTTTAAACGTTGCTGTAAACGAGACGTTAAATGCGTTGAATACCACGTTAAAAACTATTTTTTCTATTATTTTGAAAGAATATTTTAGCATTAGATAATTGATCTAATGAATCCGGATGTATAAATGTTACAAAAATTATGTTTTAGTTTTGTAATTTCTAAATTTTTATTTAAAAAAAAATTTGGTTCCGTAAAATATTTCGTGTTTATTCTGATTATTAAAAGCATTAAAAAGCACTTTAATTTTAAGAGACTAGAAAAAATATATGTAAGTAGCATAGTAAATGATCCGTTGACTTTAAAGACAAAGAACTGCAATGTTTAAGTGGGAATTAACCGCAGAAAAAACCATTACAAACGCCCTTTTCATATTAAAAATGGGAATGAAGAATTTACCGGATATTATGTAAATGATTTAGAGTCAGAAAATTAGTTTTAGAGAGTTGTTTGTCATAAAAAATCGTAAATATTTAAAATAAAAATTAATGGCAGAAAGAGGGGGGAAAAACATCGTAAATGAACCTAAGTGTCGAAGGGTCGAGAAAATCGTAAAGAATGACATATAAGTGTTAATACGGATTTAAAAAAAGTTGCAAATGTTACGAACAGAAGCGCTACAAATGCCCTGTAAAGTATGAAAGACGGAAAAAAATTGCTTACAAGAGAGAAATCTTTCGACCTCTTTAGTAGTACATATTAAAACTTAATTAGGCTAGCGCTTCATTGTATTTATAAAAGAAACAATGGTCTTTAGAATGAGACTTTCGAGAACCCATTTATCGTCCCAATTAGTACAGGTGTTGGTGGTTCGTCCTTCGTACGTATCAACTACCTTATTTGACGCAAGCGACCATTGTTCGATGCATTTTTGGAATGGTTCCAACTTACAACATTACTATTGCCATGCAACAAAGGCTTCAGGAATCAAAGGATCGAATCTGTTTCTCAGGATACTGTTTCGTGAATGAGAAACGTCACGAGTCACGCAGACTTCTGGTGGTAGTAGCGGAGTGCATCGATCCCGTATAATTTTCGTCTCCTCGAGTTGTGGGTCGCCAACCGTTTAAATATCGCCCTCTTGGCCTCGTTTCATTCTGTTTTTATCTAGTTTTTATTAATTGCTTCGTAAGGAAGAGGAATTTTTGATATTTATATATATATATAAAAAAAATCTCAGGAAGAATTGGTGGGTGGGTCTGTGTTTGTAGCGTTGGCAGAGGTTCTCCTTCTATGTCGATGTAGTGCAAGTGCAGAGGATGTTATGTACAGTAGGTGGAGCGGTTCCACCTTCAAATTCATGTCCGTTAAAGAGTGGAAGTATTTGAGGTCAAACCGAGCGTGAATAATTAAATTTCGCCCGAAAGTCCGGACGTTGTAATTAGCATCGATACCTTTATTTTGGTATATCCGAAGTCTTATAACCTCTATAAACAGCAGGGTTGTAAAAAGTATTATAAATCTATCGCTTTGTTTATAGTAACGGCATCAAAAATGCTACAAGGACAGGAAAGAAGTGCGTGATGTCATATTTCCTGTTGAGCTTTTGTCGAAATTCTAAGATTTTTGTCCAGATTTAGTAACAAAATCGGCTAAACGTGATTCTTACGAGGGTGTTTGGAATTCCAATACGTACAATAGTTGTGTTGGTATGGCAGTTATCGCTCTCCCCAGATAACAAATAAGGTTATCGTCAGGATGAAAGTATGTTTAGAATGATTGGAGTTACCATAAGTTTGTCTTTTATCTAAACAGGAATGGTATCATAAAATGGCTATGTAGAACTTACGTGTAAGAAAGTTTTTTTTTTTCTTCTATTTTTTAATTTAGATCATTCGCAGATGAATGATTTATTTTTATATACACGGTATCTCGCTCTTCTAAAAAATTAATCATAATAATTTAGTAAATGCCTTCAGCCATAACCCAGAACGTGGCCTTAAGATTAAAAAATAGCACCAATTATTTACTAGATAACATTTCAAGGTCAAGATGAAATACAAGTTTGTATTTATAAATATATATATATATATTTTTTTTTTTAAATTTGTATTTTGCATCCGTTAACTTCAAAATTTTTTTCATCTTTTGGTTTTTTTTACAGTTTAATATGCATCGTCGTCATTGAAATCGCATTGTAGTTTATTGGCTTTTTAATTAATATCTATTTCCGACATTACAACATAAATTTAATTTCTACATTGACTTCATCCTTCAAATTTTTGTATAAATCCTTGAAATTTAAGCAAGATTGCTTTTGATTTCATTCATTTTAAAATCTTTGTTATTCTTATCTGTTTTATCCTTGAAGTTTTTTAATATAGAAACTTCACGAAATTTATTGACTATGAATTTATCATCCGTTAATATTGTGGATTTTACAGGTGCCATTTTGGAAATTTTTTCGTATGATGCATTTCCGCAAAGAAAAGATATCAAATACATCCTCTCCACGTAAACAGAACACAATAAAAGTGTTATTTATCAGCCTTATTAAATAATTATCTTATTTTAAAATAATTTAACCGTTTTATCGTTAGTTTTTTTTTATTTTTAGAGCAGAAAACGGTTAATTCCCGTCTGTGACGAAATTTAATCCTTAATTAATCTAACGAAATTCTGATAAGTTCTTGTACAAATGTCCGGGATGTTGCTTAAGTGAAGGTAGAACTTTCATCATCTGTTAAATTAAATGAATGACTAATTTTACGGGTTAATGCCATTTGTCACCATATTGCAGCTGTCGGTTTTTCCGTTACTATGGGACCATCCTAAATTTCATAAAACACGTTATGATAAACAGGTTGTTCGTTAAACTATAGCTCATCACATGAGAATATTTTTCTTTTTGCATTATTCTGAGCTTGCTTATAGTAAAGAGGAGGAAATCTCGACAGATGTTCGACTTAGTTCCACACCGTGGGGAGTTTCCTTCCTTTATGTTACGTTCCACATCTGCTAGACAATTTCCTGTCGGTTAGGATCAGGTTGGCTGCACTAGCCTATATCCACATTTGACTCCGATTTTTAAAAAAAAACAGGAGCAGAAAAAGGGAAGTTTAATCCATAACTAGGAAATGGATTCTCCTCCTCCGTGAATCATCATCTATCGATGATACTACGTGTAAAAACAACACGTGCACTTCATTGTTGTAAATTACTTTCGTACTAAGATGGCCGTTTGACATCATTCATTTATATATATATATATATATTTTAATAATTAGACTCGTTTGGGTTAACGGAGAACGTAGCTCGAAGTATTTATATTGTTAGTGGTGCTTAATTATCGCTTAAGGCGTTACAAAATCCAGAACGTTTCAAGTTCAGGAAGAGTTGTAGCTTTAAGGAGACGTTCCCGGATATATGCAAAGGTTTTATGAAGTATCACCTGCTACTTTGTAAATTATCATTATAATCGAGTTTACAAGCAAGATGCTACAGATATATATATATATATATATTCTATTTTTAAATTGCTTAATTTATAGGTAAATTGCATAAATCTGTAATTATTTGTGACCTTGAATTGCCGAGTTTTTTTATACAAAAAATGTTTTTCCTCTTGTTTCTGATATTTAAATGTTTAATCTGTACTGGAATTGTTATATATATATACACTTTTCATTCCCAGTTTATTTTTGTAGAGTCCTAGATAGGTAATGTTGTTTATCTTTATGGGTATTTTTATCTGAAAGAACTGTCCGTTGGTCTGCTTTTATGATCTTGCTTTTTTTCTCTCTCTCTCTCTCTTTTCTAATGTTGATATTTTTGGTTTGCTAATTTGTTTATAATAATAGAATTGTGAGAATTAGATCTGACTATATTACTCTGGCCTTTAGTTGTAGATACAATAAAATGATGATTAAGCTATTTTATAGGTTTTTTTTCAAACAGTAATCTTAGAAAGTGGAGGAAAAAACTACAAATATGTTCTATTTTGCTTACTTGGAATTTTTATGATATGGTTTTCTAGAGTTTAAGTATTTTTCTAGAAAAATATTTAAACTGGAAAAGCTTCTTTCAGATTAAATTATATTCTTTTACAGTTTTATAAGAATACAATTTAATAGAATAATTTTTTAACATTGTTTTGTGAGATTTCTGTTCTTAAAATAATTCTTTTTTAAAAGGAAGAAGTAGAATTTATTTTAGTAAATTACATTACAATAATATACATGGTCCAGTTGTTTAAACAAAGTATATGCAAATTTCTTTATATACAGTTCAGATTTTTTCCGGTTTGTAGCTTTAAGCATATTCAATTAATTTATTTTAAGCTGTAAGCTACACTAAATTGCATTTTAAAGACGCGTGAAAGAAATGATTACATTAATTAATTGTAACTTAATAAAAGCAATTTTAACATTGAGTCATTTACTATCTTTAAAGTTTAATTGTTAAAATATCAAAAAATCATTGATATAGAAATGTTTACAGTATGTTTTGGAAGTGAATATAAAAGCTTTATAACAGTCATAGATAGAGAAAATAGATATCTAAAAATATTTATATAAACATTTATTCTATCTAATATTCAAGAAATTGTTATTAGTAGATCTGTTTTGTAATGTATGTCATATATATTACATTCTATATTATAGTGAATCCTCTGTCCATATAAACCAACTAAAATTTTCAAATTTAAATGTTCAATTTTTTCTAATGGAGTCATTAAATCTTCTGTTTTATATTCTAATTTATAAAGCTTGAAAATAGATTAAGAGATTGAAGTATAAGGGTGACACTTTTTTGGGTGACCACTCCAAATTTGTTTCTTTCTCTAGGTATTCCCCTCCATGGACTGACACTTCTCTTATCATTTTGGCAATGACCAGAGCAGTTAGATTAGAGGATAGAAGTCTTGACCGGTGTTGGTGCCACTGAATGACAAACTCTCTGACTTCTGCATGACAATTTTTTTTTTTTTGAAATCTGAGTGTTCTGAGTGAATGTTCTGTTCACCAAAACTTCTTTCAAAGGGCCAAACAATTGATAATTGCACAGTGACACATCCAGATCATAGACTGAGTGATCCAGAATTTCCCAACTAATTCACATGCAAGACCATACTCTGAAAGATTTCTATTCTAAAGGGCATAGCATTATTGCCAAAATGATGGGAGAAGTGTCAGTATGTAGAGAAAGAGTACCTAGAGAAACATGTAAAATGGTAAAGTTTGGATTATGTAAAACATACAGTTCATCATTATTACTGAATGTCTGGACAGAAGTTGAACTGCCCTGTTACTGTCTAACACATAAAATGAGCTTTGCTAAAAATAGAACCATTTTGTTATTGAATTTACTGAAGGAAAATAAGAAATTCAAAGATGTAAATCTAAATAATAATTTCCCAATAAACACACAAGCCATAGTCATTTAAATAAATTGCCTACACTAATAATATAATATAATATATTATATTATATATACATTTCTATGAAAGTTTTTAAATTTAAAATTAATAATTAAAAAAAAAAATCATTATATTTTTGAAACTGTTTCTTAAAGTATTTATAACTTGAATATGTATCATAATTTTCAAGCCTAGAGGCAGCTTGTTATAAAATTATGGCATCATAAACAAGTAGAAAAAATAATAACTTTGAATTAAATTTATTAAATTAATTCTTAGTTACTGTACAAATATAATTCAATAGACAATTGTATTTTTCATGTTGAGGATTATAATTATTAGAGCTTGCATGCATTCTTGATATTAAAACAAAAGAATGACAAAAATTACTTTTGTAGAATATGACCTTGATACTAAGATGACACTCCAGTTATGGTTGGATTCATATATGTAATAATTATAATAATAATATATGTATATAAAATTGTCATTATGGTAATCAATTTTTTAACATTTTATTAATAAAGGAGTTATTTTATTATTTTATAATTTAACATGCAAAGAAATAATTTTTTAATATGCCATAATTATTATTTTTTCTAGTAATTTTTTAAATAAAACAAATTTAAATTAAAAGGTAACAAAAATTTAACAAGAAGCTAATCCATTATAGAAACCTAGTTTCAATTGTCAGTATTTAGTCTTCAGTATTTTATATATCATTTTGCATTCACGAGTTTGTAAATACAGTAGAGCACCAATTATCCGAATACCAATCAACCGAAACATCGGTTAACTGAAAGCGTTCCAGTCGGCAAATTCAAATTTCCATTAGTGCTGTGGCACCACAGCACTCTTTCCCTCCCTGCCAACCTAAACTGTAGGCCTACTTTAATGTTCTACTTTATATAAGATATGTATTTGTAAGACATGATACAAAATATATATATACAGTACAGTTTTGTGCTAAATATATTTTTTTGTAAATGATCAGTTATCCGAAAAAGCTTTTCTAAATCGTTTCGGATAATCGATGCTCTACTGTAAAATCATATTTTGCTTAACAATTTTGAAGCTGAATTCATAAATTATATAATTGTTTAAGAGTATATAAAATACAATACTGGATATGAGCAAGAAAGGCATCAGAATTTAACATTTGGATTTTTAACTGTTTAATTCTTATAATATTAATGTTATTAATCACTAATGTAACTTGTAAGCATTTGTTGATTGTCAACAACAATTATTTAATTCAATTGTATATCATTTGTTTTAGTTTTTCAGTTATTTTCTTCAAAGAAGTTGATTTCTTATAAACGAATTATAATTTTTTTTAAAATTACAAATAAATCACTTATTTATTAAATGCAGAGTTATCACGACAGCATAAATTATTACTTGATTTTCTTTAGAAATGTAAATGTTATTTTAACAAATTTAATTTGTATATTCAATAATTAATGCAGAAAGATACTTTAAGCATTATACAATTGTAGCCTTAATTTGTTTAAGTAACATAAAGAAAACAAATTTCTCATTTTATTACCTTGTTCAATGAAAGTTAGTGTAATGGATATGAAAACTGCAAAGCGATTATGATGATATGGCCTATTCAATAAGTGATGACTTTGATTAATTTTTGGCTTTTTTGACAATAAGAAAGAGTAAGAATAAGAAAGTAAGTTATAAAAAAACTCAAAATTAATCCTGTCTTATGTTAAATAAGAAAAAAAATACAAATTTAACTGGTTAATAAAACTAATGTAATTTTTGTATCTTTAGTAATTATTTCCTTTAAATAGCAATAACTGTATCATCAGTCTTTTAGATTAAGCCCATAAAATAGTTTTATTATTTTGATATAAAGTCTAATTCAAAAATATCACTACTTAAATCAGTAACTCATTTATTATCCTGTATTGAATGTTTAATACAGGATAATAATAAATGAGTTGTATTATTAATTTATTTATTCGGATTAAAGAGACATTACGTATACACAGCTACCACATCTGACATTGAGAAGAATATTATTAATTTAGTTAGTGATTTCTGAATAAAGGAATTATATTATGGAATCAACTGGATAAGGAAACTTTGATATAAAGTATTGATGCTTTAAAAAACAAAATGTGATATAGAGTTAATTAAAGAAAGAACTGTTTAAGTTGAAAATGCATTTTATTATGTAAAGAAAATGTAAGAGATTCCTATCTCTATATTTTATTGAAAAGAATTATGAAGACATGTAGATCCAAGAATCACAAAAATTTTTATTTAATAATAATCTATTTATTTATTATCATCGTGTGCACTAGATCTATATTAAAATTAACTATAAGTATACTAATAGAAAATTGTAAAGTATGTAAACATGCAAGTATTTGATTGTTGTTAGAGGAAAATGCACTTTTTCAACAATTATAATTAATTTACTGAATAATTTTCTATTGTATTAAAAGAACTCATATATTTTGATATTAGAATACTTATCTCTATTCAGAAAATAATCCTACATTATTTGTCGCAAGCTTAAAGAAGTTATTAATGTAAGATTTTACGAACATTTAAATTCTCTTCTATCAAGTTTGCAGAGTTGAATTAATTTAACTAGATTTAAAATTTAATAACTTAAATATTTAAGTGTTATTTGATCAAAAGCATCAAAAGCTTTTAAAAATATTGGAAAAGTATCCACACTGAGATTTAGTCTAGAAATACTCTTTGTCTATATATAATGAATAAAAAAATTTATTTAGAAAGAGTTCTTAAAAACTATTTATTAAATATTTTAATATGTTTAATTTCTAACATTCAGTATATATCTAAACAATTTTTGTTTCTGTTCGTACTATTATTATATTCAAATCAAACTTGAAAACTTTCCAATGTTATACATACAGGATAAAAGAATAATATTGACGAAGTACCTGGCATGCTGCCATTAATTTATGATTACAGGGAAATTATATATACAAGCAGGAAATATTCTGCAAGTCACGAAGGGCTTAAATAAAGCTCTTAGAACTACACTTATATTCAAAGACTTTTAAAAAAAATGTCAGTAAATGTTTTACTGTTACTGTGAAATGAAGCAATACTCTTATCAATAGAATTTTCTTAGTAGATATAAGTTGCTTGTCTTTTTTTTTTTTTATCAACAGTTCATAAATGAATGGAGTTTTGTTATATTTTTGTTGCTAACATTTATAAACGAATTTTCAAAACATATAAAAAATAAGACTTATTCATTTCATTCTTAATAACAGTATTGAATATACATTTGTTCTTTGATTGTTCTTATAAATGGATGTAATTAGTATTGGCATTTCTTATTGTCATTTTATTTCTAGCAATTGTTTAGTTTCTCATAGATTCTTATTTTATGGTTGAAATAGTAAACACATGTTTTTATTTACATCTTTGTTTTTTGTAAAAAAAACCTTTTAAAAAATTCAAAGAAATGTTTTAACCTCTTTGACTTTTGTAAATTACTGTATTATATCTTGTTCAGAAGACATTATCTACTTTATTATTGAAAAAAAAAAAAAACTTTTATGAATATTTTGCTGATATTTATGAACTTTATTCATCTAGATAGCTGTGTAAGTTAATCTCAATTGCAATTTATTATATAATTACTGTTTAAGGTGATAATCTAGTAGAATAAATGCATTTATGCTTCTTCGTTAAAGAATGTAATGGATAAATTCAGATAACTGTTACTGACATTGGTTTATACATCATATAAAAATTTTATATAAGGATAGGAGGCCTCTTGTAGTTTAACAGTAGTTCTAAATTAATATATTTTATAATTAAATAAATCAACTTAAAATTCATTATGCTAAAAATGTTCTTTCAGTTATTAAATCTTAATGTGAAATTTAGGTCAGTTATTTATATAAGTATTATAATGGTATGCTAGCTTAAAAACTATTTTAGCTGTTGTTGTGTTTGATGTTTGTATGTTAGTGATACATTCCATGCGTACTGTTTCTTCTAGGCTGATATAATTTATTTTCTTTCAAAATTTGATAATATTTTGCTATTTTACGTAGTTATAAGACAAGATTATTTATTATAACTGATAAGTTAAATGAAGTTTAATTTAAAGTAGTGCATATTAAATTCTAGAATGAGTTTAGTCAGTCTAAAATTAAAAAACAATTAAGTCCACATTAAGGAAAATTATTATTTATTGAATTATTGTTTTTGTTTTATTTGTTGTAGAAAATGATTTTAATTAAAAGATTAATTATATTACAAATCTTATTTATTACAGAGTAATATTTCTCAATCACTAGATTGTGACTCAATAGAGGAGATAATTTAAATCCATAGTCCTTTGTTATATTGATAGAAATAACAAAGTAGGAAATACTTGAAGCTAGTATAGTTAATATGAAAATATACCATATATTTTTGTATGTGAAAATCTACATAGGCTACATACAGACACATAATAACAAATTTGTAAAATTCTGATATTAGCAATTCTTCCATGAAATAGTTGAGAAATAATGATCATTGTGAAACTAATTATGATGATGTGAATTAGATTACTAAATATAACATCGGGATTTAAAATCCTTGATTTGAAACGGACTTTTTGTTTTATTTAAAACTGAACAAATTATTATTATGTTATTTAATAGATGAAGAGGTTCTAATTTTTTTCGTTAAGACATCAGATATGTAATTAACATATCTATCAAACATAATAGAACATTTTTATCAATTTATAAGCTATGTATAATTTGTATTGAAAAATTCCAGCATCTTTTTGTAGTTTCTTAATATATTTTGTCAAGTTACCAGTTATAAAGCCATAAGTTTTATGATTTACTAAAATCAAAATAATGGATTTTTGATACTGATGCTGAAATGCTTACAGAATAGCTGAAAACTATTCTGTTCATTTCTTTGATAATTTTATTAAATAATACATTCATCAAGCTAATTCTCAAAAGACACTTTTATATTAACATCATAATGCATTAATATTGGCACTATGTATGTGCATGTTTTAGTTGTCAATGATATATCTAATTTTTTTTATGCGTTATGAAAAAATTACTGCAGATAATTACCATATTTACAAGTCATAATTTAAAACTGTAAATTTATATTTAGAATAATTAATGAAAATTTAATGTAGTAAACAAATACAGAATGATGAATATGATTTATTTTTTTTATCCATTTTTACTTGTTCAAAATAGAGGTGCATCTTACAATTGATACATGCTTACATTTTCAGTTCAAAATAATAATCAGCTATTGTCATTAGTCAGTTACATGGGCATATGAACCAATTACAGACATTGGTTAAAATGTTCAACAGTAACACTGATTTAAATGAGCCTTGTTAGTAATGAGCAGTTAATTTGAATCCTTTTTTTTCAATGTGAAAAATGACTGCAACATGACATTGGGATGCAACGTTAAAATGAAAAATAGAGCTACCGAACATTACCTGTTTCGTAGCTTTTTATTCTTTACTTGTTATTTAACAAGACTTAATAAAATTAATAAAAAAATTTTTTCCATCATAAAAAAAATCTTAAAATTATTAAAATATAAAAATTTAAACTTAAATCAATGAGTTCAACAGTTTATTATGCAATTTATTGTGTCTGTGTATAGAATAAGTAGTAAAACATGATAAAAATTGAATTTTATGATAACTGTAATATGAATTATTTGCCTATTTGAAAGATGGCTACTTTTAACAAAAGGAACAATTCTGATCTAAGTACAAAATGATAACTCGTGAAGATCTCTGATGAAATTAACATTTATCTTCGTAGATATTTACATTTGATGATACAAAAAGTATAATATTTTCCAACAAAAATCAGTTTGAAATGTAAAAATTTATCAAATATGAAAGAGAATATGTAAATGACTATTTACTATGCTGTAAGTGGCATTAAAACATATTTCATGGCAATAGTTTGTATCTTATTACCATTGGACTTTTGATATAATGGCTCTTGGAAAAATAGCAAATATTAATGTGTTAGAAAGAGCATTGTATTCCATGTTATTTTTTATTTGTGAAATACAACAAAATACCTCCAGTTTAATTAAATAGCTGTAGTTAAATGATCTGACATTAAGTCCATTGAAAATTTGTGGAATATAAAGATAGACTTAGAGAAATAAATTATATAATAAAGAAAAGTTGATTTTAGTTATATTATATATTGATTTGTTTATATCATAAAATGATTATCAAGTTGTTCGAAAATATCAAATGCTTCGAAAAACTAAATTAAATTCTAAATTTTAAAGCTATATTATCTCTTATCAACTATATAATTTATTTTAGTGGTCAATATAATTTTTATAACAATAATATCTGTACAGTTCGCACAGAACTATAAAGCTATACTTATAATTATATTAAAGTAAAATATCTTTCTTCTTTTCTTTCAGGATCAATATGACAATTTATCAATACACACTCATCGAGGAATTGATTTTTTAGACAAATATGGACAATTTGTTAAAGAAAGATGCAGTATTGAACATGAATATGCTTATAAACTCAAGTTAGTTCACATAAATATTTGTTTAAATTTAACTAATAATAATAATAATAAATAATATGTTGTATAGATAGAATTAAAATCCATTAAATATTAAAATTATGTTAAACTTTATTTCTTAATAAATCAATAATATATTTTCATTTTATAAAAGATAATATTAGATTATTAAAGCTAATAATATCTACAAAGGCTGTTTTGTAAAGTAAGAATCATTTGAGCATCCCATCTATGCATGACATTGACTGAAGCTGTTTTAAGGTCAACAGCTTTTTCTAGGCATCCTAGTCATTTCTGAGATTCTTAGTATTTGAAAACATATTTACTGATAGTGTTTAGAAAACCATATTAATTGCAATCTTGCTAATTGCAAAGTACAATTGATAATTCAATTTTTTAATGCAAAAAACATTCACATTGAGAAATTCAGCATTAGTATATTGAAGTTTATGGGGAAGATGTAATGAAGAGGGAAATGTTCATAAGTGGTATTTATTCAACAAAAAAAGGACAAACATCCATGACGAGCCAAGATCTGGGCACCCATCTGTCATCACTGAGGAATTGAAAGTCACTGTTGATATGAACATTCAGTAAAACAGACACTTCATGGTTTACGAGACCCTTTTATTCCAGAAATTGTATTACTTATTCTTAAGTACAAATTCATTGAATTAAAACATATTCACTGCACTATTGTACGTTTGAATATGGAATATTTTTATATTCCGATATATTTATAAAGTGGTACAGTAAAACACAGAATAATGATACAAACAAATTTACCTTATAAGCAAAAAGCACTGGAAACAATATTTGAGTTCTCCTTATTCTTTGTTTTATCATAATATTGTACTTTAAAGATTAATGCTGCAGCATACAAAATATTTCGTTAAGTATAGAAATTTGATTTTTATAATAAAAATAATATTTTGGGATTTAAATTATTTTCAGAAAACTTATCAAAAATCATTTACCAAAGAAAATTAATGAAGATGAGTATTACAAGTAAGTATTGTTTATTCTGAAGTGATTCTTGTTTCTGTTATGTCTTCTTTTTATAATATATTTACAAATTTAAAATGTTTTAATATATGTTATGTGTAAAAAAAATTGAAATTAAAATGTCTCATTTATAAATCTTAGTTTCATTATAATGATTAGCCAAACTTTTTGAAATAATGGAAATTATTTTGCTTTAAAATTATCTTATTTTGTAGAGAAGTGATATTTTGATGTTAGATGATGATCAAAAAATTTTAATTACATTTTTAATAATCTAAAGTTAGCATTAAACAAAGAATGTTAATAAAAATAAGATTTTTTGTTGTTGAAACATTTAATATTTTTCAAATTTATATTACTTTCCTGGTGTTATAACATGTGTTCTATCATGTTAAATTTGACCTCGACTTTTCGTAAATCTCAATGTTTTAAGACCTGAACCGAAAAAAGTAAACAAAAAAAAAGGGGGGGAAAGAATTGTGTTGGCATCTATTTCATGTATTATCTCAGAATGGGATAAAGATTAAGAAGTGAAATTTGGCATGGTAAGTTGTATATAAGGGGCATTGATGCTATTAAATTTTAGACTACTGAACTGAAGGGGAATGGGGAGATGAAAAGAGGTCATGTCATATCTTGAACTAGTAGCCCGAGACGCTCCCTAGTGGGCGTTCTAGCAGCAGCAGTGTCATTCCATGGTATAAATAAATTCATATCAATAATAAATTCCTATTACAAATAAAAATAATAATATACTGAATTTCTCATGGTGTACACTACTAAAACACAAAAATAGTATAGTAGAAGCCAAGTTCTTCAGGGTAATCCTTGATCCAGGGTATCCTCTCCTCATTGGGGGAATTTTAAAAAATCCCTTCTTAATGTGCATTCTCATGGCATACCCTACTAAAACACAGTCAAAAACGCAAAACACTGCATTTATTGTTAATTTAAATAATAGCTAGGGGTGCCCCTAGTGGCCATTCTAGGCATACCGTTACAGATAAACTGAGACGTGATCAATGGCTTATATTATTAAATGGGGTTGAACTTAAAGAAAATTTGTCATTATTGCCATTTACAAATTCATTTCTTCACTTAAAGTTAAGCCTTTTTTGCCTCTTTATAACAATTAATAATATAAAAGTTACTTTTTAATAACATCACATAACAGATGAAAACACAAACAATTTAACTCCAGCTAGTGTCATAGTGTTTTTTTAAACTTAAAATATCTCCATTTAAAAAAATATTTATTATAATTCAACAAAATTACTTTTTTTTAACCTTTTGTTATTACTTAAATTTTATATCTTAGTATAATTGAAAATTAATGGGCTTCCTAATGGTCTCTTAACCTCATGTTTGAATGCTGGAAAAGTCAGGCCCTCGCCAGTTTTTTCTTAATAATTTATCAAGTTATAACATTGATTGAATTGAATCAAATGGAACTATTCGAAAAAATTTATTTTAATTAATATTTACAGATTATCTTCATGTCAGGCATTTATGCAGATGACAAAAGAAATTAATGATCTAGCTGGTCAACATGAGCTTATTGCAGAAAATCTTACTACTTCAGTTGTAAAAGAAATAACAGTTCTTGTTAAGGAAATGAAAGATGAAAGAAAAAAGGTATAAAATTAAAAAACTTTAGGTTTTTAGTTTAAATTTTCTATTTCATCAAATATTTTAATGTATTTTTAAAATTTTACAGTATTTACATGAAGGTGCTAAACTTCAAAATACATTACAGAATTCAATTGCTCAGTTAGAAAAGGTAAATGATTATATATACATATAATATTTTTATTTGATATTGAATTTGTAATAACAATGTATTTTAGGCAAAGAAAATTTATGAAAAAGCTTTCAAAGAAGCTGAAAAAGCACAAGATAATTATATTAGAGCAGATGCAGATATTAATTTGTCTAGAGCAGAAGTTGAAAAGGTACATTATTTTATATATGTAAACAATTATTTATTATGATCAAATCAGTTTATAATAAATCTAAAAACATATATTATAGTTAGTTGGATAAGTTACAGTAGTTGTGTTGATATGAATTCAAATCTAATCCGAACACTTGTGATTATTTGTGAGTAGTTTTGATCATAGCTTTCTTCCCCATTCTTTATTTATGCTCACCAAGTTCAATACAGATGACCTAGCTCATAATTGGCAAAATGAACAAGACTATAAACTATTGTAAACAGATTCTTTGAAATAAATCCAATCTAATTCTAACTTTAAACAAAATCAAACTGAAAAATTCCAGAAATCTAAATCCAAATGTTCTATAAGGAACAAAATAAATCTTTAATATTAAGATAACTCTAATATATACATAAAGTACACAGAAATTTTATCAAAGATAAGATGATTAAATTATTGAATTTCTGTTGAAACTAAGCAAACAAACTTAAATAAACATGCAGATGTTCAGATATATTTTTATATGAACAGGTACACATACCATATTTCTTCAATTAAACCTTGGAAAGTTATTTTTAAAATGTATGTATCCTCCAGGGTTTATTACTTTGCAACAGGAGATGAGTGGATAAAAATTGAAAGAATTACCTAACATACCCATACATTTATTGACTGTATTTATGGGTTACAGATACAACATTTGAAATAATTACTGTTTTTATAGCTAACCTGATCCACCATCTTCCAGTTTGGTTATTACTTGTTATCCTTGTCTGCTTTGATGTTATTGTAGTAATCAAGATCTTGACTATCATCTTCTGGTTAAAATTCACCCTCTCCTTCCAATTTTCCTAATTGGCTTTAGTTGATAAGCTCTTGACTTATGAACTCAGTTGTGACTTTCCCACACTCAATATTCAACAACATTTATACCATATTTACTCGCATATAAGACGTCCTCGCACATAAGACAAGGTGTGACTTTAAAGATCAAAATAAAGAAAATTAGATTTATTAATACAATTCTAATTTTATTTTGTTTAATCACAAGTAAAATGAACATAAATGCACACATTGTCCTGCAAAAATTACTGGCATTTTAAACTTTAAGGAAAAATCTTGTATATAATTTGACAACATAATTTGTTCATATAAAGCCAGACAATCGGGAACCTTTTTTTTGCCAATTCTTAACAGTTGAATTCACTCTCCATCAATTACACTTAAGAGTTTCTCCGAATTTTGATTTCCGAATAATCATCTGTTTTCACGTAAGTTTTAATCATCCAGATTAAAACTTATATCGGGCTTCCTTGTGATTTTGGAATTCCATTCAAAACCTTTGCTTTTTCTATTGCTATTCATTTTTACTCTTGACAATACACAAAAATGATTCAAACGATCCAGGTAAAATACTTTTATCTTTAAACACCAGAGGTAAAAAATGCACCAGAGCATCCAGCAAAAAATGCAAATACGCGGTTCACAAAAATTATTTGCAAAAATGCAAAGAATCTTTCACTCGTGCATATAGGACGACCTAGGAATTTGAAGCTGTGATAAATGAATAAAAACCTTGTCTTATATGCAAGTAAATACAGTAATTTTAATAAAATATTCAATCAGCCAGAAATTTAAATTAAAATAGTTGAAAAAATTTTGAAAAGATTTTTTTAAATACAAGGATAATTTTCAATCTGCTCCAGCTGTAGTGGCGATAAAACACATTCTAACAACACCTATAACAAGAAAGGAATTATTTACAGCTATAAGTTACCTATAGTTGCATAATGAAAGTGAGAATAAATAATTCCTTTTTTGTTGTAAGTGTTGTTTGAATGTTTTTATTGCCACTAAAGCCAGAACAGATTGAGAATTATCCTCATATTTCAAAAAAAAAAGTTTCTATGAACATTGAAGTAGAAAAGGCTATCTGACTCTAGACAATTTAAAAAGGTAGAATTTTAGCTAAATTCCTTATCTGCCATTCTAAACTACATTAAAATATATAATACTTCAATGTGTTTTTAAGCTTTTCAATCCAGGGTTTATTTTTATCAGAGCCTTTATTTCCTGGGTTTATTTGAAAACCAATATTTAAATGAGGAAATACAGTGTGTATTCTTTTTTAGAAACAAAATTCAATTACTAAATAATAGATTTGATGGACAAGCTCAACAGTTTTTCATAATAACTTAAAACTGGATTTTTTAAAATTTTATTTAACATTTATAATTAAAATTCTTATCTTTGTCAAATGATTTTAAGCTCTAATCCCATACTAAAGAATACATACAAAATTACAATTTTTAACTGAACTTTTTATCTAGTAGCATCAACAAATAACAACCAACCATTATTATAAGAAATGCATTTCCTAAATGATTCAGTTGTATTCTAAGTGAACAGTTTTTGGTTTTGGAATCTGTAGATTATTTCCTTAGTTACAGCTGTGTTACTTTTCATTTGAATTTGATAAAGATAATCTAAAAACCATTACATTCTATGTTTTCTTTTAAAGCTGGTGGTGTTGAGCCTTTAAAAAATTTGATAAAATATGAAATTGTTTCATTTTTTATTCTATAAAAAAAGAAGAAAATCCCTCAATTTTAAGTAAGTTTTCCACGAGCATCGTCACAGTTCAGAAATTTATTCGGAGCTTTTACATATAGTCTTGTATTTCTTATTGCTTTTTCAAATCTTTTCAATGTTTCCAGAAAACAAAAAGATCTTAGATAAAGACAATTATTTCAATTGAATATATTGATGTGTTTAAAAGTCATTTTGTATTTCCTGGCATGCTTAAAAATGACTATTTGTAAAAAAAAAGTGAAATATTTAGTATGGACTTAAATATTTTTTAAAACTTTTTGAGAAATAACAGTTTAACGATTGTTTATTTTACATCTTTAATTGAAAAATTGTCATCATGTAAAGTTTAATGACTAGTTATTTCATCATTCAAAAAGTTAAAAACTTTTAAAACCAAACTTTGCCATTTGGACCAATATCAACATATTTACCTTACAGTGCTGCAAATAATTTAATTTTAAAAAAGTTCTGGAAAAGTATCTTTTAAATAATGTACCCATAGTTTATCATTTATATTGAATCAATGGAAATATTTAAATTGTGATTTAAAATGCTATAAGTGCTGCACTGATTACGAATAAAAATAATGTATCTTATTTTTTAGGCAAAATCATTAGCAACTATGAAAAGTCAGCTTTGTGAAGTTACGAAAAATGATTATGCTGATCATCTACAGAAGACTAACGAATGGCAAAAATTACATTATTCTGATTATCTGCCAAAATTATTTCAGGTAAGAACTTATTCTTAATATTAGATTAATATGTGAAAGTATGATCTGATACATAGATATTCTTTGTCTCTAGGTAAGTTTAACTTGCAGAAAAACAGAGTTATAACATGTTTTAATTTTATTACAAAAATACAATTTAGAGAATAAACTTTTAAATTTTGTGCAAGTTCATTTTTATAGGGAATTAGAAATAATTTTATTAAAAAAACTGAGAGTTTATGAAAATGCAATTGGTTAATAATATATAAATTGTAATGACTTGACATATTCCTAACTATGGCTTGTTTGGACTTTGTGGTTATTAGAATTGAAAAATCTTATGAAAACCATTATTTTATATAGTGTATAAAGCACAAAGCACATTGCATGTTGTATACAAAGGACTTGCACAAAATTATAATACTAAAATTACTTGTCTGTGATTTAGGTCCTAATGTTTTTGAGAAATGAATCAAATTTTCCATCAGTATTTATTCTAACAATTTGCAAATGTTTGATCACAAATAATTTAATCGCATAATTGTACTGCACAATCCTACATTAGACAGGCTTTTTTGTAATTCTAAACAAATTTCCAATGATATAATTGTATTTAAAATAACAATTGTAGAGATAAATATTTTGAGAACCAGAGAAATTATTAAAAATATTTGAGATACTATTATTAAATTGAACATTGGAAATACTTTTGGTTTGAAAGAATTAATAATTACATGTAAAAATATATGTAATTTAATTTGTTACCATGTCATTGATATGTTATCTATTAATTATCCAACATTTTTATTAGAACAATTAATCTTACATTTATTACACAGATTAGTAATCTGATAATTTATCAGATATTCAATTGTATATCAAAATATCAACATTCGATTAATGTTTTTAAGATATGCTGATAATTAGTTTTGTATTATTTTCAAATTTACAGTCAATAAATGATGATGATAATTTTTTAATTATTATTAATTGAATATAATTATATCAAAATATTAAATGTAAAATCGCCAAGTCTAATTACTCATAATTTAAAAACTATTTTAGTTTATATAAATCATTAAAATTTTAATAATGGTTTAACTAATCGGTAATATTGAAAAACTTATTTAGATTTTAAGCATATTATTTTATATTTTAATAATGTAACTTTATTTAATATTTATAAAAAGTACTTTGCTAATGGTCTGAATTATCACTGGGTAGTATTGGTCGATGATATATTCTAAAAGAAATGGACAAACAATATGCTTAAAATCTAAATTTATATTAATATATTTTGCTATAGTATTTATATTAGATTAATTTTATTATTGTAATTTATAATTGCATTGAAAATTTTTATCTAGCAATTACAAGATATGGAAGAGAGGCGGATAGCTTGCATCCAGAATTATATGAAACAGTCTGCTGATGTTCATAAACGTGTCTTGCCTATTATTAATAAATGTTTGGATGGAATGATAGACTCAGCAGAAAGTATTAATCCTAAAAATGTAAGTCAATTACATTATGTATAGAATTATATTATAATTCAATTATATATAGAAAATTTGTTACATATTCATACTAACGATGTATGTGGTTTTGAAATTAGGATTCCGAGATGGTTTCAGATATGTATAAGACTGGACTCTCGCCACCTGAAGACATTCCTTTTGAAGATCTCAGTAATATGAAAATATCCGACCAGACAGGAAATGGTCATGCCATACAATATAATAAAACAGACACTATTAAGGGGACGGTTTCGGCTGGAAAACTGAAAAAACGAGGAGGAATTTTTGGCATTTTCAGTTTGAATAAGGTAATTTTTGTTGTAAATTTTCAATATCAATCAGTTCACAGTTTTATTTTATTAAATCAAAGATACCCTCTATTGTAAAACTTTACAAATATTTATAGTAATAATCAAATGATAAAGCCAGATTCACTATTAGACTACAACTTGGCCAATTAATTATATGAATATCAAATGATTTTGACTTAAGATAGGTGATTAAGCTGCCATCCATCACATATTGTATTTAACTAGCTGCATATGCCAGGTATTGATTGGGGCTTTGAGGAAATGGAGGATTGATAAAGTTGAGTTGGTAGAAGGTAATAAGAATAATGGTCTTAGTTACTAAAATGTACATTTGTTGACTTCTGTATTTATAATAATGAAACTTCAAAAGGCAAAAAAATTGCTTGGGACACTAACATGTTTTTCCCTTAGACTTAACATTATATCTTTGCTCCTTATTATGCCTGAACCATTGCACCTTTCTCAAATCTCTCTTCAGCAGCATTATTTACAGATAAGGACTTTCATTTGATACCTAAATTGTATTTTTAATCTCTGTCATTTACTCAAACTAAGTCATACAAACTGAAACCCTGTTTCAATTAATATATTAAATTTAATAATAAGAAACAAATTAACACTTGAAGAAAGATCAATTTGGGACAAGACTCAAACCCACTTATCTTGCAGATGCATTAAGAACTACAATACCTAGATACCAGGACCTCCATCCAATCTTTGCTTCTCGACCAATTAATTTGAGATATCACCATATAAGTCAATTACTAATATGATTCCATCTCAGTAATTTGATGTAAAAAATTTTGAGACCAAAATTATTCAATATTTATTATGGTCGGTTATATCTTGTGAATTAATTACTCTGGAAGCAAAGATCAGACAGTGGTCAGACTAATGTAATTGACAATGTATTTGCATGATAAGCAGAAGGGTTTAAATCCTGCTCTGAATCTTTTCTTCAAGAATAGTCTAAATTAATTAATTCTTTTTTATTATTAAATTAAGCCATATTGTATTAAACCATCATGTTGCATTAAATGTAGTCCAAATTAAGTAATATCTGTATAAATTAATTAGCCAAGTTCCAGTCTAATAGCTTTATCATTTGATTATTACTATAGTTTGGTTTTTATATAATTTTGTTATTGATATATTAAAACTATTTAATTTAAACTTCTGCTTTAAGAAAGATGAAATACATTTTTTTATTTTGAATTTTTCAAATGATATTGTTATGAAAGTTATATATATAAATCATAATATTTAAATTAAAAAATTAAGATCTGTATGTTAATTATTAAATATAAAATTGTTACATTTAAGTGGTTTATAATCTTTAACTGTGTATAATTATTTACAAAATTCTAGTAACTTTTAAATCAGTTTATGAATATATTTAAGTTGTTTAATGTTTATTTTCTTCTGAAGTTATTTAAACACTAAAAATTATTGGTGAATTCTATAATGAATTTGTTCCTTTTGCATGAAAATATCACCCTTGCTGCCAATGCACTCTGGTTCTTCTCAAATTGTTTCTTGTAAGTATTAATGTGGAAGTGGTGACTGTCTATTAAATCAATTATTATTTTCTTTCAGTTCATTTATGCATGTTTCATTTATTTGGTTTCTTTATTTTGTTAGTATTTTTTAAATCTGTTTATATTATACAAATAATTTTAAAAATATACAGTCATAACGTAAAAAAAGAAATGATTTTTAGGTGAATACAATGCAAAATAAGACATAAATTAAGAATGTACTTTACTTAATTTATCAAATTATACCAATTACTCATCAATATCAATAAAATTATTAATGATGCAATTAATTTAATTTTTTTGACATGTATTCCATTATCTAATGATAACATCAATGATAAAATAATACAAATTAATTAAACAATATTAGAAAAATTAAGAAAACAAACAATTCAAAGCAGGATTTAAATCTACACTTTTTACTTACCATGAGAATATATTACTAAATATGGAACATACAAGATACTTTCTAGTAATGACGGATCAAATGCATAACATAGTTGTAATTGTTAAATGATTTTTATGATTTTGTTCTTAATTGAATAATGTGTAATTAATGTGTATTAAGTAAGATATAAAGCTTCAAATTAAAAGTTGCTATTAACTTTAAATATATAAATTAACTTTCTAATATATATATAGAATTTGTGTTTTGGATACTATTATTAAATTCAAATAATTAGTATAATAAAACATTAAAATCTAGATGCAAAACATTTTATTTTTTCAAGAAAATGCATTTAACTATAATTGATTACAACTGATTACATATAAATCCTTACTATATGCACTAGAGGAACTTTGTTAGGACATACATGAGATGAAAAGATGGTGAGAGATAGAACTTGACATACTGCACCATCCATGAAAAATTCTTGGAGATCCCCATTCACATTCAAGCCCATATCTCTGAGACTGGCAGGCAAACATGTTTTTCATCATAGCTCAGCCAGTTATGTATACAATTATTGATTGATATCATATTTTTCATGTTTAGTGCTTATTTAATAAGATAGACACACAAATTTGATTCTTGACTTCCCAACACACCGGGTTGAATATATATCGACTTATTTTAACCAAATAACCTGAGTGTTTGTTCTACTATTGCAAACATTCTACGTATATTCATTACAAGCTGGCTGTTAAATTTTGGACTTTATTTGAAAGGTATTTGATTCGGGGCAACAAATGCACGTGCATTCCAAGAGATTCATATATCAAAAAATACGAGTTTCAAATGCGCGTACGTTCCAATTTAAATCCAATAGTAAAATTAATTGCTATTGTCCAGTAGTACCTGCCACGCCATCAACAGCCGTAGCACAAGAAGTATGTACAGTACTAGTCCGACAAAGATACTGAAAAATGAACAGGAAGAGGATAGAGAGAGGATCCCTCTTTTAATCCCCATTTAAAATCATTGTACACTACAATTGCCAAGAAATGTAGGGTCAATATAGCATACGGGAGAAGACCATCCTAACCCCGACAGACTACCAGGCATTTATAGCGTCCCTATCAGAGATGGCAGATGGGATAAAGAAATGGTATATGTTGGCTCTACCAAACATTCATTGGGGGTAAGGTTAAAGGAACATAAATCCTTCAACAAATTTAATCGTTTCACAGTAATTTGAATCGGAAGGCATTCGATGTATACGTTCTAATTCTACACGTTCATTCATTATATTCCTGAAGATGGCCCAGGGTGGGCCGAAAACGTTAGAACAAACGTGAAAGAAATTAACTGGAAGGATTAAGGCTATATTAGAAGTACATTCATCCAGTACATTTGATTGATGTGAGTTGGAATTATAAATCCAACATACAACATAAGTGTGCAACGGCCTTTTCAACTTATGCGACAGACCTGGATATTGCAGCTGACTTTAACAAAGCTTGTATTATCCTCATCCGGAACACCTCAAATGGTTGGAGGCGATAGAAATATTTAAGGCTGGATGCAGGACACCTGCATTAATTTTAAAGAAGAGATGTCCCTTTCTATGGTGTGGCAGGTCCTACTGGACAATAGCATTTAATTTTATTATCGGATTTAAATTGGAACCTATGCGCATTTCAAAACTCATTGTATTTTTCGGTATATGAATCTCTTGGAATGCATGCACATTTGGTGCCCCGAATCAAATACCTTTCAAATACAGTAGAGAACCGAAAATCGGAATCAATTGGGGACTGGGGTTGTTCAGATTAGGGATTTGTTCTGATTACGGTCTATGTACGAAAAAATATATTAACCTGTCCGATGTTCAAATTTTTCTCCGTTGCGTGTCGCTTTGTGTTGAATTTTTCTCCGTTGCGTGTCGCTTCGTGTTGAATTTTCGTCGATTTTAAGCCTAACAAAAATTTTTATAATAATAATCGAGGCTATCGTATCGTTAAAAATTATTTCTTTATTTTGTACAAACAAAATAAATATATTGAAGAATATAAAAACATGAAAATTATACTTTAGAAGTAAATTTAGTATCAAAAACGTTCGATTCAGCACGACACAGTCCGACTGAAAATCGTGCCGATTACCGACGATTTCCGATTACCAGGGTGCCGATTTACGACTCTCTACTGTAAAGTCCGAAATTTAACAGCCAGCTTGTAACGAATATACATAGAAGCCTGAGGAAGAGCCCAGAAGGGGCCTCGAAAACATTTGCAATAATAGAATAATTCCACGTAGTTTGTCCTAAAAGCTTGTGGAACATTTAGAGCAAAAGAAAAGGAAAACAAAATTTTGTTGACTTTTGATTTAACTATATTCATTTTGACACATACTATAATCATACAGGATTGTATCAGCTCTCATATTCATAGTTTATCCACTGTAATTTGAACAGATAATAGACTGACTATTGTAAGTTTTATCCCTAGAAAATCTCCTGAGATGAATACAAATTTTATTGGCAATGTAATTAAAAATATAACTTCTGTGAAAAACATTTAATTCAAATAATGAATTAAATTATTATCTTCTTTCACAATATTTTAAATTTGACTTTGCAATTCTCAAACACTTCTGTATCTTGTTATGTGACTATTTTATTGATACATGTGTGTATCACAGATTTTCATTTAATGTATCTTTTCATCTAATCTTTCTGAGCAATGTTGTTTCTGTTAATACTAATTATGAATCATTTTTATCATAATTATATTTTTATATATATTATATTTACTTACCTTTTCAATCATTTCTTTGTTTTGTGCTGTTATATTTTTGAAATATTTGTATTTTTCTTCATTAATATTCTATAATTAATTTATAATTTTGTATGTATTTTATTTAAATTTCTTTTAAGCGCCTTTTTATTTGAACAATTACAATCTAAAGGAAAACAACAACATAAAAGTATAAATATTTTTTATAATAAAATCTTAAATATCTTTTTGTACAGTTTTGTTTGATGTGAAATAAAATAGTAATTAATAACTATAGAATAAAAGAAATTTCTAATAGTAATATAATTTCTTATATACAAGTATTTGTAATACTTGTGATTTATTTTACATAATACAAGCTTAGGAGATTTATAGCAATGAAAATATTATAATATTAAAATTAAATTATAACTTGTAAGTCATTTAAATCAAAAAATAATGAAATACATTACAAACACGTGCAGAATAATATTGATGAATGTAAGGAGGATTGTAGCGATTTGCCGCCAAATCAGCGGAAAAAGAAACTACAGCAGAAAATTGATAATTTAAACTTACAAATTCAACAAGAAACAGGAGCCAGGTAATCAATAAAACCTTTTTTTTATAATAATACTGCTTTCCTATATCAAATGATTAGAATTAACTGTAAATTTTAAAATTAAATTGTTGTTTTGTTGATTTTTCACCCTTCTTCTTATATATATTTTAAGTACATGCTTCAGATAATCAGACAGACTTGAATTCAGTTTTATGTAATAAACTTTATTTATTTATTTATAATTATAAAAATTTGCCTTAACATTTATTTTTGAAAGATGTACCGGTACAATACACTACTTAAAAAGATCTGTAATTGCTGCTTTACATAGTGACTGGAAAAGAATTTTATACAAAATAATGACTACTTTTTAATTATTTTTCAGGGATGCTCTTATGAGAATGAAGGAAGTGTATGAACAGAATCCTTCAATGGGTAATCCTTTAACTATAGAAGGTCAATTAGCAGAAAATGGACATAACTTAGAAAGACTTCGGTTAGAATTACAAAAGTACCAGGTATCTACTTTTATTTATTTTTAATATTTGAACAATATCAACAGACATTACCATCTATTTTAATAAAACACAAACTAAAATTTATTAATCTCTCTTATAATAGTTTATTAGTTTTAATTAATTTTATTTTTTTATTTAAAAAAAGCATATAGCAAGGTACCCATTGCCAAAAAAAAATTCTTTAGCAATTAAATTAATTAGTCATGAAAAATGTTAGTCAAATTCAGAAAACTTCAGCACAGCCCTTCATGCATTTTAAATTGGAGTTTTTGTCAATCCCTCTTCAATGTCTGTGACAGAGTTTACACCAATGTTTAGCCTCTAACATCAACCATAGATTATCATGATTGATGATGGAGAGGCTGAAAAAATTGGTGAATGTCAGATTTGAAGGACATAATATTTTGTTTTACTTGTCTAAAAAACCCCCCTTTTGAGTGGTTATAGAAGGGAATGATTATATCTAACAAATATTGTTAATTTTAGCTTCATACTAAATTAATTCATTATATTTAAAATTACATTAGGATGTTTTAAATATGGTACATTCGTTAAAAAAAAAAAATTGTAACTGCATGATGGGATCCCATGTGTGTTCCATAACCATGCTGTGCTATGAGTGCTAGATTGTTTTTTTCTTTTTACTTGAATAGTTATCAATCTGAAGTGCCTCAATCTTCACAGGAATGCAACCTAACAAAAAATACTATAGATAATTATCTGTATCTATCTATAGTATTTACTAACAAAGCACTATTGTGTGAAATGACATAATTTGCACTTTACCAATGAGAGCTTACAGAAATGAGAAGGTGTGGTCATTAACATCAGTATGTTAATGACCACCCCTTCTCATTAAAGAACACTCCGAACCACTATTTAAATTGTGAATAAAAATGATTTACAGAAAATCAAACTTGGTAGTTCTCATTTTAAATTTTAATTTATAACTTAAATTATACATTAAATGTATATAAAACATTTGTTCTATAGGACAGGGGTGGCCAACTTTTGTATACATAAGATCTACTTTTTATCTTAAAAATGCGTCGCGATCGACTTGTTGTCATAGGCATAGTGTAAGTGGGGAGGGGAGGTGTGAAATACATACTATGTTTATACACTGTGTTTCAGTTTGTGGTGCACTGCTTATGAGTCGAGTCATAACTGCATGCATACTGTTGTGTTCGGTTACAAATATAATACATTAAGTCAAGACATCGCGAGCGATCGACCAAAATTGGCTTGGCGATCGACTTGTTGGCCACCCCTGCTATAGGAAATAACAAGTTTCTTATCCCATGTCAAAAAATTTATTTAAGGCAAAACTGTTTAAAATCGCTTTAGTATGAAAAAGAAAAAAGTTGGAAAGCTTGAAAAAGTATCTAAAATACTAAAACAAAAGGAAGTCTCTACGTTTTGTAAATAATTCTACCAAAAATATAATTTTTATTAAAACGTTCATCTATATTTAGGGTTACTTGAATGAAGCAGATGGAAAAACACCTCCAGTTCAAAGAAGACATAGAAGTAGCCTCTCGGAAGATTCATTATCAAGAAGTGCTTCAGATTCTAGTGTCAGCAATCCCTATGTAAACAGTAACAATAATAGAAATCACAATCCAGATGCAACTACTTTAACAACTCATGGGTAAGAATATAATATATTTAAGACAAGTGAAATATAAACTGACTATAAAGTTTGAATTTAACTTAAATTTTTATTTTTATAAATCTGATATTGTTGTGGTTCTATTAATAAAGAATTGCATTTTCCAGAATGTCTCTCAAATAATACATTGCACTGTACGTCATGTAGAACATTATTTATATATTACAGTAGAGCGTCGAAAAGTGGAACCAATTGGGGACTGGGGTCCTTCCAGTTAATGATTTGTTCCAGTTTCCGACTTTGTACGAAAAAAATACATTAACCTGTCCGATGTTCGAATTTTTCTCCGTTGCGTGTCGCTTCGTGTTGAATTTTCGTCGATTTTAAGCCTAACGAAAATTTTTATAATAATCATCGAGGCTATCGTATCGTTAAAAATTATTTCTGCATTTTGTACAAACAAAATAAATATATTAAAGAATATAAAAAACATGAAAATTATACTTTAGAAGTAAATTTAGTATCAAAAACATTCGATTCAGCACGACACAGTCCGACTGAAAATCGTTCCACTTTCCGGCCATTCCACTTACCGGCATTCCACTTATCGACGCTCTACTGTATTAAAATTTGCTAATAATTGCCCTACTCATTTTTGAAATGACAACTAAAATGTTAAATTGGTGCAGTATATATTAGGTGAAATTTCTAATACAAATTACAATGCTTAAATTTTTGGCCTGAACATACACAAAAATTTGAGAATGTTATCTTATTTTCTCAGTACTGGCAGGTTAACGTCTTATCACCTCAACCTCCATTTATTCCGATAAGTTCAAAGGAACTGATGCTATATCATGTAATAAATCACTGTACCAAATGTTAACTTTAAGATGAAAAATAAACATAACTGTGCAAGAAAGATCAAGATAAATATTGCTTCATAAATTATATATACAGTATATCCTTTCTATAACATGGTTTCGTTCTAACACACATCGAGAATTGGAGACATTCTTTTATGAACATCAGTTTTTAAGTGCAAACAGTCGTTCGATTTTAGAGTATTGAAATTTTCAGTTGTTATGCACCTTTTGCCCAGTTTTCTTTAATGAGAATATTGTATAATTTTTATTCTTCCTTGTTCTAGCCCTCCTATAAGCAGTTGTTGTCCTGGTCATTGGTGATGTGAACCCAAATTGTGTCATTGTGCCTGTCATTGTGTTTTGCTTTTATAGATTAAATTTTTAATCTTTTAATATAGTATCAGATTATGAAAAAAGTAGAGAAAAATCAAGATATTGCCAATACTTCAGATTAAGGTCAACAGGAAAGCTCAGAAAATGATATTTTGCTAAAAAGAAAACATCCTCATTTAATTTTAGCAGTGAAGAAAAAATTAATAAACATTAACTTGCAACACTTTTGATTGTGATTATTAAAGCAATCAATAATTAACAAACATATTTCTCTTAATTACAAAAAGTGCTTTTGCTAACTTTTGATTTTGTTTCATATAGCATGGATTTGCCTAACAAGGCACTTTTTTGGAACCTAACTACCATGTTATAGAGATGCTATCTGTACTACTATTAATTTTGGCAGGCGTTCATTTTCTTGCAGATAAACTAAATTCAAAATATGTAATTATCAATTTTTTTTAGTAATTTAAATGAAAAAATTCAAAAATATACTTCAATAACTGAACATTAGTGTCCCTTTCACTTAACTGCCAGAATTTTTACAAAGTTTCAGAAAATATAAGCAAATTTAGCTGATTTTAATTAATGACTTGTCAGTTTCTTTTAAATGACTTAAAAGTTTTTGTGAATAGTGTAAAGACAAAGAAAATTATACCATGGAGTTACAGCAAAGATTATTATGCAGTTTTGGCCTCGGTCAACCATCAGTTAATATGGGTCCTTGCTATTGGTTCCGCAGGAGTTAACACTAATGAGAATCTACTGTAATTGTTTATTCTGTGTAATGCATGACCTAGAGTCATTTTTTAAAATTTTTATACCAAGAAAATAATAATTGAATATTGTTTTTGATAATCTTGTTTGTATCATTGATTAAATATAGATATGTCGTCACGGATAACCATGTTCTAAATTAAAATAATCAACTTAAGTTATAATTTCAAGATTTTTTTAAACAACAACAAAATGTGAACATTGTTAAACAAAAGTAGTTTTTTCCTGTGTGTCTTTAAATTGAGATATAAATCTTTGGAAATTTGTAAGAAGTGAATAAAACAGATTTAATTTTATTTGTTCATTTTTTTTCAATTTTTAAAATCTCTGCAATAAAACCATGAAATTTGCATGAATTGTAGAGAGACTGTGCAGATTTTGTATTAAAGTTTACAAATTGCTAAATTATGGAATTTTTAAAATTATCGATTCTAACATTTATTGCCAAAGTATAATTATTAAAATTTTATTTGATCTTTAGTTTGGTGTGTAAATAATTGTGTGTTTATTTAATATTAAGTAGAAGCTCCAATAGCCCGGAAAGTGGAATCGGAATGAGTCGAGCCAGTTTGCCGGACGAAGAAGAAGAAGAAGACGAATTTGACGACTACGGCAACGAATTCGATTCCGAGCCTCTACCGGTCATAGGCACTGCCAGGGCCATTTATGCATTCGACTGTAGGTCCAAGTTAAATTACATTAGATTCGAGTTAAGCATTTTTACCATTTTAACCAGTTTTAATCTCCATTAATAGCTCAGAGTGACGGATCTATATCAATTTACGAGGGCGAAGAATTCGAAGTGGTGGAATTAGATCAGGGGGACGGATGGACTAGAGTCCGCAAAAGTAATTTGGACGAAGGATTTGTTCCCACTTCCTATATTGAAGTGTTTGTTTATAACAACTGCTAATCCCTACAGCAGAAATATTTTATTAGGTAAATTATTTATAGTGATAAAAAAAAGCAAATTAAAATTGTTTAATTATAAACATTACATTTTTTACAGTGAAAGAATTTTAATATAGAATAATATGTGCCGAATGGATTTATTCGTAAAGAATGGCAAAGAATAGTTCCTGTTGACGCATCTTCGGCCTTTATAGATATATTTCGAGTTGTACAGACATTAAAAAGCCGAAGGAATTTTTGAAAATTAGTTGGATAGAAAATCATTTTTTATACAGTACAGATCACATTTTTAGATGTATAAATTTTTTTTTCTTTTATTATTATTATTATTATTACTTTTGTTGTAGACACAATGATCAAAAGTTGTGTCAAGTGCACATAATGTATATTTTATAATATGCAAATTTTTGACTATAAACTATTACTGTTTATAGGAATTTGAAAAGATTTCAAGCAAGTGCCTTACAATTGTTAGCGGTACTTGCAATAATGACTGTTATTTTTCTACACGAGAATCATATTTTTTATTTTTAGTTAATTTCTCCTTCGGTATCGTCGTGCTTCGATCGTGTTTAATTTTGAAAAGCAACCGGCGTTTTTGTGTAATTGCCTTCATAATTATTAATTCGTCTCATTACTCTTAACATGAAATCTTACGTGCGTATACTAACCCGTATCCTTTAAGGACAGACGTCCAAAGAAACCGAACACATATATGTACCGTACATCTAGCATTAAAATTCTTCCAAACAGAAAAAATTTCTTTAATTTTTACTTGTAAATTGATTAGTCCTGTTTGCATATACATCATTGTTACAAGGCAAATAAAAGTTATTTTTGTGCACTAGATCTTAAAATTTGCTCAGGTAATCCGCAACGATATAGAATCACTGTAAATATTTTGATGGCACTACACTATGCACTCTTACAGAATTTTCAAAATTACTTTGTGCCATTTATTTATCAAAATTTGACAAGTATTACGAAAATTTTCGAGCGGAGTACTTTATACTCGTGTGATTAAAAAAACAAGTATTTTGATAAATAACTATTTTATAATTAAAACTAGTTTTCCAGGTATTATACCGGTTTACAGTTAAATTATATTTAATCGGATATAAATAGTTATTTTGTCCGTTTCTATTCTATAACGAACGAAATTAAATTGTAATCTAAAAAACAATGTTGCTTGTACATAAATCTATGTTTGTGGGGAATAAAATTTTAATCTAAATGAATACTGTGTGTTTATTATATTCCAATTAACAAACAATGGTAAAGTCAAATCATTTATTTCTCTGTTTTCCCTCTGTTATATTATCACTTCACGACTAAATTTTTACCGGTAATGCCACTTTAATATGTGAATTTGATAAGAAAGTAGACAAATTAACTGAATAAAAATTAAATAATGTGGATCTTTAAAGATGAAGGCTGCTATTTATCATGTTTCCGGGAGAAAAGCAATGCATTTGTGCTTTCACGCATTCATTTTTTCTTCAGCTTTATTCAAAATTGAATGTTTTGTCTATTACGGGCATTTTGGCGACACGTGGAAAATGAGAGCGGAGACAAATCACTTCTTCGTGGCAATAGAATATAAGTTTACATTCGCTACCAGATGGGTAATACGTAGTTAAACACGTATATATAAAACAATAGTTGTGTAATGACGCAAATATATGCGATCTTCAACCTGTTTCAACAAATCCTCTATTTTTGACATTTGAATGATACTCCGACCAATCAGATGCATGTTTGTATATAAAGTTAGTGACGTGTTAACTACGTCATCAGTTTAATTTAAATTTTCAGTTTACACAATATAAATTATAAATCAAAAAGTTAAAAAATTAAACGACGATGTTCTTATTTATTCAATCAGTTTTAAAATAACGAATAAAAATTGCTTTTATAAAAAAAAAATTTTTAACCGGTAAAAAAGCGTATTGCGCGATTCACGTGCGCATTAAAGGCACGCAAAACAAGATGGCGGCAGACACGCTTTGTTATTCTCGACAGTAGTTTTTACGATCGGGAAAATACGGAAGATGAACGCGGCCGACGATCTCGTATTTATTTTAAACAAGTATTAAGTTTTATCATTTTCGTTGGAAATTAATGAAATGAAGGTAAAGGAAAATCTTTCGGACGATTTCGAGACCAAGACAAAAATCGCCAAGGAAGAAGCTCGAGAAGAGGAAATCGTTCCTTTTTTCAAACTTCCGGAAGAATCAGGTGAGAAAAAAGTCCCCTTATCGATTTATTTCCCTTCTCCCTATTTGTTAATATTTATTCTAATTTCGCGTAAAATCCGATTTAAAAATATCCCTATCAGTTCTAAAAATTGCATCTCATTATTTTTCGTATTAAATTTTAAATCCGATCGATTAAAAAAATAAAAAAAATCGAACAATGATATTGTTTACGTTCCGTGTATATTTTTATATCCTACATTTTTGTTAGTAACTGATACCGGTTGCTATGGCAATTAGGGGAATTTCTCTAACTGTTGCTTGAAAAATCCCTATATATTATATATATATACTTTTTTAAAATGAATTTTACAGGGATTTTTCCCTAAAAATTACTAAAATTTTTTCCCATATTACAAATAATAATCAAATAAAATTAAATGATTATTTATTAAAACATATTTTCCCTTATCAAAATGATATATTTTAAAGTAGAGAATTATTGATTTTGTTGGTTATTTTCTATGAGGTACGAATAATAATGTTACCGTTGTTGCCGCCGCATTCATTTGGGAATAAATTAATCCGGCGAAAGGTATGGATTGAGCAGTTCTAGAAGTGACTTCGGAATCTCCCGCGCCACACTTTTATTTACGAGATTTTATAATAATACTAAATTTTGACCTATAAGAATAATTTATGACGACGAAAGTTTACTTAGAATGGTTATATTTGAATTATTGAATAGCTCGAAACTCTGTTCCATTGGCAGTAAAAGTTCTTATATATTTTTCTTTCCAAAATTAAAACTTTGTAGTTGATGATAAACAATATGAATCATCATCATCCATTAATGATTCATCCTATTAACTATACAGGATGTTTTAAATGTAAAAGTGTTTACCGTTTTCATCCAAAACATTGTTTTTAAACAGATTTCAGTTAATTGAGATAAATAAATAACTGATTTCGCATTTCAAAATTTAATTTTCATTATTTAAATCTCTATAAATTATAAAGAAGCCGTTGCTGAAATAAATTTCTAGATTTTTTCCGTCTCTCTGGAAATGTTTCTGAAATCAAAATCCAAGAATAAATATTGATACTTTGTAAAAATAAATTTTTGGCCAGTCTGTGGCAATGTTTTAATAGCTTAAACTGAATCTTGGAGATAAACGAGCAATTGGATTTGAAGAAAAAATATTCTTCTGTGACGTATTATTCTCTCGAATCGTAAAATATGGTCGGATGAAAATTTGATTGCCGGGTCGTTCAAATTATTTTCTTTTAGGAGAATGATTTCGAAGGACCTTGTAAATTCCGAATTCATATCTTTGAATTGGACGTTGAAAAAGTAATAGAGAATTCAGTAGTTTCATAAAAATCAATATTTTCCATTTGAAATACATTTTACACATGAAGGGAAATCGCTTGAGTTTTCTTTATACTTTTTCTAATTCCTTATTTTTGTTACGGATGATTTTATAGGTCAGAAAATATCGAATATAAAATAATCCTATAATGCATTTGCAGAAAATATTATTTTTATGATTAAAATTTTTTTAAAAAATAGCAACATAGAAAATAACCAAATGATTAGTAAACTTTAAAATTACGCTATTACAGTTATTATTAGCATTTTACTAAAAAATTATCATCAATAATCATTTTAGAATAACTTCAACAACTTAAAAATAACATTAAATTTGCAAGATAGATTTTTATATATATTTTTGAATAAGAAAACAAATATACGAAGATAAACTGTTCAAATTTCATTTAAAAACTTGTTACTTACTTTTATCTTGGTTTCAATATCTATCAAAAATAAAACTATTAAATCAAGTTCTTTTCTTAGAGATGCCGTGGAAACTTCAATTTAATGTTGATTTTGGCATGTAACAAATTTGTTACGTGCCAACCATTTTTTACGTGTATAGACCATTTTTTAAAATAGTTTATCCATTTAAATACAAATTTCGGCTTTTAGATAAGCTTTACGTTAAAGGTATACGAAAGACCAACAACAAACTTGGTCTTCTGTATTCTTTTTATTTTCATAATGCTTTAAATAACTTAATTATTAATTCATTGAACTTCATTTCTCACTTTACAAATGTTCTGTTAATTGCTGTCAGTGATTTAGATTTAGCCAGTTGGGCGAGTTTACAGTGCACATGGCACAATTTGATTTTCAACAGAAAACTTCATGTTAATTATTTAATAAAAGATTACTCAATTTCTTTGCTTCAAAACATTGGTTATATCTGGTTATTAAAAGGTCAATAATTTGCTATTTGTATCTGTTATACATAAATTGTAATGACCATAGTTGTTTGTCACAACTACAAAATTCCTTTGCACGTGTCCTAAAAGCCCTAAAACAATTTCTTACAGCAATTCAAGCACAATCCAAGGAATAGTTTTTGTAGTGAAAGCATTTTAGTTTCCAATGACAACCAAAATAGCAGATTAACAACAACTTCCACAGTAAATCAAGCACGACAGATATGTAATCAAATCAACTTTGGCTACATAATGAAGTTCTGTATGTATTCATGCATAGAATTTTTATTTAACTTATATGTAACTGAGCCATCATCTACTGCTATCAGTTAAGTATACAACCATCAATACTGTATTCCATAACAGAAAATAGTATTTAAATGATAAATAGTTTGTAGTTGTTATATTAAAACTCAATTTGTATGACTAAGAATTTAAACAAATGCTTAAAAATCAACTATTGTTAACTAGAAATTGGTAAAATTCATTTAAAACATTAAATTTAAATATATGTTTTTGGAGGGGAAAAAAATCAGATAAATAAAATCCACACATTTAGAAGAAACACTAAGAATAAAGTGTCTTCATATTCATCCCCTTTTACATCTTGGGATTGAATAATGTAGTCTGAAAAAGGCTACAATGGAGTCAATCTTTACTTTGAGGATTTGTCCTCAATATATAAAAACAATTGTTATTACTTTAATTTTATCATTGTGCCATCATCAAAGAGCTTTTTTAACTTTATTGTTATTATTATTAAGGCAAACAAGTTTCAAAATAAAGCCTGGCTTCGCTGTAGCACCCTTCAGACTACATTATCCAAAGGTACAAAAGGGGATGAATTGTACAGATACTTCTACTCTAATTTAGTATTTCTTCTAAACTTGTGAACTTTAATTGTAATTGTCATCTTCGAGTTTAAAAATCAGATTTTTATTGTGGAAAATTATAAATATATTAAATGTAGTAATCTCAAAATGTAACATACCATATTATTAATTTTTGTTATTAATTAATTAAATTTGACACCCAATGTAAACAAACCAATGGTCGAGTGGTTATTATTATTAATATAATTCCGCCGACAAAATCTGATTAAACGTAATGAAATAGCCAAAGCTAAAAATGCCATTTTATTTAAAATAAACAAACATTTTAAATATTTTTAAAATAATTATAAATAATATTTCTTTTGTTATAATCCTTCATTATATTTCGGACATCAGAATTTTGAATGTTGTATTTTTGCTTTCACCCATATTAATTCTATTGGATTTAGATTGCAACGATAAGACGGCAATCGTAACACCAATAAGCCTGAAAACAAAGTAATTTTACCTGTTTTGTATTTCTCATATCTATACTTATTTCCTTTTTACAAGATTAAAAAGCTGTAATTTTAAAACTTGTGCATCAAAGACAGTGTTATTATTCAATTATTTCTCGCTTTCTTGAATTTGTTTGGAAATTTTTCTAACTTAACAGATTGATATGGAGCATTATCATATGTAATAATGTCTCCTCCATTCGGTTTAGGAACCAACACACACAAATCATTTTTTTGAATGTATCTCTGTGATAATCTTTTTTAGATGTTGGTTCAAAAATATTTAAAGCACTGTTGATAAATCTATTAACACTTCCAATATGACTTATAATAAGATATTTTCCTTTCCACAAATTATTTTTAAATCTGTAGATCAATCCAAAATAATTTCATCGTGACTAGAAGTAATCATAACGTCTTTTTAAACAGTTTGTTTAGTATGGCCCAATTAAATCAATTCAAGTTTCATGTAAATATTAAATTCTGTAAATTTTCCCATCTGTACTGTTTTATTTTACATAAGTATTGTTGTCATTAAATGACACACTCTTTTGAGTAAAGAGCAGTAAGAACTATGATAATTAATTTAAAGATTTTAACAGTTACAAATGTAGTCATTTATGAAAAAGTTTGGTAGATCAGATTGTCATTAACTTTCTTTAGAACTCCTATGCAGCAGGTAAATTGTTTCAGAAAAATACATGCACTTTATCTCTTATCTAGAAGCATGATGAACTAACAAAGTGTTTAATAAGAGGTATTGTCTTCATTTTCTTAGAAAAGGACCTGATTTTTCCTTGTATTGATATTCCTTTTGTATTAGTGAATAGTAATTGCTTGACACAACAGAATAATTCAATGTTATTTTCACTACATCGTTTATGGTTTAATTTTAAAAGTTTTTTAATACTAAAACCACCACAAAATCAACAGTCAACTTCTAACATAGAAATAAAAAAAAATCAGTCTTCTAGATGTTCTTCACCTTAAATGAAGAGTTAAACAAGGTTAAATCAACCACAGTTGTCAGCTGTTTTAAGCTTGGAGATTTCTAAGGCTGCAAACAAAGATGCTGCTAAAGAGAAAATTGAGAAAAACAATGATAATTCCAATATGTCAGTGTCTGATTTCAATGCATGGATGAAAATTGACAAAAGCATCTGCACTGGAAAACTCCTTAAATCTGTTCTGCTGTAATGGAAGCAACAGCTACAATGCACAATATTCATGAAGCTGAAGAAAGGGAGATAAAGTCAATGTAGCTAACACCAGAAATTGTGATTTAGAGTACAATTTCGATCAAACAATGAATTTTTTTACCACTTACAATAATGTAGGATATGTTGTTTCATTTTTTTCTTTTAAATGTTTTTTGGTGTATTATAGTATTATGGTAGCATCTTCCAACAACCCACCATCCTAACAATTATATATAATAGGAAGGTATCATTTTCAGTTTCCGTTTTAAGCACTTGGATAACAAAATGGTGTTGATGGCAATGAAGACGGATCGCCCACATCAATGTATGGGGTAATTCTAATCTTATGATATTTAATCGGACTGAGAGATATTCAAGGGAGAGCATAGCAGAGTGTGTATTGTTGATGTGATACTATTTGATAATGTACTCCTTCCCAATAACAGGTTGGTTCCAATGAAGGACATGCACAGGTTCGGGAAGTGCAAAATCGCTCATGGATCTTCCCCTCACGCAGGAGTTGTGTCTCTGGGCATCAATTGTCCTTGAATCTACACAGCAAAGCGACAATTTCTGCTAGTTTTTCTAATACGAGATTTCTGTTGTTTCCCGTGTCCTCTCGACAGGTCAGGCATTTTTGCACCTTCGGTTTACATCGGGAACAAATTAAATGTCTGGTGGGACATTGATATACAGGCGGAGACATTTGGTCATAGCATATCGGACACTCGAACAGAGCCATGAGAGTCAGATCTGTCATTGAACTTGGGGTGCAAGACCTTTCTGTATTCGATGTATTAGCAGAAGGCGATGTTTTCTGCTCCTCCATCGGTTCTAAGTTCTAAATAAAGGAAAAAGAAAGTTGGTTGAGTCCCGACTCTCTAATTGACCGACGATTGTAGTAGAAAAATACATGATTTAGGTTATATATATTCAGAGGTATGGGATTCCTCCGCGTTATTTCACAAACACCTCATTTGAGTAGGAATAGTTTTGACTCTGATGGGAAGTGTAATAATGGATTCTTCTTGTTTGGGTCTCCATCAACATCAGTTGATTGACTTCTAACACCTCTAGAGTCCTCTAAGGCGGACTCGTCTCCACATTTACCGGCATCAATTCAATCATCTCCACGGGAGCCAATTCCACTCGATTTTCTTGTCGGTGCATGGGATTTGTGATCGCTGATCTTTGTTTTCTTACACAACTTGGTCGTTTGCGACAGCTCCACATAATCACGAGAGCAACTATGATGACGACAACAACAGGGGTTACAAGTGCCAGACTCCATGTGGAAGATGGATAAGTCCATACATTTAATTGTTTCAAAGAGGTGGTATCCGTCTTTATTGCTTTTATTTCCTGACTTATATCTTGAAGTTTGGCTCGGTCCTAACATGATCACAATAAGCTACCCGCTTTACAATAATCTAAACATGCACTCTTCATAGATAAATGAATTTTATTTGTATTTTTAAAATTAGAAAAAGAAGAGTACAGGTTGTCAGCCAAGTAGCTTCTTAATTTTGTTAAAAATCCTCCTAATAGGAAAAAAAAAAACAACTAATTTTTAGTAGATTTTAGTTTAATGGACAACAATTAATATAACAACTGACAGTTTTTAAAATCACAAACCCTAAAATTGAGGTTCTTTTCAGTTTACTCATTTATTAAAAATATCAAGGCAGCTTAACACTTTTGAAAAAAAAAAAAAAATATATAGTAAAATATGTTATGAATGTAACAGTAAACTTTTATACGGATATATTAAGAATATTTTGTCAAAAAAAATAAAATCAGTCATATCATTCCAAAAGTTCCTTAGGGCCCTTTTTTGCATGCAAAGAATTTACATAAAAAATTTCATCAGTCAAGTACGAAAATAGCTGTTACTTACAAATGTGTATAAAATACCGTGTCAAGTTTTAGAAGCTTAAAAACATTCCCTGGAATTGCCATATCAGAAATGTATCAACTTATCTGGAATAGTTAATTACTTTTGAAAGTTCTTTACTAAATTATAATCATTCGTAGCATTAATTTCATTTAATCCAATCTCAAGAAATTTTAGGATTCTGGTATCAGAAAGCTGTAAATTTTACAATTCAAACAGCTAAATTGTGTAATTCTTAAAATTATTTTCAACAAATTAAATCCTAATAATCCATTTTTCAGTTACCAGCCATGTTTGTAAACTGGTCTGACTACAGTTGGATGAGAGTGAAATGTTTCAGTTAAGAGTTTGTGGTAAAATTGTATTTTGGGTGAATGTTGCATAATATATAATCACTTGATATTTAAACATTTAATAATTGCTAATTATTCCCAACATGTTGCATGTAAAAAGATCATTTGATTGAAAGTTACTTTTTTGAGCATATCCTATTGTACAGCAACAGATTTTTGAACTAAAACCATTCTCTCCATTTTTTAACTAGTATGTATGTACAAATTTTGGTGACATTCCACTTAGTTACAGAGAACTCCAAATAGGAAAATTTTAATTATAATTACTCTGTATGGGTAATCCCTGTATAGCACGGATTCACTCTAACACATTTCGAGAATTGGGTAAAACTCTTGTACAACATGAGATGTAATAAAAACTATTAAAAGCAAACTTTATCTAATTTGAAATTAGGGAAATCCCTGTACAACAGTTCAATAAACGTGATAAAGCTTTTAAGTGCGAAAGATACCTCATTTGACATTTTTCATTTGAGCACGTACGTACTATCAAATTTTCCTGCATAATTTTCGTGAACTATTAGTACTTAAGTACAGTATGTAAATTTTCTTTTCCCGCCTTCTGTCAATACATGTGGTCCTTCTCCAAACTTCTTTCAGTGTTGCCAGATCTAAATGCTTCTGCTTTTGATCTTGCCAGATGTGTTTCCCCTTATTCCGTCACCGGTTTTTAGGCATTGAACCATGAATATAATAGCATGTTTTTTAATTTTTGGAACCTAACCCCCCTTTTTATACTCGTTCGTTGTTTTGTATAACACAGCAATTTTTTGGAACGTAACTCCCATGTTATATGGGGGTTACCTGTATTTATCATAGATGATGATCATGAATTCTTTTTATCTTTGTAATATTTGTAAATGCTCTCAGAAATACAACATATAAACAAAATATAACAATGAATGTCTATTAAAAAAAATGTGCAATCATATCTTCCTATGTTATTGGAAGATTATTCATTATTCTAAGTAGACAATTTTGGTTTGCTAATCCAGTAAGTAACTCATCAAGATAAAATAGTCTCCAAATAGTCATAACAACAGTCATTCAGCTGTTAAAACTGGATCCAGTGTTATCCATTAACTCCTTCTTTTAATGATCAGCTAACTAATCCTGTTCATGTTTTATAGGTTGGTCTGATCAGTCCACTCAACCTCATGTCTATCGCCATGTTGTCTTGCAGCAGAGTGTTACCATGCTAGCCTATATGGATCACTCCACGTACAATGGCACTCAGCCTCCCAGCATTTCCGAACCAAGAGTGTTTTTAGGTTTTTCTATCAACGATTTGCCCATTTTGATTGGTGCGGCCGTTGGTACGTTTCTTTAAATCTTTTAAGTTTTTAATTTCCAAATAATAAAATTTAAATATTTTCAGGTGCTGCAGGTCTCATAATAATAATTTTGTTTGCTATTATTGTTTGGCACTGCTGCCGAATAAGACAAAGACATGATAAAGGTTATTGTAAGTATTTTTATATTAACAAATGCATATGAGATAAGCATTTCTCAGATGTACATTCTATCAGATATCGATGGATCTTGTCCAGAAGATGGTTGCACGAGAAAATTGGGAAGCACAAATATTGTTCAAAGGTCTGTGTAAATTCAAATTTCCTTATAAATTTAAATTTTTTAGATAAAAACCACTCAAATAATATCTAGTGATTCCGTCGTGTTTTTGGGAGTGTCTTCTGGACGGTCGGACAGAGTTCAACCTGTAGAAACTAGGACAGTGGTGTACCAAGGAACTTTGACTCGTTCCCAATCAGTACCTTTGAAAGAGCAGACAGTTCCTGTATGTAATAAAACTTGAACTATTAAAATTTTATTTATAAATAAATTATTATAAAATTTCAAATATATATCCTAGGAAACTAAAAGTGCTATAAAGAAACGACCCGTCAGTCAACCAGTTCAGTTTCCACTGGCTAGTTTGATACACTGTACGTCGACGAAAGCGCAGACATTACCTTCAGCATACACGAGACATATGCCAGAGAAGATTTATTATGCAACTCTTGGATTGCCAAGCATACCAGAAGTAGCTCTGAGAAGTTGTGAATATTTACAGGATATAGCAGTCTACAATCAATTTGCTTCGTGCAATGGTATGTGACATAACATTAAGATTATCGTCCTTAAATCTTCTAAAATATCTTTCATTCTAGCTTTGGATGAATCTTGTCACTACACGTGCTTATATCCAGTGAATCCAGATCTAACAATGAAATCACGTAGTCTTCCTACCTGGGGACGATGCCGCCCCAGGCCTCTTTCAACCGAAGATGATCTAAATGAGCTTTATGCCAAGGTAAATCCAATTTCTTCCCAGACATTATTTAAATTTTTAAAATATTTAAATTTACATTTGTTTACAGGTAAGTTTCAGTAAGAAACGCAAAAACAGAATGAAAAATGACAGCGCAGCAGCAATTGCAATGAATAAGAGCCGCAGCACTTTTGTTGCAATACCATTCACCCACAAAGATACAGATTCCCTGGTAGATAATGAAGCGGTAGTAGTGTATGATGAGCGTACTGCATTATAATTACCAGAGCTGCAAGTTTCCCATGGAAACTTTTTAAACTGCCTGTAATTAATCATTATTATTTAAATTATTGTACTTGGAAAATTTTGGAGTGAGTAGTGAATTTCTTTTTCATGAATGTTGCATGTTAATAGTAGAAAGAGAAGAAAAAAAAGATTTCATTCATTCTTCACATATATTGTGAACTTTAAAACTTAATGCTTAATCCAAATCATGGCAAAAACAATAAAATCAAATTTTCATTTGATAAGAATATTTTCCATGTGATCAGTTCACAGTTTGATAACTAGGATGCATAATTTGTTTCTCTAATAACGATAAATCTTACATTTTGATAGCAACGTCCTTTTTTTCTATCAAATATACATATACATGTTTTCTATTCCCGTTTAAGAAAACAAAGTTGATTGTTTTCTGACAAGTTTCTTGGGATTTTTTTTATATCCAAAAACTTGGATTTTTCTGTCACTTTTACAATCCATTCAGTATTATATTTAATACATTTATAATTAAATATTTAAAAAAATTGCCAAAATTAACAATTACTGCAATATAATTTGCATGATTTACTTTCTAAATGATGAATTATGGATCCTGGATTTCAAAGAAAGAATTTTGTCGGAGGATACAATTCTTTGTAATAAATGCTAGCAATCCATCTCATCCGAGATTTTACTCATTTCATTACAACAATATGAGATATTTTTGTCAAGAAGTTAAATATATTTTTACATTGTGCAAGACACAAATAATATTTAATTTTTTTGATGTTTGTAAATCTGTTTGTATTTACTAATACACAAATCTATGAAGAAAATATAAGTTAAAAGATTGTATATTAAAAACTTTTGTGACAATTCCCAAAATTACAACTTGGGAATCTGTTATGTTGTAATTTAAAACTGTTTTAATATCGTGATAGATGTTTTTGGATGAAGAGTTGTCGGCCTTTGATTTTTTAATAAAATATTAATGTGTTTGTCTGTCTGTAATCCATCATATAAATATATCTAGACATTTTGCATTCTATTACAATATTGAAATAAAAATTGTATTCATTAAAATCACAAACACCCTCCAAAACAATTTCTCATTAATCATTTCTAAAAATTTAGTTTTTACATTTATTTATTAAGAAAAAGAATTTTAAATATTTAAAAAGTTCATTATAAATTGTTAATTACATTTTTAAAAATAAATATGCATTTTACAATTCAATACAACTTCATATAAAAATGACAAAATGGATAATCACCTCTAAAATGAGTTGCTATGTAGATAAAATTTTGATCACAAAAATCACTAGACTTTAAATTTACTTATTTACATACACTGTGCCAGAGTTTTCTTTACCATTCTGTAAAAAAAAAAAAATAGTAAAGTAATTATTAAATATAGATTTTCATAAACTAAACCTAAGTTTTTCATTTTAGTACAGTAAAACTTCCAATTCTATACAATCTAACTTGGATTAAAATATGCATCATATACAATATAAAACTTACAATTAGGCAAATAATTCATGTTATAGTGAGAGAATCCCTCCCCATTACAAGTAATCTGAATTAAAAGTCCATTGTAAGGTTTTGGACTCATACTCTAAGATACAAATTTTTAATACAGGAAAGAAAATTGATTTTAATCTTAAGACATCTTTAAATAAGCATATTGACTTCTTCATAGATCACATCCATATAATTTCATAAAAGCCAATAAAATAACTTGTAAATAACTACGATGCTGTATAAAAAAAATCAGTTTACCATATTATTTCTGGATTTTACTAATTTAACGACTCGTTGCACAAAAGTAATCACAGCACCATTAACAAATGGTCCTCAGAATCCATCTTATTGTAATGCCATTTTATATTACGTTCAGTAAATTTTTGTATTTTTATATTATTTTATGTACATTTCACGTTACAAAACTTACATATCTTTACAATTTTAAATTTCTAATTATTCCAAATAAAAGTAATTAAATTGTTTTCATTCTGTAAACTGTATGATTGAAGTTGTCTTTTTAAAACTGTGTTAAAATTCATTAACACGATACAATTATATATTGTTTTTACTAGATTTTTCCATGATTTATTATTCATTATTTCTCAAATAGTTTTTAAAACAGACAATAACTTAAAAAATAAAAGCCGACTGTAACAAGTTTTATAGCCAAACTTGGTACCCAATCTCTGTATTGAAGGTCCTGCTATAATAAATGTTCTTTAGTACTTATCATATTAATAAACTTTTATCACAAAATTTCACTGAAATCATTTTTTTAACAGTTCATTATTATAATAGGTTCACTATCTTGTTTGTTTATATTCGTTGTTGCTGTTTTTATTCAATAATATTAAACATAAAATGTACAACAGCATTACATTTTTATTGTTAACTATTGCATATTAAAGAAAATTCAGTTCATATGTAATTTATAATAGGGATACTAAAACTTAACTATTGCATTACTACTTACAAACATTTCCTGTATTAAGAAACATCACGGTCATTAAAGAAAATGGAGTTTGTAATGTTTTAATATCATATGCTAAAAGCATGGTTGATAAGTAAGTAGGTTTTTTTAAAGTGTTTAAGTCATTTCAGGAAATCAGTTGGAATTATTCAGATAGATGTAGAACAATTCTTCTTCCCATAAGAAATAAATGAAAAAAATCCAGCAACAAGTTGCATAACTTTCCCAGCTGTTATGAATTTTACTTAAAAAATAACTTTTGCCATATTATAATAATTAATAATATAGAAATTTAATTTTGAAAGTAGAGACAAATTTTTTTTTAAATTGTAAATACTAATAATGAGTAAAATATTAAGTCTGACCTCTCGAGATTTGACATGACCCTCCATCTCCCAACTCCCTTGAACTTTAACCACCAAAATTTAATAGCATCAATGCCCTTATACACGAGATTACCATGCCAAATTTCATTTCTTAATCTATATCTCATTCTCAAATATTAAACAAAATAAATGCCAACACAAACACATCCACAGACTTTTCTTTTTTACTTTTGGGTTCAATGGATCTCAAAACATTGATTTGCAAAAAGTCCAGAAGATCAAATTTGACACAATTTCAATACTTTCCTTTCTTAAGTATAGACAACAGCCAGGAGCCAGGAAAGTAAAATTTCCAAAATTCAAACAGTTTTTAGGAACATCAGATTTGGGTAACATGTTACAGCTGTATTTATGTTTTACTTACAAGTTTTTCTTTATTTCTACAAAAAAATAAAAGCAATTTAAATTGTTTTAATAAAAACAAATGCTTACAAGTTATAGTATGACATTCACATAAAAATGATAAACTTGTCAACAAGTTGATGTGACAATTTAGTTTTCAATTAGATTATCTTGTAAAAACTTAAACTTTGTATGACGTCTTCAAACAAATTTCAATTTTAAATATAAAATCAAGTTTGAATTAATCTGATTCAATGTAAGTAATAAAAACACTTTTGATAACATTTTGTAAGTTTATTATTAAAAATTTTAAATATATCCAGTTTAATATGAATATGTTTAACATTTGCCGCTTGATAATTTCGCTAAAACCATTATTCAGAAAAACAAGATATTGTCTAAAAATAATGCTTCTACTAAGCTATCAAATGCAAACCACATTAAATAAAATAAAAAACAGAATTGCAGATATGAAAGATATTTTGTACTTTATCTTGCTTGCTTTGAAGATATTTATTATTTGTTTTAGGATTATAACTTGTGTGTTTTTATGCAATGATGATATTCATTTTTGAGAAAACTTTTTAATATTAACTTTAGTAAATATTAAAAGACATCTACAATGTATTTCTCTGAAATAAAATGTTATCCAACTTTTCTTTCTCAGCCTACTTTTTGTATTGTGTTCTAATTTGTCTGAGATGATTAGAGTAATTAATTAATTACAATTACATCAGATCTAAATTTTGTTTGTTATTAATCAACTTGCAGTATCAACAAATGAGGAATGGTAGATTAAGTATAAAATCAAAAGGGTTAAAGTATCTCTGTTCAATGCTGTCTGTAGAGATTTATAGCAGTCCAAAAGTAATTACATTTTATATGCTGATGTTTTAAAGACATGAGGAAGAGATTTCCACACTGAAAAAATTAGTTCCAAAATTCATCACTACAAGATTTCTGATATTGCAAGCAGCAAAAACCGTGTTCATACGATAATATATTGTACACTATGGGCAATTTGCACTGCTTGCAATGCCACATGTCCTACAGTAGAGCTTTAGAACTGAATTTACCTCTGTGGAAATCTCCCATATGTCCTGCAACAGCATACAAAATTTGGTTGCATTTGAATTACCACACATTCCTCCAAACAGGAATACTTTAGAGATTACAGGGTGATCATAATTAGACTTACAGTGTAAGAATGATAAGTTATTAAATTAATATTATGTAATTATCATCATTATTGATAAATATTTTGAGAAAGTAACCAAATAATCTTACCTGATGTTTAATTTTTACGGTTTTCTGTGAAGTTTGAGCATCTGTTAAATTGAACTTTTTCTCAGTTAAGGGCTTTGCTTCGTTTTCATTATCAGCATTAAATTCCTCCTATAATTGTTACTAAATTAATTTAGAGCTCTTACTTTATTAAACTTTGTTTATCACTGTAATAGTTATTTACTTTGTGTAACTTACTTCAATTTTAATTGGAATTGCTGAATGAACATTAGAATTACTCTCTTTTAAAGTAGTCCTAAACCTCCGTAAAATTCTTTCTTCTGGTGAAGTAACTGGAAGAACTCTAGGATAGGAATATTCCTTTCTCTGTGGTGTTTCTCCTGTATGTTCAAAAAATGTAGTATTTTTTTTTTTGGCTATAATATTAAGATATCAAAAATTAATCAACTACTTACCTGAAGGAACATCTTTTTTCCAGCTAGAAAGATATGATTCAAATTCCTTCCCACACTCACTCACTTTACCTACTAATGATTGTGCATCATGTTTTACAATATCTTCAATCATAGACACTTCAGTTTTCTGAGAGAGAATGTGCATTTCAAATTCTTCCTTTTGCTTATTTAAAATGTCATCTTGAGATTTACACATATCTTGAGCAGTATCTGTTAAATCCTAAAATTAAAAACATGATTAGCAATTTTCAATTCATAAAAGTACAGATAAAATGTATACCTTGAGTGAATTAAGATTTGTGTTCATATTTTCCTTTTCACATTCTGAATGCTCTTTCATGTTCTTCTTTATGTAGTCAACATTATCTTCCCAATTCTAGAAAATAATAAAGTAATTAAAATTTTAAATTATTTATACTTATTATGTAAAAAGTTCATTACCTTTTCTATCTGGTTTCCAAATGTAACAAAGTCTGATTTAAGATGTTTGTACATATTCATAATTTCTTTATTGACATCATTCATCTGTAGTAAAAATGTAAATGATTATTTATATACAGTATAAATGCTGAAAAAATTGTTGGAGTAAAAAAAATATCATTACTTTATGAATTTGTGAATCAGCAACTTTGACAAATTCCTTAGCCTGATTATCCACTGTAGATTCAAATGTTCTGGAGTCATCTGTCAATTTTTCCAAGTAGCTGAAAAAAAATATAAATTTGTAAAATAAATGTTTTTTAATTAATTAAAAACCTTTTTAGTAGTACATTACCTTTCTAATTCATTCTTATGATCATTAGAACTGCTCAGAAGTTGCTGATGAATATTTATAAGCTGTAAAAAAATTTAATTTTAATATTATTATTATTACAGTAGAGTCATTTATCCGAACACCGGTTATCCGAATGCTTTCCAGTCGGACTGTGTTGTGCTGAATCAAACTTTTTTGATACTAGATTTACTTCTAAAGTATAATTTTTATGTTTTTATATTTTTCAATATATTTATTTTGTTTGTACAAAATAAATAAATAATTTTTAACGACACAATAGCCTCGATTATTATTATAAAAATTTTCGTTAGGCTTAAAATCAACGAAAATTCAACATGAAGCGACACACCACAGAGAAAAATTTCAACATCAGACAGGTTAATATATTTTTTCGTACATAATCGGTTATCCGAACAACCCCAGTCCCCAATTGATTTGAATAAACGACTCTCTACTGTATTTTATATTAATAATAATAATAATAATAATAATAATATTTTTAATATTTTAAAACAAATGTAACAACATTAAAATAGTGATATCAATGTATCTGTAAGATAAAAGTTCACACAAAAGCTATGTGCATTATCCAAAGCAAAATAAGCTGTAATTGAAAGCCTGTTAAAAAAAATCATTTCAATTAAGATTTCAGGTTTTTATTATTAAAAAAACAAATTCTTTCTTAAAATAGCAAGCACATCAATTGTAGTCACATCAGCATTTGTGCATTTCTTTCATTTGTAACTTACCTGTGGTGAAGATTCATCAACTTTTATTTTAAAATTCATGACAGTTTCATTCAGATAATTAACTATCTCTTCAAGTTCAACAGATTTCTTTTCATATTCCTGTGTAAAGCAATATTAAACTATATGATCATCAAAATATTACCAGCAAACAATTTATTATTTAATCTAATGTTTTCAGCTGTCTAAACTGCCATCTTCAAAATATCATCATCATCTAACCAATACTTACTTGTAGGATACCTGCATAAGTATCTGCAATATATTGTGCACTTTCTGAGCACTCAACCAATTGCTTTGTTGTTTCTTCATTCATACAATGAAATAATTTTTCAAAATTATTTATTTCTTCATTAAATTTATTGACATATTGCTTGATTAATACTTCTTGTTGATCTTTCTATCAAAATATCAAAAATTTTACACTTAATTTTAAAATTTAAATTTTTAAAGAAAGAACATGATTGAAATATTATGTATAACATAAAATCATACCTCTTTACATATTAATTCTCTTAAGTTGCACATATCATTTTCCATTAATTGATGAGTATTAATTATTTCTCCAAATAAAGGCATCAATTCATTTGAAATAGAATTGTTGCAATGGTTTACTGCACTCTCCTATAAAATTAATTTATCTATTAATGAATCAGACATTCTTGTTAATTAAAAAATTTAATCAACTTTCAAACCATTAGTTCTTGTGCTGCTCTCACAACTTCTTCTGACCATTTCTCCCTAAATTTCCCCTGTTCTATCCATTGATTGCTTAATTTTTTAATAAGATCTGAATGCTTAGCAATAAAAGATGCCATCATTTTTGACAAGGAAACTGAATTTTCTTCGTACAGTTTTAATGTTTTATCTGAAATACATTAATAGATTTTTATTTATAGTTTAAACTTAATTTTTCCTAAAACAAATCTTGGTTATTTTCAATTGCTTCTCTTTTGCATTAAAAACAGCAAAAATTCTTCTTCAGAAATTAGACTAATTCCCAAAAAAATTTTTATATTCAAGAATATATCCTAGACTTATTGCTTTTTATGTTTACTATATGTTAAGTTTGAACAGTAAAAAAAAAAAAAAAAAAAACAATTTTACAAAAATACAAAGGTTTCAATTGAAAATATTTAAATTTAGTTACAAAAAAAATGCATATTTGCAAATAGTACTGAGTTGTAAAGTTAAAAATTTATTAACTTTTTGTATTATTGGTACTAAATTAAAATCCAAATTTGAAAAATTAAAAAAAAAATTTAAAAATTTAAATATTAATTTAGTACCAAACCATACAAGGACCACAGCAAAAATGATTAACAGTAAATATAAAAATAATGAACATAATGATCTAGAGAAAGATAATGTAGTTTATTCATTGGATTGCAGTTGATCACATAAAAAAAAAAGATATATTGGTGAAACCCAAAGAAAATTAAAGACAAGAATTAAAGAACATATATATGCCATCAAAAATAATTTAATTTCATCAGTGGAACAACATTGCAATATGGAAGGTTGTGCAATTTTAAAAGATAGTGTCGAGAGTATTCTGACAGAAAACAATCAATTACAAAGAAGACTACAAGAACACACAGAAATTCTGAAAGTACGCAAAGACATTAGAATAAATAACAACATGGGGCTGAAGCTACATGAGGGGTGGAGTGACATCGTTTCACATAACCTTGAAAATGATGCTGTACAGATGTGGGAGTAAAAGTCGCACTGTATTGTAAAATGAAAATTATAGCAAGGCAGTTTGCTTCACACTGTCTTATGGATTTGTTTTGTTTTGTTTAAAGGTCTGAAAACCAATTATTTTAATAATCATAAGTTTATGGTTTAATTTTCCCTTATTTTTTTGGTTTTAATATATTTAACAATGTTTTATTATTAATAATGGAATGGTCTATCAGAATTTGGTAAATGTGAAAAAAGTCATTTACTGGTCAAAATAATGATATATATCACATCAATATAAAAAAATGTTATGCTTGATATTTTTTAGTGCTTTCGTATATGGTGTTGCATTAAGTATTGTAAATACAGTGCACACTATATACATCAAAAATTCCTTTGTATTGGTTAACTACTCCTGTTATAAGGAGTCTTTGCACCCAAAATGCATCCTTTCCTAAATTTGATTGTGAGTATTAAAGGCTAATTTTTTGTAAAACATCTAGTCTGTTTTTCTGGTCAGCCTTTATGTGATAAGCCCTCCAAATTATTAAAACCCTATCTACTAGTTATCTAACTCTATCTAAATCTCTTATTGCAGTTATAAATCCTAACACTCGAAAACCTCTGTTTACAGTGCAATAAGCATTTCCAATTACTAAAGACTAATGATTTTATTACACATTTCCCATCTGACACTTGATAATTGCAGCCAGGTGTTCTAGGTCAATACACTTTTCAGTATTGATCATGTATGTTTGATTCTATTTATGTTATTTACACTATTATAATAACAGTAGACTATAATTACCAATTATTACACTATTATATGGAACAATTATATACCTATTTTTTAATGTATTATGGAAGTACCACAACAATTGAAAGTAGTGAGTTTCCTGGTAAATTTTTCGACTGGAAACTTTTGATAAGACATCTTTTAGTCTAAGTAAAGTCAAACAACATGAAACCTAGTGAAATTACAGCTAAAAACGATAAAAATAACCTTTCTCAACATTTGTTTATGTTCTGACTCTGATCACATGTCTTTGAAAGACCTTGGTTCTTCGCGAGAAAATCCTGAACAGACAGTTCTGAAAGAATGCTCATTGGTTAATATTGATTCAGTCATAATTAGAAATGACTAATTAGGAGTAAAAAGCATATAAACAACAACTTTAAAGCCAATTAACAGCAAGAAAGTCTTTCATAGACTTACTACATGGAGGTGGAGTTTTCCAGGAATATTTATTGCTACACGGTTTTGAAAACATATTTACTAGTTTAAATACTGTCAAACAACTTTTCTTTAGCAAATCAGAGATCAAAAAATGATTAAAACAAGCAATTTTATAGTGATTGTTTACATATTTCAAAGATCATAGATTGAGGGACATGGCACTTAAGAGGCAATTTTAGCTCTACTGTTTTCACAGGTGGCCAATTCATTGATATAATATCAACAGAGACAGAAATTAACCAACTACAGTTTAAAAGAAGTTGACTATCGATTTTATCAGCCAATAATCTACCTCCTTACCTCTAATTACTTTACAATAGTAAGGGATTTATTGATTGAGACAGTTAAAAGACACATACAAGAAAGCAAATCAGAGCTTAGATCGCTACTGACTTGTTACAAAATGCTTCTAAAGTTAAAAATTAATATTTTTTTGTTTTCTTTATAAAATAAATAAAAATGAGATATTTTGAGTGTTCTTTTGATAAAGGCTTTAAAAACACAATACAATACTTACCTATCACAAAAACACCAACAAAACTATAATTTTTACAAAATACATTAATAAAAATGGTGTACAGGGATGAACCACGTGCCTAGTATCAAAAGATGACGCCTCAGGGGAAGTGGGGATTCTAACAGGGTGAGCACTAGTAAACGTAAATACTCAAATATAACGAGATTTTCAATCATTAATGCTAATTATATGTGAGGGGACAGTTTTGTAGTCCTATACAAAAAGTTATACTCGGTCTAGAATGACGGACATTGTTGAGGTCATCGACAATGTCAGATAGAGGAAAAATCAATTTTACCCGATTAAAGATGCAATAAATAAACATTAACTTACTAATTGAATCATGCAATTTCTGATTATTTTCAGTCTGTTTTTCAGACAGCTCTAACAAATGACCTTCTAAAGATCTCATGCTTTGTTGGAATTTATTTCTAAACATCATTGTATGTTGTTCATTTGCAATTTCCACTGAATGTTTCCTATCTAGTTTTGCATGTAAAGCATTTACATCTCCTGTACTTTCATCTGCAACTTCAATCAGCTGCAATACATAAAATTACTTTTAATTAAATCTATTAAGTAAACAATTTTAAAGTTTTGAGGAAAAAAACTACTCAAATACCTTCTGTGCATGAGAGACAAGCTCTTTTTCTGTTTTAGCTCTTTGTTCAGCTAAATATTGTTGTTCTGCCTTTTCTATTTCTGTTTTATTTAATTTCTATAAACAAACATTAAAAGTTTTTAGATTATAAGCATTAAAACTTCTAACGATTTAAATGATTAAAAACTTTTATACCTCTTCTGTATTTTTCAGCTTCTGTGTAGTTACAGTTAATTCACCTTCTTTTTCTTCAAGATCTTTATTACATTTTTCAAGTTCACTTGCTTTTTGTACCAGATGTTCTTGAGTTTCAATAAATAAAGCATTCACCTTAAATAAAATATAAGTAAGTATCAATATTCGGTTAATGTTACCTTAGGTGTCAAGATGGCGGCTCGTCTCTGATTCCAGCAAGGAAACAGTGGGACGCACGTTCTAACCTAACCTAACCTAACCTATTCTAATAAATTACCATAATTATTAGCAACCAAATGATTAGAATAGGTTAGGTTAGAACGTGCATCCCACTGTTTCCTTGCTGGAATCAGAGACGAGCCGCCATCTTGGCACCTAAGGTAACATTAACCCAATATTCAAACTTCACATTTGAACATGATATTTTACAAAACTTGCCTTTTCCATTTGTTCTTTTAATGCTTCTATTTCTGACACCAACTCTTTGATTGATTCAGATTTTCTACTTAATTCATGTTGCATATTTCTGTAAATAAAAACAGATTAATTAATGTAACTAATCAAAATAACAACTTGTCTATGCATCCAAAATTGAAATTCTTTTACAATAACTTACTCATAATTTGTAGCATCAACAAATATGCCGTTGCGCTCTCTTGCTGCAGCTAAATCTCTTCGTAATCTCTCTATTTCTTGTGTATATTCCTAATAAAATAAAAATTTTATTGAATATATTAGTTTACTTTTCACAAAAATAATAAAACAAAACATATTAAAAAAATATTACAGGTACTCCTCACTTTACAACCTATCTGCTTAACGACCACTCGCACTTACGACCAATCGAGTTTCGACCTGCAATTCGGGGAATCCCCTTTCTCAGCTTGAGTGTCGGTCAGTGGCGAATGGTGACATGTGCACTAAGCATACTATAATAGGCTAATAGTGTACTATAATAGTCTTTTTATGAATAAATTTAAAGTTTGTTGCATAATTTGTATAATTTTACAACGATCCTATATTCCCGGCGCAAGCTCCCCGCTAATTGACCAATTTGCTTAACAACATAGTCGTCGGAACGGAACTCCGTCGTAAAGTGAGGAGTACCTGTAATATGACTGATTTTTATAGCACGATGTCAGCAAAACTTTGCAACATGATGTAACACTATACATTTTGTATTAATGATTGATAGTGATATCATGCTATATAGACTATGAAATAAAATAGGTTAATGTGTACCTAGGTAGCCAAGATGGCGGCCGGGAAAATTTTTCTCTACATTCTAGACGGCGACGGGGAAAAATTTTTTCCCAGAGTCGAGACATCGACGACGTGGGGATTTTTTCCCCGTTCGGTTTCTACCCTGCGTTCGACATTGCCGAGTATCCTGTAACCTCGAAACGGAGACGGTAAATTTGCGACGGTAGAGGGAGCCTTTTCGTGACGTCGTGCGAGAGTAAAATCGGCGGAAAATTCGTAGGGGTGTTACGAACGAATATACAAATGCATGATCTGCGACGTGATTTCTGTTCATTTCTGGGCAATTTTATGCAAATGGACTAGTTTTCTGTTGGAATCGTTTACTGCTGTGTTGCGACGAATTGCGTATTGTATTAATTGCTGTTTTTTTTTAGTTTATTGCCAATTGTCGATAATGACTAGTTTTGCCGATTTGAGTTGCAACGACAAATTTTGGTCGAGATGCACTTTCCGTGATTTCTACAAGTTAATGGAAGACGACTTTTCGGAGCAAGGTTTGCCTCCCCGTATCGATAACGCATCGAATATTGCTGTAAAATTAAGCATACAGCCGACCGAGTCCGTTTGCATTCATTGCGATGAAGATAAGAAATGCTTCATATGTCAGGTGAACGACAGATCAGAAAACACTGTGAATAGGATCGTTTGTAAATACGTGAATTCCGGCAGTACGATAGTAACGGACGAATGGAAAGGATATATGCACATTGACGACACAGAAGGAGTAGCGGTCAAACATAGAACAGTCAACCATTCGAAAAATTTCGTCGACCCCCAAAGAGGAGATCATACTCAGAATATCGAACAATCGAAAAGTGAGTAAAAAACTCCTCTTTTTGTTGTTTTTTATTGTTTATTTCGGTTAAAAAATCCGCGGAGTCTGCAGAGAAATTCAAGATGGTGGCCGAAACTGCGGCCATCTTGAATGCAGGGAAAAAATTTTTCCCCGTCGCAGTCTCCGAAGTAGGGAAAATTTCCCCGGCCGCCATCTTGGCTACCTAGGTACACATTAACCATAAAATATATTTAAAAATCATCTATTGCATCTTCTTGTAAATTCAATTTCACTGTAGCATTTGCTTCGTTGATAGAATTTGCATGCAACAAAAGTTTACTCTTGTTAATATAGGTAATCATTTCAATAATTTATCTATTGTGCTCTGTATGTCATTTTTAAAATAAATTATCAGTTTTACATACTAATTTAAATGCAAAAAAATAATCAAATATCAATGTATTGATGTGAAACACAGAAATATACTTTAAGTAAAACATGAATGCATAAAATTTTAAAAATGATAGTTTTAATTGTAAAAATTCTTTTATAAAATATTTTTAAATGTAAAGATGTTTTAATAATGAAATGTATTCAATAGTGAATTAAAAGTATGATATATTTTCGATTGTCATACTACAAGATATCCCAAGATGTAATGGTATGTTATAATTGCCATAATATAAAACTATATGATAGAAAGAACTTATATTTCTGTTTTTATTATGTAGCCAACCAAAGAGGGGCTAAGGCCCAAAACGTGTCTCGGCAAATAAGAAATTACCAAATAAAAGTTGATGATAAAATTGCCAAGTGTCTGTATATGCATCTAGTAGTGATAACAAATTAATTAAAATTTAAATATCAAAAATTTATGAGGAAAAAATGATAATTAAAATATCAATTTTTTTGTCTATCCTAGTTTTAGAGAGAAGGGGAGAAGTTAATATAAGTTGAATGCTAATTAGTTTCATTTATGTCAGCAGTTAGACTGGTCAGATTACATTTACAATTTTTTCCTGCATTTCTCCTACTTACAAGGAGAGACCACAAACTTCAGATCATGGATTTTAATGAAACTTGTGTACATTAATCTACATAAAAATCTATGTAGATTATACCAGTAGAAAATAAATACCAGAAACAGTATTTTTAAGTATATTTTTAATAAGTTCGGTATATAACCTGTATAAAAAATAAGTAGATACATGTCCAAGTGTTTTGCCAATGGGCCTTATTTAAAAATGAAATTAAATGGAAAAAATTGTTAAACTCATAAAAATCATGCTTATAATCATACGAAAGCACACAGCATCATCATTAATACTGCTGCATTATGTAGAATTACTACAATCCTACATAATGCAGCAATATTAATTATAAAAACAATGATCATAGAAACAAATAAACATATTTTCAGCAACATGTATACAGTATAAAAGCTGATAGGAATCAAATTTGGTTAATATTTTCAAATACAAATCTTTCAGCAGTTAATCTTGTAGAAAATCAAGCATATTGGATCATGTTTGCAAAAGCAGTAGCTATTAACTGGTAGTGCTCAACTGAATAAATTTTAATTTTGTCTTCTTGAGATGCCAAACTTTTTTTCCTTTAACACTTCATTTGCATTCTGTATTTTTCCATTAATTAATGACTTAATCAAAAAAATAATCATCATAAGGTTGACAAAACAGTAGGAAAAGATTATTTCTATGTGGGCAGAACATCCATCATCATCATTGATGAAAGTCAGCTCACATATTTAATTTTGGTAGTCAATTTCTCATTAAATAAGGCCCCTTGACAAACACTCAAACACATGATTAGTTTTTCACATGGATTAACATATAAAGTTGTTAAAATCCTTGATTTGAAGTTCATAGTTTCTCCTTGTTAGTACTTAGATGATGATCTAAATGAGTTTGAATATAAAAATTATTTTTCATAAGAAATATATAAACAATATATGAACAATTACTTTTAGTAATGCTTGTTTTGTCATCTTCTGATTAATTTCTGGACAGTTAGTGATCTTTTTGGCACGATGAGCATAATCCAAAGTGCTCAATGTTTCTTCTACATTGCTTTGAGCTGGAGAAATGGTAGCTATAATTGACGTTTTAGTGCGACCTCCAAGAGAATCTTGAAGAAGCCGAGTGAGTTTGCTCTCTCTGAAAATAAATTTATTCGAATGTTAATTTTTTTGTTTTGTATTGAGTAATTAAAACAAAAATAAATAAATAACATTTTACCGATAAGGAATGTGAGGAGCCTTCTCAACTAAAGAAGTGATAACTCTTCCAAGTGTCAGAAGACTTTGATTGATATTTCCTGTAAATAAAATAAAGATAATTTTTAGGAATAATTAATTTAACTGCAATTTAACTTTAGTCAAATTTACATTCATACCTGCTTCTCGTGCACGTCCATCTATTGCACCAGATCGGCCTATATTTTCACTACCAGCCAAATCAACCTGCATAATGTGTGTTAAAATGTTTATAACATTTACTTGTATTAAAATATTTTTAGACCATTTTTAAAAATAAAAAGATATCGTACAAGATTAAGCTTTCCAGTTTTGAGTAATTCATCACCATTATTAGTAGTTTCTTTAACATGCATTGTAATGGAAAATACGGTGTGACTACGACTAGAAGTAGCATTGAGCATAGTAGCAGCTGTTTTTCGTTTAGCCGACCCTCTTTCCAAAATTTTATAAACCTCGTTTCTTGAATGAACAGATATTTCTTCTAATCCTTGAATTACAACAGAACCCTATGAAATGACATCAAAAAATGTTTGATTTTCTACTGATATATGTACTTTTATGTATCTACAAAATTATAAAATTAAATCAGTTTAAACTAATAAAATTTATACAATACATTATCATAATTTTTAATAAGTTCTGTATATTACCTGTATTAAATGTACAGTACATTTGTGTCCAAAATTGATTACAAATTAAAATGTGATCTACAATGCAATTTTTTTTCTTTTTGAAATGTATTTAATATATCACACAGTTATTTAAGCATACATATATTTATTCAAATTGAAAATTTTCTATACATTTACATATTTTATAATTTAATAAAAAAGCTAAAACTTGATTACATGACAATATAAAATCATACATGTTACACGTAATATAAATATTTGTTTCAATGAATATTTCTTATTATATATATATATATGGAATAAAAATAATATTTCTATAAAAGCAACTACGCAAAAAATATGATTATAATATTTGGACCCAAAAAATTTTGCTTGCTAACAAAATTGTTTTTGATTTAATAACAAAAAATATCTTTTCAATTTTATCATACTGATGATTTATGTCTCCAGAAATAGATCTTAGGAACTTGTTCGCATATTTTTACTTCAAAAATTTTACATATTGTTTAGAATAAATAATGATATTCAATAATGTCAAAAATAAAAAATCCTTTAAATATTTGTGTCTTAAGACCAAAAAGAAAAAAAACATAATATTGTTTTAAGATAGCTACAATGACAGATTAACTTCTGTCCAGAATTTCAGTAATGACAAACTGTGTTACGTAGTCGTAATTTATATTTATTTTTCTAGGTATTCCTCCCTCTCCATATGCTGACACTTCTCTCGTCATTTTGCCAACAATGTTATGCCTGCAGAATAGTCTTTTGACTGATGTCGAATTATGGCCTAGTACACAGTGGAGGTATCAACTAACTTTGTGGACCAATCAACCTACAGTCCAGATCTGTCACCTTATTATTATTATTGCCTGTTTGGTCCTTTGAAGGGAATTTTAGAAAACAGGAGATTCATTCAGAGTACTAAAGTCTCTCTTTGGAGTTCATAATGCAGTAGAGCTCTTACAGTGATGTCAGAGCCACTGCATCAAAAAATTTCTATTCTGCAAGACATCATTGCGAAAACAACAGAAGTGTCAGCATGTGGAGATGATGTACAGTACCTAAGGAAAGAAACATAAATTGTGACTATGTTAACATGTACAGTACAGTTTCATCACCATTACTGAAATTCACTCTTGTATAATTTTCAAATTTTTTAAATGAGATTATTTATTTGATAATCTTTAATGAAAGAAGGAAAACGTCTTTCATAAAAACATTTCATTTTTGAAGTAAATTTTTCTTTCTGTTCCTTTTAAGAATTTAATTGTTTTCATTTCTTAAATTGTACACTTTTTATTCATTATTTTGTTTATTATTCATTCAAGATATACATTTGTTGGTAATATTCTAACAAACATGGAAATTACCGTATTAGCCCGAATATAACGCCATATTTTTCGACCATTTATTTTCCGTTAAAAAATCGACTTGCGCTAAATTCGGGGTTTAAGTAATGGAATGTAATATAAACAAGGACATTTTCCTACAGAGATTGAAACGCGACTGAACGTCAGACCTAGCTCCACCGACCACTTCAAAACAACCATGTGATCTAGTTAGTAGGCCTGCGCTTTTGTTTGCATAGCGCTACTATAGTAAGGCTGTGTCTCCGCTTGTTCGAAGTTCATTAGTCACGTGATTTTTCGACCTCCTTTTAGTCACGTGGGCTCTCACAGACGCCATTTTTTATCTTAAAATTGTGAAATTTTTGGCTTTGCTCGAAAAATTATTATTACATCTTTCTTTTCTTTATTTTCTCTACTTTTAAACAATGTAAAATATTTCTATATTGACAAAAATGCTTTATTTGTGTCGAATTTAATGTAATTTGATACGTAAAACGCAAAAAATAAACATATCAAATTTCAACTCGCTGTAATTTATCTCATGTTTAACAGGAGTCAATGTCCGATCATTAATTCTTGTTTTGGGGCGTTATTTTTATTTTGTTCTTTTCTTTTTCTTGGTTCCTTTTTTTTGTTGTTACGGACAAACTCCCAAGCACCAATGACCAAAAGAACAAAAAAACGAAAATTTTTAACTTAGTTTACATCGTTGCCCGATCCTGGAACATCATCCTATGTAAATTAGACAGTGCGGAGCTACACTGGATGAACAATTAAAAGCGGAACAGCCAGGACCAAAAGGAGAGAGAGCTTCAGGTGACCAAGGTGGTAAACGTCAGTGATAAGTTCGAGGAAATTGTGTTTGGCTGTACACTATTTATAGCTTGAGGAGGAGATAAAACGTTTTCTTTATTATGAGAAAGCTGTACAAGATTTTGATATTGTCTGTGGTTTGTGGAAATTATTAGTTTTAAATAAAGTCCTGGTCTGGTACTTGCCTCATTATTATGTAACCTATTGTTGTTTCCGAAAACGGTGAGTTACAATGTTTCACCGATTGCCATCGGGTTTGTTTGTAAATGGGGAAGAAATATGACTCATTCAAGTTAAGTCAGTAGAAATTTCGTACTACTGCGAGAAAATTTGTCAATAGACCCGCTTTACCCCCTAACACAAAAGTCAATAATGAATAACGGAAGTCAATGAGTTCTCATTCTGAAAACAGTTCAGATTCTGAATAAACATTTCCGTTTTTTGTTGTTACTTACGTAATATTAATTTTGTTTTACATTACTTAATTTTATTGACATGAATGTAACCTGTGTTATTAGCTATAAATACCTAAATAAATGCTTATCTGATTGAATTTTACTTTCTTTCAATTCTTTTATGAGTATTATTTTTTTTTCTAAATATCTTTATGAAAATTTTGGAGTCGCGTTATATTCGGGCTAATACGGTAACAATGCTTATTTTTGGGGATATTATATAGCAGATTCTTTAGAATTTATAAGAGTACATAAATATTCTGAACTCATTTTTGTATTAAACTATTTAATGCAACAATTATGTTTTCTAGTCAGTGTGTTTGTAACATTTTTTATTTAAAAATTCAATTTTCTTAAATTCAAAACTACATTGTTGTAAGATTTGCTGACTGTGTGCAATTGTCAGGACAATCGAGGGGTCAAGACAATCGTATGTGAACATAAAATTAGCATTGAGACAAGTTTACCATCTTTACTTGTTTAATAAAAATGTTTAAAGGTTTTTCTTACAAATACCTCTATGTGCCTGTTGACACAAATATACAAGGATAGTCTGGTAAAGTCACAAATATTCCTAAATGTGTCTTCCTCAGTTCCTCGTTATGGTCGGCAGCCCAGGGCCCACTGTAGTTTGGAAAAGGATAGCCTTTGTCATAAGGATGAAGCTTGAAGAGCACAAAAAACTTCAAGAGATCGAATGTCTTGGAGATAGATGAAAGTTGGAACAGCTGATTTTTATGATAAAACAAAAGGTTTGGAACAAAGAACGTCATGTCCTTGAAACACACGTTTTTTATCAGTTTTTCCCCTCGATTCCATGCTCAGATTGGACTCCCCTCCTCACCTGGTGACAATTTGAAACCTTTCAGGGCATGGGAGAGGTCAATTTCTTGACTAAATTCTTGAACCCAATTCCCGTTCATCTAAAATTCCCTCAACTTTGATATTCTCCTTGCTATTCAAATCCTCTGTTTTCCATTTTGTTGGATAGAAGTTTTATTGTTTAAGCTAGGCTTTTTTAAGCCTTGCTTTGTTTAATTCTGAAAGGTGAAAGCTTAACTCTTGCCAGATTTTCATCATTCAAAACACACAAGTTCAATTTCTATCCAGGGACCTCACATTGTTTCATGTTATTCAATGGAACAAAGAAAAATATTGTATACCCTATTTCCTCAATTAAACGCAGGGTTTCTTATCTTGCAGTAGCAGATAAATGGATACAAATTAAAAGGAATATTTTAATTCCTGTAAATTTTCCAAACTATCAAAACCATATATTGACTGTATTTATGGATTATAGCTACAAAATTTTAAATAATTACTGCTTTCATAGTTAATTTGATCTAGCTTCTCCCAATTCATTATTATGTTGTCATTCGTGTCTACTTTGATGTAGAATCAAGAGCTTGACTACTAACTTCCGATTCAAATTCACCATCTGTTTCCAATCTGAGATTTTATTACCCTTCAGTTGATAAGATCTCAACTTATGAACTTGACTGTAACTTTTCCATGCTCAATTTTTGACAGTATTTATAATTTTATATACAAAAATATTCCTATAAACCTTGAAATCAAAAGTGATAACTGACTCTAGACAATTTGAAGAGGCAGAATTTTAAACTCCTTACCTGCCATAAATTACATTACACAGTGGAGTATTTCAATGTTTCACATGCTTTTCAATCTGGGGTTTACAAAAAAGATAGAGAAAAACTGGACTATGGTTCTAGCCATAGTCCAATTTTTCTCTACCTTTATAATCAAAGAAATACAGTATTTATATGCTTTATTTGAAAGAGTGCAAAAATTTAAAGTTGTAATTGTTTTATTCAAAGCCTCTTTTAATAAATCTGTTGCTGATATTTCCAACTCCTTGTTTAACCAATGTTAATAAATTCTATTTAAATTTCTCTGCATAGGAACATAGAAATTCAGTTTCATGTTAATATAGCATTAAACATTATTTTTTACTGTCTTTTTCCCATAATATTTATACAATAGAATTTCTTACCACCTTCTATAACCACTACAGTTCATAATACAAATAACTATCACAAATTGCAGATCATCATTTGTTGAAAGAATTATTAGATTACTTCAAAATTGTTAACTATTTCCAATAATAAAATTATGAATATCAAAACATTTAACCATTTTTGATCATTTAACAATATAGGGTTTTTGAAGTTACTTTCATTCAACAAAAAATTTAAATTGTTCAAAACAAAAGTATACAATTTATAACAACTTATTTACTCTTATATTATACAGAATTTCTGTGTCGATTTCTCAAACTTATCCAATTGTTATTTCTGTATTTATATGTTGTTTACTAAGCACAAATAAAGTTTTCTAGCACTTAAAAATAAATTTATATAATTATCCTATTAAATTACCTTGCGTGTGGCATCTTCAAAAAGTCGTAGCTTTAAGTTGCTAGTTTCAGGACTCAAAAGATCAAACAATTCTTCGTTATACAACTCAAGAAAAGAAATATGTAAAGTAAACTCAACATCTTGTTTCTCAAGCTCGTCAAACAGATGACTAAGTGCTCTTGGTATTATTCCTATCTTTGGATGCTGAAAGAAGCAAGTTTTAAAATTTTTACCATTAACTTTTTTAAAAAATTAAAGAATATTTAGCAATTATTTAACAAAGATTTTTAAAAATATTGCTAAAAACATACTTTATCCCATGCTGAAATATCCAAGTTATGATCTCCTTCCATTGTATATGTCTTTCCACTTCCTGTCTGACCATAACTGATGTTTAAAAATAAGTTTTTTTAAACCATTTTTAATATAATTTGGTAAATCTTAAAAATTCTAAATATTCAAAAGCATTCCTACTCACACAAATACTGTACAATTATATCCCATCAACACTTCTTCAATAACAGGATTCATTACTGTTTTATAGATATCATCCTAAAAAAAAATATATACAAAATAATAAATGTAATTACCAAAAAACTAGTTTTATTTTAAATTTTAAAAAAATATCAACTACCTGACCACAACTTGGGCCAAATACTTTATCAAACTTAAAGACTTTGGTACATTCTCTACCTCCATTTCTTTCTTGAACTCTTATTTCTTTCAGTTCTGAACATACTTCCACAACTGAAAATGAAGTGCTTTTTTCAGCACTGTTTATAGGCCTAAAATTAAAAGAAAATAATATAATTTATTAAAAAAAATATAAGATATAACTGAAATTATTTTTGAAGAGCTTGAGATTAATAATAATAATTCTTCCTGGAATATAAATCCAACCTTTGCTTATAATACAGTACATTGTAAATTTCAATGACTTTTAATAATAAAACTTTACTGTAAAATTAAAAACCATTCAAATTATAACATTTAATGTATCATTAAAATATCGTAAAGATGCATTACAATTTAAATTTTAAATGCAGCAATTAATTTACATAATAAAAATTATAAAGCAAGCAACTTTATTGAACAGTCAAAAGGAAATGAAGAGGACCGAGGCATTGAGATGTAAAAGATGTAGGCAGGATAATAAATAATGTGTTTTGAAGATTATGTAAAGTTAGAAACAGATTAGTAAAACTTATCTTTCATTTTATTAATACACGCTGAGAGAATCTTCAAAAAGGTATCAAAATTAATACTTTTTATTCCTTTTAGAACTGTCACCAATAAATATAAATAATAAACTAGAGATTCATGTATATGAATTTACAGACTGTCTATATGGAAAAGTATTAAAAATTTATTTACTCTACGAAACAGAAAAGTATTTCATATATTAAATTCAGTTTTTTTTTTTTCATATGAAACATTATACAAATATAAACAAATTCTATTTCGCAAATTTTCACACATTTTACAGCCTTTTCTGTGCAATTATTTTTCATAAATGTGATAATCATAAACTCTTCTAAACAACCCTTTCATTTCATTTCTGAAAATTCTTAGCTGTTAATATTGTATCATTGGTATATATTGTAAAGATTAAAGAGAAACAGTAATTTAATGATAAAACTCGGAACACTTAATATCTCTGTATTACTTTCTTTACATTTTCACTAGCTGGTATACCTGGAAATGTTCAGATTATCTTAAGACAAGTGTGTCAAACTCATTTAAACAGGCCATTTAATGCAACTGATAAGATTCATTCGAGCCACATCGCATTTACAAATTTTCTTAAAATTATAATTTGAAGTGAGAATGCAGGAATATAGATAGAGCAATTAAAACACATTATGTAGTTCAGTATTCAACTCAACAATATATAATTGCTACAGTATTGCTTTTATTTGGACGTTTATTTTATTTAATGTACATATTTATAAAACTAAAATTAATTGTTTTTGAAACTTGCCAGCACTTTCTTCCTCCTGCTAGTTTTCCAATATCGGATTCAAAGAAATTAAAGTCCATGCAAATAATAATCAGACTCATAAACTATACAATAAAGTTAGATATCTAGCAAGAGAGTTTAAACCACACACACAAATAATTAAAAATGATGAAAATGAAATCATAACTGATGCGGAAGGGATTGCAGATGTCTGGAGGAAGTATTGTGAGAAACTTTATAAAGACACTGGACAAACAAATGGTAATAATCAACTTCAGAATGGATGGACAGAGGAAGTTGAACCATCTATTCTTAAATCAGAAGTATAAAAAGCCATAAATACATTAAGAAATCACAAAGCTCCGGGACCTGACAACATAACCTCCAAAATTTTAAAAGCAATGGGAGAACTGAGTGTTGATATATTTCATAAAATCTGCTCCTTAATTTGGAAATCTGAGAGATGGCCAGAGGAATAAATTGGAATAAATATTTTTATAAATTGGTGCTGGACATGGGTGCACCAACAGATTGTCTGTTGGTGCACCCATGGACATCTGTTGGTGCTGGACATGGTGCACCAACAGATTGTAGTAACTACAGAACTATCAGCCTAATTAACCATGCTAATAATGTTGCTCCAAATAATTAATATCCATTTGAAACCCTTCCTATTACCTGAAATAGATGAAGAATAGTCAGGGTTTATCCCTGGTAAATGAACTTGTGAACGCTTGACAAATCATTGAAAAAACCTATGAATTTAATGTTAAAGCTTAGCTTTGTTTTGTAGACTATACCAAAGCCTTTGATTGTGTAAAATGGCACAAATTGTGGTCCACTCTCCAGAACATGGGAGTTCTGCATCATCTTATTTTGATGATCAGAAATTTATATAAGAACAACTCTGCAAGAGTAAGAGTTAACAAAACTATGTCTAATACATTTACATCTGAAGCTGGTGTAAGACAGGGATGTATTCTTTCCCTTTTACTCTTTAATGCTTATTCTGAAATAATCCTAAGAAGGGTATTAGATAACTGGGATGGAGGCATTTCCATCAGAGGCCATAAAGTTAACAACCTGAGATATGCTGACGATACACTTATTACCACATCCAGTGAATCAGAACTTGAATATATTATAAAATGTCTTGAAACTGAGAGCAGGGAATATGGATTACTGATTAATGGAAGTAAAACAAAAGTTATGATAATTGATCGTTCCTTGACACAGACTAAGGAATTGCAGGCTATAAAATGGTGAATGAATTAGTTTACCTTGGACCACTTCTTACGAATAAAGGATGTAATAATGAAATTAAATGCAGAATTTGCCTTGCTTGTAATGCAACCTCTAAATTATTTAGAATTTGGAATGATTCTGCAATCACTATTTTTAATAAACTAAAGTTCATAAAAATGCTTATTTTTCCGATTGCCACTTATGCCTCAGAAACCTGGACCATAAATGCCATTTCTCAGAAGAAACTTTATGCCTTTGAAATATGGACATATAGAAGAATGCTGAGAATCTCTTGGACGGAACACCAAACAAATTGCTCCATCCTAAATCAACTGAGAATCACAGCATGCCTTACCACTAAAATATACCAATCCTATTTTTCTAAACTGCTCCATACGGCATCAAAAATATCTTCACCAGTTGTTGTTCTGGGAAGAGGGATCATTTAACAATCCTTCGGTGATCTTCATGTTATTACAACCACGAGAAAAAACAGCAACTTGTGCAACATCTCTTACATCGGTGCTTTCATCAACCACAACTGAAAAGCACTAGACTTTAGTAGATATTTCCTGTAGTTGTGAACTGACTTCATCTGCAATTTCTGTAATACTATCTGCCACCGTATTTCTTGATAATGAGATATCTTGAAATGCCTGTACCTTTTCTGGACAGACAAATTTGGTAGCTTTTATCATATATTCCTTGATTAAAGAACCATCAGTGAATGATATTGAATGTTTTGCTAATAAATAGCTTATTTCATAATTGACTCTTGTTACTAATTCATTACTTTTCATGAATTTTATAAGCACTAGTTACTGGCTATTAAGTGAATTCTTCATTGTTTTTAATTTTTCTTCTCTTATTTTTCCTTCAAAGTACAAAAATTGTTCTTTGTAATTAGTGTTATTTTATGTTGCTTAATGTTGTATTCTTTAGCAATGCTAATTGTTTCTTTGCAAATTAAGCATGTAATTTTATTGTTCACTTCCAGACAAAAATAGTTCAGCTCCCACCTTTCTTGAAATTTTCTTCCCTTGTCATCAATCTTTCATTATTTATTTAGTGTTGAAAGTGACATTTTCTGTATAAAAATTAGGGCTTATATTTAAATTTTAAAAATTAAAATAACTGCAACTACATATACTTACATTTTTTAAAAATAAGTTATAAAAGAAAACAACCCACAAATCCTTTAACACGTCAATCAGAAGAAAGAAACTAGCATAAATGCCTTTTGTTAAAATTCAAAGAAAATATGGTTTCGCACTTCAACTGTGGCAGCTGTACCTACCTACTGTATATGGCTCTGCAAGCAAATAGAAGATTTTTTAGCGAGTTTTGAAGCTTGGCATCTCTAGATTGAAATTAGCTTGAAGTTACTGGCAAGGTGTGTAACCACATCCTAGTTTCCCATGGTTGACCAGTGCATCATAGCATATGTCATATGCTATGATGCACTGGATCAGTGATCAGCAACCGGTGGTCCATGGACCATTGATAATCCACTAGAAAATTTGGGTGGTCCGTGGAGAAATTTGAACATTGATCAACTGAAAGTTATGCGAAGTATTACAAAAGAAAAGTAAAATGCTTAGTTGCATTAGAGGTTTTTTATTCAAATCTAAAACCAAATATGAAGTGACTGTTATCAATAAATAACGAACAATAAACAATAATGTGAGTGCAATTGTCGTCCTTCATGGAAAAGCACTAAAAATCCATAAATTTATTTCAAACAAGCAGCAACAAACTTTAGGTTTGCATTAATTTGTTAAAATTAAACAAACGAGTTTCATATTAATATAGTAAAATTGAACTTTTATAATCATTATTCTACAGATTTTGTATCGCTTAAACAAATTCATGATAGTGGTCCGCGAGATTCAAAATTGTGAGTTTAATGGTCTGTGAGGTCAGAAAGGTTGCAGACTGCTGCACTGGATCATAGCAACAAAACAATGGTTACTTACTATTTTCTTTGTAACATATTGTTCTGTTTTTCATTTTATCACAGAGCACTGTGATCGTGGGTCACAAAAAATTACATCGGAGCTGCCAGTTTGACACCTGTCTTAAGAAAAAAAAACATAATATAGGTTTGAAAACAGATGATTTTGATGGTGACTATGCACTTGAATACTTGCTTCTGTCAGTGTCAACAAATATTGTTGCTTTTCCTGTTATCCTCTCCCAATGAAATTTTTTATTTATGTACCTTTGTATAGTCTTGTTCCATAGTATTTTACTGTAGTGTCAAAAATTCAGACTAACTGGTACTAAAAATTCAGACCCAATTCAATTTGTCCAGATTTTCAAATTTGTATACATTAGCATATTGAATACTGTAAATATACTGTAATTCAAGTTTAAGCATTCGAAGTTCAAGGCAGTATTTCACAAAGAATGCAGAATACTGGCAGATTCAAAATATAATTTACAGAATCACTATATTTAAACAAAAAATACACTAATCATAATTTCAAAATTAAAAAATTCTGAATTCTGAATGAACAATAGAACACCACCACAAGGCCAAAAGTAGACCAACAACAAAATTATCATTTAAAGGATTAAAGAGAAAAAAATTGTTAAATTAACTAACATTGTTTTCATCTTCACTTGAACTATTAGTAATAATTTCTTCTGAACTATACATTTGAGTTGCTTCATAGTCTTCAGAAGACATAATAAATGATTCATTCACACTTCTATTAAATCATCTTTTATCCAATAATCTTCAAAATCTCTAACTCGAGCAGAATACATTTTCCAGTTTTCTTCAGAAACAGATTAATTCTATCATTTATGAAATGTAGCAATCTTGCTGTGGAAACAGAATCACTAATATTAAAGTTCTGAACATAATTTTTTAAATCTGTCCAAACATATTCAATGATATTAAGTCATAATGATAAGGTGATAATCTCAACACTAGAGCACCTTTCTGATTGAACAATGTGTCAAACTTAAATTCTTTATGTTGCATAACATTTTGCTTTATCAAATACAGAAGTTCAACTTTTCTTAAAAAATCACAGTAAGGTATATTATGTAAAGCATGCCAATCCATTAATTCCTGTTTTGCCCTTAATGAATTTGGAATTTTGTTTATTGGAACAGAGTGAAGAGCTGAATTATCAATTATCACAACAGCATTTTTGGGAATATTGGGTAATTTCACAGAAGTCCATTTTCCAAAAATAAATGAATTCATCTGCCCGCAATAATCGCTAGTGGTAGCATTTGACCTGTAAATTATAGTAGTATTTGGACGAAATTTGGTTTCATTTCCAGCACATTTCCATTTCGGGTATATGCCCCTCTTCTGACAGAAGAGGGACATATGCACGAAACATGCATTGATGTGTAAGATATTCCTGAATAAAGAGTGATGTTAAAGATGCCTAGCATCTACCTAAACACCTAGTTGTGAAGTAAAGAATAAATAAAAGAAGACAGTTTCAGAATAAGTCAATAAGGTTCATTTCTCCTTACATTCCTGGAAAAATGATAAGAACAATCATTTATAGATTTGGAATTTAATGTGTGTATATATATATATTTTTATCTTTATCTGATAACTCATCAATATAATCACACATTTCATATAGAACTAAATAATAAAATCTAAAATACTTAAAATATGTCAGAATACTTAAAATACTTAAATATTTTAATGTTGTAATACCTGTATTTATAATAATGCTGAAAAGTTAGTAATCTAACTTTTCAGCATTTTTTTAATGAAAATGTAAATGTTCACATCATTAGTAGACTTCTATTCACAAGTTACTGGCACTTTATTCTTACATCTTTATTCATCATCCTTACATATGGGTACCTTAAGTCTCAATGTTATTGTTACATACATATCCACAAGATTTTTAGATGATTTACATTATGTAATTAGTGACATGGTGGCATACTCAAAAAAAAAAAAAAAAATACCATAATCAAATTTGTAAACAAATTCAAAAAATGAGAATTAGATAACAAATTTATTCATTCAAGAAGGAAACTTTAAATTCTATAAATTTTTTTAATTCAAAATTTTTATATTCCCCAGGAAACTTATTTCAAGAAAATATCAGCAATGCTATAACTTTATAAACATTATTTTTTCAATAATAAAATCTCCAAATTTATTTATTTTTCATGCACATAACATTGTAACAATCTATACTTTAGAACCAATCTGATGATATTCTCTCATGTTTTTTTTTTTATTTACTAATGACAACGATAAATGAAATCTGTATTTTTAATCCCTAAAATGTCTGTTATCACAGCTGTAAACATCAACTTATTCCCAATAGAATTTAATACTAATATATATATTTAAAGTACAATAAAGTCCCACAAGTCTGAACTAATTGGGACCGGGCCCTGTTCGGATTAGCCGAATAATTCAAATAATGCAGAAGCAAGCAGTAAAACAAGTCCGGTTTATATAGAATTTTATAGATCCAACACCATCAATGACTTTTGTTTCTGTTTTTGTGTGTAAGTACAATATAGATCTGCTGTTTTAATAGGCCGTGTCAAACACTGATTTATTAATTTTGTACAGTATTAATACAGTACTACAATAAAATACAATCTTTTCGTTGTGGAATTCTAAATCTTTTTGTACTATTAATACCATTTAAATTCAACTGAAAAATACAAAAAACATATTTTGTGAGCTAAAATATTTCCTCCCCGCCGACTGAAACATGACATTCGGTTTAGGAAGACGTTCGATTTAGCAGTGTTCGGACTAGCAGGACTCTATGCTATTTATCATTTTAGGACAAATTACTCTTATCCTCATTTTACTATTTCTCTCTATTTTCAGATATTTTGAAAAAATAAGGCTGCAATTACTAATACAGTACTGGTTGCTTTCATCATATCAGATTGCCAAAGTCTAGTTGGAACTTATTACACCACCATTCACTTGTGTGTGTGTATGATGGATGCGTGTAGGATAGGCAAGAATCATTCATAACATGCATTCAAATCCAATTTGAATATACACATTAGACAAGCGCTATGTACACAATTTAACAATAGTGTCAAAGATATGTGCACAATAACCATAACAGACAATTCAGTTACGCTGTCAATACAACTGACATAATTTAAATAGTTTGATTACACCTAAGCCAAACAAAACTTTCCAGATTCTTAAAATACAATTTATAAAATATGTTTATAAGCTCACCTTATTTCTAGGAAAATTGTGATTTATACCATTGTCAGTTTTTCCCTTTGTATTTTATGTTACTGGAATTGTATTTAAAATATAATTACCTTTTTTATTATATTTCAAAATATCCTTACCTGCAACGTACATATACTTGTATATGTTGATTTTTTCTGGAATCTTTCTGCTTGCTTAGAGACATTTTTTACTTTCTATCGCTGTATTTCACTTTTTCGTTCGTTCGCGTTTCACCCAACATTCAAACAAACCGCTTCAAGTTTGAATTTTTAACTCCAAATATGGCCGTTATGTGTCGCCTCTCGAATCAAAGAATAATTGTGTGTAATTATTTTAAGACTCTTATATGATTTAAATAAAACGTATTAATTCTTTCTAAATGTTTTACCATATTTTTAAAATAAAACTTTAATAATAAGTTTTAAAAAAAATTGCTACTCGCGTAACACACAACACCGAACCGTTACTTAAATCTGCTTCTGATTAAAATTTGAAAATATGGATTAATAACGTTTTCAGGTATTTATTTCAAAAAATTATTCATTTAATATAAATATACAATTTAAATTTAAGTTATTAAAATAAATGTATGATAAATTTTGAAAGATATATCTGTAAAATTATTTATCAATTATGATATTGTTCTTATTTTATAAATATATGAAAAAAGCAAATATTCGAATTATATAATTTTTTGGTATATTTACTATATGTTATAAAAATTTCATAATAAAACCTGTCTAAAACGGAAAAAATTATTTCAGTTTACACAGATGTTACTGTATAGTGGTCCGGATTCACGAAAATATCGTTAGTTACAACGTCATATTCTCGCGACTTTGTTAAATACAACAAACTTACAATATCGTATTTATAATTCACGAAGTTCATCGTATCCAGATTTACTATTTACGACAAAATATCAGTTATCTGATTTCGAGAGTGTACTGTTTCGTCCAATAGAAACACAGTCCGAGAACTTTCGAATTACACGAGTTGTCTTCGACATGAGATCGGTGATAAAATGGAAAAGAGTAAAAGTCTTGTATTTCTTCCGAAATACAGGCGTTAAAAGATAGAGACGAAAAAAAGAAAATAATAATAATAGAAGAGAGGATACATCAAACTGTTACTTCTCGCAGAAAAAATAATTATTTGAGAATAGGCTTAATTTGAAAACACCTGAATAGTTTTTTTTAAACTCTTTCCTCCCTGTGGGCATTAAGAGCGCCTCCTTTAACAAGCCCATTATGGATTCGGCCAGGCGCAATGGGGGGCGTCCGGGTGGTGAGGGATAGGGCCACACTCACAGACAGACCACCCTCCGGATCGAAAAATCCTCAGGAATTTTTCGTCTCGTCTGGATTCGATCCCGGATCCCCCAAAGTGATAAGCTATCACCTTGATCGCTTGGTCATCCGGCTGCTCAAGTGAATAGTTTAATAATGTACTGTACAGTACAGTACGTAGAACCATAATTAAAATTCGACGTAAATGAAGAGAAATGACAAAAGCGTTTCAAAAAGAAAAGGCTAGTAAAATTTCTATAATTGCTTACTGTATAACAATTCTGTTAACAAATTTTAACATGATTAAGAGAATAGTATGCTATACATGTACGCCTCTCCAATACTATCTCCAATCTGATCACATTAAATCCGTTAACAAAATGTCTTCAATCAACAGACTAAATAAACAATAAATTTTCCACAAACCGTGTAATTCGTTGATCGAGAGAAAACTCAATACTCGTCGGCTAGCTTGAATTGTGTTGCCTTACGACAACCCACTGTATGTCGTATGTAACGACGCCTATTTATGATATTTTCGGTTACGACGCGTTTTGTGAATACCAAATTTTGTATCGTAACTTACAGTGGCGTAGCTAGGACGGTGCAAGGGGGTGTATCATGCACCGGGCGCCACTCGCAGAAGAACGCCCAAATGGTCTCCAAGACAAACTATATGTGTTTCTGGAGGGAAGAGGGGGGCGCCAATAAAGTGTCGTGCCCCGGCGCTAGTTATGTTCGCTACACCACTGCTAACTTACGACGAACGTTCGTCGTAAGTTGCGATAATACGACGCTTTCGTGAATCCGGGCTCTAGGCTTTCATTCCTCGTGTAATGACGCATTATTATTATTATTTCCGTTTTATTATGAGCATTAGCAGGCTCATTACGAGTTTGGCCATGCCTGCATTGAAACAATCAAATTATGAATAATGTCCGATTTAGCTAGGTAAAAATATTCATAATAAAATTTCTGAATTCTCAGGTGTTCTGAAGAAAATAAAAATTCAAAAACTTTTCATAAGTAGATCCAGATCCCTTTGAGAAATAGGTATATATTATAATTCTTTCCGCCCTGTGGAGACTAAAAGAGCTTTTTATTCATTCCCATCGTCGGTTCGGATCATGTGGAAGGCTGGGTGGTGAGAGACGGAGCAGCGCATATTCTAACATTCAACTGAACACAAAATGTATAATGGGAATTTTGAATTGAGCAGTGAGAACACCATATTCGTTAAAATTTTTATCTAAATTAATTAGTGTTAACGAACACTAAAGTTAAAGTTAAAGTTAAAACGAACGTTAAAGTTTGATCAAAACTGAACCTGAATAAAAAGGAAGCAAACAGAAACAGTTCTTCGGAATGGAGCGATTTTCTGTGTTAAAGAATAACCTGTTTAAAACAGAATCCTGCCAAACTGGAAAAAACATTCTGTACCATACGATTCCAGTTTACACAGGTTTTATTGTATATTTTATTAGGCCTACGAAAAAAGTGCTGTGAAAGGAACGTTGGTAGGATTTACCGTTCGTATTAAATATATACAGTAAATGTTTTTTTTTTTTATGCAGCTGCAATATCTACATTATCATTTAAATCAGAAGTTTCCAACTTATTTTTATCACGGAACCCTTTTCATCCCTTCAAGACCTAACTCGTACTTAGATTGTAAAAATATTGTTATATTGAGGGTTAAATATTACACTCACTACTTTAAATACTGATCTTACCTTCTTTATACTAATTAAATAAATTTTTAAAATAGTTAAATTCGAGATGAAACAATTTAGATTTACATCACTTATCTAATTGCCTAAATCTGAAATCTAGGGGCAAACAAAACAGTCTAGATTTAGATAAGAAAAATAGATTGTAAAGTGTTAATTAACTTTTTAAACCTTATTTTAACTCTTTCCCCAAGGCTAAAAGAGTTTAAAAAAAATTCATTTCGATTGTGCTTATATAATGAACAGAATTATATAAATTTTTATTATTATTTCAAATATTTATTACATTCACACAAAAATATTTATAAATTTGATAAATATGTATTAAAACAGTTTGTAATATTCATTTCAAACGAGAATTACAAACTTGAAATGAGATGGCACCACAGTCGACTGAATTTCCATTTGGCAGAAATAATATACATCTACAGTGCCCTCTCGTTAATCTGAACTAATTATTATATGTAGTTGTTCGGATTAGAGGGATTATATGTAAAGAAAATAAAGTCGAAGATAGAATATATACAAATTAAATTCGCTGGTTTCATTAAAAACTAATATGACTTTTTCAAAACATTTTCATTATTCTACTCATTATTACATTTTCGTTATTTGATATATATATATATTTTATATTTCCATATTTAATTTGCATTTACTATAATTAAATACAATTCAAAATTATATAAAATGCATCATTAACTTCGTGATTGTAAAAAGACTGGTACAGATGACTTCGATCAACGTTTCGCAGTTTTTCTACTAGAGTGCGCTATGTGCAAATGTGGTAGTGTCCGTTACTCGTATTTGTTTACTTAAGCATTCTTCTCTTAAATATTAATTAAAATAAAATACTCAAATATATATAATTTTTATAAAAAATCAAACCCAGTTAATTAATTTTATATTTGCAACTGAAAAATGCAATTGCTTAATAAAAAATTTTTTTAAAAATAATATACTTATAAATTTTTTAATTAATTCATTTTAAGTTGCAAAGTTTATTTCGAAAATTATTGATAAATCTTTTGATTAAATTGTAAGACGTAAAAAATATATATTTTAAACATTTTTTAATAAAATAAAATTTTATTTTTTTAATATGATCTAATAATTAATATTTATATTATAATAAAATTTGTTTAAACGAATAAAATTGTTTATGAATATTTCAAACATTTTAATATAAATTCCGATAATAGATGGCAGCACACACAATAATTAAAAGTTTAAGTGAAAAAATATTTTAAAAGTATATGTATATATAATATAAGCTTTAAAATACAGTGAGGAAGAAAGAAATATTTTTATGCTTTTTTAAAAACATAAAACAGTTAAAAGAAAGCTAAATGAATAGTTATAATTCTTTGAAATGAAAATACCGTAAATATTTAACAAAAATGTTTAAATTAGCATTTTTATGTTTTCTACACTTATTGAATTAATATGATGTTTTTCAAATTTTAAAATTTATAATTTAAAAATCAATCACAAATAAATATTCGGGTAATAATTAATTACAACATACGTCATAATTGTATATGAAAATCCCTATCGTCTCAGATATTTCCCTCACTTCCTGTAAGAAAAAAATTTCAGATAGGGAAAATTCAGAGGAACTTCGAACTCTCATTGGTTACAAAAATCCCTACCTCGAGAGCCTATTGGACACTACACTTAAGGACCGCCCATACTGTCTCGACACAATTCCCTTTTTCCCTACAGGGAATATCCCTAATATTCGTTACAGAGGAAGAATAAATCCCTAAACTGCTTCTTGTTCATAACTCGTATTTGATTGGTTGTCGTGCTCTATTTTTAAACTATTATTACCCGGAAATTTCCCTTTTTTTTATTTCCTGAAAGGATTTATCCCTATAATTTTCCAATACTAAGAAAATATGATGATATGAACTTTCGGTTTTGAAAGATATATATATATATATATATATATGAAAAAGTAGGTTATTTAATTATCTTAGTAAAACGATTTAAATAACGTATGCTTGGACATATTTACGTTATATTTATTAAATTTTAAGAAAAAAGAATAAAATGGCGATCGTTCGAAATCAGCACGATGAACCACCGAAGGAGATCATAATATTGTCATCGAGTGATGAAGAAAGCACGGTAAGGTGTTAATAAAAATTCTGTCAAATGTTTTGAATTCAGTCAAATTTTAAATAACAAAATTTGAATTTTTAACTTTATTACGAAACGAATATTTGATCTTTTTAGTAGAATTTAATTCATTTCTTTTTTTTTTTAAACCATATTGAAATTTAAATATTTGAATTTTGAAATTAGTCACATGGTGAAATTGATTAATTTTTCGGGACGCTGTTTTTAAATTTGAATATTTGAATTTTGAAATTAGTCACATGCTGAAATAGGTACCCTGAAATAGATTAGTGTTTTTTAACGCTGTTTTTAAATTTGAATAATTTGATGGTAAGTTTATACAAATAATTTTTCAGATGAAACTTGGATTGATTCGAATTGATTAAGTATACTGGATTATATTTATATTGATATTAAATGAAAACAGTATGTTAATTTGATGTAATCATGTCAGTTTCGTTCATTTTATGTATCAAATGCATATTTACAGGATGAATAATATGATTTTGGAAGAAAAATTAATGTTCATTTATTTATTTATTTATTTTTACTTTTTATAAAGAAAAGTTTTATGAATTTATTATAGGATGGAAAGCAATAATCTTTTCTTTGATCATTTTTGAAATATATCATTTGTATACACAGACTTATTGTGTGATTGTGTTAACATGTGATAATTTTTATTATTTTTCTATCAGTTTGCTTTGATAATTTGATGGAAAATTCTGTCATTTGCTATTTTATCTCAAATATGTTGTTGTTGTAATTTAAAAAATAAAATTTAAACCTTGATCTAATAAAATTTGTCTATAAATAATATATCCTATTTTTAGTTTATTGCTAAAAGAATGGAAGGAATTTTTCATTATTGTCTGAATCTATATTTTAATATATGTTACACTGAATAGCACGAGTAAGGTATTCGAGATTAAAAATGCATTGATGTATATATTTTTTTCATAAAATTTTAGAAAGTTTTGAACATCACTACACTTTATTTATTATGTAAATAGTTTACTTCATTTCTTTGGGCAAAATTAAATAAACTGTAATGCTTTTAAGCATAACAATATATTACAAGGAAGCTAATTGATTTATTAGATTAAACAATTTTTGAGATTATAAATGTTTTATCATTAGATCCTTAACTCAAAAAATATTATATTTGAACATAAAACAACACATTAAAACATATGCAAGTACTTTAAACAGACTAAACAAGTTTTAAATATTTTTGTGTTAATGTTTAAAGCATTTAATATTACTCATACTTGAATGTTATTTTTTTGAGTTGAGGATATGATGAGGCACATATTGTGTTGAAAAACATTTAATCCAATAAACCAATTCAACACTTTAAACTTTTTACATTACAAACTGTTTATTATTGTACATTATTGTTTGTTATTAGTATTTAGTTCGTATTACCGTATATTACGGACTATAAGACTCACTTTTTTCTTTCGAAAAATTGCCTCCAAAATTCAAGTTTGTCTTATAGTCCGTAGCATCTTATAGGTGTTTTTTAAAAAATTGCTTAAAAATTAAGATGCGTCTTATAGTCCATAAAATACGGTATGTTTTTTCCATTCTGAACTAATTTGACAATATACAGGGTGTCTACACATTTGGATGATGTGGATTTTCATTAGTGTTCAGAAAAAGTCTGGAAATTTTCTTCCTTTGCAGCCTTGTTGATTTTTTTGCTGACAATATGCTTGACTAAGTGTAGTTATCTGCAGGAAGCAAGAAGTAATGTGGTGGCAATACAATTTATGAAGAAGGGTGCAGAATATTTTCAGGACCCAAAATTTCTCCCAAGCTCACAATAAAATTTTTCCAAAAGTTTATAAAGTACACAAAATGATAAATAGTTTAAATGGTATTATTTATCAATTTTTCATTTCAAAAATTTTTATTGCATAACAAAACAATTTCTGATTTTTTTTCCAGTTTATTAATATTTTATAAAGCTCGGGAAATTTATTACAAGATAAATTTAATAAATATATACTTTTGTACATGGATTATGTGGCATTTGTTAATGAATAATAAAAAGTAATTATTGTGTACAGGCACAATGAAGTGACATTTTCCTCAACACTAGGCTAGTTGAATCTTTTATTTAGTTAGCTAACTAAATAATCACTTCACTTCATGTCACTTCATTGTGCCTGTACACAATAAGCAAATACAACATGGTTTCAACATCAAAAAAGTAATTAATTTTTTTTTCTTTCTTTCAAAGTCATTTAGATTTATAGTTGTGGATTAATAACAGAATAACAGAATTTTAATAATACATTTTATTTTTAATTTTAATAATTTGGCAATTATAAAAAGTATATAACTGTTAATTAGAAAAAATAACTAGCTAAAATGTTGGAGAAGCAAAACATATGTGCATAGTAAGTCAAATGCTATTTTATTTTGTCAATTTGCCATCCTGTAAGGCAGGGATGGGCAACCTGCGGCCCTTGGGCCGCATGCGGCCTGCAGTAATATTTTTTGCAGCCCGCATGGCATAAAATATGAATATATCAATTTTCCAGCTTAACGAGATATTCGACAAAAATTCAAACATTATTTTCTACAACTTATATTCGTGAATAGTTTTTTCACAATGAATTTAGTAAAAATTAAAACGGAAGAAACCGGCTAACAGACACATCAAAACTAATTTAAAACTAGCAGTGACTAATATTTAACCAAATATTTTCGATATATTACATTTAGATCAGTGCCAGAAGCTATATTAAGTATACCTATGCTAATTTATAATTATATATGAATAAAGAATTGTGATTTACTGACATTTTTCCCCTCTTTTCTCTTGTGTGCGGCTCGCGTCAGTTCAAAAGTTTTGAAATGTGGCCCTTACATAGAAAAAGGTTGCCCATCCCTGCTGTAAGGGATGTGAGTCAAGGAATCTGTACAAAGTTGGTCAGAGAAAGTCATGAAAATTAAAACAAAATTTGAGTAGGAACCCTGGCCCACCAGTGGCCAAGCGGTCTTCATATCCTGAACACTGGGAGTTCAGTTGTGGGTTCGCACCTCGCTTGGACGGGCTGGCCACGTGGAGTTTTACGGGTTTTCTCCACGTCCATAATGCCTGGTTGCATGTGATGCTGAATCATTACCCTATTAGAATTTTACAGTTTTGGTTATGTACAATAAGTAATAAACTTAATTATATCAAGACACTACTAAGGAGAATAAAATTGCAACATTATATACCAGGATTGTTAGAAAATATTAAAAAGTTAGTGAAAAATGTTGATGTAATTATTGTACCAAAAATTGATGATAAATTGGTATAATCATCAAATTGGTGAAAGATGTCTTGTTCTTTCACCAATTTGAAAGATATGCCAGCTGACTGCACACTCTCCACTAGCTCAATGAATCATTATAGGCATGGTTTAATAAATGTAGTTGCACATGTAGAAACCCAACAAGTTATATTAGTGAAACTGGAAGAAACATAGATAAGATTAAAAGAACACCTGCAGATATCAGATTAAGACACACACAGTCACAAATTTTTCAATGTATAAATCAGTTTAATTGCAAAATAAATAAATAAATTATAAAAATATTAACAAATGAAGATGAACTTGAATTGCTTTATGATAAGAAATCTCGATTTGTATTATTTGTATAAATAATCCCATGAAAATATTATGCAAAAATTTAATTTATTTTAAAATTGGTCAGTATGGCATTTTTTTTAGTGTATAATTTTACTTTCCTTTTGCTAGTTTTTCCAGCATGTATTAACTATAATTATAATCTCAAATATGTACAATTCTATGTATATTACATAATTTGTATAAATATTTTTGTTAACTTCATGGGGTTTTGAAAGTCCAGGTGTAAGCATTATTTAATACGATATAAACAATAGCCCAATAATTAGGAACTTTGTTTGGTTTAACTAATAAATTGGCTTTAGAGATGATGTTGATATAGAAATAGTTAATTTAAGTATGTAAAATAAATGATAAATGTTTTATAAAAAATTTTGATAGAATTACAAGTGCAGAGAATAAAATGTTTAAAAATATTCTCTGAAAATTGAGGAAATGATTTTATGTTAAAGACATTCAATAAATACAAACAATTCTACTAAATCCTGATACATTAATAATAAAGCCAACCACTGCCATATGTCGCCGGGCTATAGGCTACATAATACATATTCAATACATACATATGAATATATGAAGGTATATTAAGAACAATTTCTATAGTTAAAAATAAAGTTTTCATAATACAGCAAAAGATTTAAAATCCCATATGGATTACTAAAATAAAATTATCAAATATAAATGTTTTTGAAATTAGAATACTGTTTTTTAACCTATTAATATAAGAATTTCTCTGCTGCAAAGTATAGTATGATATACTGTATTATTCTCTCTCCTGATTCTCAATGGCTTATTTAATACTTGATAGCTTCTTGTTCTTTCTTTTGTCTTTTGGAATTAAGCACAAAATTGCTAAGTAGAACTTATCACACAGGAATACTGTTAGATAGATAAAATAGACTTTATTCTGCACACTGGAACAGATATGCATTTTGGGCTGTTTATCCGTCCTCAGACCACATTTTACATTTGTTAAAGCTGGAATGTTATTTACATGTGACTGCTGAAATAACAGAGTATTTAAAATAACAGGGTAAAAAGGGGATAAAACTGTAAAACTTACTAAAAATGTAGAAAAAAAAAACACAAAACCTTAAAATAAATAAAACAAGCAGCCCGAAATGCATATCTGTTCTGTTGTACAAAATAAAGTCTATTTTATTTATCTAACAGTATTCCTGTGTGGTAAGTTGTACTTAGCAATTTTGTACTTACTCCCAAAGTAACTTATTTACTTATTAATTATAATTTCTTTATAAATTGTAAAATTTAAGTACTGTACATGTACTTCCTATTTAAAAACAAAGTTTGGGTTATCTTATGAATAATTAAGTAAAAATTCAAATAAAGTAAAATTTTTATTAATTTCTTAAGATATATTTTAAATTGATAGATACTTTAATATTTGTTAGTATCATAAATGCAAATCATATAGAAAAAATACATTTCAATGCATTATCGATTGACAAATTACAAACAGTCTAATTTGTCAAGTCACATAATATGTCATTTTTTGTGATTCCTAGTTAAATTCACTGTAATTTGATATGTAATAAAAAACATTTTATATTGCCAAATTCATACAAGATAGCTCATTATGTTTTTTAATAAGTTCTCACTATTTTATTATAGTAATTTGTTGTAAAAAGAAACATCAGCTATTTCATGAACAGTATTTTTCAGTAGTTTTGCTTTTGGTTTTGGTTCTGGTTTTGGCTTCATGATTCTATATGTAAACTGAAATCGAAACCTAAATCAAGACCTTCAGATAAATACTTGAGATAATCCATATGATATGATAATACACAATGCTAATCTTTCCTTTTTCTGATTTTTTGCTACAATATATTTTTAATTTAGTATGTGATTTTTCTTGTTCTCTTTTTACTTTCCTGGCTATTTTAAATAACTATAGTGATCATATTTTTTTTGAGAAAATAAATGACAATTCAGAAATCGTTTCATAATAAAAAAGCAGATTGCATTTATTTGTTTCACTAAAAATAAAAAGTCTTATAACATTTATTATAAAATATAAGCATATACATAGCATTTTAATAAATTAGGTTTATATTTTAAAAATTCATAAAACTGTAATTTAATCCATATCAAAGTTGCATTTGGTATAAATGCTTGTTTCCAACGTTTCAATTTTTTATTGGGTTTTTTCACTGGTTCACATATTGTTAACTAATGAAAATGCTTGTTCAGTAGATGCATTGTATCCAGGGAAGCATAAGCAAAATTTGATTGTTTAAATTGGTTTTAAAAGGTTCATGTTTATCGGTGAAATATTTAAAAATTTCAACCTATCTATGTTGACAGGACTTATTGTTTTGTTGACATTCTTAGATTTTTTAAATTAATAGTTATGACACTGGTGACATAATTTTTAATACATAAAACTTTGTCAAATATTCTGCAATCATTAGGCTGCAATTTGAAGAGATTGTAGACCTAAAAATTTCCACTGTCATCGGTCTGTCTGTCTTTTTTTAATCACGAGAATGGAGTTAGATAGATGAGACTGGATATGGAAACCTTAGGGGCAGGAGGCCCCGATTATCTATATACCAACTTCTGTTGCAAATTGGAAGTCATATTATTTCAATTGAAAAATTTTCTCATGAAAGGTGTTAGATAGATGACCAGCACGACTCCATTGTTAAAGGAAAATTATGATGTACAGGGGCAAGCCACCACTAATTTGAGGTGGAGAGCATGTATTTTAAATTAAATAAATTAAAAATATGATTAAAAATTACAGTGAACAATCACTCATTTATATTTGTTTCAGTGAGTGGAAATGAATAAAATGTTTTCCTTGATCTTCTCTATCCACAAACGGGTTTCTCATAATAGGATCTATTCAAATATTTTCATTTCCATGAAAGAACTGTCCCAGCTATTTAAATAATCAATGCAAGTTTGGTAAAATTTATAAATTTCAATAAATAAATTAGGTAAATTGAATATTGGTGTCATGTGCAAGTACCAATATTCAATTTACTGTTTCCTTTCACAAAATAAAGCACAAAATGGCCATTTTAGAAAAAATCTAAAAGACCGAGCAATGAAATAAAGGAGTGCTTCTTAACTACTTTGAAGCTTAATTCCTGTGCCTTTTTGTCAAAAATTTCTGAAATTTTGCAGGGAGGTTTGTCTATTAGGAGGATTGATTCTATTAAATTTTAAGGGTTAAAGTTCAAGGGGATGGTGAGATAGATAGGTGTCATATTTTATATCTGGAGTCAGATTTAATGAAGATTTTACTCATTAGCATTTACAATGTTTTATAGAAATCATCTCTTCCTCGAAATTAAGTTTTTTTGCTATTTTATAATAATTAATAATATAAGAAGTTTTTAAATAAAATTTTTCATAACAGATGGCACCATGTATAATTTTAACTGTTTTTGCCAGGAAAGTTATGCAACTCATTGCTGGATTTTTTAGATCATTGAAAGTAAAATTGCTATAGAGAACAAATCATATAGAAACACCAGGTGATTTGATTATACAGACTTTATTATCTAAAAAGGAAATGCATTTTGAGCTATTCAATGGCAAATAGATAAAAATGCATTTCCTTTCACCTGGTGTTTCTATATAAGTTCTCTAAAGCAATTTTATGCTCATTTCCAATGGTTTATTTTTAATACTTAACAAAAATAAATGAAGTGGATGATTGTTCAAAATTAATTCAGGATTCAACAAAGTTTTTGTCTTAGCTTATTTTATTGACATCTCATATATTCTACGTTTTCAATTTGTTTTTTTTTTTTTTTTTTAATTTTTATTAGAATAATTTGAAAAATGATAGAAAATTAGGTATGGTTTGAAATTAGGTAGTACAATAATTATTAATGCCTGAATTGTTTATAAGTTTGAAGTATTTTATTTTTCAATCTATTTATGTTTAATTTTCAGAAATTATCTGAAAGCTATAGATATATTTACATATATCTGTTGCTTTCATATAATTTCTGATATGAAATTTTTTAAGCTTGTATTGCTAAACATTTTCAATTCCTATTGATTGTACATAAAATTATATTTGGATGTTTTTTCATATATAGTACAACCTCCAAATAGCAGATACTATCAGGACCGAGAAGTTTGTCCGCTGTTTAGAGGTAAATATAATAGATGTCCTGTTTGAAGGATCTGGAAATTATATAAGTATCTGTTAAGCAGTGGTGTTCCTTATTCAGTAGTGTTCATTGTTCATTAATGGATGTTTCACTGTATTGGCATATATATTATATTGCTTATTAATACAGAGTATATGCAATAGATACACTTTGTTTTTTGTTTTTTTTTTTTTTAGATATAAAATTATGAAACAGACTGTAAGTAATATTAAAAAATATAAGTTGAACTGTTAAATTACAGTCACCTTGGATTTCAGATGCCACCCTTTTTGAAAATTTGGTTTATGAATAAAATTTTGAACTCTTTTTTGCCCCAGTTGCTGTATGATAACTTGGTTGCTGAACAAGCTACTCAGCAGAACCAGCCACAGATGGTGAACGTCCTATACCTCCTGTGTTAGAGAAAGTTGACGGCCTGACCAATTAATGACGGGACTACTGATTCAGAAGTTAGTGGCGCTGAGATTGCCTCACATTATGATACAAATCATTTATGAAGTTACTATTTAAAATTTCCGACATGCACATTTGAAATTACATTTCAAATGTGCTTGTGGGAAAGATACTATTTCCATTTCTTGGTACATGCTGCAGTTGAATTTAAGTCAAATTGATTAACAAAAACCACGTTAATTGACGTTGACATAATACATTATATATTTTAATATTAATATTTAATATTTATTAATACTAGGTGACCAGTTAATTAAAACTAAAATTAAAAATAAAAATAAAATTGAAACATAATATTTTGAAAAATGTGGATAAAGTACTTGTCAGTCTTGATTGATTTGGTTATATTTCATCCAGGCAGCATTTATTCTCTATTTATAGCCCTTCTTTGTAAAGTGTTAGTTTCAGTTTCAGTTGGAGGTGATGGAACATTTTGCTTGTAATATATAAACTGGTGTGCAAAACTTAAGCAACAATGTAATTTTTAAGCAGACAGCCATGAAATTGTAGAAAAGGGCTTGTTGCAATCAGTAGAACTCCCAATGCAGTAGAAAGGTGATTCTTATGCAGGAAGAAGATATCACAAGTGATGTGAGGGCACGCAAAATGCATGCAGTCAGCATGTGCAGTGCAAGACTACAATAAAAAGAAGGCTTTGATTCAACACTGTAAACATTCTATTCATTTTTGCACTAGTATGCTTTCTTCATCCTTTAAGTACAAAATAATGTGTCTGCATTCTGAATTTCATGTCTCCCAGGTGATTTCTTGCAGAGTTATGACCCAAGGTTTAACTGTACTATAATATGAGGGTAGTTTGAAAAGTTCACGGCCTGACACAGAGATGGCACTAGTAGTATCAGATAGTGTGGATATTTCTCAAGTATGATCCATTAGGTGGTGTACTGTAAAGTTTCAAATATGTGCATTTAGTAATTTGTTTGTTGTGATTTAGCAAACCAAACAAGTTTTGATGTTTCCTGAAAAATGGATAAAATCAAGTGCTGTGCTGTGATAAAATACTTCATTTTAAAAGGTTTAATGCCAATAGATATAATAACGGAGTTGATTGCATTTTGAAGGACTCTTTGCCATTGTTTTCTACAGTGAAGAAATGGGTTACTGAATTTAAATGTGGTTGCTCTTCCATTTTTGATGATGACTATTCAGGATGTCCAAAAACTACAACTACTGAGGAACTTATTCCAAAAATTCACAATGCTGTATTAAATATCGATGAGTGAAAGCATGTAAACTTGCTGAAATTGCAAAATAGATCATGTTCACAACATCTTACATGCATATTTGCATATGAAAAAGCTCTAGGCACAATCAATGCTTCATTTGTTAACAGTTAACCAGAAACATATTCAAATGAACATTTCTTAGGAGTGCTTGGACATGTTTAAATGCAATTCAACTAAGTCTCCATGACGTTTTATCACTGTTGGTGAAACAGATTTACCACTACATGCCAAAGACAAAGAATCAGTCCAAACAATGGGTGTAAGATAGTGAAAGTGCTCTAGAGAAGACAAAATATGTTCTGTCAGTAGGAAAGGTGATGGCTACTGTTTTTTGGGATGCTCAGGGTGTTGTGCTTGTAGACTATCTAGGAAAAGGTAAAACATCAATGGAGAGTACTATGCAGCATTTTTGGAGCAATTGAAGGATGCTATTAAGACCAAACATCTGCATTTGGTAAAGAAAAAAGTGTTTTTCTACCATAACAATATGCGTGTTTACATTTCTTCTGTTGCAGTCATAATGCTCCATCAATTGTGCTTAAAGTTGCTGCCACATGCACCATACTCACCAGATTTTGGCATTCAGTGACTTTTTCCTCTTCCCAAATCCAAAGAAATGGCTTAATGGACAAATATTCATTTCAAATACAAAGGCCATAGCTCAGACAAATGCTTATTTTGTAGAGTTAGAGAAGTCATATTATAGCAAAGATAGTTAGAATATCATTGGGCTACATTATTGAGTTGAAAGGTGACTATGCCAAAAAGTAAAAAAAAAAAATTTGGTCAAAAATCTTGTGTTTTCTTTCTCAAAACTTTTTGAACTACTATGAAACAATGGCAATATAACTATTTTCCAACCTAAGGTAAGAATGCATTTATATAGTTGCTTATGTTTGTGTAAAAGTATATACATTAAAACTATTCAAGAACAGTAAACTTCTGTTAACTCAGACTAATAGGAGATGAAGGTTTCTGAGTTGGCAGAATGTTTTCTCTGATGATATGGAAAACAAGACAATGGTTATACATTACAGTAATTTATTATGGCCAGTTCTATACAAAGTTTTATTGATCTTTAGTAGGTTATAGTGCTGAATTTACTATTTTTGGAAATGAATTAGAAAATTTCATGACAGCACAGTATGCAGCAATGTAGTGTTTAGTAACAGTAATATTATACACAGTATCACATCTTTCAGATGTTGAAAGTAAGAATTTTTATTCAATGGAAAACATTATCATATACCAGTAATTTTGTTAATTTTTATATGAATTTATATTTTTTATGCCAATGAATTTTTAATTAATAAATTAAAAACATTTAAATGAAGATATCAAACTTACTAGGTTATAACAAAATGTAAAATTTTGTTTTTAATTAGAATTATATGAGTTTTTTATTTCATTTGTAGCATATAATGTTACATCTTCACTTTCTTTAAATAATTTTACTCATAAATTCTATTTTATAAAATTTGAATTACCTTATATGTTTTCTTAAATTTTTATCTTAGGAATTAATAAACAGCACAAATTTAAAAAGTATGTTTCAAATTATAAAAATGTTTATTTTCCCAAATTCATTTAATATATATAAAATTAAGTTATATTAATTATGATTTAAGTTTAATAATTATGAAATAAAGGTAAATTATTATAAAATCGATAAGTAATAAGTAAACATTGAAATGCTCAAAAATTTATAAAAAAAAAAATACTTTTTAAAATTTCGATCTCATTTGACAAATAACCCAAGTAATACAGTTGGATAAGCAAACAAATGACCATTTCAAAAGAAACGTGATGTCAATGGTTTTCTTATCTAGTTATTAAAGCTGCTTTACTAGGCAACTTGCCCAATATCAAGATGATTATACTAAATATTGGATTGTTTACAGATACGGATCAGTTGAGATTCTCAAATGTTTGAATTTTCTTTAACAAACTAAAAAATTCATTCATGTTTTTAATTATGAAGTATAGAGTGATCTTTCGAAACTCGGGTTGCTTCTCAAAGTTAGTTTTTAATGCTAATATGATTTTTAATATAAAAATTCAAATGCTACTTTATGATTAGCATATAACAGAGGTGGGCAAACAAGAGTTCAGTGGGAGCTGAAATGTAGGTTTTGCAAAGTGCATGGGAGCCGCAGTTCTGTACTGTCGTGGCGGATAGTATGGTAAGGCAGGGAAGAATAGGGTGTCCCCCATCCGGGTCAAGAACTTGTCTTAAAAGAATAGATTTGAAATGTCAATTTAATTTATTGCACCAACTTGGAAATAAATTACTAAATATTACATATATATAATTACATATTTTCACAAAATTGTGGAAATAAAATTGTAAAAATAATAATAAAAAGCAGAAATGAACACTTTCAGGAAGAGCTGCATGTAACTCAAAAAGAGCTGCATGTGGCTCTAGGAGCTGCATTTGCCCACGTCTGGCGTATAAAATAAAATAGATTTTAGAATTTCTTTATATTTGTTTTAGCATTAAAAATTTGATCTGAAGAGAGGTTGTTCTAAAAATCAACACCCTTTAACTTTGTCTTTCCCTTTTAAATAGTTATCGATAATGAATTTATTTGTTGATGAAACTATACTGCAATATTTAAAATACTTCTTAAATAATTTGTTTTATTTAAATTGATATTTTACAGTCTGTGAAAACTTCTTCTAATTCAGTTATAAAACCACTTTCTGACGACCAAACCTATAATAATAATAAAATTAAAGAAGTTACAAATGATTATCCTCAAGTAAGTTATATAAATAAAAATTATAAGTTTTATATAATTGATAAAAAGTTTAATTACTAATTTAAATATGTAAAATGCAATTTTATTTTTAGATACTTCACTCCTTTACTTTAAAAAATACAGAATCAATACATTCCATTCCAAGTAAAACTTCAGAAGAAACACAAAATAAAGCCGATTCAGATGTTCAGGTAATGATTTATTATATAAATAACTGACATAATTAAAAATATGATGGTCAACAATTATTTAATCTATTTTAATAAATTTAAAAAAAAAAACTCTTAGATATAATAGACCTCTTGCTTTATGATATTAATCTGTCTAAAAATCCCATTGAATTGTAAATGTGTATCATGTGTTTGAATGTGATGAAATTTTTACTTCAGAACTAAATTTCGCTTTTAAAAAAAGAAAAAAAAGATATAAAATAAAGATATAAGCAAGAAAAAGAAGTTTTTTTAATGCTAATAGAGTTGTGTTTTATTTACTGTTTTTTGTAATCAAAAGTTTGTTCAAAATGATAAATACAGGTTATTTAAAACACTCAGCCTTGCCTCGCCAGTGACTTGTTTATTACTTATGCTTAAATCTTATAGCTTAGTTGACAGCAATCCCAGACCCATCATATAGTGACTATCTTATCCTTATTTTATTATGGAGTCTGTTATAAAATAATTTGATCCTATGAAGAGCCAATCATAGAGAATATGCTGTATTTTTAAAAAGTTTTGATTTTGACAAAATGACTGATACCTGAGTCTGTGACGAAAAAGAAATATTAGACTACAAGAAGCAATTAATATTTATAATTGAGAAATCAATTAACATTCAGTAAGAGAAAAAAACATGAAAAATATTTTAAATTGCATTTCTGTGTAGATAAAGACACTTAAATATAAATACTACATATTTTACACATCTCAATACAGAACAAAAGATATATTTCTAAAATAGATTATTTAAATTATTAGAAAAAGTCTTTTAATCAATATCTTAATACTATTTTTAACAAGAAGTAATTAAGTAAAATTTTAAAACTTACAAAAATATCTTAGCAATGAAGATACTAAAGTATCATTTGCTTAATGAATAGAAATTTATATGTACAGAATAGTAGATTCTTGATTTAACAGACTTTTGATTTAATGGACAAAAAATTTATAACCTTTTTTTCTTATTTGTGATAGAAGACATTAAAAGGTTGGGTCATGAGTGAATGAGTATAAGTTACTCAATGTACAGTACATTATTATAATATTTTATTCATACTTATACATTATAATAAAATTTTAATACATTGTATGTATTGTTAGTTAATTATTAATATATGTTTTAAAAACACATTCAATTTAATGGACTTTTGACAATAATGGATGCCCTTTTCCCAATTAGTTCATTAAATCAAGGGTTTAATGTATGTGTGAGTAGCCCAGGAGGTAGGATGAAGTCATACCTCTTGTTGTTGGCAAACAGGTCAGTGACCTGCCCATGTGTCAGAGGATGGCTGGTTCACGTTTGTTTTAATGGTCCCGAGGGGTTGGGATTAAATTTGTCAGATCGAGTGGAGGAGGTGAGTGAGGTCATCGGTAAGGCGATGGCGATATATGAGTAAATGAAACCAAAATTTATTAGATAACATAAGCAACAATTACAAATTCTAACATCGAGAACTATCCGACTTGGCTCCCTAGCTTCCTAATACACATAGAGCGGTCCAAGAGAGACTTTACATTAGCTCTTTACCATACCTCCTCGATTCCTAGGACCGAAGCGGCTAATCTTCAAAGGGAGAGATTCGTCGAGATGATTGGGTGATCGGGTTGAGATGATGGTTTCAGTTCCTGGAGGGTCGTCTCGGCAGGTTGCTCGGGATACAATGGGCAGTTTTTCTTTCGGCTAACACATTGTTGCTTGGACTCCAGACTCTTCACTCTCCCCTTGTGTCTCTCCCTTTTTCTCCTTGGATTACATTATCTTTTTATGCCAATCACGAAATTTAGTGCTTAGTTCCCTGTGACACATTTGATGAGTTTTCTAGGGGAAGGAAACGACTTCGGGGAAGGAAATGTAATCATCCTCCAGTCATAAGATTGCCAAAAATTGTGAAAGAGGGGAAAAAGAGAATGATTCTTTACGTTTCCATTCAATCTGGCCCTCACATATGTATGTTTATTTTACTTTTCCAGTTCTAATGGATAATTAATATCTGAAAAATAATTTTAGATAAAATACAGGTAACCTAAATTAATATTACATGGCAACACTTTTTCATACTCAATACTGTTGGTTTTAGTTTCAATTAGACTAATTCTTCTTCTTAAGCCACATAAGAAATATGACATGATACTAGAATGCATATTGTAATTGATAATATAGTTTTGTTAAGGTGAAAATGCTTGCTATAAAATAACAAATGCAGTTTACTATAAATATTTTAAAAAAATCCTCTAAAAAATTTACAGATGAAGAAAGAGAAAACCACAAAATTGTTGGTTGTTTCATACCAACAATTCAGTTGGTATGAAACAACCATTTGAAATTCAGTTAGCGATTTTTATGTTATCGGTATAGAGGCTAGGGTAGCCACATACCTGTCTTTTGAGTATTTTGCCTCTGCCCAACAGCACCTAAAGCTGTATATTAATTTTCATCATTTTAAGGTATGTGAAAAAATAACTATAGTATATAGTATGTGAAAAAAAGAATTTTATTTTTATGAAATTATTAAAAAAAAAAAATACAATAAAGTTGCAGTTTTTTTAAGAGATCAAATTATAAGAAGTGTAATGGAGGACAATGGATTTAGGTCAAGATCCCACCTTGACATCTATATATGTGGTAGCCTATTGACACATATGTAATGTTTTCCTTGAAAATGAAGGATAATAACCCTAATAGAGACTATAACAAATTTTTCTTGTTTTAATTTTTATTGGAAGTGGAAAATAGAGATTAGCAGTGTATAATTATTGTATTTGATACATATTGTATGTCAAAATTAACATAATGCATGAAAGATAATTTATTTAATAAAATAAGGTAAAGAGAAGAGAATTGCTTTCATAAATTCTTAACTCTAAACAAAAATACAACTTGCAATTTTGAAAATGCATAAGCAATAGAATTGTAATTGCATAAAATATGATACAACTTGGGAAATTATTAGCCAGAGATGATATGTTATATACAGTTATGTAGAATAATAGAGTAAGCACATAATGAAGACTGAATTATGCAGGAAGCTACTATGAAAGAAAGGAAATAAAAAAGGAAGTAACATAAAAGCAGGGAAAGTGTTTAAAAAGTATGCTTTTAAGATTTTTTTTATTGTGCTCATTTTTCTCCCATTCATTATTATATCTAAAAGATACAGTAATGAGGATGAGAAAAATGAGCATGCTTGTCTGTATTTAACAATACTGGATATTGTTAAATATTGTATGAATAGACAAGAAATCATTTTTCCAAATTTGTTAGATATATTTGAATCTTAATTATCTGTGATTAAATTTATAGAATGAAAAAAAAATTATTTATATCCAAAACTGATAGATATAAGAAGAATCACTAAAGTAATGATAGCAGAAAAAATTTTAAATAAATGTTAATCATTGCATGAGAACATTTTATGCAGATTTATGAGAAATTACAACATTTTTCTGTACCGAATGAACATTCTGCTGTGATATTTTCAAAAAAAATTGAGGTGTATATTATAATTGAGGTGTAAATTAATAATAATTTATTATAAGCCAACAATTTTTTTTTTATCATTAGAAGTATCTTAAAGGAAGCAATATAAAATAATAATATAAATTTTGATAAAGACATAAAAATATTTATTTTAATGCTTTTTATATTTTATAATTGAAAGAGGAAAAATAGATTCTTATATTACTTATATTTATTTATTTAAATAGGATACCAGTTCTATCAAGAATGTTAATTCTTCTTCCAATGTTGGTGAAATTTCCAATTCTTCCAAACATTCTAATATACCAAGGACTTCAGGAAGCAGCAAGAAATTTTTTTCAAAACATGAAACTAGTTCATCTATAGTTTCTAGATTTAAAAAAGTAAGTATATTTTGTTGTAAACTTTTAGCAAAATTATTTTTATAAAAGAATTATGGTATTATTTTAACTTTTGAAAAATTTAATCTGTGTTTTCTTTGTAATCTTAAAATTAATTCTTTAATTGTCAAAGTAAACTTTGAAAAAATTTGATGTAGTGCATTTATATGTAATTATATAAATAAATTCTTATATACAAATATGAGGATAGCCAGAGATAGAGAGTCTGGGTTAGGGTTTCCACCACTTAATTGGCAACAGGATGGTACAAGTAAATCCCGTCCCTGAGTCATAGGATGGTGATTTTATGTGGATTAATTTTAAAGGAAGATCGTAAGATTGTGAAATCTCAGTCTTTGTCAGGCTCCCGACACCAGATAGGGATTCGCGCCCTATCACACATATAGAAACTATGAATAGGAGGGCTACTACAATAATGATGAGTAGGGAAACCATGGATATGCAATAAGATTGTGACTAACCAACAAGGCCATTATAAAACAATAACAAATTTAATGAAACAAATGAAGTGGAATACAAAATACAGAGAGACCACCAATTCTAGTTGCGAGAGAGAATTTACAATACTTAAATTATACTATCTCACTTGTGTAGTATTCGTCGACTTCTTCTGAGTATGAAGTATTACGGGAGGATGATGAATTTGCAGGAATTATCTTCTTCTTTATGCAAGTGCACAAGTTAAATTATTACCGAAACTTTCTATATGGCAGTGAACTGTTCGGAGTCATATGGAAATTCGGGGACTTGGAGAACTGCCTCTCTTATTGCAAGATCAATGTTATGGTGAACTGCCGTTGTTCAGGTGGCAAAATCCTTTCATCGTGGACTGCCTTCTATGGCATGTTTGGAATCTGTTGAACTGCCCTGAATGGCAGGAAAATTCCCTTTTTTTGATGGGCCATCTGCCCAATAGCGTCCAAGGGATCGCTGTTACTCTGGGCTGTGCGTTGATGTATAGAAAGGGTGGAGAGACATATGGCGGTCAGAATTTGAAGATAAGAGCTCATGAGGAGGGAATTGATTTCCTCTTTCTCCTTAACTACAAGTGCAACTTCCCCTCTTGTAAACAACTTTATAAAATTTTATGCATTTTCCAAGCTAAATTAATTATAAATCCCAATTCTCACACAAATGTCTATGTATTTATGTATATATACAATGCCTCTGAAATGTCTGGCAAAACTTTGGAATTATATTCTTCATACTAAAAGAATGGAAATCTTTCATTTTAATATTTCTTCTTTTACATGTTACAGATCTATTTCCAATGTATCTAGGCAAACATGAAATACAGTGGAAAGCCAAAGATTAAATTAATGCACATAAAAGCATAATTTTAGTCTTATTACAATTGAATAATAGTTGTTTATATCTTGTATTCAAGTGATATTTATATTGAAATGAGTGATTTGACATAGAAATTTAAAAATACCACTTTATTATAAACATCAATTTTATTTATAGTTAGATGGTTAATTTGTATAAATACAACTTGAACATTAATAGAATGAAATCTTTTTCTATTTATAAATGATTCCTCATTATATTTGGAGGCTGTAGGTGCCTTGATTGCAATATGAGTACAATCAATAGCTTCCTGCAATAAGTAAAGAAATAGTAAAAATCATCATATAATTAAACAAGAAACTTTATCATTTTATACACTAATTTTAAAATTATAAATTGTAACAGCTATTTAAAAAAATATCCCACAAATTTGTTCACGTAGGGCTACAAGTTATAAAGAAGTTAATTACATACTATATATCCTAAAGAACAAATAAAAACAATTTACTCACCCACAACTCCCGGCATTTGACTGATGGCAAAAAATCCAGACGACACATCCAATTGTTGTTCTCTGCTCCGAGGAAAAGAAATTTTATGTCCAAATCGGCGGATAATACTGTTTACTACAGAAGGCATAATTAAGGACACTGTCGACTGGGCAACTTTAAGTTGGCAGTGATCACCGATATTTCTTTGAAATCCACCAGAAGCAAAAAAATTGTAACATTATCAATAACTGAATTTCTGGTGGAATTATGGCCCGTGACTTTCTCCAGATTAAATCATCCCACAATTCGTTGCACAGCCATACGGTAGCTTCTTTCATTAGACGAAATCTTAAGTGAAATTCCTCATCGTCTAAATCAAAAGCATTATCTCTATCTCGAAATACTCTTTCTCGAGATAGGGAATGTTTTGTAATGCAATCGTACAGCATGAGTAGCATTGAGTCATCCATATTAGATATAACGAAATTGTAAGATTTGCCGACTTTCAAGGGGGTTAAAATTTATCCCGCGTCAGGATGAGCCTAAAGGAACCCGTGTATGTGGACGGTGGCGAAGAAGGCAAATGATAACAAGTGTTTACATGCGGAAAACCGTTTATTTGGACGAATTCATGCTTACGTCGGTTCGATTGTTCCAATTCTCAGCGATCTTCAGAAACGTGAGAGTTCGGTTGGTTGATCTATCCAGTCCCAGGCGGACGAGAACGGCCGTTGGACGATGGTGACGGGCGGTGACACACTTAGAAGTTCCAAGCAACGACACTACACACACCGTCGGCTTAATCCATAAAAGGTAGTCCGTAATTCCGATGTCCACTTTCTTTGACCTTGAAGTCCCAGTTTTTATATGTTTTTCTCGTGTACTATCCACCTTTCAGATTGGTCTCTCGTCCCTTTCTCCGTTTCCCGATTGGTCACCACTTTGTTTTCAAGCGCAAAATGAGACCATGTCGGGTCGCGGGAAAGGTCCGATTTGAGGTGTCTATTTGACACCCTTTGTCGACTATGCTCCAAGATTGTTGATAGAACCACAACACCTGCACTCATAATTTAATCCGTTGTTTGTAATTGATGTCATTTTGGAATTTTAACAATCACGCAATGTTTTTCTCTCTTCAATTTTTTCCCTTTTCTGAAATTGTTTTCCTAAGTTGAATTTTTCTCTTAAGTACTTGTGTCAAACTTATACCTCTTTATGAGCGCATGTGTCTGAGTTCTACCTTTGGATTGAACATTAACAGGTCGTTAACGTGCGGTGTCGTCGTCCCGAGACATCGTTGTTTACATTTTTCGTTGCGTTGTTTTGATCAAGAGTTTTTTTTTTCCTCTCTCTCTCTCTCTCATACAAAATATCGATATTTTTTTCACAACAGGATTCTGCATTTTTTTTGCGATTTCGGACCTCGTCTGGGTTCTTACAAAATCGAGGCGAAAGACAACTATCCACTCTGCTCTGATAAACAAGAGAAGCAAAGAGAAAAAAGTTATCCAGAATCACAGTTAGAGAGACGCGATAATCTCTCAAGATGTAAACAAACGATTAGCCAATCAGCAACCGGCTTGTGAGAGACGATGACCAGAATACGGCCCCAGATATGCAAACCGTAGGGCAAGCGGCCCCAATTAACTATATACAAACTTCCTATGCAACCAGAAATCATATTATTTCAATTTAAAAATTTTCTCCTGAAGGGTGTTAAATAGTTGACCAGCACAACTCTATTGTTAAAAGAAAAGTATGATGTACACGGGCAAGTCACTAATTTCAGGTGGAGAGAATATATTTTAAATTAAATAAATTAAAAATATGATTAAAAATTACAGCCTGGCATTGTGACAATGTCACAATAAATAATTGCTCATTTTTATATGAAAAGCTTTCATCCTTTTCACAAGTGATGTGCTTCCAAAATCTTATTAGGCATTTCAGGCCACCCCGAAGTAGGGAACTGGCCTCGGCATGGCGGGGATCTAGCGGCAAGAGGCAGCAGATATAGAGGATCCGAAGGTCTCGCTTTGGCCTCAGTCGTTGATGGAGTCTTTAGGCTTGGGCCTAAGATGTCAGAGGTGTCAAAGTATCATGGGCCTTGGGTCTATGTAACAGCCTTAGTGAAGCTTATTGTCCATGTGCTGTGTCCCTATCCGTGGCTTCTAGTGGGGTTTCTAACATCTCTCTAAACTAGAACCTATTCCTATTCAGATGGACAGCAACTATAGCTGCATTTTGGCATAGCACCATGCAGACTCACATAAAAATAGAAGGGATACTGGTACAGCTGAGGCATAGCAGTTACTCTCTTTGGCTTCAGCAATAAGATGGTCCCTCAGTAAGTCCGAGGCCAGAAGATGATTGCTATAGCTGCTACAAACAGGTTTCCCACAGAGGTCTTGTCTTCAGATGAGATAAGTGGAGTGTAGTTGATTGGACTTGTCTGATGCAAGTTGTAGTCCTGCTGGTGGAAGCGTGGGCACTGCTGGGTCTGTGGTATGGTGTCACTCGATAGGGGCACTGCTGAAATGTGGTAGGAGCCTTCTGCTTTGGCAGAACAGTCCTGAGTCCCCTACTCACAATGGTTAACACATCTGCTTGTAGGGAGATGATTGCTGTATCATGGCTTAACAAGTGAAGTCTCTGACTTGCCACAGAGGACACCAAAACTTCTGGATTCAATTCCCATGTTGATACAGAGGCTGGAAGCCATGGATCTGACAATCCTTACCCTCCGGAATCTGAGACACACAAAGCAAATTCCTGCATCTACCCTAGTGGTGTAGGGTCAATGTTTGCATGTTCAAAAGGCAGCCGAATGCAGTCGATGCCACCTTATTCCACAGTAACACAAACCACGTAAAGCTCCTGTCTGGTAAAGGAGAATCAGTTTCCCAGGAGGAAGACTGGGTCTTGCATGCCCAATGGTGGCCTGGGGCCATGGCCTGCATGCCAAAGCCAGTGGGACAAGGAGTCGTACTCCCATAGCTGAAGCCTCACTGGTGACCAGGGGGATAGCGCATGTAGTGGATTACAGGATACTGCTAACTGATATCTACTGTGACAGGCAGTCAGCAGAGCCAGTCTATGACATAGGATCAACTTCCCTTATGTCTTCAGGGAGAGTGGTGCATAAAGGCCTAATGATGCATTGGGTGGCTGTATACAGTCCTTGAGAACTGGAAGCTGAAAGGTTTCCGAGCAAGGATGATGGGGTGGCTCAAGCCAAGCAACCAGCTGGTCTGGGGTGATGTTGGGTAGGCATCCATTTAAATGGATGTGGTTTATGTACCCAAACCACTTGTGGGGATGCTCTTAAACACATACTGAAAGAACTCTGGGCATCCGTGAAAGGTTACGGAAAACACTCCCCCCTTTACCACCAGGGAAGTTTATGACGCTTTTCAAGGACTAAAGAAGGAGAATGCTCCCAACCCTGATGATATATCCCTGATAATGATTATCTCTGACTTTCTCCTTGACATGTACTGTACAATGCTTGCTTAAAGCATAGTATTTTCCCTGATCCCTGGAAAGTGGCCAAGATTGTCCCGGTACCTAAACCAGGCAACTATAAAGATTTCCACCCAATCTCTCTCTTGTCTGTACTTGGAAAGATTCTTGAACGTCTGATCAACAATCGAATATCCTGGTACTCCGAGAACAAACATCTCTTCCAGGAGAATCAGTTTGGGTTACGACCACAAAGGTCTGCTGAAGATGCACTTCATGCTGCCATTGACACCATTTGTAATTTATTGAATGACCACAAATATGTGCTCGCAGTCAGCTTGGACATCTCCAAGGCTTTAGACAGCACCTGGTGGCCCTTCATTCTAAAACAACTCAGGACCTTACATTGTCCCTCTAACCTATACTATACTATGAAGAACTATTTGAATAAGATTTGCCATATTACACAAGGGCCAACACAATGCCCATAAAAGGATCACCAGAGGATGTCTGCAAGGTTCCATATGTGGGCCACTCCTCTGGAATGTCACATTCAATGCATTTCTACAGGAGAACTTTGGACAGAACAGGTTGATAGCCTATGCTGACGATGTCCTGGTCCTGGTGGGGGCCGCTCTAGGGCTGTCCTCGAGCACAGTGGCAACCATGTGCTCAAGGAAATTCACTGCTGGGGCATAAAACATAAACTCAATTTCAATCCTCTAAAGACCAAAAGGATAGTCTTCAATAAATCAGGACAACTAAATTTATACTGAAGGGTACCACATATTAAGATGGACAACAAAACCATCAAAATTGAGAAAAACCTTAAATACCTGGGGGTTGTCCTGGATCATTGCCTCTCCTGGGATGTACATGTTGAGACCATCACAAAATGCACTGGCCTAATTATGCAGACCTTTGCCCAGGTAGCCAAGAAAACATGGGGCTTTTCTTCAGGTGCTATGAGCACTATTTATGATCATATTTACATCCCAATGCCTATGCCTGCGGCTGCTAGGGCTGGACATCCAACAAAGTCTATGTGAAGACCCGAATATAAGAATAACGAGATTTGATTTAAATTTTTTATTTTATTTGCCAACCGATTTTCAAAAGTTAGGGTTAAATCAAACACAGAAACAAAAAAACGGAAAAACACCCGACAAATTTTCTCGTAAAAATTAATCATAAACCTTCGTTCCCACGGTAATACTTCCTTGTAGAAGATGAGTTAACTGTTGAAAAATAATTATATCATGTAATTCACCATTGGTCAAAACGGTCTTCTTCCCTTGACGTGCATCGTGAAATCTCGAACTCGAGATCCCGAAATAAAAGGAAAACGAACGATGACGCAACTGGAGAAAAGTTTTGACAACTGTCAAGTGATTGTGTGTGTGCCGTGGACTATCATCTCCCTCCATTGAAGCCGTCCATCCCAATATTCTTCAGTCCATTTGACTCTTATACTCAAGCGAACTCTTGTTCTTCGGACTTTATCAACAAATATCAGGATTACTAAGGTATTTATCCTACTCGCGATGTTTTGTAAACTCTCTCTCTCCAGTCAATCGAGACGTGGTTTAATAATTCAATTCGATAATATAAATAATACTTCCAATTATGTTAATTGATGTATTTCATATCAATCCCAAAATAAACGGGTATTTTTATTTAACTATAGAAGAGTGTGTGTTTCTTCCTCCATTATCATCATCCGGCATCCCGTGATTCCGAAAATAACGCATATCTATCTGCGAGAAATTTGATAGATTGGTGTCAGTTCCTGACGTGAACAGGATACTACAATCCTCATCCGTAAATAAACATTGACCGCTCAATCCCTAGTCATCCTTCCGACAAACAAGGTCGGACCTCAAGGTCTTGTGCCGTTAAGAGGTAGAGAAGATAAGAATCATCTTTCATCTCCTACCCTCAGTTAACCTCACATTTATATTAAAAGAAAGCTCATTTCATCACAACATTGAGCACTCACTCTTATTACCAAATGTGCCCAACCTCAGCATTCAAGTTATTGCCAAAAAGCCCCCCCATTGACCTAATAATCCAATTTAACAGAAAAATTCAAAATATTAAGTGGGGTGAAGAAATCAACACCAGTGCTGGAGGGATTAACCTCAACAATTATGAGAGCCCTTATCCATTTATGGATACTTTGTTACCTGGTGATGAACTTCACTGCCTGGATGACAATGCCCCTTAAACTCCTGATGTGGAGATCTTCACCAATGGATCTAAAATTCAAAACTCTGTTGCCTGTGTTTTGTTGTCTTTATTAATGGGGAGGAAACTCACTTCGAAAAATACTGCCTTAGCAATATATGCACCGTCTTCCAAGCCGAATTACTCGCTATAAAGATGGGCCTCCTTGGGTTTAGTAACAAGTATTCCCAGAGCCATGTCCATATCATTACTGACAGCTTATCTGCCAACCATGTTATTAATAGTGAAAATTTCCACTTGATCTCTACTGAAATCAGGAATATCATCAACAACACCAGCAATACCATATCAATCGCTTGGACTCTGGCTCACCTGGGCACTCCTGACAATGAGTTTGCTGACCTCTTGGCTAAATCTGCAGTTGGGGATTACTCAATTCCTATAATCTACAACAAAGCCACCAAAAACACATTACACCAGTTCCTTTGGAAGGATACTCTCTCTGCCTGGCAGGATATCTGGAATGAAAAAAATAGCTGCATCACACTCAATTTTATTCAAATCTTAATGACTTTTTCAAACTTGACTGGTTCACTCCTAACTACTTCATGACACAATTCCTCACAGGTCATGGCAAATTTGGCACTTATCTTTGACGTTTTACCAATCATCCTTCTCACCTGCCAGGTGGACAGCAGCACACACTACATCAGGGATGGGCAACCTTTTTCTATGTAAGGGTCGCATTTTAAGACTTTTGAACTGATGCGGGCCGCATACAAGAGAAAGAGAAAAAAATGTTGGTAAATCAGAATTATTTATTCGTATATAATTATAAATTAGCATAGGTATACTTAATTTAGCTTCTGGAACTGATGTAAACATAATATATTGGAAATATTTGGTTAAATATTCATCACTGCTAGTTTTAAATTAGTTTCAATGTGTCTGTTAGCCAGTTTCTTGTTTTAATTTTTACTAAATTCATTGCGGGAAAAACTATTCACATACATAAGTTGTAAAAATAACGTTTGAATTTTGCTGCATACTTCCTTAAGCTGGGAAATTGATATATTTATTCACATTTTATGCGTTGCGGGCCGCAGGTTGCCCATCCCTGCACTACATCTTTGACTGCATTATCCTCGAAGCGGAACATCTGGAGATAAAACTTCTCTTAAATGACCCTGGGAATTCATGGCCTTGTCATCCCTCAGATCTTCTCCAGGATGGCTAAAAAATTCTGCAAACCGTCTCCTGTGACAACCTATTCCCAATAACCTTCCTCTCTTCAGACTTGTGACACAATAAACGTCCTGTACAATCATTATATATATTAACTTTTATATCATTTCTACTATTTTGCATAATGTATTATCATCAACTCATTTTGTGTTTTATGTATCTTTTATATTTTACATTTTACCTATTTCATGCTTAACTGCTTATTTTAATCCAATTTGCTGTAATATTTTACCTTAGTAATCACTGCAATCAAGTCCTGCATAATTTCACATATATATTTTTTATTACTACTTTGTATACTGTTTTATTATTAGTAGTTCATTTCATGTTTCATGTATCTTAAGTATTTTATCTATCTTATGTATTACTGACCTGATTTATACTATTACTATTACCTGATTTATGTATTATCTCAATGTAATATCCACTCTAGTTTATTGTCATACCTTATCTGTTTTGTATCATGGTTATACTTTATGTGATACCAAGCATGTACAATGTACTGTACATTAATAAACTATTGATTAAAAGGTTAGAATCACCTCAACCCCCTTCTCTATATTTTTATTTTTGTGGTGACAAACAAGAGTGTAAGCAAATGTTTAAATTGTGCATCAAGTGTGATTGATGTGCCAAACATTACCAAACTTTGAAGGTCACCAAAAATCCAGAAAGAGAGGAAGCAGGAGATACAGTCATCCCCAAACCGCTGGATAGGTGGGTCCTGCAAAAACAAAGACCTGCCAAAAACCTTCAACTAGGACCCGAAGGGGATGGGCCACAGGAAGGCGTGAAAGCATCTGTAGCAGATGGGGCCAGAGAATCTGATTCAGCCTCCAGCCCAGAAGAGGTGTTTAACATCATTTTCTCAAGTGAGGAAGATGACTGAAAGGCCGTTCCAACCACTTCAGCTTTTGCCACAGTAAGTAGGTAGCTAAAGCCAAAGTGGTGAAATCGGGGGCGATAAGGCAACTGAGGAAGTCACCAAGGTTGCAGGTGGAAGTCGCTTGGTGCTAAATTGGGGCTATATGTTGAATGTTTAAAAAGCTCCAAGCTGGGTGGAAGTTTCCACACCTTTAATGTGTGAAGACTTCCACCATTTTCTTGAACTGAAAATGTGGCTAGGAGAACAGAGGTTTGAGACTAATAGGATCTTCAAAACGATGTTAAGGCCCATCTCAAGTAACTGGTGGCAACATTCTATGAAGAGGAGATGGAAAAGCTCATCCACAGATATGACAAATGTCTCAATCTTCATGGTGATTATGTCAAAAAGTAACCGTGTTTGTATCTAACTTTTGGTAATAAATTAATTTTGTTATTTACATTTGTCTTTGTTTTAAGGACCATTGGAGGTTGGAAAAAAACTGCCCTCATATTTGTTGAATGCATTATGGAATAATGCTTATAATAAATATTAATAATTGAGGAAATCATAAAATGTAAAAAAAAAAACATATATAATTTCATTAATATGAAGAAGTTTGTTATTTTGTTCTTTAATAATTTTAAGTAATAATAAACTATACAGAGATTTTAATTATATCCAGAATATCCTCATCTTATTCATAACTTTTATAATGAAAATAAATAATTAAAATTTTAGTATTACATACTCAATATCAAGAATGATCAAACTTTATAAATTTATGAAAGAAATACTTATAGGACTCTGCTTACACAGATTGTTATTTCATTTAAATTTTACTTATTAATGATATATTTTTTCATCCAACAATTGGTTTTATATGCAGAGAAGAATGTAAGATATGACTAAATAGATACAAAACACCTTTTTCCGTTGCCGAGATTTTGTGAGATACAACAATCAAACAAATGTATCTTGTTAGCAAAGTATATTTTTTGAGATTATCAACAACAAAAAACAATTTAATTCTCTCAAATAATCTGTTATGGGATTGAAGCATTTACAGAAAGTTGCTCTATAAATCTGTATTGATGTGTAAACAGTTATAATTTTTGGTAATTTGATATTTTTGGAATCAACTTTTGTAAATTACTTTCTATAAAAAGAATTTTGTTTATTTGTTAAAAAGTAATATTACTTAAGAAAGAATGTTTTAAAATTAGATACATTTATACATTTTCTTTTCTAAATTCTAAAAAATTAAAATAACGTATATAAAATTATATAAAATGACTTATAATTAATTTGTATTTTAATCTATCAATTTCAGTTTCTGGAACTCTGTAGATGTTCTATGAATGACATTGATGAAAGCGAAAGAGAAAAAATTATTAATAAATTGAGGAAACGTTACAATTCAGCTAATCCTCTTTTTATTTCCTCTAAAAACTTTTATTCGTTCGTCGATAAAAAAATCGAAGATGTTGTAAATGATTATAAAAATATATATGTGCATATTGAGGAAGTTTATACTGAATTAAAAGGATTTTCTTGTAAAAGGCATAAAAACTCAAGTGAAACTTCTGCACCAAAAAATGAAACAAGTGCCAAAATTGGTGAAAGTAACACATCTAAGGAAAATGATGCCACTGTTAATTCGGTTGAGAGTAATTTATTACGAACTAATCAGTTTAAAGAAGAAAAAACTGGTGAATCACGTGTCAATAATACAATACAAACAATTGAACATAAACCAAATAGTAAACATATAAAAAGACTGGAGATATTACTAAAGGTAAGATAATTATGTAATTATATTGTATCTATGTCAGAGAAAATTTTTTTTTAAAGTCTACCTTCTGCCCTTTTTTAAAAAATATGTACCCCCATTAAAATGCAAAATACATGTTGCTAAAAGTGCTGGACTTCACTTTACTATGTTTCTTGCTGCTTTACCAACATCAAACATAGAAGTACGGTAGCCATACATATGTTGTTCAGTGATCTTACCTTTCTTTACTGTCTATCTCCTCTCCCTCCTTCTTCCCCCTTTCCCTTACCCTCTTTTCCGCCAGCTAAACACCTCGTGTATGGCCGAGGTCTTTCATGTATGTATGTATGTTTCAGCACTGTTGGCAGTACAAGGTTGGTCTCTGTTTGCTGCTCTGTGAGGTCATGGAGTCTTAACTTCAGTCATATATGAAAACAAAATGATAATTTTTGAAATTTTGATGCTTTTATTGAAAGAGACCATGAGTAGATGATGTGAGCAGAAAGAGTGTCACCTATGTGGATGCATAAACTATGAATGAAAGAGGATTTGTTCATACATGATAAAACCTTACAATACCTGTTGGACTGCAAGAAAAGATCAATGTCAACAATTAATTTGATTGTGAATTCAATCTTAATCAGAGGATACTGATTAAGATTGTGTATATACTTCTAGACAGTTATTGTTGTAAAGTGAAAAGTTATTTGTAAATTTGACAGGATGTAAAAAATTCAATAAAAAAAGACATTCTTTTATAAAATTATTGAGGGAGAAGTGTTAAGGTTTAGCTACTGCATGATCCCACAGCTGTTACAGCCATTGCTCTTCAGAGTAGGCTTTTCACTAAGTTCTGGTAAACTTCTGCTGAGATTTGTTTCCATTCCTCCTGTAGTAAAATAAATAGCTGTATATGATAGTTGACCATGTATGTCTAGCATGTAATCATCACTCCAGCTCATCTCAAAGATGTCAAATTAGGTTTAGATTGGGACTTGGATCAGTCAAGTCCTTCCAACTGCAAGTCTTCAAATCACAAAGATAATACTAGAGATTTTTGCCTTGCTGATACAAGAAAGGGCCTATTCCACACTATAGCCACAATACAGAAAGAACAGAATGTCTTGGTAGATACCAACATTTAAAGAGCCAATCACAGAAACCAATGAGCCCATTCCAAACCACAAAAATACTCACAAACTATTATGCTATTTCCAAATTTTACATTAAATACAACATATTCTTGTAATTTCTGTTTACCAGGCATCTGCCAAGTCTAGATTACAGCTGGAAACAAAACTAGGTTTTGGAAAGCTATGGTTTTTTCAAAACCAGTTTGGAACAGACTATGGTTTTTCAAAACCAGTTTGGAACAGATTGCCAGGTGGCCTAGCAGTTAAGGTATCAGCTTACCACTCTTTGTGACCTGGAAACAAATTCAGATGGATCAAAAAACTCTAGGAATTTTTAATGGATGATCATCCCAGATATGTTGGGCCCTATTCTCACCATATGGCTGTCCTATTGTGGGCTTGACAAGAAGGCCCTCTTATTATCCACAGGGCAGAAAGAGGGGAAAAAACATTTTGAACAGGTAAAATGATATGTTAAATTATGTAAAGCTTTTAGTCCTTATTATTACAATACACGAATTTGATAAAAATATAAATATCTGTAATGAGGGCAATCATATCAACCATTAACTGATTATGCAATTTTAGTTTTTTATTTTTGACAATTTTTTTCTGAGGAGTCAAAAATGATGACTCATTCATCAACACTAGCTTGATTTTTTTTTCTCTTTCTCACATCTGTTATTGATGTGTACTCTTTACCAGCTTCTGGGTCTTTGTAGAAGTGTCACTGGTGAGCTCATGTTCTTCACCTGTAGTACTAGTAGTTGACACTATTACTCATCATCTGCATAACTCTACAGCTTCCTGTGAAATTTGTCATCTTTTACAACCGCCAGTGTATTGATGCCAGAACCTTCACTCATCAGGTTGCTTTATTTAACACTTCATCCTGGTTCTACATTGTTCAGTTTCTGCCTTTTGCTCCTGCCCCTCTCTCTACGTCATCTGTTCCTAAATGTCTTCAGTGAAGAAACAACTATTTGCAAAACATGTTCTAATTATACATGTGTGTCTGCTTGTATCCAGAATGTGATGTAGAATGGGTATCAGGTCCAGAGAGTAGATGCCAAGAGTGGCTATTTAAAAGCAACTGTGTCACATTGATCAGGGTAGTCCTGCTGATCAAAGTAACTCTGCTCTAAGGTAATATGTCATTGTACAAATAATATAGATTTATTTAAAACTAAAATTTAAGTGATTATTTTATTTTATTTTATTTAGAAATATGCAGGATGAGCCAAAAATCCCCAAACTCTGATTTTAACATTTTTTTACATTGGTGTTAACGTGTGCCATGAATTTCTAAAATCATTTCCTTCCTCGCCTCTGAGAACATGTAAAGACAATAACAATGCCCCTAAACGTTTAAATTAGCTCTGAAAAGGACAAATTCCAAACCATACCAGATCTCTCCGTGTGAAAACATGATGATGCGCTAATATGTACCAGTTCCCTATTGGCTCTCTGACCTCATAAGTCAAAAATAACATGCATAAGCATGTTTTTTTGACAAGTACAATGTGGGTTTTATTTATTTATTTATTTTATTTTATTATTATTATTATTTTTTTGAGGCATTCTTTGAAACCAAATCTTATGCATGATGCAGAGAGATTTTCTCTCAGTTCTCCTGATTTGTCATCATCCAGTTTCTTCCTTTGGAGAGGAAGAATTGAAAGGAATATGCATATTGAGATAATCCAAGAGATCTGCAGTTCTTGAAAATGAACATTGCTGCTATCATCAATAAAATTTCTTCAGTTATGCTAAGATGCATGGCTACAAACATGTGTTGCTGCATGAATTTGTGCTTGATTCTTCCAACATCTGTAATATTGTTTTCAAAGCCCAAGAAATCAGCAAACATAACTATAATATATACCATATATTTTCACAGATAAGAAGACCTTCAGATAAGACGAGGTATAAATTTTAGTCAAAGTTTTATAGTTTTAGCATATATCTGTCCTATAAGACGACCCCCAAACTATCAATGGCCTATGAATTTAGTTTAGATCGTCGATCATCATCTGGATAATAATACTGTATAGCATATACGGAATTATGTCCTATTCATAATTTTTCGAATGAACAAAATTTTATTTTCTGCCTTGTTATTGTTGCAAACGTTCGCACTGATTCGGGCATTCGGGTAATGACCTTGACTATTCACAAAAACGTCGTATGGGTTATTCTATTTTGTGGACATGCCCTACTCTCTACTAGTAAATAACTACGGTTTGTCCGTTTTTTTATAATGGTTTTAATTTATATAAATTTCAATCTAATTTTTTTGTATCTGTCCTATAAGACGAGTCCGGATTTTGGGAGCCTTTTTTTATGATTCAACTATCGTCTTATCTGTGGAAATATATGGTAATTTTTTTTATTTGCATTAAAAAACCCACCAAAAGTTTTTGAAATCAGTGTTTGGGGACTTTTGTCTCATCCTGTGTAAATTAATGTTAATGTTAAGTAATTCTTTTTGAAACAACAGTTTCTGAAGAAGAAGGAAGATTTTATTCTCATATTTTTTTAATTTATAATTTCAACTCTTTTTGGTCGTCATGTACTAAAAAGGGACCTTTATTAGTGTTATTGGTTCATCTAAGCCAAGTAATGGGGATAGGATACCAAGAACATATCCACTCATATCAAATCACTCATGAAAATTTCTGAGATTCTAACCTGAACTTGAACATAAATTTCTAGGGTGACAACTTAAAAAATTAAAAATAAGTCTTGGCCAACAGTATTTACATTAAAATACATATTAATAAAATATATATTTTTAATGAACTGTATTGTGAATTATACATTATATATATTAATTACTATAATACTGCAACTTGAACACTAACTATATAGTGTATTTACTCGGACACATGGCAAATTTCATCACTAATTTTTATTCAGTTGATACGTGTATTAAGTGCTTGTACACGTTTCGGGCTGTTGACGCCCCTCTTCAGCTAACTAAAATACAAGTATACGATTACAAATTGAAATATATAAAAAATAAAAGGTTATGCTGTATAAAACATACCTTCAAATCACAGATCTTTGTAAACATAAAATTGTTTTAAAACTTCTCTGTACATTAATCAATTTTTGTCATCTGATGGAGAATTATACATTAAGTATTACTTTTTTATCAATTTCGATGACAATTCCATAAGTCTTTTTTTTATAATACAACATACCTAGTCGATCTTTTTACATCGAAGCCAGAGGTTCTATTGTACAAACAAATTCTTAATGATTTAATGCGTATGACTGTGTTCATTTACATAGTGATGTGGTAGATGGGCCACCTTGTGGCAAACTTATGTTAAAAAGACATTAATTTTTATTTTATTATTTTACATAGAGATAATTTACTTAATTTTTATTTTATTATTTTACATAGAGATATTTTACTTAATTTTTATTTATAATATGCCGAGCCAATTTTCGTTTATTTTTATACTAAAGTTTTTATTTATACATTTTTTACTTTTTATGATTTCTATGCTTTCTTTAAACTTTCTTCTATATGTTTCTTTTTCTTTATGAAGGATTTTCACATTATCTTTATCTATTTTGCAACCGTTCAGAGTACAATGGTTATGAAAAACGGAATTTATTCTATGATATTTTAGGTCAGCTATATGTTCTTTTAATCTGACTCCCAATTTTCTTTTTGTTTCTCCTAAGTTGTGTTTATTATTATTACAAGTACAAGGGATCTTATATACTACGTTTTTAGTTTCAGTTATTGCTTGTTGTTTTTTCAATGGGTTGAGGTGTTTTAATCTGTTAGACATTTTTTGGTATGACGGTGCAAGTTTAAAGTCCATTTTTTTGATTTCGTTGTTGATTTCTTTCGTATAGACCTTTGATGTATGGGAAAGCAGTATACTTCATATTATTTGCTTGTTCATTGTTATGTGGTATTTTTGGAGTATTTAATTTAATTTCCCATTTATTTAGTAGTCGTTGCAGATAGCCCGCTAAAAGAAATTTCTTTTTTTAATTCAGCTAGGTCCTTATTTATATATATCTTCTATGTTTAATCTTAGAATATTCCATTTTAAATGTATTATATTTGATATGTAGTGGCATATTAGATTGATATCTTATTGTTATGTTTCCCAAGCTTGGCTTCTTGAACGTTCGAAATTCCAAACTCTGTTTTAATCTTTTTATTGTGATATCCAAATAGTTAATTTCTTGACTGGTTTTTTTCTTCTACTTCTATTTTGAATTTTATTGCTTCGTGTATGTTATTGATCTGTTTTTTGATTTCTTCTATTGCGATTTTTGCTTCATTATATATTAATAGAATATCATCGACATATCTTTTATAGAATTTTACACCTCGTATGCTGCTAATTCTGTTATCTATATCTATCATGATTAGTTCTGCTAATTTTGGTCCTATTACTGATCTCATGCTTATTCCATTCGTCTGTGTATAGTAATCTCCATCAAATTCAAAGTAGTTGCTTCTGTATGTAAATTCTATTAAATTTATAATTTCATTTTTAACTTCCAGATTTTTTAGTTTATCTTCTATTAAGTTCCATGTTATTGACGATACATGTCTACAACGTCAAGGCTAGCTATCCTAGACTCTTCTTCAATACTGATTTGGTTTAGTCCTTCTATAAGTTCATCTGTATTTTTAATTGCAAATTGTGTGTTCTGGTATTGCTTAAGCTGCTGCTTTAGAAATTTCTCTAATTTTTATAACATGGAATACTTAAAATCTACGATTGGTCGAACCTTTTCTCCTATTTTGTGGGTTTTATGTTTGTAGCTGTATGTTTAGTTTTGGTGTACGATCATTTCCTTCATTTAGAATAAACCACTTTTCAGTTTTGTTGATTTCATGTAGTTGCTCTAATTTTGTAATTCGTCTTTTAAGTTCCAAATATATAACTTCAATAGGGTTTATAGGAAGTTTTCTAAATTTTGTATTATTCGTTCTTTCTTGTTTTTTATTTTTAACCCATTCCTGGGTAGCTATTACAATTTGTTTTGATTTATCAGCCTTTATGATCTCTATTTCATTTTCTCGTAAAAAATTATGTAATGCTTTGATTTGATTTATATACTGGAAGTAGTTCCTGTCTTTAATTATTGATTTTTTCCCCTCTTTAGTTACATATTTTTTAATTCTATTACTCAATTTCATTTTCATAATACTTGAATCTGCTTCTGGAAGATTATTACATAATTTGTCTAAATTTGGTATTATATCTAAAATAGCCCATTTATTCGGACCATTAAAATCTAGTCCTTTATATAATATTTCTTTGATGTTTGCTGGGATGTTGATTTTTGTTTTATTTAGAATAAGGTTCTCTTTCCATACGGTTATTTCGTCTATGGTTGGATATTGGAATTTCTTAACTAATCTTTTATATTTGTTTTCTTCATATCTCTGGTTATGTTCTATTTGCTCGCTAGTGCCTTATAACCTTTTATTTTTTATATATTTCAATTTGTAACCCTATACTTGTATTTTAGTTGGCTGAAGAGGGGCGTCAACAGCCCGAAACGTGTACAAGCACTTAATACACGTATCAACTGAATAAAAATTAGTGATGAAATTTGCCATGTGTCCGAGTAAATACACTATATACAGGTAGTTAGTGTTCAAGTTGCAGAATAAGTACCGGCACGGTTTCATAAATACTACTATAATACTATAATACTATAATTATAGTAATTGATCTCCAGAAGATGCTTTTATCCGTTTTGCATTTTATTGCGAAGGCATAGCCTCAAATAAAAGGTCATCTCCATAACTGAAAATTGTTTTTGGAAGTCTCTGGTGTTTTTAATGACAGATCAAGAAGACAATTTTGTAGCTTCAGTAAATTTTATTTATATTATATGAAGTAAGAATTGTCTTCTGTGTGAACTGTTATGACAAATCTAGTGAAAATTGGATAGAATAGCCAATCACCAAATTGACAGTTAGTATTTCTACCATCAAATCCTCCTAAATTCATTATTTGTATAATCGGAAATGTAGAAAATGAAAAATCAAACAAAATATTTTTAAACAGTAGCAAGTTGTTTCATTAAAAATCTTCAAGTTGCAAGTCAAGTCAAGTCACCGTATTAATGTATTTGAGTCTCAAGTCAAGCCACCTCAGCAACTTAAGTCCAACTCGAGTTTGAGTTGATCAGCTCAAGTTGACAACGCTATTTATGTGATGTTCATTCATTTACAAGTGGAATTATCATATTGTTATTTAAAAAATATAATAATCCTTTCAAGAGCAACATGCTATTGCATTATTCTTAATATGTAAAAATGGACAAATGTAATTACAGAGGATTTTATTCTTGATCATTGTACACAATGTTTATTATTAATCACTGGATTAAATAATCTACCAAAATAACTATCTGTATATTGTATTGACTTGAAGATGGTCGATTCTCTGCTTTGGCATAATAATAAACTGTTTGTTAGCGAGTGGACTGTAGTATTGTATAAATTTCACAATTCTGATATCAAACTAGCATATTTTGCATAATCCTAAGAATAGATTTCATAATACAAACTTCAAAGATAGTAACTCTCTTCTGATAGTAGCAAAAATGTTACCAAAACCCCAAATTATATTGTAAACTTATTCTGAGATAATGACATACAATTGAAAGTGAAAAAGATCTCATAAAAAATAAGATTTTTACCTGAAATAAGTGCTGTATATGAGAGATACATCAATACTGTATTATAATTATTAGTTTAAGAAACTTGTAAATTATTATATTTTATATGATTTTGTGTAAAATATTTTTTTATAAAATATATACATATATTTCTTTTGACCATAGAAAATTCATCATAAGATTAAAAGTCTCCAGCAGAAGGAACTGAGTTTGGATGATATGGATGATCCAGAATCAATTTATATCCAAGAAGATAGATTCGTTAAAAGATTTAACAAAGTATGGAAAAAAATTTGTGTTTTGACTGGTAGAACGACGAAAACTGGAAGGCAAACAGAAAGGAGATTCTGTTTTAATGGTTCTTTTTATTTCATTTCTAAATTTAAATTTTCTAGATATGAAAGAATAATTTAAAATTTTTATTAATATAGGTAGCAGATATCCAGAAATAAACAGTAAAGTAGAGAGATTTATTAATAAGAAGAAAATATTTCCAGATTATAAAGACATTTTAAACATTGTTATGTCAGTTAACGATGTTTTAAAGTTTTCAAATAATCAAGCACAGTCAGTAGGTAAATGAACATTTTGATTGTGTTCCATTTTTATCAAAATTTCCTTCATTCCAAAAGCCTACAACATTTAAAATTTACTTTTCACTATAGCAAGAGAAGTCTTTGAAGAAGTTGGAAAATTACTACAAAAACGAAGATTACAAGATAATAGGGACCTAATGGGTTGTTTTTTAACGGATGATGTTGACCTTAACAATGATCCTGCTTGGGAAAATGAAGATTTAAAAAACCGCTTAGAAGAAAGCTCAAAAATTGCATCAAAAAATTTAGAAGAAGTTAGTTGCAGATTTATTTTTATTATTGTAAACATAACTGGTTTTTTTTAATTATTGTTGTATTTTTATAGTTAATGGAGAGTTATGTATTAAAACAAGTAGAACAAAAACTTGAACCAGAAGAAGTGGACGATAATGCAGATTTGTCGCCATCACATTCCAGCAGACATGATGATGATGAGGAGGAGGAGGATGCTGAGGAAGAAGAACCAGAAGAACTCAGTGATATTGATCTCATAGAAGATATGCTAAATAATGACGGTAAAATTTTAATATTGGCATTAGAAATTTCTCAATAAATCAAAGTTTAGAATATAGACAAGAAATATGTTTTGGGAAGAATAAACTTCTTATGCACCAGTTACAGGTTCAAGTAGGTAGAATTTATATAATAGACAAGAAAATTCACATTGAAATTATATCTTAAGTTAGATGATAAAATAAGCCTTTTTTTTTAATACAACGAAGTGCTTTTTCATGGAAACGTAAAGAAGCAAAAGTATATGCACTCAAGCCTTTCATGTTCAAGAGAATTTCACATTTGGTTCTGCCATTAACTTATTCCATAGACTCAAAAAGCTTTTAAAAAATTAGTGAAAATAAAATAATAAATCTTTAACTAATTTCTTTCCTGTTTTACTCGATTCTATACGTAAATAAATTATTTATTGTGACATCTCACAATGTCAGGTCATAATTTTTAATTTAAAATATATGCTCTCCACCTCAAATTAGTAGTCTTGCTCTGTACATCATACTTTCCTGTAGCAATAGAGTCGTGCCAGTCATTTATGTAACACCTTTCAGAGGAAAATTATTGATTTGAAATAACGTGATATTTGTATATAGTTAATTGGGACCTCCTGCCCCTAAACTTTCCATATCTGATCTCGGCTTTCATCTAACTAACTCTGTTGTTGAGATTAAGGAAAGACAGACAGATAAACGACAGTGGAAACATGAAAACATTCATTGTTCTTAATTGGGCTGCAATTTGAAAAAATTGTACATCTATAAATTCTCACTACTGTCTGTCTTTCTGTCCTTTCTTAATTTCAAGAATAGTATTAGATAGATGAAAGTCGAGACCAGATATGGAAAGCTTAGGAACAGGAGGTCCTGATTAACTATATATGAAACTGGTCTAAACCAGAAGTCATGTGATCTCAATTCAAAAAGTTTTCCCAGAATGGAGTTACATCGATGACCAGCATGACTCCGTTGTTATCAGAAAAGTATTGGGTTGTTCGGAAAGTTCGTAGCGATTTTTGATAGCTGACAGTTGAGACACCGATTGACGCAAAAATGATTAGAATTGTACAAACCAATGAATATTACGATAAATGACCTTGAGACGCGTCTGTTACAAAAAAACCGTTAAGATTATTCAAATAGCGTTTAATTTGGCTCATTGCAAAAATGGATGCGAACAACGTGCATTATCGACACTTGTTTCTTTTCTTTTTTCGTAAACGCAAAAATGCTGCACAAACAGCAAAAAAGATATGTGATGTTTATGGTGGGAGTGCTGTATCAGAATCAACTGTTCGAAAGTGGTTTGCAAAATTTAAAACGGGTAATTTCAGCCTTGAAGATGCTCCTCGCTCAGGAAGACCTCCTGTTATTGAAGAGGACCAGATCAAAGCATTATTGGATGAAAACCCTCATTACACAACTCGAGAGATTGCAGACATAGTGAAGTCATCAAACAGTACTGTATTTCAACATCTAAAGAAGCTCGGATACGTGAATCGTTATGACATTTGGATACCTCACGACTTAACGGAAAAAAACTTACTGGATCGCATCTCCATTTGTGATTCTCTTGAAAAACGAAATGAAAATGACCCTTTTCTGAAGCGTTTAGTGACAGGTGATGAAAAGTGGATCATTTATAACAACATCAGCCGAAAACGATCGTGGGGTAAAAAAAATGAATCACCATTAAAAACTCCAAAGGCCGGTCTTCATCCAAAGAAGGTCATGCTCACTGTCTGGTGGGATTGGAAAGGAATCCTGTACTATGAGCTGCTTCCACAGAATCAAACAATTGATTCTGATAAGTATTGTTCCCAATTGGATAAGCTGAACATGGCAATTAAAGAAAAACGTCCGGAACTGGCCAATAGAAAAGGCATTGTGTTTCACCAAGATAATGCCAGACCTCACACGTCTTTACGAACACGCCAAAAATTATTGGAACTAGGCTGGGATGTTTTACCCCACCCCCCTTACTCACCCGACCTTGCCCCGTCGGACTACCATTTGTTCCGTTCTCTACAAAATTCCCTTCATGATAAAAACTTTGATACTTTGGAAGCTTGCAAAAACCACGTGGATCAGTTTTTCGCGGAAAAAACTGGAAAGTTCTACGAAGAGGGTATCATGAAGCTGCCCCATAGATGGCAACACGTCATTAAAAACAATGGCGCATACATAATGGAATAAAAGTATATTTTTAGTATTAAAACAATTTCTTTTATTTCTCTTAAAAATCGCTACGAACTTTCCGAACAACCCAATAGTTTGATATACAGGGGAAAGACACCACTAATTTGAGATCAAGAACATATATTTTAAATTAAATAAATTAAAAATTTCAGCCCGATGTCACAATAATTTTTGCTCATTTTTTTTCTTTTATATCTTTTCCATCTATTAATATAAATTATGAGATGGTGTACATAATAGGGTTTGGCTTCCAGGATTCCCGAATCTTAAAAACCAGAGGAATAAGACAAATTCCTGGGAATCCCATTTATCCCAGTTAAATGTCACATTATTTATTTCATTTCATCTTAATTAATTACAGATAATTAAATACAGTATATCAAATAACTCTAAATACAAGTATCATGATATGTCCCAACTAAAGTTCACTTTACGAGTTTACAACTTTAAAGTTGCTGGACCCTTAAAGTAGATTTGGATACATTTTTGTGCTATTATGTTAAAATTAAATTATTTTATGATTTTGATTCTTTCTATGATGTCAATAAATAAAATGTTCAGTGAATCCACTTTGCAGAAATACATTTTTTAGCAAACGATGAGATTGCAAAATGCAAAACATGCAGAATTAAGTATTTTTTTCTCATCTGTTTAATTAAATATGGTGCAAAGCTCAAGTATTAATTTATAACACCAATAACTGCCATAAATCATCGGGCTATAATTTTGTAATAATAATTATAAATTACGAATTAATTTGGCACTGTAAAGAGGCATTAGGCACCATCTCTTATTAAAATTAATAATTATAATATTTAATTAAATAATTGAGATTAAATTGGCACCTAACACCTCCCTCTAGTGCCAAATTAATTTATAATTTATGATTATTATTTCCAAATTATAGCCCGATGATTTACGGCAGTTGTTAGTGTGTTATTGCAATGCATCGGGTTAGTAGGGATGTTTATTTGTATTAATTTATGTCAATTCAAAAAGAATTAACCCATTCAAAGAGTTTTTACTTTGTGGCGAAGTTATGTATGAGCATATACTGTAGTATGCACCAAATTATAAAGAGACTGTGAGTGCACCATCAAGCTGAATGACCTGTACTAAAAAAAATTACATTTGAGCAAAAACCAGCTGCTTTCTATTCTCTAAGACATCAATATTTGAGTTACTTATAAAAAATATTAATTAATAGTCTGTAAGGTAAGGTGTTTATCAAATTTGAATTCTGTATCACGTGGCATAACAAAGACATTATATCTATGTTAATTCTGGTAAATTATGGGTTTGAGTAATTCAAATTCAATTACTAAAAAAAAGTTTATTAATAATTAAAATTTGACTGTTTCAGAAGAGTCTTCCAAGAACGTAAGAGAAGTGATATCGAAGGAAATGACTTCTGAAGATCATACATCAGCTAATTTAAACGATGATGATAATGAATGGATAGCCAAGCCACAGTTACAGCCTACATCTTCCAGTTACAATAGAGATGTATCCAAATGCAGCACGGAATCATTCCTACAGAAAAGAAAAATTAAATCCGAACGTACAGATTCCTCTAATAAAAAATTGTGCCTTAATAATGGAGAAAACAAAGAAAAATATGAAGAAATCATAATATTGGAATAATTATAAATTACAGGAAGAGAGTAATGATCATTTTTTTTTTTTTTTTTTTTTTTGACACAAATCCCAGACATATTTGTGTATGTGTAAATATTTTAGATCCGATTTGTTTTTATAAAACAATCAATCGGAAACATTTCCAAAAACTTTAAGGATCGGACAGAGAAAGTCTGTGTCATTCAGGTCAATCAAATGCCAAAATGCAATACATTTTATATATTTCTCATTGTACAAATTATAAGAGACTGCTTATTTATGTTTTGTTAAAAACTGTGTGTAATTAGTCATAATTTGATCAGATTTTCATAATTTTGTTTCCTGTAAAAAAAATGCAAATTATAAAATTTGGAAGTTGTAGTTGTAAGAGAAATTGATTAGCAAATACTTTCATGTCTTATATAGAACACCCTCCTTTTTTTTGTAGTATTTGTTATAATTTAAAATTCATTTATATTTTTGCATTATCTTTGTAAATTAATTACAATAGAAGAGAATATGCAAATATTTATATTAAATTTCATGAATTTCATGTTCTTTACTGTTTAAAAGTGGTTCATTTTCATAAATTTATGTTATAAATAAATACGAAGAGAGTCTAACAAGTGTACCTTTTTCATATTGATCTGATTTGAATTTTTTGTGAACATTGTATTTTTGAGAATAAGGCTAAAATATTTATTTATTCCATTATACATTACAAACTTTTTAGTTGAATTAATGTGTCAAATAAATATTTAAGCCTGAGAGAAATATAAATTACATGGAATTTGACTTATTCGTTTATTTAATTTTTCATAAAAACAATGTAAAAATGTTTAAAAATATATTGGAATCTACTTTCAGAAAAAAATTCTTGTTGAAGCTATTCATTTTTTTTGTAATGTATAATATCACTTTTCACGAGATCCTTTGAAGGTTGTGGCTGATCTCACAGATACATTTAGAATAATTTTTAAAATGTTACTTTCCTGGCCGTTATAAGACGGGAAGTATGGCAATCGGTCAAAAAATGACCCCAAGATTTTTACATTTTTAGACTCGACCTTGAAATACTAAAAATTTGGGAGTTTTTTTCCTATATGCAGGAACGTTTGTGGGGGAGCACAATTTCGTTCATCCTCTTTGAAGGTTAATAACTTGTGTGCTTTTTGTTGAAAATTTCTGAAATTTTGCAGGGAGATTTGTGTATTAGGTGACGATGCTATTAAATTTTGGTGGTTAAAGGTCAATGGGGCGAGGAGATAAAAGTGCTGCCATGTGTTGCATCTCGAGAAGGGTCAGACTTAATGATTTTACTCATTATTAGCATTTACAATTTTTTATAAAACCCATCCCTACCCTCAAAATTAAGCTATAGTAATTAAAAATATAAAAAGTTTTTTAATAAAATATAACAGATGCTGCCACCAAAATTTTAAATGTTGCCAGGAAAGTTAAGAAACTCATTGCTGGATTTTTTAAAGATGTTTTTCAGTTTTGTCTGAAAATTAAAAAATTTCACAAATTGAATTGAGAATGAGATGATGTTGAAGAATTACAGCAGCTGTTACTTCAGTCAGATGATAAAAGTTTGACTTTTGAATTTGAAAATAATATTCTGATACTGAACAAGAAATTTCTGATGAAGTTAAGCCTGCTAACATATGTTTACTAACTGTGCTAAATGCATTAATAAGCTTTCTCACATTATCAACTAAAACAGTGTTTCCCAACCTTTTTTTCCTCGCGAACCAAAAGAAAGGTCCGAAAAATTTGACGAACCCCCTATGTAGTCGTTAATGACAGGTAAAAAAAAGCAATAAAATTTGATAGAATATATATTTTACATATTGCAGAATAATATTGATTATATTAATCGTGAAACATTTAAATAAAACATTAATAAGACTAAAATGATGGCTATAAAAGTTGAAAACAAGATAAATTTAACAAACTGGTTCTTATGTTTTACATTTGGAAAAACTCTTAATGGGATATTTGTGGCTGTTTGATAGAACAAAGCAATTCAAAGTTAGGCTCAATATCTGACAATTTCAGTCTTAGATCAGGTTCTGCATTTAACCTGTTTCTGTATTTATCTTTCAGATAAGTATATGTTGAAAATCCTTTCTCGCATAGATATGTTGTGCAAAATGGTAATAGAACTTCAATGGCTTTTTTTGACAGAACAGGATATTCATTTTGTATACTGAGCCAGAAGTCAATTAAAGATTGATCTTTAAAAATTGCTTCTAGAGAACTGTCACAAGATAACTCTATGAGTTTTTCTTTTTCCAGTATATTTAGAGAGGTTTCTGAACTTACATTTCCTTGAAATGGATTACGTATCCAGTTGTTTGAGATGGATATATTGCATCTGTTGGGAAAATAGTCATCGAAAGTTAATCGAAGATAGTTCAGATGTTCACATATACTCCTTTTAATGTTTTCGTCAAGTTTAATTGAATTTTCTGATAAAAAAAGTGCTGACAGAATCGAAACATCCATACTCATTCATCTGCAGGCATTGAATCCAAAAATTGATCTTTTTCAACATAGCCTCAATTCTATCATGTACACTGAAAATGGTGACACCCTCGCCTTGTAAAGACATATTTAATTCATTCAGTTTACAAAAAATGTCAGCTAAATACGCAAGCTTTTGCAGCCAAAGAACATCGGATATACAAGAAGACAAATGAAACGGATGATCAATAAAAAATGCTTGAACTTCAGACTTCAATTCAAACAAACGCGTCAAAACTTTACCACGGGAAAGCCATCTAACTTCTGTGTGAAGTAGTAAAGAAACGTGGAAACTTCCAAAATCCTCACAAAGCGTACGGAATAGACGGCAATTTGTAGCACGCGATTTTATAAAGTTCACAATTTTCACAGCATCACTTAAAGTAGTAGATAACTCTGCAGGAATACGCTTACATACTAAAGCTTGTCTATGAATACAACAATGAGTCCATTGAATTTTCTCGTTGATCTTCTTCACCCGTGCCACAAAACCAGAAAATTTTCCTGTCATTGATTTTGCACCATCTGTACACACACCCACACAATAAGACCAGCTTATTCCATTCTTTTCAAAATACCCATTGATCATATCGAAAATCGCTTCTCCAGTTGTGTAGGTTTTCAAAGGTTTTGCAAATAGTACATCTTCTTGAACAATATTCGTAAAAAGATATCTAACGTAGACAAGCAAGACTGCGGCATTTGTTACATCCGTCGATTCGTCAAGTTGAATTGCAAAATAATTCAATTTTATTCTTTTTAGAAGTTCGTTCTCCACATAATTAGCCAAGTCGTCAATTCTACGCGACACCGTGTTGTTTGATAAGGGAACTAGCTCAATTTTCTTTGCTGCCTTTTCCCCAAGCATACATTTGGCGATATCTTTCGCACATGGTCCAATTAAATTTTCTGCTATTGTATGCGCTTGTCCAGATCTTGTAATTCTATAGCTTACTCGAAATGATGCTTCAAGGGCCATTTTACTATCTTCGTTTGAAGTCAAGAAAGAAGAAAGGCTACACTTTTTGATATCTGCTAATTTTCTTTTGAAATATTCAAGAGGTTTATCTTTGTGTGTCGGATGTTTTGTTTCAATATGTCTACGAAGAAGTGATGGTTTTAAACTGCTGTTGGCAAGAACTTCGTTACATATAACACAAAGCGGTTTAGGTTCCGACTCATCCCCAGTAAAATGAAAACCCAATTGTAGATAGTCGCTGTCATATTTTCGCTTTTTCTCTTTTCTATCATCATTTCCTTTGTTTTTCGTCTGGTGAAACGGTACCTCACTACAGCTTTCAGTACTATCATCTCGATTATCGTGTCTCGTTTCTAAACAACCCGTTTTTAACCATCGATCCATAATAAAAATAAGCTATAATAATAATTAAATTAATAATTATTAAATCATTTACACGAGAACTTGACAGTCACAGTATCACTATCACTCAAGCTTTACAAGTGCTAAGCCTATGTATGAACGTCAGTTAATACAACACTACTCTCCCAGTTTCCGGTTGTGAACAAGTATCTAATTCTAAAATCTGTAGTAAACTGCCTTAATTTGATATTTATTTCCAATTGTATTGTAAAAGAAAATATTACATAGAAGGGAAAACTGCTGCAATGATTTTAAATATAAAGCAGAACATGATACTAATCACATTGATAAAATGTTTTAAATATAAATAAATGTTTGTAATAAAAAGAAAATAGTATTTGATTACTTGAATAAGAGGAATAAATTATAATGTATAAAATTGTTGATATAATTTGATATTGATGAAGTAATTTTGAAAAACAAATAAAGAAAAAAGAAATGAAAATATTGAAATTTATTATAGATTTCTTAACAAACAGGCAGCGAACAATCTGTTTTACAGTGGGTGTGTTCTTTAATTTTTGTGTTTTTGTTTTGTTTTTTTTTTTTTGCTTTTGATTTTAATGGCGTTTTAAAAAATCCACCATTACAATATTATTTTCGCGAACCCCCTCTGCAAACACTGCGAACCCCAGGGTTTCGCGAACCACCGGTTGGGAATCACTGAACTAAAACATTCATAAACTGAGAATATTGACTATAGGCTATTTGTAAATCAATTATTGCAGTATAAGAGCTGTATAATGGCCTCTTTTATTTCCAGAGTTATCATACTGTCATCAGACACAAGTCTAGAAATAAGAGAGGCCATTATACAGTTCACTTATACATTTTAACCTACATAAGCATATTATGAGTTAGTGCAGGTTTTACTTCAATTTATTTCTGTAATTTTTTTTATTAAATTCTGTGAAAAATTTAATATTTCTTCTCATAATTAAAAAAAATTAACATTTTGATTAGAAATGTTGTTTTTCATTTAAACTTTTGACAATCAACACATTTTAGAGCAATTTTTTATTAATGTATCTTACACTTTGACCTCACTTGATAGTTTTGACACCACAACCTCACTCCGTAATTTTGACGCCGCGACCTCCACATGGTTAAATTTACTCGAAGAATATCGATATAATCCTTCAACCAAAAGGATCTTTGACTCTTCGGAATACAGCGAGATATTTTTCTCCACAATTTCGAGTTACTTTTTTACCTTCTTCCGTGCTGTCGAACAATTGTTGAACAACTATATCTTCTTTCTAGAAATAAAGAATAATTCAGATTATTTCTTTATAGTTATGATAACCTGGTATACAATTTATTTGATTTATGTTTGGCAAAATATCCTGTCAACACAAGGGCTGTTAAATGAATCCAATTTAGACCATAATGATTTTTCACAAACTGTTTGCATTAAAAAAAATTCTCCATTGTTCCTTTATGTTAATTCATAACAAGTAAAACAAGTAACCATAAAGCACATATATGGCCTAAATCAAAATTTTATAAATATGTATATAGAATTCTGTTTTCTAATAACTAAACTATTATTATTATTATTAATTAATGAATAGTTGTTTTGTAATTTTAACTGCAAGGTTTGAAATACAGTGTTACTGTTTTGATCTTAAATGAGAATATGTGTTGTGCAGTCAGTCTTAAATACACTTCAATGAAAGTAAAACTTTTATGCAAGTCTTCCAACATAAATAGGAAATAATGTTATAATCCACCCTACCAAAATATATAAAGATCGAGATCAGATTTAACCTAATTTTGTTTCGATAATAAAGATAATACTCTTCTGTTTTTGATCTTTTAATATAATTTTAAAAATTGCTATAGAACTATTGAATTTTTGCTTTTCTTCATTACCGTTCAAAAACTTTCATATTGAGAATTTGTCAGACCCACTTCATGTAAATAACATTCTAATTGAAAATTTTTTTAATTTAATGAGCATAAATAATGTAATAAGGAATTTGAAATGAACTTAAAGTTAACCAACATGGATACTCTGAATATAATCTAAATCTTTGGTAATATTTAATATATAAAAATATATATTAGAACAAACTAAATATGGAATACTTTATACATGATAAAAGTTTGGTGTATTTTTGGCTTTATTTCATTAATAGTATAAGTATTTACAGATGACCGTGTTCAAAATAAACACCTACAGTTACACATGTATTTTTTTTATATATTCAATGACTAGTTGCTCTAGTTGACTTATACCCTTAGCTTCCATTTGTTATTCCTGTCATCAAATAGGAAATCATCTATTTGGTCAACTATCTCATTACACCCATGATATAGCCCCTCAAACTTTTATCTGTTCCCTAAGATGAGAGAAATTGAAGAGTTGCAGATTCCAATTGCAAGTGAGAATTAAAGGTTTCACAAAAATGGCTTTTTAGGTATCTTTGAAAAGTGGTATAGACCAGCAGTTGGCAAGTCTGTGGACCATTGATGGTCCGCAAGAAAATTTGGGTGGTCATGGAAAAATTTGGACATTGATCAACTGAAGGTTACACGAAGTATTACAAAAGAAATGCAAAATGCTTAGTTGCATTGGGGGTTTTTTATTTGAATCTAAAACCAAATACGAAGTGACTTATCAAGAAATAACAAACAATAAACAATATTGTGAGTGTGATTGTCGTCCTTTGTGGAAAGTGCTAAGAATCCATAAACTTATTTTAAACAAGCAGCAATGAACTGTAGGCTTGCATTAATTTTTTATAATTAAACACAAGAGTTTCATATTAATATAGTAAAATTGAACTTTTATGATCATTATTCTACAGGTTTTGTATTGTTTAAAAAATTCATGATAGTGGTCTGTGGGATTCAAAATTGTGAGTTTAGTGGTCCGTGAGGTCAGAAAGGTTGCTGACCGCTAGTATAGAGCAAGGGTGGGCAACCTTTTTTATAACATGGGCCAGAATAAATTTTGTTTTTTCTGCGGGCCATAGTAGTTAATTGACACCTTTTTGTGACCTGTAATTTTTTAGTCTGCAAATATGAAATAAATAATAAAAAAAAAGAACTTAATTACTACATTTATCTCTCTTATCATTTTCGAAAAATTACAAAGATTTGGAAAAATAACTATTAATTAGTTATTTTTCCAAATCTTTGTAATTTTTATTTTAATTGTTATATTATTTTGATATATTATCTGAAAAGAAATTATTGAATTCATTATGATGTTATACAATTCTTATAGATATGATCCTCATTGTCTAAGAATTTAACTGAAAGTAGATAAGATAACATTTACTAAATTGGGATGGTATGCAACTTACAACTAAATGCAATTTTCCATTGTTTCCAATTTTGCTGTTTAACATTTTACAAATTTTATTCTCTCAGCAATTCTGATAAAAAAGATTGCATGGTAAACTGATATGTAGCTAAATGAGTCATCATTACAACACGCACACAATAAGATAACCTACTCAGTTATAAATATTCTAAAAATTACATTAATGTAGAAGAAAATTATTTTAGTTTAAAAATTAATGATTGTTTTAAATTTAAAGCAAAATTCAAACTAGATTAAAGTATTTAAAAGTTTAAAAAAACTTTCAAATTTTAAAGTTTCAATTTAAATGATAAATTACTAAGTTAATTTATCATTTTAAGAGATTTATTATTTATAGTTAGAGATATTTAAAAACTAGAGTTTATAAATAATTTTCTGAATGTTAAATTATTTTTAACATCTAGTTGTTTTTGGTTATTTAATTCTAATAAAAAGAAAAAAGCATTAGAGATGTTTAAACTAGACAAATAAAAACCAAAATCTTGGAAAAACACACATGATTTTTGTTATTTGTTTGTTAAATTTAAACATTTTTGTTATAAATAAAAATTAAGAAATTATTACCAATTCTTCATCTTCAATCCTCTCAAACAGAGGATGTTTAACAAAGTGTTCTACCATCCATTCATTCAAATCTTTAACATCTGTAATTGTATATGCTATGCCCTGTAAACACAAAATATTTTGTAATTGATATATAGACTATGAGTACGTTAAATAATTTCAAAATCTAACCATAATAGACGAATTTTGATCATCTTAACATTGTATTTGATTTATAGTTTTCATTTGTTAGATTAATGAAAATTAATCAAATTCAACTTTCTCAGATTTCTTCCTATAAAATTCTTTACTAGAAGCTATTTATTCAACTATTCTATATTGAATCTTAAGAAAAGCTAAATAAAAAAATTTACTTTCACTTAGATATCTTGATGTACAGTACTTTCCATTAAGATATCTACATTCACTTAATATCACAACGAACAATGTTAAATCAGAATATTTACTGGTTAAATATAAAAATTGAAATAAATCTTTTAAAATTAAAAAAATTTTGAACTGTTCTTTAGCTTATGTTAATCAGCATTTACAAATAGTAACACTGCAAACATTGAAATGTGGTCATACTAGATTGAATAGTGGTACTTTATGATCCTGCAATATAACAATTTAGTTCATTATATTCAGCTGCTTCATAAGACAAGAGATGCTTATTTTCTTTACAAATTGTATTTGCAAATATATTATTATAACAAATAAATTCATATATAAGTTATGATATTAAGGTCAAATTTTGATTAAAACTTTATCATTATGCTGTTATCCATACAGATTACTAAGTTCTGTTGAACATTAGAAAATTTTGAAGATTATGCTTTACTAACTCCAATTTAAAGGAATATAAATTGTCTATACATATTTTGTACAGATTTGATATTAATAATAATATGAAATCTTATAAAAAAATGTGTTAAAATAATTTAATTAAAATCTTACCCCAATTCTTAAAACGTATGCATATTCTGCTAATAATTGTGGACTAATTATTCTCCATTTATGCTTCTGTCTTTTAAAATGTGGATCCGGAAATAAAAAAAACATCTTTGATAACTAAAAGAAAGAAAAATTTAATTTAATAATGTTTATATACTTTAAAATTCCTGATTAAAAAATTCTTAAATTATATTTTGGATATGCATTTCACATTTTAAATTATATGAAATATGAAAATGTATAAAGCCACAAGTAACTTTAACAATCAAAAGCAAGCAAAATTTACAGAATAAAATTTGTATGTTTTAAAATAAAGTTTCATTTGTATATTTTTCACATATAATTTAAAATACAAAATGCATATCCAAAATATAATTTAAGAATTTTCTCCATAAGAATACATGGTCTGAATATTATTTTTATATGACAAAAAATTATAGTTTAGATGATAAATACTAACTCACTCACTCCCTGGTTCTTGGACTACAAGGACCTTTGACCAGAATAAACTATACTCAAGGTTTCTCTATTTTGAGACTGATCCAACTAATCTTCTCTTTTCCAACTGGTTTAATGTAGTTTTTAATTCCATATTCCTATTGTAATGGAGGTCTTTCTACTTGCTATTTCTATATTTGGAAAATATACCTTTCTTATGATGTACTTTTTTTTCCTAGTTTTTGAATCTTTCATGTGAAAAAAGTATTGTAAAAGTCATACAAACTGTATAACTAATTAGCGATTTTCATATGTTTTGATAAAGATTTTCAATAAAACTTTTAAGTTGTAAAAGTATTTGAATATCTTTTCTTTTCATATTTTAAATTATACATTCTGATTTTGTATATTATAAACGTGAAAATTACGTAAATATACACCAAATAAACACCATAACTATTCATATTTAGTTAAAGGAACTTAGTAGTAGTATAGTATTAATTAAATAAAGGTATAGAAAACAACAGATACTAAAAATTCTAAATGATTCATAAAATATTTATTTGTTTAAATTCAATCTTTCATACATGATATTTCAAATAATATGATTGTAACATAAATAAATTAGACATAACAACTTTTAAGTTAAAAATTATATTTTTTGTATGAATTTTTAGAATATCAATCTTAATAACATTTCTTAAAATATTTTTTCATAAATTTAAAACTTCCTAGTCAATATTTTTAATAAAATATAACTTATATTAATTAAATTACTTGTATAATTTGACTGATTTTATAACAACTTAAAATCATGCTTTTAATTGAAACCACACTTTGAAATGTGATAAAGACAGTCAAATTACTTGAAATATCTATCATCGTTATTCTTCAGCAATTAATATTTTTACTGGTATATATTATAAATATTCTGTTATAAATGTATAATGATTAAATTAATAACAGTTATATCTCACCTGCCCTTTATAAAAATAATTCGGTAGATATTTCATAGCATTTGTTCTCAAACATGTAATGTTATTGTATTGTCCCGGATGTTGCAATCTGAGGGCTTTAATGCGATCTTGAACATAATCAGACACTTTAACTCTGATTTCTAGTCCTACCATTAATACATCAGGATAAATAGTAGACAAGTTCACTAAAAAAATGAACAGAATAAACTGACTCCATGATAAAATAAGTATAAAATATTTTTAATAAAATATAATTATACATAATTATTCAGGATAATTTTCACATTTGAAAATCAAGACAATGCGAACAATGTTCAAGTCCTTTAAATCCTTTTTTCACTCCATTCAGGGACTAAACAGTAGGTGACTTGAAGCAAAAAACTTCGTAAATTGACTGATAAAGCGCTATTAAATTACACATTAAAAATGATCTCAATGTTGATTTTTCATTGTAGGATTTTCAAATGTAAAAATATTTTTTCAAATTAAAATATAATTTCTAAATCAATAATAAGTGCTGTAAATTAAATAAATATTTTTACCTAGTAAACCTCCATAACCACATCCAACATCTGCAAATTCAATTTTCTTTGAATTTTCCTTATTTTCAGATGTAAAATATGTTGGAAAGTAAGAAGACCAATCCATGCATTCTGGAGAAGGAGGACTAAAAAAGAATGAAAAATTTTATCATTTCACTGATTTTTATAAAATGAATAAAAGAAAATAAGAATTATTTTGGTACTGTTTCATTATTATATACAAGTACAGTATATTATTATTCATCAAAATCAAAGATAAATATCTAAATAAGATGTAAAGTTATCATGGATGAGGATAATGGTGGAAGTTATATTTGAGATGTGTTTTTGTGTGTCAATCAGTTTTCATTTCATTAAAATGATTTCTATTAGAGCATTTTCATGTCTTCTTACTCCCACTTTTGTCATTTGTAACACACACAACTGCAGAAACAGGTTGCATGATTGCAACTCCTACTATCAAAGTTTTATAAACCTAATCCTTGGTTAAGGTATAAAGCTAAAGGTATAAGACTAATTGCCTGTAAGGTATAAACCTGCACTTATGTCTACAGAACGCAGTTCCTGTCCATCTGCATAATATCTTCATAGACATGTACAAGTGAAATACCTTTTGCTTGTGACAGACAGTATCACCATAATTTTCCAATTTAACATCCTACAAATTTAAGATTACCTTCTTACTGAAGCAGCCAGACTTTACCATAACATAAATTTAACCAATTTCATACCATCTGGCTCTCAATACTGAGGTAATTCATTTATTTTTACAAGTATCATTTGTGGTAATACTAAACTGCACTTGTACATTTCTAAACTAAGCAATAACTTGATTTTTCAAGAAGCAATCTATTCTATCATTCAACTTTCTTCAACATGACATAAGCTAGTAATTATTAATTGCCATTTCAGGCTGATTGTGTTGGACTTCATTATGCTACTTTGTCAACTTCATTTCATATGTTGATCATACACTTCAAGCATTGAGTGCATGGAATCAGCTGCACAATGATAGATTTTGTGAAAGATTGTGCAAGAGCTGATGTAACTAAATGATTGCTTTGTCTTAATTATCTTCCACTGCTAACATATTCAGCTGGACAGTATAGTTTCAATCTTTCACTACTATAGCACCAACTTTTATGAATGATGTTGTGGCTTGCAGTTGCCATGCAAAATCCTATGAGTGATCCAGCAGGCATCATTGATCTTCAAAACCATTCAACATTAATCAATTGTCATCATCTACAGATTATCTGTACAAGTGTCATCTCTGTTCAATCATTGAAAATTTGCCAATTATATTGCAACCTGTGTGAGAAGCTCTGCACTTCTTTTTCCTATTGGCATCTGTGATCAATATACAGGCAGTACTACTACAACACTACATCTTGATGGCAGTTGATCAAGTCCTATCAAATTAAAGTTTCTCAACAGGTATTTAGTGGTTCTACAAAATAAATTAACCCAATCTGCAATAGTCAGAGACATCATATACACAATTATATGAGAAAGATGGGCAAAAATCACAAATGATGTTGCAATGTGCACCTCAGCAGTAGGTAAATTACTGTTCAGAAAAGCAATTGTTTGCACGTATTACACAAGTGCAATTGCACAGCACGCAATGACATGCAGATCCAGAGACAGTTGCAGCAATATATTTAAAACAGTGGAATCAAAGAGTTTTACATTATATTTTCTCATATTACTTTGGGTGAAGAACAAGAGCCAACAAATTCTGTGATGACACATGGTCAGATACATTGCTCTAGGAACAACAATAGTTTCTGACAGTTCAATCCAATATCAAAGTTGTATGGCTTTGGACTTCTCAAATCATAAACTCAAAAACCACAACTAGTGAGGGTGAGAGAACAGCTGAAATGATCATTGCAGCTGTTCTCTCACCCTCACTAGTTGTGGTTTTTGAGTTGTGGTAACTGAAGCAAATGAAGAGGCATTATTGAAATTTGAATTTTTTGTGCAGATTTGTTGACATTGATGATTCTGAGGCCCATACTTAGAACATCAAGAAATTGCTGGCTGAAGAAGTCCATTAAGTTGTTCTGAACAGAGTTGAGCCTGTAAGGTATAAACCTGCACTTATGTCTACAGAATGCAGTTCCTATCCAAATTGCCAACACCATTGTCACAATTCCAGCATTTTTTTGGGAAACATCATGGCCATATATCTAGATTCCATTCACAAGTGCCTCCAACTCTTCATAATCAGAGTGCCTGTAGATCAACTGCCATTCGACAAGCCATATTTTGAAGTCCCTACACACAAGGACAATAACAGCAGAGAGCGGATGATGACCCAGTGAGTGCATTTTGTGTGCGTAGTGCAGGTGACCAATTGATACTTGCAGATGTAAAACACTGAAAATGTGATTTTTAAGACAATATCAGGCATCTTTGACATTGATCACCAGAACCTAGCTGAGTTGAGGCCCAGTAGCATCACCCCATCTAGTACTGAACATCATAAGGCATCACCTGATAGCTAGAGGGCATCTCAGGGGACATGGACAAAGACTTTGTTGAAAGTAAATTTACAGTAGTTCTTTGCCTTTTACATTGGTAGTTAGAATAAGTGGTAGAGATAGCAGCATTACTAAGGGGGAAAGCAAAGGTGAACATATGCCCTAGATGCCAATCTTAGGGCCCCAAAATTAATCCATAGAATTTTTTTGTAATCAACATTGAATCAGCAGTGCTAGATAAGAGGTTTACCTCAAGTATGAAAACTGTTCAGTATACCTCTGGAGTTAGCCTAGAAGTGCAACACTGGCAAATCTATTTGTAAGGCAGGAATGACTGAATGAAACGTTGGTAAACATAGTTTAAATAGTTGACTGCTGTAATAATTAAGTGTTTCTTTATTCTTTATCAATAAATACTAGAATATCTAACCAGGCTGCTAATTAATCATGTAAAAGATTTTATATAGCACACAGTGTGATTCCAATCAGATCCCAGAAATAGAACTTTAAGCCATTTTTAGTAAAATGAAAATGGTTGATTTTAGCATTGTTTTGAGAAATAATGGCTGTACTATAGATTAACCTATGGAATTTCAGGACTTTGAGTATATATTTGAACTGAAGGGACTGAGATGAGTTCAACAATACCCTACTTTTGGACCGGAGACCAAAAATAAGAAAGTTATAATATTTATGATTTCTTGCCTTTCACAGTGCATTCCACGCCATTTCAGATTTTTCTGCCGCCTAGCGGTGACAGTCATCTCCCGGAGGGATAGATTAGGTTTGTTGGACAAGCTGCGATAGCGGCGCGTAGTACTAGCTGATACTGCAAGCGATAGCGATAGTACTGCAAGCGATAGCAAACGTGTCGGCGGCCGAGGGGCCGTAGATCCCAAGGTCGAGGAGCACAAGGGTGTGCAAAAAGGACTTAACTCCAACTGCAGACAATCAGTGTGCTCATGGATCAACATCTGCCTCTGTTGAAGACATATATGGCCGATTAGCTGAACTGCCTGTTAATCACATGATAGGCTTAGTAGAGAGAGCGGCGCAACTCCTGATCATCACGTGATCGCCAGAAAAAGTATGATAACTTTCTTACTTTTCATCTCCGGTCCAAAAGTGGGGTATTGTTGAACTGATCTCAGTCCCCAGTTCAGAAATATACTCAAAGTCCCGAAATTCCGTAGGTATCCCCTCTGTCTCCATCTATAGTATCCCCAAAATAATTTTTCACTTAAATTTTATCCTATATATAAAATATTTGAGGATCATCAATATTCCAGGTAGTCAAATTTTGTGGAGGTCCCTAGCTCACGAAGGATCACACGTAAACCATCGACTCCTTTGACTTTTTTCTCCTACAAGCAGGGTCTACAACTCTGATAAGGTCCCACTTGCTTCATTCAGAGCTGCATTTGTACCTCTTTTGGTACACAAGAAATTATTTAGTTCGTAAGCAGAATTTCATTAATCAACAATAAAAAGCGAATTTTTTCGTAAGCCTTCAAATTATTGTTTTATTTCAGCTCGCTTGAAGCCAATTCATCTACCTCCACCGCATTAGGTGCAAGTAGATTAAGTTTATCTCTATACGTTGTCCGCCAGAGAGCAAGGATTAGTTATTATCAATTGTTGTTCTGCATTAGAAAAGCATGTACGTGTTATATGGTGTCGCGCATATCGATACGGTTGTAAACAAGCTGTTCGCGTTCGAAGGATAGCTTACTTTATAATAATGGAAGAACGAAAATATTTTTTTAGGAAGGTTAACAACGGTACAATTAAAGGAAGAATTAAAAAAGTACAATGCCAAGTTAGCTGGTAGAAAAGCCGATTTAATAGAAAGGTAAGTTAAAATAATCTACATCTACATTTTTATCGTTAATTATTACATTTATAATTTCAAGTCCTTATAACTATTACATGATAAGGTAACTTACCAGTAGATGAAAGTTTTAAGGATAAGATTTCACAAAATGCACATTTTTCGTCGATAAAAACATTTAAAGATCAGTAAAGTTGTCATTGATTCCTTTCACATTTGTCTAACCAATACATAAGGTCAAAACTTTAATTAAAATAAATTTTTTTTTCCTTTGGAATATGGTCATGTACTGAGCCTGACATATTATAACCAATTTATACCAGTATCTGAAATGTTAACTGTACCAATAGGTTATCACTGTAATTTAGAACAACAATCAACACAAACAAAACTACTTTCTATGAAGTTCTAAGACAATATAAGAGATATATATCTTAATCTTTTACCAAGAGAAAACAATATTCGGAGTATTTAAAATAAATATAATCAAAATGTCTTTTTTATTGGTCACAAGTCTTCTTGTTTCAATAATTTAATGCAATAAGACTAATTTCTTCACCAATAAACTTTTTGTACAAGTGAATTTTTGCCCATTTTCTTTTACTAAATCTGGCATACACTATATATATGCCATATTTAGGTGCTTGTCAATACTGTTCAGTTACCTTATACTGTTTATTTTTATATTATATGTAATATATTAAGGTAAGAATATAATATATAATAATAATTTTTGCCTTTCCTGTCAATGAGACAGAAAAAACTAAATAAAATATTGGTGATCATATGTTAACTAGTTATTAAACTTGTTTACAATAATTTTCAGGTTACTGGCATATGAGAGGAATCAGAAAACTCATAATTTTTCTATATCCTGTGATAGCTCTCCTGAATTCAAACTTCCTGATTCATCTGAATATAAGGATCTCTCTCCAAGTTTACAAATACCAGTTTTGACTATAGAGACAATTGATGCCTACATGCAGATGTCAGATCAAAGAATGCCACTGTCTGCTGTGCAGATGTATTTTAATGAATTCTTATTAATAATAAGAGGAACAAAAGAGAAACATTTTTTATATTTTAAAGGTAATGTAAAATCTGAATTAACCAAGGGGAACAGATTTACACAGATTTAGTAATTACAGATGATGGGGTTATAGAAAATGCAATATGTGAATGTACAGCAGGTAAAGGGCCTAAAGCGTATTGCAAACATGTATGTGTAACACTATTGGCAATAGAAGAATATGGAAGAACAGGCACATATAAGTGTCACAAAACATGCACACAGGTTCTACAAACATTCCATCAGCCTACCCGCCAACATAAAGGTTCCCCAGTTAAGGCTAGTGAGCTTCCATTTCATTTATTTAAGAAGAAAGGAATGAAAAGAAAATGATTGGAAGACATAAAATTTGACCCCAGACCATCTGGCAGTACAATCCCTGATTATACAAACTTTGTTATTAATTTGGCAATGAACATGCAAAGTGGTTGTGCAATACCGATATTGTAATTAAGGCAACCAGCAAACATGAGGGCTTTAGAGTCAGATCATGATTGCAAAAGCACAATGTCTGAAATGTGTTTAAGTGCTTTACATGTAACTGAAGCAAGTAGGGAGTACATAAAACATTTGGAAAAAGAGACCAGATTACAATGAAAAAGTGCAGTTTGGAAGAAGGAACATTTGTTGCATTTGACATCTTCAAACTTTGGAAAAGTTTGTAAATTAAAATTAACAAACAGACTAAAATTGTGTGGCTCATTACTGTCAAGTAGGCCAATAAAAAGTAAGGCAATTTCTCACGGCTTAAGGTATGAAAAAAAAAAGCAATTGAAACATATTCTTTTGTAAATACTCCTGTGAAAGAATGTGGCATGTTTCTTCATTCAAAATACCCATTCTTAGCTGCAAGTCCAGATGGGCTAGTGGATGATGATAAAATATTAGAAGTTAAATGTCCTTACTCCAGTTTTAAACTTCCTGTGAATGTGCTAAAGATACCATATTTGGAATGTACTGATGACAAAATTACTTTAAAACGGAATCATGATTATTTTCATCAAATCCAAGGACAATTAGCAGTGACAAATAGACAAGTTGCTCATCTGTTTATTTACACAAAAAGTGACTTCAAAGTTTGTATCATTCCAAGAGATAATAAATTCATTGCAGACATGATTGAAACACTAATTATGTTTTTCCATGAGCATATTAAGCCAGTTCTTTTTTAAAAAAAATGTTTTATAAACATTAAGTTTATAAAATAATTGAGCTAATTGTTATTTTACAATTTGAGTTTATGTAAAATTTTTCTAGATGGTGTATAGTGTGAATTTTTTTAAATAATAAAAAGAGATTTTGTTTTAAAGATTAAAATTCTTTTATTAGCTTACAAGTATTTATTCAACTATAGTACAAATTTTAAAACCACTATATTACTTTGAATTGAAGTTCCACAATGAAGACCTTACTGTGTATGATAGTATACATTCTTAATCTTAGAATTTATAAACAGACAAAAATTTAAAAATACTATAGATGGAAAACTTAAATTAGGCTAGGGTCTAGAATGGAAAAAAATTTATATACGGTATTAATAGAGAGCTAGACTAACAGTGAAACAAATTAAGAATCTCTGCCAACAATGCATGGTCTAAAATTGCATAACATAAAACATATAAATATAATTTCACTGCCAAGTTTGGTTACTGTCGGATGCATGTGTTGCTTCAAAATTTTATATGTACAGTACGAGCCATTCCTATAATACGTTCAATATGTATTCTTTTACTAGATATTTTTCTGTCTCGAGATGACAAACTGCTGCTCAGCTGTGCTTTTCCTCTCATAAAAGTGGGTATATTTACCACAACATCTTTAGTAATTAGTTATTCCTGAATGTTAAAACCTCCATCAGCCATTACCCAGTCTTAAAATAATTATTGGATTTTTGTTTAAAGAATCTAACAAATCGTACTTTAGAACCGACAACGTATCGATTAGTTTATCTCTCATACGTTGTCCGCCGCGTGCGGAGTAGTTATTTCACTTTTGTTCTGCATTAGAAAAGCATGTACTTGTTATATGGTTTTTGTATCGTTTTCAGTTGCTACAATTGTACGTAGTTCATTTAAATAAAATTAGACATTGTTAGCAATTATTGATTGAATGCATTATACATTATCCTGATTTTTGAGAAATTCTGACCAAATAAAAACAAATATATTTTGTTTTGGTTGATTTAAAGGCTCAATTCAAGCGTGTAAGCAATCGTCATTTATAGTTGAAGAATTAAGTTTTATAATTATTTCTATTTTATACTATAAAGATAACACTAAAAATATTAAACATTCTTACTAAATTAAGCAATGGTCAGCTATTGGATTTGAATGAGCCCTCTGTCTATAATATCTCTTCTGAGGAAGACACGCTTCAATGGAGGCCGCCATGTTTTTAATGCGCCATCTACAATATAATTTGATGTTTCAATTATTAAAATAGCTGAGTTTTTTAGTTAACATAATTTAAAATAATTTTAAATTTAAATTCGTGAAATTAAACATGGATAAATAATAAATTCTTAAAAGGTTCTTTTTGGTATATTTATGACTTCTCTTAAGCAGACGATATGACAAACCAAACGGAAAAAATAAATAATAATGATAATTTCTACAATAAATATTTTATACTTTTTACTTAAAACAGTATTTTAATTAATAATGATTAGTTTTTAAATGCATCTAGGCTTCACAGAATTTAAAAAATGGCTTACAACGATCACGTGACTCGCGAAAAAAAACGCGATGTTTGTAAGCGTATCCAAGCAACGCTTTTAGAATTAAACTAAACGTTGCCAGATAACAACTACAAAAAATCAACGCAAAACAAGAAAAAAAATCTTTCATATCTTTTAATTTTAAATATGTTTTAAAAAATATTTAAAATTTATAAATATAAGAAAATATTAAATGTTTATTTAAATGAAAATTTATAACTTTGCATCAAATTATGGCAGATTTGTTTATCGTTTCCAGGCAACGCGGTAACAAAATAATAAAAAAAAATTCTAATCGTATTTTTCGTCGCATCTACATTTAGAGTTTTGTATAAAAATGGATGACGCCAGCGAAAAACAAAGTTTAAAAAATGTCCTAACAATCTCTAAGTTAAAAGAACTCCGATCTTTCTTTTTTGAAAGGTAGAAATTTTATAATTTATTTCAAATTCTTATTTAAAAACTAATCTGCTTGATGTGATTTATTTTTATAAGAGACACCGTAGGAGAATTGAATATTAATGAATTCAGAAATGCCATTTGTCACGTTCTTTCCGATAAGTATGAAACTGAAGCCACATTATTATTTAATCAAGTAGGTTTTTTTTTACTCTTTCCGCCTTGTGGGCCTCATTTAGCAAGCTCATTATGGGTTTGGCCAGGCCCACAATGGAGTGGCCGGGTGGTGAGGGACGGGAATCGACGTATCCGGTCGGACCAATCCCCAATCCGTCCGAATTCGAACCCGGTTCCCTCAGAGCGGTAGGTTACCACCTTGACCGCTCTGACCGTCATCCGGCCTTAATCAAGTATGTTCAGTTATTGTTATGTTCGCTTTAATGCTTAAAATATATTTAATTAAACTTTAATTCTGCTTAATTGATATTAGGCCAATAGCGAATCGGATTTGATCAAGAAAATTACATGGAAGACTTTCATCGATATTCTAGAAAATAAGACAAAATCCGATGTGTCGAGAAATATATTAAATGAAAAATATAATTGGAAAGAGTTTGAAGTAAATAGGTACTTTATAATTATATTTAAAATGATCAACGCATACATTTTTAAATATTTTATTTGTTTCTTTCAGAATGAATGTTTGGTTTCCATTTTAGCGATTTCTTCTTCACAGTTTCTGTATCTTCTTTTCAATAAGGTAGAATGTATGTCTGCTTAACGTTTATTTTGCATTTAGACATCCAATTATGATTTTTTATATATAGATAGGTACAGTTGGTGTCTACGATTCTTCATTTTTATGCCAGAAGACATACAATATTGATATTCATCGAAAGAACGATAATCAAAGATGGAAAGGAAAGAGAGGAACTGTAACGGATGTTGTACTGATGGAAAATTGCACGTTTTACGTTATAGCCACAACGAATCGTTGTCTTCATTTTGTAGACATTTCTGCTAGTTTTCATTTAGAATCTTACGTTGTAACAGGTTTTAATTTTAGTAAAGTAATTTAAGACACTTATATAAGTAAAACTATATGCATTTTAACAATTTAATATTTTTAGATTTGTCATATATTCCTTCATGCTTATTTTACTGCTATGATAGAGAGGTATGATACACTTATTTTAAGAATCACGCTATGGATTCAGGAATGATCGTTTTGAATTTTAAAAAAATTTAAATTTAAATATTTTTTCTTTGTTTCAGATGCCAGAATCTGCTTCTTATTTATTCTGGGGAGATCTGAATGGATCTGTACATTTATTAAAATTTTTTGATTCAACTAATTACATGTTTGATGTTTGTCAAAAAGAGAAAACTCAATGGATTTCACTTAAGGTAACATATAAAAAAATATGTTTTGCAGCAAATTGAGCAAATTATATATATTTTTTAAAGTCATTAATAACTTTCTTAGAATATTGTGGAACATAAAAAATATGTTTTATACAAATGTCTCGATAAATACCATGAAGAGCCGTTACATCAGTTGGTTTACATACAAAATATCGATAGACTAATTACATGCAGTTCTGAATCGAAACGTTCTATAGTTGTGCAGAGTATTTTTTTGAAAAACAGTCCATACGTAATGAAATTAAGAAAAGTAAGAAAAAATATATGACACATTTTTATTTTGTAGTGTAAAACTTTTACGGTTAATGTTACCTTAGGTAGCCAAGATGGCGGCTCGTCTCTAATTCCAGCAAGGAAACAGTGGGACACACGTTCTAACCTAACCTAACCTATTCTAATAATTTGGTTGCTAATAATTATGGTAATTTATTAGAATAGGTTACGTTAGGTTAGAACATGCTTTCCTACTATTCCCTGTCTTCTGATTGCTGGGATCGGAGACGAGCCGCCATCTTGGCTACCTAAAGTAACATTAACCACTTTTACATTACAGAATAATTGAATGAATAAAGAAAATCTATTTCAGGGAGTTCAATGCTTGGATTATTGTGAAAAATCTTGTATCTTGGCCACAGGCTCAAAGGATGGATTAATTAGAATATGGAATCCATGTGTTGCTTCTACTCCTGAAAGTATTTTTCGTGGACATAAAACAGCAATTTCATGCTTACGTTTTAAAGAAGATTTTCTTTTTTCTCTTTCAAGAGATATGGTAATTCTTTAATAAATTATTTAATATTTTCCTGAATATGAATATACAGGATTTAAACAATTTTGCAGAATCTTTTCATTTGGGATATCAATCGTATTTCTCTTCTTCAACAATTACAAATGAAATTCCTAAATCCAGAAAAAATATTCGTGAATAAAAATTCTATACAGTGCCAAACTGCAGATCAATCAATAATAATCATCTGTAGCAATTCTTTCAGCCAATTTCATTTCTTAAATTATGCAGAGGTAAGTTTTCTAAGCTTAATCTTATTTGTTTTAAATGTAAGGGTTCGCATTTGAAAATTTTTTTAAAAGGTTAAATGCGAGAAGAATGCCGAAATTGATAAACGTGAAGAAATCCGAAGAAAATTGCTTACGTCTACAAATACAGAAGAAATTCAAAAAGTAGATAATTGGATGAGCTATTGCATTTCGAAAGGATGTCCGTATCTATCCTTGAAAATCGATGAATTGCCAAAATTAGAAATTCAAACTAATCTTCCAACAACTGACAGAATGAAAAGACTCAATTTTAAATACGCAAATCTACAAGATCTTTTACAAGTTGAAAATTAAGAATTTAGAAATGATTTTTTCGAATTTTGAACTTACTTAAAAGGTAAATTTATTGTATTATGTTACAATATTTTGGACAGGTTAATTATACGATTTTCATAGTTAATATAAATCGAAAGAGATCATGTGAATGATGTGACCCTGACCTCAGACACCCTCCAATGACGTAACGGATGTATCCGATTCGATTTCCGTTGATGGACATTCAACTGTGTCCTCTGATCTGACATTTAAATAAAATCGAACAATGGATCAGCGGTTTGTCTTAATAGCGCAAACCAAATTGTTCATTTTGAGTATAAAATCAAACATTTGTTCAAAAGTATTACATGAAAACTTTTTTATTTAAAACATATTGAACATAAGAGTTAACATTATTCTTTTTCACGATATGATGGTGCTGTGTTTAGTCCAATATTTAAAAATAATAAAAAATCTCATAGTATTTTACTTAGCATAAAACCATTCTGAAATACTTTTAAGATTTCAATAAAAACTGAAATGATATTGTTGAAGCAATAGAATCCCAATAACAGAAACATCATAGAAGATTCATATAAAAAATTCTTGTTGTGATATTTGTAAAAGTTGAGGAAGCAAAATTTAGAAATCAATACAAATTACATTAATTGTTTCTTCCTTTTCCAATATAATTGTATCAAATTTATAAACAGTTAGGCGGATTTGCAGCCAATGCTCATTGATTGTTCGGAATCAGCTAACCCAATGACCTCAATTAAACATTATCTATAAACAAAGATTAATTCAGGAAAGATAGAAAAATAAATAAATAAATAAATTTGTTCAGATCTTTATCATAAAATTTAATTTGAAAAGAGTGAAAAGGTGAGCTATTTTAGAATCCAACTGATAGATTTATCAGTTGAAGCGGATGATGGCGAACTACTAAACTGAATTTTCTCTCTAATAAAATTACCGGGTTTAAATATATAATTAGAGCATGCCTGGTTGTACATATAAAAAAAGCAAGCTCTTGTCAAAAAATAATAATGAAAGTAGAGATGTAATATTCTGAATTCCATAATTTAACCACCCTTCATTGTTGAAAATATGTAATGAATTACAATAAATTTCCATGTATACAACAAGTTGCGAAAGTGTTGATTCCGTTTTTAATATTCATAAAAAAAAAAGAAAAGAAAGAAAATATGTTTGTTGGTTACGTCAGAATGCATGCTGGAAAATTTCGGCTTCGGGACCACTGACCTAATTTTAAACGTGAGAAGGGAGGTCATAACTTTCGTCAGCGTGATTCCTGTCGTTATAGTGTGTCAAGTGTGTCCCATGAATCACAGACTCTCTCTTCTCTCCCTCCGACCATTCTTTTTTTTTACAGTTTTACAGTTTTTTGCTTTGTTTTCTACAGGAAATGTTGTCGACCTGTTTTAAAAGTTTTTAATGGGTAGTCAATGCAGTTTAACGATTGACTTAGTATCTGATTCATGTTCAGTAATTTGTGAAGGGAAAAGATCGATATGGATGCTGCGTGTTTCCTCTCATTCTATCTGCTGAGAGGAAAATGAAAGTTGAGTGAATTTTGCTAAATGAGATATAACAGCGTGTTTTTAATTTTGTTTTATTGTAATTAATCTTCTGTTAAAACTTATTTATGTTGGTAAGTTGCAAATTGAAAATATAATCAGTTTTAGGAATGCTGATTTGATTATTTACTTATTTTATATTATGTTTACTGAAATTCTTCAAATGTCTTCAGATAATCTCGAAGAAATAATTATTTTCAATAGAAATTCAAAGAGATTAAATTAGTATTGTCTCTATAGTACTGTAACTTTTATGGCTTTTCATTACTAAAGTATTTAGTAGTGAGAAACTACAATAATGTCACATATTTTGCAGACTTCTTCAAGCATTGTAATATAATGTAAGTGAATTTAAATATTCACATGGAAATGTCTTGTTTTTATTTAAATTCGATCAATGATAGATTATATTTGCCATTGATTATATTTTATTCTTAAGTAGATGTGTAAGGTGGAGTGACTCTCTCCTATCATGATGGCCTTGTTTAGAACTCAGTCATAATTTTCAGGGATCCGTGGATTTTTAGTGCGGATTAGAATGATATCTATATTTAAAATGTAGGATATCAATTGGATAGAATATTCTTTTCAAAATGAATGACACTATCATTTAGAGTTTAAGATACATTGTGGACAGTATGATTACATTGTTTAAAATCTGATATGTTAACTGTAATACAGACTTTGACCTTAAATTACATATAGATAAGAACTGGTATAAATATACACGAAATCATGGAAATCAATTGTAACTACCTTAACTCTAACGAATTTCATTCATTTATTTATATTTAACTGTTTTATAAAATTCGTATTTTGAGATAAATTACATAATTTTTATGAAAAATATACAAATAAGTTTGAAAAATCTGAAAAATATTAAAATATATGTTAATATGTCAACATACGGTTTTAATATGTAAACTGATTCTAAGTACAATTTCATTTATAATTTTATAATATTTATTTAACTTTCTAACATATAAATATGTAAAAATATGTAATTATAATTGCCTTATATACATATATATATAATTAAAAAGACTAACTTGACTAACAAACCGGCATTCAAAAACGTAGATTGATGAGTTTATAAGGCGATTAAACTAAGATAACAAGAGAATCACTAGGATAGAAAGTACAGTAGATGTTTTTTCTACCTTTTTTAATATTTCTGCCACATCCCAATTTTCAATAAAATTGTTTGTAAGGCTCTAGTCCGTTAACTTCGTCGTGCGCTTTCATGAGCGATAGTCATGTTTGTGCTCAAGTAAACGGGATTTTAACGCACGGCAGGTCGTAACTACGAATGATGAAATGCACGAGCCTCTAGTCAATGGAATTTTATAAACATCTGATAGTTTCCAGGATTACAGGGATCTCTATCCTTAACTACAATTCTACGTAACGAAGGGTGAATGCAAATGGCAGGTCTTATAGACAAACATCTAGTAAGGCATAATCGCCCTATAAATCATTTTCTACTCAATTGTGGTTTCGGTTTCGTTAATATTTACTTGTAGTTGTAATTATAATTTTGAACTTTACAACAATTAGACACCTAATTACCTAAATGTAGACATTCTGAACGCATAAAATTATAAATAAATGAATAAAACAATTTGAACGTTGTTGTATATCAGAATTTACATAATCTGATACATAATCCTTTAAAAGTAATTAGCGCTAAAGCAAGTAATTAACAAAATAACAGTAAACCATAGCATCCGACCTAGACCTAGATTGACCAATTCTTTATGCAGCTTGTAATATTTTCACCCTCCGACCCGCGCTTGCAACATTCCGTGTCCCAACATATACCGAGCGAATAATGGTAAGGTAAAACAGGTGGGTTTCCTGTCAAAACGGGATGTTGGGTGGAGCAAGTATCAACCATTTCGATCACTGACCCATTCCATTTACAAACCACAGTACCCGCCAAGTGAACGCATGTATTTTTGTAGTTATGCCGGCTCCCCGAAAAAAATTTGGAGGTTCTTTGATTTAAATATAACCCGATAAAGTAAACTTTCAGGAGGAAAAAGTCATCTGTAGTAAGTTCTTCTAAACATATATATATTTTTTTAATCTTATTTTTATTCTGAATTTCAATCTTTCACAGATTTTTCTAGTTATTGTAAGGATTAAATCAGTTAATTTTTATCTAAAATATCTATTTATAATTTTTAAAACGTGCGTAAAAGTCTGAGAATTCGGATAAATATAATTATAAGTTAATATTAAATAGTTTTATTAATTTAATCTGTTTAGAAAATTGTTTCTGTATCGCTTATAATTGAAGGTTTTTCAAAAAGAAAATAATGATTAAATCGTTAGTAATTTATGCTTTATTCTTAATTAATTTTGAAAGGAGATGTCGGAAATTATTCTGAAAGTTTTCAAGAATTTAGGGAATTTCCTTTTATTTCAAATGAAATTCTTTACACCGCGCTTCCTCAAATTCCTTATAATTTCCAGAAATTTCCCTGAATTTAATTAACTTTCTTAGAAATAATTTTAAACATAATATTATTACATATTAACGAAACGTTTGTTTAAAAGCCGGAAATTCGGATGAACATTTTTAAACAATTAATTTGAAATGTTGTAAATTACACGAGTTAAAGCTTAAAATAACTTTATTACTTTAACAAATTATTCATAAAATCTATAAGAAGTAAATTAATGAAAAGTGAGAAAATCTTAATCAAGATGAAGATATAAAATTTAATGTTAAATATAGACGATGATTAAAATTTAATTATCTAAATGCAGTAGTATCAAGTAATCCGTTATACCTTACGCAGGAAGTTGATGTTTATTCAACCATTTTATTCAATGATGCCGAAAGATGCTCAATTAAAACCTGTTAGATTAATTTCTATTATGTTATTAATGATAAATTTTTCTTTATCTGATTTGGCAATATCTTACTGGCGTTTATATGTCATTTTTCTTTATTATTTTCAATTTTAAAAGCTATTTCTAAACGTAATTTACTTTGGAAAAGAGATTAACTATATAATAAAAAGGAAAATTTCTACCTGAATTAACAACAATATTTACTTAAATTGCCTTATAAATATAAAGACTTTTAGAAAATTTCAAAGAGTTATTATCATAGTTTTCTTCGTAGAAGCTTTACAGATAATTATTATAAAGTTTATAAAAGAACCATAATAATAATAATAATGTATTATACAAAAATATCATTAAATTTTCTAAAGATTAAAAGAATTTTTTTTTTATGAAGGGTTTTGTAAATTCTTAATAATGTTAAGTGAATTTAAATGTGAATGGTTATTTTAAAATTAGTAAAATATTAAAAAGAAATTTTTAAATTTGAGAAATTGTTTTTTAATAATAAACTAAATAAAAATTTAATATAAAAAATAAAATAATTTATTCATTAAAGAAAGTTTTTTTTTGGAATTTTTTAATCTTAATTTAAAGTTTTAATATCGAATTTAAAAATTGTGTTTTTATATATTAGAATAATTAATTAATAGTACGAAGTTTTGCGAATTTTTTATTATGATTTTTATATAATATATTATATTTTTTTATATAAAATTATAAATAAAGATATAATTTTGATGATTTATATATATATATATAAAATTTTCCTCTACTGAAATTATTTTTAATTTTTGGCTAAACTAGCGATGCATTCATTAAAATAATATCGATTTTAATATAAATAATCACCTTTATACAATTTATATTATTAATTCTAACGTTAAAGTTTCTTGGAATTTGAATAACAGAACTTTTTGAAAAATCACGTGACAAGACCCATGGTCAGTTTTTGAAAAAAAGCGAACGGATTGTGGTCCTCGTCACGAAATGCCAGTCACGTGACGCTGGAGTCACGTGAATGGACAGCACACGCTATTCGCGGAAATATTAGAAAGTGTGTGTGACCTCAAAGCTTCCTCGAATGGCGTGCAGACATTTGTAGTAGTCAGGGTCAACGATTGATATATTTTTTTATTCCTTTTTTCGGTATATCAAAACATCACGAAAATCATTCTATGAAAACGAATATGTTTATACTCAAGGACGTCTAAAGAAAAATTAGGATTTAAGTCAAAACATATTCAATTTTTTCACATTTATATATATATATATATTTTTTTTCAAATTTCAGATGTTTTTCCTGGATATATTTCGTCGTTTCCTCTCGAAAACTTAATGGTTTTAAATATTTAATTACCTTATTAAAATATTTATAAAGTTCTTTAAATGTTCACTTCAAAAATCTTATATTAGATTTTAGAAAATTAATAAAACAAAACAAAAAAGAAAGAAATTAGAAGATTCTGGAAAAATGCCTTTTCAAAAATTTATATAAATTTTCACTACTAAATTTGAAAATATTAAAATAATAATTTATAAAAAAAAATTTTCAAAAATATAAAACTTAAACGTAATTAAGTTTTAAAATATTTTATAAATTATTATTATTATTTAAATCCTAATATATATATATATATATATATATATATAGCGTTTTTAATCTACAATTTTAGAACTAAATATTAAAGAAAATCAGTAATTAAATATCAAAAACTTCTACAAACTTAATTAATGACATACCAGAAAAAATCAGCAACTAAACGTTAAAATTTCTACATTAATTTTTTTTTAATTGATTTAATGAAATCTAATTAAGGAATTATTCACAGGAAAATTTTCTAATTATAAAAATACACCATATCAAAAAGTATATTAAAGAAATTAAACGCTGATTTCTAAGTAGATGAATATAATTATGTTAAAACGTCTTAAGATAATTTATTTTTGTTAATTTTTATTATAAAAAATTTACTCCTTACAGCATTAAATTAGAGTATATTTTTGGAATTTTTGGAATGATATTTTATGTTTTCAAGCTATTCATTTAAGTTTTACAAATAATTAAAAATTAATATTTTTACTTAAATATTTCTCAACAGATTCTGAGAATTTAGGGAATTTAAAGAAAAAAAAATCTTTTAAATTGTTTTTAGAGAATTTTCCTTCAACAAAAAATGATATTTTTTGAATTAGAAATTCCTTTGCTGTGAATTTAAGGAATTTATTTATTTCAAAAGAAATTTTTGGGATTAATTTTAGAGAATGAGCTTTTAAACTTCAGTTTTTTACATTTGTTTTTGATTTTAAAATATATATATTTTTAAATATATATATATACATAAATCTATTTCATATAGTTTTTATTTAAACAAATTTTTAAAATTTTTCAATGCTATCTTATAAACTGTTTCCTAGATTCGTGATTCGGAGAACTAAAATATTCGTTTACAATTGATGTAGGTTTAAAGTCAACGTGTAAAAATGTCCATTTTATTATAAAGAGCAGGAATTTCCTGTAGATTTTATACTTCCGTAATCCTTATTGCACCGTCGATATATATATATACAAATTACTAACAAAAGTAGCAATTTTTAAAATATGTAAAGGTTAATCACAATAATAAAAATAGGAATAAACTACAATATTTTTCTAGTTTGTTTACAAAGTAATTTAAAGAATATTTTGTAAACATACCTGTAATGTTTTTTTTTTTTTTCAAATAATGACTGCTTCTTTGCTTAATCGCATCGCGTGGCCCTGCAACACACTTAAATTGCTCTGCATAATTTTTCAGTTTGTTTTACCTGCGAAAGATACATATAAATCTCTAAAAATTAAAGAATTTAAGGAGAAATTATAATAAAAATGAGCTATGAATATCAGGAAGTACTTAGTTTTGGGCACGATTTGATACAAAGCTACGCGACTAAGCGTTGCAGAAGTAGATATTTGAAGGCTTAATTTAAGGCCGAATTTAGATTGAATATAAATAAATAAATAAATAAATAATTAGATAAATTTTATCTAATATTTATGAAGATAATCATAATAAATTTATACTTATGAATGATTATTTATTGTTATCAATATTGCAAAGTAGCATCGCGAGTTGAAGACTGTCCATAAATATATAGTATATACTATTAAAATTTAATTAAAAAATTACATTATAAATATTCAAAGAGCTCAGACGTGTTTTATAGGATATTTTTGAATAAAATGATTTATAGAATATTACATAACTGAATATAAAAACGTAGACTATAAATTCTAAACGTGAAACGATTAGAATATAAAATGGAGGAATAGTCTCTTCAATTTTATAAAATAAATGTTGATTATTTACGTTAAAAGGTTAATTAACTTAGTAATAGTTAATTTTATATAGAATTTTTATCCTTTTTTTAAATATTTGTATGCTTTAAACATAGATATGAAAGAGGATTGTTGTTGTAAGCTGTATAAACTGAATCACTCCGTTGACAGCATATTAAATGATTAATCTAAACAATTCTTTCATACATTGTTTATTTATCTATAAGATTGATTCCCAAATAGAAAAAAAAAGTAAATAGATATGAACGTTATGAGCTAACAAGCTTTTATTTAGTCAATCAATCTCCTTCAAACAATTTTTTTTTTTTTTTTATTGCGTGAAAATCCTCAAAAACAGTTTACTATTTTCAGGAAAACGGTAAATTGTATAAAACAGGGATGCAATAACAATAACATTCTATATATATAAACCGAAAAAGTAAACAATTTCAATCCATATCCTTTTCTATTATTTGGAACAATGCGAGCAAATCAGTACAATCTACTTTATCTGTCACTATTGATTTACTAAAATAAAATCATTCAATATCGTTTATATCAAATAATGGCAAATATTTAGCAATATCTGATCAAACTGTAAAACGTCTTTTTTTTTTTTTATTTTATCACTCGATATTTTATCATCTTATTTACTTAAGAATTATATCCAATATCAGGAAAAAAACCAATTATAGCGATATTTTTATTGTAAAATACTCTGAATCAATTGTTTCTGTAAAGTTTTCGTGTGAATTATTCCGTATTTATTATTTATTTCTGGTTAAAATTTTTAAAAATATGGAATTATTAATTATAATTTTTTGTTTGTAAAATTTGAAGAATAAATTAAATGAAATTAGCTAAAATATGAATAATTTAATAATTTTTTTTACGTTTTAAATTGTAATTTTATAATGTAAATTTATTATAATTGCTTTTTATCCTGTATTGTAATAAATATTCTTAATAGCTATATGTAATTTGCTGTAAATTTTAAGGACTTATCACACCACAGTTTTCAATTGAAAAGATCACTGAGATTTTATTAAACCAACATGTACTGTACATTTAGTATACAATGTAATTAGATATTTTCATGTCAGAGAAACTAGGAGAAGAATCCCAATTGTAAATTAAAGTTTAATGTTAAATGCAAATTGGAAAATACAAAAATACTTAAATTATAACAAACTGAAGACGGGTATATGGCCCGAAATGTACACTACATAATGTATAGTACATATTGGTTTAATAAAATCTCAGTGAGCTTTTCAATTGAAAACTTGTGATAAGTTCTTAAAATTTACAGCAAATTTCAGCTATTAAGAAGGTTATATGTGATTTTAAACATTTATTCAGCAATTTTTTTACGAATGATTGTAAAATTGTTATTATAAAAATGTAAATTTCCTTGAATTTATTTACGAATTTAACACGTGTTAATTTATAAATGTTTTTTAATTTAATGTACGAATTAATTTATAAATGTTTTTTAATTTAACGTACGAATTAATTTTAAAAAGCTTTAAATTAAATATTAAATGACAATTAATTGTTTACATTATACAATTTTTTCTGAAGTGATGATCAAGCTGTTAGTTTATGTCTTTTCATTCGTTTCACCGTAAAATAACTTTGAAAAATTTTTTAAAAAATCATTAATTGCAATAAAAATCATGTTGGCATTTGGTTTACATTTAACTCTAAAGACCTAGTTAACCATATTTAAACTATTCATTACCATGAATAGTTTATATTTTTTCTATTTTTAAAAAAAATACCAAGCGAAGGTCAAAGGAGATAAAAGGCTTATTTTAATTGCACTCAAGCGATTATATGGGCAAACACGGAAGTTTTAAAAACATTATATAACGAGATAGAAGGTCGAATGATCATTTTTCATCCACAACTCAACATTTATGTTCTGCTGATGAGTCATTGTTAACTATAAATGGGTAATTTGGAAGACGTTGAAGAGTTTGAATTTCTGCACGGTAAACTGTTTTAAATGGATGTAAAAATTTTATTTTATTATTATTTTTCTTTTTATGTTTAATGTAGGAAATTTACTTTAGAGAACTTAAAGATTTTGTAATTATAAAATTAATTCAAATGAATTTATGTTGATATATTGGCGAGAATTTTCCATCCCAGATACGAAGAAATGATTTTTTTTAATTTAGGATAAAACAGTATAAATTTTAACTGGTGTTTCATAAATTTCTTAATATATTTTTGAAGAAAATGTTAATTAAAAGTTGATTTCTAATACGAAATGTTTAAAAATATTTAAAAATTAATAAGCATCAAGAAATGTCTGAAGTTTTTTTTTAAATTTTTAAAAATTATTATTTTATTTTATTTATTTATATAGTAAATTTAAATGTAAGCAATTATTACTTTATGTTTTTAGCTAATATGTCTGGAGTATTACTGATTTTCATCGCTTCTTTTGCACCACATCTGACTATATCAAGAGGTAAGATATTTTAAAGATGTCTTAAGTGTACAATAAGTACAATATTACAATTATATTTAATTTTTAATTTTAGGACAAGCATGCTTCGGATTTGATACATTTGAGAAAATATTTTCCACTGGATTCAATCCACCAGGAGCGGTGGTTACAAAACTTGAACATGGAACTCCTGATGCTCCTACAAAGCATTGCTTGCATTTATGTGGAGAGAAACGAGAATGTCTCTCTTTTACATTGGATTTGCAAAACAAAATATGCTATTCTCATAACGTGAATTCGTTGGGAAGTAAAGAATCTTTAACCACCGCTTCGAACAGCGTTTTCTTTGAACAAATCTGCTTTCAAAGAAAAGGTAATGGAAATTCAGCAAAGAATTTCTGTTAATTTCTTCATCTTCCCTGTATTTTAACTAATGATTATTTCAGATAATACCGAACGTTGCAAAGAAAAGTTGTGGGCGTTTGAAGTAGAGAGGAATGCCTTCCTCGTAGGACATGTGGAAAAGGAATTAGACCATATCTTATCACGTTATGAATGCGAAAAAAAGTGCTTCAACGAAGATACGTTTGCATGTCGATCTGCTGATTACGACGAAAGAAATAAAATTTGTAGGCTAAGCAAAGAAGACCGGTGGACTCGTCCAGATGATTTCTTGCGAGATCAATCTGGAAGCCATCGATCTTATTTAGAAAACCAATGCATTTCAGCTGGTAAGTTTGATATTTTATACAATAAACTCATTAAATAAAATAAGTAAATGAAACGTAATGTATTGAAAAGCGTAAAACTCTAAGAAATTCACTTTGCAATTATGGATTTTCTATGATCTAAGGTATTAGACATTATATTTCTTAATAATTGTTTGCTAGCGTAATTTTGCAAAAGCTATGTAGAAAGTACTTTATAATTTTTTCTCTTATTTGCTACTTCTCAAAATTATTATAATTATTAACAATTTACTTAAAATATTTATTTAATGTTACTATTATTAGCTCCAACGGCTTGCCGTTTTCAAAATCAAGAAGGTTTTATGTTCCTATCTACCGATTTGATCAAGTTTGCAGATAACGTCGACGATTGTAGAAATCAATGTGAACAAGAACCGTCTTTTAACTGTAGAAGTTATTCGTATGTTGATAACAAATGCTTTCTAAGTAGTGACGGAACGTCTACTCTAGGATTCGAATTTCTCAAAGAAGAAAGTGGTGTAATTTTCGGTGAAAAGAAATGTGTAGTAGGTAAGAAGATCGAATTATAAATAATTCATAACTAGTATAAAAATTTATTTAAAAATTTTTGGTATATTATTTTCCAAAGATCGTTGTAACGATGGGACTATCACATTCGAGAAAATCACTGGTTACATCTTGAGATCTTCTGTAGAAACAAACATCGAAATACCTAGAACTGGTAGTACTTGGCTTCAAGGTATTACCTTAGATTGCTGGAAGCATTGCAAAGAATCTACGGATGATTGCCCAGCTTTTACGGTCTCGTATCAAACACAAAGATGTCAAAAATTAGACAGAAATTCTCAAGGACGAATTGGAGATTTAACACCTAGACCGGGTGGAAATTATTTTGAGAAAATTTGTTTGAGAGGTTAGTAATTGAATTAATAAATTTCGTCTTCGTTTCATTCTTCAAAATTATTTCTCGAAACTCTATACTTTATTTAAATGTCGAAAATTTTCTTTAAAACTTAGTTAATTTAATAAATTTTTGGAAAATATTTTTTAGGTACCCAAGCAGAAGCATGCAAAAATAAAGCTTGGGCATTCGAGAGAGTTCCAGCATTCGAATTAGAAGAAAGTTTATACGATAGACATATACCAAACGTACAAAATAGAAGTGAGTGTGAAGAATTATGTCTAAGAGAAATTACATTTGTTTGTCGATCAGCCTTTTATCACGAAGATGACCTTATCTGCAAACTAAGTCGGGAAGATCGAAGGACCCAATCGCAGAAATATCATACCAATAACAATATAAGGACTAGTTACTTGGAAAATTCTTGTATTCCCGGTACTTTAATTTTTAATGCTAATGTAAATATATAAACGATTTTATTCTTATGTTTGAAATTTATTATTTATTTTCTAGTTTTAACAACTTGTCCCTACGAACATACTTTAGACCATTATTCAACATATACAGATACTGTTCATAGGGGAGCGATACAATCGCACAGCGACTGCGAGAAAGTTTGCGATGACTTTCAAGGTTTCAATTGTAGATCGTATGCTTATTACTCAGCACAGGGTCAATGCTTTTTCAGTGGAGACGACACAGTTAGCGTGGGAGGAAAGAAACTCAGTTTGCAACCCAGACAAGGTATTACATATTTTGAAAGAAATTGCAATTTGACTACCGAAATTACAACTGGTACACCATCCAGACCGCCTCCTACAACTGTTCCACCGCCAACTGCTCCCAGTAAGTAATTTCTTATTTGCACTATTTGAATTTTTCTTTAATCAAATATTGTTTGACTACTGTACTATTCAAGCTCGTTATACAATTCATACTTATATATATATATATATATAAGTATGAATTGTATAATATAATAAGCTCGTTATACAATTCATACTTATATATATATATATATATAATTAATTGAGTTATAAAAATGTATAATTGTGAAAGTTGATCGAAAATACATATGTTGATCAAATTTAATGTTTAAATTGATTTTAATTTTCTATTTTTTAAATAATTATTTCAGAAACCGTATGCGCCAGTGGACAGAAATTGACTTTTGAGAAACTGATCGGGTTCGAATCTATTGGAAGTTATCCAATTTACTTATATCGTAGCACTTTCCAAATTCCAGGAATAACATTAGAATGTCTTCGTAAATGCGAATTAGACTCAGATTGCGAATCATTCGTCTTAGATTACGAACGTTTCGAATGTTACAGATTTAGCGATTTTGGTCCAGTTAACATTAGACCTAATAAGGGCAAGAGTTACTTTAAAGCCTTGTGTATATCAGGTACATTTTATATAATATTATAAAATTAAATTAAATTACTAGAATAAAATTTATACACAATTTCTCTTAAATGTTTCAGACTAGTTTTAAATAGATTTTATTGATATTTCGATTGAAACGTATTTAATAATTACATATTTCATAAATGAAATGAAGAACTGGTTTTAGAAGAGAACTAAATTCTAATAATGAAATGTAAATGCACTATTAATTAATTTATATTTAGGTGCTAATTTTATCTTCAAAGGAAGCGCTTGGAATTTGCTTTCCTGTCTTACTAATATGTGTTATACAGAAAATACTGTTTTATAGGAGATCCATTCCATTTAGCTTCCTTCGAGTGATTTCTCTGTTGAGTTTATATTACAATTAAGCCTATAAATATGAAATAATAATGACAGCTTTCTGTAGAATATAATCTATATAGTCTGTAGTATAGACTCTATACTATAGATTCAATAGAATCTGTAGTATCTATAAGAGAAGTAGATTCATAAACAAATTTCTTTTTAAAATCCTTTTCAAGTTAATATCTGTTTTCTTTTTACTTTATTTTCAGTAATTGCTAAAATCAAAATGATATTTGCTAAAAATTCGATATATAATTTAATATTATTTTTAAAAATTCGAATTATATATAGAATATACTAATACTTTAAACGTATGAAGAATTGATAAATAAATAAGTTAAACTAATATAGTCGTTTCAGCGCTAAAAGCGTAGAAAGAGTAAAAATAAAAATAATATAATATTAATGATATAAAAAAAACTAGAGAAACTTTATTGAATTTCATCTTCTCGATTTTTCACTACGAGTATATCTAGAATAAACGATTGGATATAATCAAAAGTTTGTGATGTTTATAAAATTTTAAAGCTGTTTGGTTATATATAAATATATCTAGAGAAGTGAATCAAATAATAAATAATTTTCTTAGAATCTTTTATAATCTTACTTTTATCTCAGAGGATGAAAAATATATTTGTTATATATCTCTCTCTACGTATATTATTTTTCATGATTTATGGTTGACACTAAACAAAACATTAGGATTATTAAAGTTAAAATTATAATAATAAAGCTTGAAAAATTGTTTTCACATTTATCTCAATTTTCTGTTATCAAATGAAACTATAAAATTATCGCTACGTAAAGACAATCAGTAGGTTACGAGTACGCTTGAAAACATTGAGAGCCTGAATTTTAACGAAAGGAATTGTTAAGAATTTTATTAATTTATTAAAAATTTATTAATATAATATTAGATTATAAATATTATCTTAATTTTTTTCAACTAAGAATACTGTAGTTTACGATTGTTTACATATATATAATTTGCTTTATTTATCTATAAAATATGGAAATAGAATCCTTCAATGATAACAATTTCTGCCTTGTTTCATATAGATCCTTGCCTTATGATATAATTTATTATTATTTTAATTTTAGCTTTAATTCCGTGTGAAAAACTTTGGGCTGTTGATATATTAATGGATAGAGAACTGAGAGTGTCAAGACCAGTCGATGTCATACGACAGGTGAATCGAGAGGAATGTGCACGTAGATGTTTGGAAGAAAGACGATTCCGCTGCAGGTCGTCAAATTATTACAGTTTTCGCAGAGAATGTACACTTTCTACTGAAGATAAGAATTCACCAGTAGCAGAATTGCATTTCTCTGCTGGAGTAGATTATATAGAAAATCAATGCATTTCTGGTAAGATGTATATTTAAAACAGTTTAAGATCATAATATTTTACACTATAATAACTAATTATTTATTGTTCAGAAACGTCAAATTGTCCATATCAGTCACCAGAAATAGGGATTTACATGTGGTATGTAGATCGTACTCTTCATGGCATCATCACTTCACAGCAATGCGAAGAAGAATGTGATCGAGAAAGAGCATTCAACTGTCGATCTTACAGCCACGTTGATGGAACTGGAGAATTTAAATGCTTATTAAGTTCTGATAATAAAGAAAGTTTACCAAATACTGCATTCGAATTACGCCACAAATCCTTATTTGCTCAAAAGGATTGTAAAAACCAAATTACAAGATCCGTTCCACGTGAGACACCTATCCTAACTCCTCCAGTAGTATCTCCTACTCAAAGACCAGGTGTATGTACTTTCGATAGATATACTTACGAGAAAATAGTGGGTTACGACCCTCGTCTTTTAAGAAAGCACAGAATACCCATTATCGATAGTGTAGGCATTTTGGGGCAATGCCAACACGAATGTCAACGAATGGGAGAAAGATGCAAAGGATTTGTAATTCTTTACACGCCTGTGCAGATTTGTTATTGGTTAGAAGTTGCTGCATCAGAAATTACAAACGCTCTCATGCCGTCTCCTCTTGCTGCTTACTATGAGAAAGTTTGTTTAAGAGGTAAACAAATGTAATTCTTAATTCAAACGTATGTTTTAAAAAAATTAGATTTCTTTCATAATTTTTACAACGATAAAGATTTAGTTAAACTTAAATTGTTATATTCTTACAGATATGGGTTGTGGAAAGTATTGGACGTTTGAAAGAGTTATAGGACACCAAATGAAAGGAACAGCGCTCATTGATATACCAAGTGTACTAGAAAGAACCGACTGTGAAGATTTATGCATCAGAGACAAGAACTGTTTGTCTGCTAATTACTTTTATAAATTAAAGTTATGTCGACTTTTTTCTGAAAGTCGGAGGAGCCAGCCTTCTGCTGTCGTGAAAAGTGAAGATGTAGATTATCTTGAAAATCAGTGCATAAAAGGTAAAGTGTATGATATTAATTATAAATTATATTTAAGAGAGACTCTTTCCTCAAATTCTACTTTATTTTAGAGCCACCCACGTGCCAATATAAAGATTATCCAGATCGTTTCTTTCCTTTCATCGATAGACTTTCTAGAGCTCACGACATACACGACTGTCAAAAACAATGTGATCTAGAAAGACGATTTCGGTGCCGTTCTATAAATTACGAAACTATGACTAGGCATTGTGCCTTATCTAGCGAAGATTTGGCAACTGTGGGCGATAGTACAGATCTTCTACAGTTTCGAAGACAGTCGATATTTAGCGAAAAAGGAAACTGTGAACAAGGTAAGAATTAACTTGAAAATATTTAACTAGTTTATAGATTATTCTGTAAATGAATGAAGTATCTTAATGATAGGAAATGATATTATAGAAAAACCAATACAGCAAATATTCTTATAAAAATAAATACTCTTGATCGTAAATTTTGCTTAAAATTTATTTTAATAAAATATTAATTGAAATAGAAATAAAGTAACCCGCAGATATTGTAATAGTAATACTTAAATCGTTGTAAATATCAACCGTTTCAAACACAGTTTTATTTTTAAAGTGAATAACAAGATTTGTGTGATTTTTAAAATAATTTATAAGGTTTATTATGGTGAAAATTCAATATATGAAAGCATTCCTGGCTATTTCTGATGGTATTTATAACTTTATAGAAAATAGAAAGGCTAACTAAGATCGAAAACAATATAATTAAGAGCCGGAATTGTATGCAGATTTTTCTATTTACAACAATTAAAAACTTTTTAAAGTTTTTCTATTATAAATCTTAAATATTTGTGAGGTTTTGCTTTTACTTCCGTCAGGCCCAAACGGTCGGCCTACGCAAATCTCAGCTTATGATAAATTGACATACCTGGGAGGAAGATGAATGTCGCGTAGATCCTGATAGAGAGCGACAACTTTTATTAACAAGTTAAACATTTATTTAAACCGAAAGGAATCACCTTTAAGGCACTCTACTCAGAAGCAGAGAAGAGAGGAGAGGAGAGGAAGAGAGAACATTGCGACCGATGTCACCCGAATTTGTGGCGTGCGAACAGGAACACTGACGACTCGAACTCGGACACAATCAGACAGATGTTCGAGTAAAGAAAGTTTGGAGATTTCTTCTTGAAGTAATCTTACTATCAAAACTTCCAACTTTTTTTGCCCTCTTAGCAGCGAAAAAAGAAGGAAGTTCCATTATTCTGCCGAAGATGGTTCGGACTTCCATCTCTTCTCTTCTGTGGCATCGTTGACTTTGCTCAAGACTCTTCTTACCGTATCTCCTGGTTTTTATTCTCCTACTTCCATCCTTTATTATTCCATCCCTCGTTATTCTTTTTTTTCTGGGGCTAGCCAATCGACGTTGGTTTTGGGGCCCAGCTTTCTCCTTCGGGCCAATTATAAATTTTTTTTTTTTTTTTTTTTGCATTTTATTTCCGGTTCCAGAGGAAAATGGATGATACAGAGGCGTTATCGCATGAGACGATCGCGATAACGCCTCTAACTTAGCATTAATATCCTAACTTAAACTTAAGCTTAATTCTTTACTTTTACGAAAACTTTAATGTTATTTTACAATTAAATAAACTCCATAATTACATATTTTAAACCTCACACATTTATACATTTATGGCTCTGTATTTGAAAAAGTTTTAGTAAATCCGAATAAGCCATTTAATACATCACTTCTTAAATAGACAACAAGGAAATGATTAGAATAAGTAAACAGCAAAGAATAAATAGCTTTCATTTTCTTAAATATGTAAAAATAAATTTAGAGAAAATATTATTTTTTTTTTATAAATTTACATTTATTGATAAACGTTCAGAGAAATTGTCAATTCAACTTAAATTATTTAATTATCCTTTCGATTCATTTGAAATTGAAATGATGAAGACCACATTTTCTGATAAATTAAATGTTTTTACTTTTCTACTATAATTATTTCTGATGATTTTTATACACAGAAGTGTTTCATGTTAATAAGGTAATTTTCTTGTTAGAGAAATTTTATTTTAAACAAATTACTTACCATTTAAAAACTGTATATTTAGAAAATGATGATAAATTGGTTAAATTTAATGGTTAAGGCGCAAATATTTCTAATTTTTAAGTTTTTCCTCAATTAGAAAGTTATTTCTGCTTAGAAAAATTATAAAAAAAATCACTTCGTAACAGAATTAACGTATCTAAAACGTAACACATTGTTATTGCTTGATGTTTATTGTTCAGATCGTTTAACTTAGTCTTCAGGGAAAGTTTTCTCGTAGACTAATAAACATATTAATTTTACTATTAATTCATGCTTGACTGTATCAGCAATGTTATGATTCTCTTGTATATTAGCTTGATATCGCACGTTTCGTTAGCGATGACAATGGCAAACTCCTTGGAAACCGACTGTAAACTAAATGCGAAAATATCAAGCTAGCGTTAAATTTTTGGATTTATAACCATCTTATAAAATGATTTTTAATAAAACTATTTTTGTTTTGTCGTGAAATAAAGATGACAAAACTTTTTAAAGGGACTTTTCCCTTGTAAAAAAATTCTTGCACCTGTACAATTTTCGTGAAAGCATGCCGACTTATAGTTTTTTTTTTTTTTTAATGATGTACTTTACTTTAATAAAATTAAGATTTTCTTACAGTTTTTGGCAGTAAAGAATTATATTTTAAACAAACAAAAATAACTTAGTATAGATTATACTAACGGTTAAATATAATCAAATTTTTATGATGTAATAATTGCATTTTATTCTCACAATAACTTTTTTTCGCCTCTCCTAGAAAAGATTTCGCTCCTCATTAAAGGTGTGAACTATTGTGATAAGGAATAGCTTTCTAATTGGAAAAAAAAATGGTTTAACAAAAAATATTTGGTTAGAAATTATTATAACCTTTATGTTTAACGTAGGATAACATCCACTATTATAACTTTCAAATGATAAATAATGTAATTAAAAATTAAAATTACACTCTCAATTATATTTGAGTTTATATCCCGCTTCGTTGAAAGATTTTTAAGAAATAAACTCAAATATAATTATGAAAATTGCTGCAACAAAGATTAAGATAAATAATTTCATTGCCTTGAGTGTGTTGAGAGTATTTCATCATTACTGTGATTAAATTTATCATAATATATCTGATGAATGTGAAGATAGTTTTGAGCCAGTTTTTCTAAAACGAATTTTCTTCGTTCGAAATTAGTTTTATTTAATTCCATCATATATTTTTAATGCACAAATAATTCATTTTTCTTCTACACAGTTAGCGTTCAGTGCAATCAACAAGACATGATATTAACAGTTAATTTTGCCGTGCCATTTAATGGACGAGTTTATGCTAAAGGAAATCCTGCACAGTGTTACATGTTAGGTACTGGTCAGCAATCATTACAGTTTGCTGTTTCAATGGGGAGCCGTTGCGGAACTAAACTTGAGGTAAATGTGTTTTAAATAAGGAATTACATTAATATAAATCATAAATTAATGTTCGAATGTAAGTAATTTGTTATCGTTATAATTTATAGGGTCCTGATCTTTACGTAAATGAAGTAGTAATTCAACAACATCCGGTTATAATGACAGATAACGATAAAACAATTCGAGTTATGTGTTCTTTTGAACCCAGAGAGAGGACATATACTTTAGGAAATCCATTACAGTCTGATCATCCTGCCATGGAAGTAGCGTAAGTGCTTAAAAAAATAAAGAAACATCAATTATTCACAAATTTAAAAAAAAAATTATTGTAATGTTTTTTTTAGGACTTTGTTTCAGCATCCAATTAAATCAGTAGTCACCAATACTGTTCCTCCTCCGAATGTTGTCATGAGAGTTTTGGATCATCAAGGTCAAGATGCTCGAAGAGTTGGACTAGGAGACGAATTAACTCTTCGAATAGAATTGAGAGAAATTAACAGTAATAAAAAAATTAATAAAATGTTTATATTAAAAGTCATTATTAGTCCTTAATTTACGTTAATTTTTCTTTCTGTTTCAGGTGCTTTCGCTCTGCATGCTAAAAATTTATATGCAAGAAGTACTAAAGGGGAAAGCCTTTTTCTCATCGATGGCAGAGGGTATAATTATATTGTTATATAAATATTTTAAAATATTTATAAAATTTTAAACAAAATTTACCATTAGATGTCCAAATGATCCCAGTATTTTTCCAACTCTTCAAGTGGATCAAAGAGATGGGAAATCTCTTTATGCTAACTTTAAAGCTTTTCGCTTCCCGTCAACTGGGATGGTCAACTTCGAAGTACAGATTAAGTTTTGTCAAGATCGATGCGAACCAGTAAGTTATATAACGTTGTAAAGATTTGTTTTGAAATGTAAATGAAATTAATAATTAAAATATTACAGGTTATTTGTAGAAATGGAGCAAGATCTCATGGAAGACGAAAAAGATCTTTACATGATAATTCTAATCAAGAAATTCTTTCCCTGACAACACAGTTTCCGTTTCAAAAAAATCAAACTTTCAAAAATAATTACATGTTAAATTCTTCTTTATCGACTAATACATCTGCTATCTTCGAGAGAAAATCACGACTTAAATACCAAAATGTAACTGCTCCAAAATTTTCAAGTTCAACCGCAGACTTTCAAAAACGAAATTTTATGAGGACTTCTAATTTTACCAGAGAGCAAAATATTTGGGAAAATTATTCAAACGTCGTTAACAATTCTACAAGCAAACCATTTTTTCAATCCCATTCTCCAAGGGAGTTAACGCCTTCCGAAATGTCTAATTTAAATCGTCATTATTCTAGAGATCAAGATTATACGCATTCCTATGATAACAGACAATTTGACAGACCATCCGAAGGATTTGGTCCTCATTATCGCGAATATCATCAAAATTTTCGTCAAGATTTTCGGCCAAATTCACCTCATCCTCCTCTTTATCCACCATATTACAATAATCGCGGTACCGAACATCAATACAATCAATTTCAATTCCATTACACGGATCAACAATTTGATGATCATAGAATGCGTCCCGCTTCTCATCCAAGACATTATCATTCTTCACATCAAGTACATTCTTCTCCAAATTTTCAAATTCGTGATCGTCCAAGCAACGACAAATCGTTTTCTGAATTGCAAAGTTCTTCGATACGTGTAATTTCCAAAGATCGAGAATACGAGAGGCCTTTAAACAATCATAATGGACCTATATCAGTTCATTCGTCTACACCTTACTCGCAGCAACAGCCTGTATTTAATCCTCAAATTCCTAAAGAACGTTACGACTTTCCTCCCAACGTTCATAATGTACCCAATTCTCCAATGTCTCAAAATTATCCTAGCCCATGGCCCGGATTTCGTGTTTCAAATCCGGATCAAACTTCTAATTTGCATTACAGGCATCCGTACAATAACAATCAGCATTCGAATACTCGAATTTGGACTTCTAATAACGCTCAACCTTCAAGAGAAGAGACAAAGAAAAATTCTTCTTATACACTACATCATCCCTCTTCTATTCGTAAAGAAAATCGTAATTTCTCTAGATCTCCACCTGTTCATACCCGTCTACCTTCACCCATACATCCACCAATTCTGAGAAACTCTAATGTGAAAAACTCTTCTCGTCCATCTCTCATTTTACAACCACCTCCAAATAATTCTCAAACTATAAATATGGATAGGAAAAATCCAATAAACGCTCCTCCCTATTTAAATTATCCGTCAAACGGTAATATGAATGCAGGAAACAGATTCCCCCCTAGAAACCATCACTGGAAGCCGGAAGAGAACAAATCTAGACCAACGTATAAATCGAGGCCACCACAAAATAATCACAGAATTCCACCTAAAGATGAGAAACGTACCAATCTTCCTGACGAACTTCCATTATCTTTTGCTATTATGGTTGGAGAAGATCAACCAATGGCTGATAAATCTGCTTGGACTTTAGAAAGAAAAACTATACCCCCGCCAACAGGTAACTAAATGTAATTTTTACAATTAACTTTATGTTTTCAATTACTAAACATTAGTTTTATCTTAGTTTTACCGGAAACATCCGAAGACACGGTATGCACTTCAAAAACAACTGTAGTAGTCACGGTGACTGCAGTTACTGTCTTGTATATAGGAGCGGCAATAGCGGCTATATTTTTCTATCGTTGGAGACGAAAACAAAAGAGAAAAAAGAGAAGATATATCGATCCTCAACCTCGTTCTCAACCGAATAATGCTGATGTAACGTATGCCAGTCCTGAAGTCACTTTCAGAAGTATTTATGGGGCATTCCCAAATGAAAGCTAAAGTTATCTGTGATGATAAATTACTTGATGATACTTGAGAAGTTGGAGGTAGGTTTTTAGTATGAGACTAAGAACTCGAAATTCCTGTATAAAAAAGTTTTATGTACGAGTTTTGTAATACTAAATGAGAATTTTTTAAATATTTACGTGTAATTGTGTATACCTTGCGTATAATTTTGCATATTTTGCAATTATATTTTCAAATTATTAAGAACATTTTGCAGGTTACACTCTTGTACGAATGAAGTTAATTTCAAGATGTTTAATTAAAATATAAACTTATAACTAAAACACTGATAAAAAGAAAAATGGAAATTACATTCAAAATTCAATTATTTCTCAAGTATTAATCAAGAATAAAGAAAAAATCGCGTTGTAAAATATCTATACCAATATTTGTTTACTATTTTTATTATTTTATTTTTTAATTTAAAAAATGATGTTTGTAATGTTTTTGGGAATAAAATTATTACGAAATTTAAAAAAAATGTTTCAATTAAAATTATTGTATATTTTTAAATAATTAAATAAATTTATTTACGAAGCTTAAAAAACACATTTAATCGTGTAAATGTTTCAAATGTAAGCTTCTCTAGTTAATACATTTGTGAATATTTGAAGTAACCAATAACGATAGACTATTTAATGTAATTGACCAATGGCGATGGACGAGCATCTATAACTTATACTGTTTATACGTTATAATACATTCACTTATTCATATAATAACGTAATTTAATTATTTTTAAAAATTCTCCTTATAAGGGTACAGATATTAATACAACTGATTACAGTAAGAAGGATTTTAAAATATACAATGGAAGTTAGCAAATAAAGATTTCTAGGAGTCCATTTTGTACAGAAAGGTTATAAATTTTAAAAGGTCGAAAATGATTGAGAAAGTTATTTGGCTTAAAATAAAATAAATAAAACTATAAAAGCCCTATTGTTGTTCTTTGTCACTTAAGACAAAAATCTCTTAAAGGAAAAACAAAAAATGTCAGTAGTACCGTTACCATGACGACAATGACTGTCCAATGGAGAGAACATAAGTAATCCTTAAAAGGATCAAAGGATTTAAAACTTTTTGGATAAACCGAAACGATTGAATTGATAAAAAAAATAAAAAAATATTTGTTAAGTTTAGCTGTCATGCAACGTATATTTGCTTTTGATGTTTTCATTAGTACTAAAATAATAATAAATATTGTAAGATATTAAATATATGAGTTTTTTGTGGTATAAATTAGCTCATAATTTCTCATTATGTTTGCGAATTAGCTTAATTCTCAGACTAGATCAATTCAATTACAATATTATGAACTATTGATACTAGATGATGAGAAACATTGAATCGATTCATTTGATACTCTAATAAATCTTAGACTAATGTACAAATTATATGAACTAGACAATAATTTCTGTAATGTTATGTTAATTTGTTCAAGTTTTATCAATTATTATATAACCTTATTTGAAATTAGTCTGTAAATTTATAAAGATGTCTACATTATAGCATATGTCTTACTCATACACACATATATATCATAAGCTTAACTTCACAACTCATATATGTAACGTTTAATAATCTTTTATATACAAATTCAAAGTATTATATAAATTAATTTTATTGCACTTAATCTGTAAAATATAAAATAACTATAAAATTTTTAAGCCATTATATAAATTAATTAAATTTTCCCATAAGTTTTAAATACTATCACAGCAAATTTAAAGAAGTTAAATTAATTATCTTAGTATTTTCTCATAGTTTAGATCATTAATTAGCTTAAAAATTTAATTACTTAAGTTATAACACTGATTTAATTAGACAGAAAATTGTTGAAGTCTTTTAGATTTCGAGAATCCCTAGAGTTATTAAGTTTAGGAAAATTATGTAAAGTATTAATTTAACATGATTATGATTTAATGATTATATTTAGATATTAACAATCAAAATAAAATCTTATAGAATAATTAATCCCGATAAAATTACTTAATTAATTATTAATTATTCAAGAAGAATAAATTGATTTTCAAACAAATTAGGCATCCTAGACTAATTTTAATTAATAAAATTTCTAAACAAACGAATTAACAGATTTTAAATTTGAAAAAAAAGCGATTATCCAATAAACACATATTTCAATATTAGCTGTCCAATCAGCATTTGACAAGATAAGACGTAATAAATCTTTTTTATTTTCTTTTTTTTTTTTTTTTACATAATTTAAATCGTTTCTTTTAACGCTTAACGTAAAGTGTAATAAATCTAATGTAACGTAAAAAAATAAAAAAACGCATCGTTTTACGAATATTTTAAGTGTTTAAGTCATTAATTAATACGAATTTTTCTTTTCTTCCTTCTTATCTCTTTTATGTCCGTCATTTTCAAACCTAATTTACTAATATCGGAACAGGTAAAAGTTTTATTAATGGAGTCATTAATGTCATTGGTTTCTTTTTATATTATTATCTTTTATCCCCTTCGAGCATCTGGTTCAGATCTGAGCTTTAAAAAAATAAAATAAAAATAAAATTTAAAAGAAGAAAGTTGGAACCAATTGATTGATGTATCTAATCTTCTCTCGCCTTCTTTTCAGATATACATAATTTTATTTTATTATTTTCTTTTATTGGTAAAAAATGTTCTCTGTTTAAATAATAATAATAATTTTAAAAATAATTGTTTTGTAGCAATGATTTTTCTACTTTGAAAAATGTAATTTTTCTCAAAAGTTGAATCAAATTTATATTTTCGATAGAAACCAATTTCTTTGGTACACATAAGATATGTTTATATTACTCTATCTCTCTACCTTATCACGAAATATAAGTAATTTTAATGAAATATGGTACGTATATATACATATATATACACTTTACAATACCCTATCATTTAAGTATCACACTTGCTATTGTATTAATTCTGTAACTTACCGCTTAAAGGCGTTATAAAAGCCATCACGTCGGCCATTTTTCATCCTCGACATTATCGAGATCGGAAATATAGATAAAACTTTTACTATAGGTCTCAACATCCGAGAATTTATGATTCACCTGAGGCTACTCTGTCAAAATTCTGGGGTTTTTTTTATTTATTTTTGACATTTAAAAAAAAAATAAATGTCTTGTCATTTTAGAAATTATAATTAATTATATATATATACATTAAAAATTATAATTAAGTTTAAAAATTATTTTTTTTTAATAAAGTAACGGCGTTTAAAAATTAAACTGCGTTCGTGCTTTGATCGAGTGATGTCAACATGTATTTTGATAAAGGACCCTTTGGCTGTATTTAATTAGAATCTGGTTAATTTGATGTTTGTAGATAACGGATGAGAAAATGCCTGTCGTTCTTTTCACATGCATAAGTTAAAATAATCATTTTTAAATGTAGATATAAGTATACTGATCATTATAACAAAAAAAATTATACTTTTAATACATTAAACAGAAGTAATATTTAATATGCGAAACACCCTCAAACTGGAAAGTGAACTCGTCCGCCGTAATTAACACATAGGCCATGTACGATCTTCTCATTCGAATAAGACTATAGTATATTTAAACGTAAAATATAACAATAAAAAAATTAATTTTGTGTTTTAAATTCTAAATTATTTTATAATTAGTAGCATACTAATACATACGTATATAATCTAATCTTTAAATAATTTCGATATTAAATATTATTATTTTGTTTTTTTAATAAGAAAAATATATCTTTAGTATATGGCGCCATCTGTTGATAGAATTGACTAAAGATAATGCGACAAAAACTTTTAATTAAATTAATTTAATTAATCTAAATACAAATTGCACGTTTTAATAGGTTAAATAAATAATAATGAATTAGCTATTTGATGAAGAAATTAATCATTTTCCTTTCTGAATAACTTTATAATTAAACTTTCTCAATCTATAATTTTAACATTAAAGATTGCCAAAAAAAAAGGGGGAAAATTTGTTTTATAAATCATTCAAAATGAAAGAGGCATTAAAAAAATTTCATTTTGACTTATAAATGGCAGAATGATATTAAATTTAGTTTAGTTTTTATCTGAAAACAATTTTTATAACATTGTTTTTTATCACTAGAAAGATATTTTAATGCATTCGAATTTTATTTTATTTTTTTAAGTGTATTTTTTGCAAAAAGAATTTATTTATTTTGTCTCAGTTAGGAAACAAAACAATTAATAATAAATTCGGTAGGAGAAGAAGAAGATTAAAATATTTATCGCATCCAGAATAAATATTTAATACAGAAATATGATAAGAGAGGGCATTACGTTTAATCAGAAGATGTATACATTAATTATACAGATGATACGGTATTTATATAATAATTCTAATCTGTGTGGATGACTTTTCCATAATTTCCATCACGTAGTTTCCTTCTGCTCTTATCAATAACGAGCGCGATGGTTGATAGGTTGACGAGTAGAGCTTCCTGAATCGACAAAAGGTTCTGATTCCTGAATGACTTCCAGAGTCATCAGCAATAGATGACTCTCAATTTGACGTCAGATCACGCAAAGTATCATTTTGCACCAGATAAATTCTGGTTATTTTTCCCTACTATGATTAAAGAAAATTTCTAGATATAAAAATTTCTTGATAGATGGTAACGATAATAGAATTTTTTCCGTATTTATATATTTAAAATATTTTATTATATACAGAAAAAAGTGCTTTTTAGATTAATTGTTACGCAAATTAAAAGGTTTTTTTAAATTTAATTATTACGTAATAATAGTAATTAAAATTTTAAATTATGACGCAACAATTAAAAAGTTTCTTTTCTAGAACGTGACTAATGATCTAGAAATATTAATTGTTGCAAGTGACGTCATAATAAAACTTCACAGAGAGGCGCTGTGACGTAACAATTAAGTTATGAACGATTGCCATTTCGATCGCGATAACGCTAACAAAAATTTTACTGGAGTTTAGATAAAATTAAACCTTTTTTTCTAACAATTTAGCGATTAAATTAATATAATTTTTATTTTAAATATTAATATATATGTTTTTTCTTTAAGTGAATATTATTATTATTATTATTTGTGGCGATACCGAATCGATTCGCATTAACCGAAATATTACATTACTCGAGTTAATAGCGGTTAAAAATTGATCGATATTTCGGAAGATCATTTGGAGATAATGACGCATAAGATACCAGAATGGACTGATCGATGATCTCGGTCAAGTAGAAGCACCGTTAGCACCTCACCAATAGTTTATATGCAACCGAGTCTACACACCAAACTCATATAATTCGATTTGTACCTTCCTGTAGATAAATGTATCAATTAGCGAATAGTTTCCTAAGGTTAAATGAATTCTAATCAAGTAGTCATAGTAAATATTTCTATCAATGTCTCACTGACTGATAACGATTACTATGAGGTGACACTTGGACATCTTTAATTAGACGAAAGCGGGACTGAAAACCGTCCTCAATCCCTGTTAATTGTCTATCGTAAATCTTAATGCTACCAGTTCGCATTAAGGGGGATTAGTAAGAACAAAGATATAGAGATGTAACCTGTGACGAAAAATATCTTCAAGGTGTCGAGTATGGATTACGTACTAACAACGTAAACTTTTGTATACGTTGCAAATGAGTAATGTAACAGTTTTAATTAGTGCATTTAAACGATACTTTTGTATCTGCTGTTCAAAAATTGTATCTTCTCTAATTATATTTGCTTTATTAATTTTAAAATGTTTTAATATTTTTAAAAAATCTTATGAATTTTAATTTAGGAAGTCGGAAAATTTTACTGTAGATTATCAAGCAGATACATTAATTTCATTTATGCATATTGAATTATTTATGAAGAACCGAAAATTTTTCCAAGTTGTAAAGTGTTTCAAAGAACGAAAGCACTTTACATAATTTTAAAAGGAAAATTTTATTATGAATGATGCTATATCAATTTACTTGACATTCTGTTTACATATCCGGTATGTTTAGACATAAAGGAAATTAAACTGATGAAACAAGGGAGAAAGATGAAATATTTCAATAACAAATATGTTTGCCTTGATTTTATAGTTTTAACTTTATTAATGATATTTTCATATTTTACTGGTTTCACTTTTTTTTAGCGTTGTCATCTCTTTTGTGATAAGTTTAAACTCTGCTTTTGTCAATTTAATGTGGCTGAAGTTGAAGATACAGTTATGAATTTTTTAATGATTCAATCTACTTGAATAAAACAGATTGTGTCTTCTATAATTCTAATAATATCGCTGTTTATTATTTTATTTAAATAAATTCGAATATTTTTTGATGAAGTAAATTAAAAAATACATTGTTTATATCATCTTTTGTAAGCCATATTAATGAACGCATCTCATTGCTTTGCGAGTCGCGTCGAAATGGATGCAAAAAAAAAATCCTTGAATTATTATTATTATTTTTTTTTAATGCAATAATACAATACCGTATACGAATTAGCAAGTTAATGAACTATTTTAGAAATTCAATGATTGTTATTCTCTAGACTATGTTTACAAATTAACAACTTACGTTTGTAATGAAAAGTATCTAGTCTATTCGCATGAATATGGTATCGCGCTTAGCAATTTTGCTCTTAACAGTCTACTTATAGCCAGTCTATCTCTACATTTACGTTAAGGAGCAAAAATATTTTCAAATTTATATTTTAAATAGGCATAATTAGGTTAAACACATGATTACAATTAAGAAATTTGCGATACAAAGCGATCGCGCGCGCGAAACGAATGCAGCAAGCTTCATTTAAAAATATGAAAATGTAAATGAACCATTTCCTGGTCGGATGTAAACATTTTAACCTTATTTTCGACCCCGATCAACTTTAAAATGCTATAACATTAACGTAATGATGTTTATGTTGAATAGAATCTTTGTTGTGTAGTATTATCATTGATACAAGATAAATGGAATTAGTTAAAGAGTTTTAATCCTCTTAGTATTCACTACGTTACTAGTAATGCGTTAACTTACATCAAAGCGCTTAAATAAATTTGCATATAGCGCTAATAGATTGCTTACATTGGCGTAAAATAATATCCAGCCATTTAGTAACATGTTTTTGGCAATCAATCAAATGATGCGTGTAAGATTTTAAAACAGTAAAAATCGCCCTTAATTGAAATGCAAATTTTAACGAAGAATTTTAATTAGGATGTGTGAATTATCGGATTAATATTTAAATGAAATAAATTACCTCCGCATATGCTAAACAAATATTCTAGAGTATTATGATATAGAAAAATGCATTCTAGAATATTTAAGTTAGGGGAAAAAAATATGTTCTGGAATTATGCGATATAAAATGTTGAATTGTGATAAATTATGGCATGAAAAAAATATATTATAGAGTAATATGATATGAAAACAACTGTCTTTTAGAATATTGTCGTATGAAAAATGCATTCAGGAATTTTTATAATATGAAAAAATAGGTTCTAGAGTTTTAGGTTATAAAAATTATACTGTAAAATAGAAACTGGAATATTATAATAATAATAATAAAAATTCCAGAAAATTATACTATCAAAATATTCTAGAATACTCTTACTGAGAAAATTATTTCATAATATTTTAATACAAAAAAATATTTTTAAATATTAAAATGTAAATACAGTTAAACCTGTGGACAGCGGTCACTGACGGGAACATAAATATGAACGTTGTTTGAAGTGGTCGTTATTGTATTATTAATTTAGAATTAAAATAGAGTTAAATCCGTAATAAAAAATAATCTAATTTTAGATCTCTGCTATATTTTTCAAATATTAGATCATAATTTTAAAATATGGTATAATATTATAATTTCAAAATGCCATGATATAAAAAATAAAGATGACTGACATTTAGAACAATACGATATGAATAAATAAATATTATTTACATAATTCTAGAATATTACAATATGAAAAAATATTCAGGAGAAACTCTAGAATTACATTATATGAAAAGAAATAAATACATATAAATGAGTAATGCTTTGATTTTGACAATATTATACACAATATTTTACTTTTATATTTTTAATAAAATAAATTACTTAAATAAAATTTTAATTTGTATGCGCCTTAAATAAACATTTAAAGAGCATAATTCTAGAAAATCATATAGTAGTTCACATATAATAAGTACTGTAATTCAATGGATATGACGAACGTAAATAAAGTATTATATGATTAAAATATTTTTAAAAAATAAGCGAAACTTAGAAGTTTCGCTTATTTTTTAAATTTTTATCGTATAATATATTCAAAACTTTTACATTAATTCATTAATTCTTGCAGAATTTTTGTTATAGATTTAAAAAATAATAAATTACAGAACATTTCCGATTAATCCTGTAAAGTTCACATCGTAGTTTTCGTAATAGAAAAAGGGGGATAAAGAAGGAAAGAAGGGAATCGCATGAAAATTAGAAAGAAAAAAGTTATCATTATTGTTATTATATCGTGTTCAGCAAGTTATTAAAATTCGTGACCTTATTCATTTTAGGAAGATGCGAGATGCGGTTGTCATAGAAACATAATGGCAAACTAATTAATTTCGGCAGATTGAAGGAAATTAATTGCGAACAGATTGCTTCACAACCATAATAACTTATTCATTAAAAATGATTGGAATTTGATAATAATTTTATTAAAAAAATAAACTAAACCGTATTGGATTTATTAATAAATCTAATAGAATTTTTTGAAAAAAGGAATGATAAATAATTCAAATTTATAAATAGCGTAATTTTTTCTTTGCAGAAATACCACATTTTTACATCGAAATTACGCTGTTTTATATTTAAAAAATAATAACAAAATTTATAAATTTAAAAAAGTAATAATAATAATTTTGATAAAAATATATTTGAAAATAATTTATTATTCATGAATTGAAAAAATAGTTTCTACGGATTAAATATTCCCTCTCTTTCTCTCTCTCTCTCTCTCTAATATATATATATATATCTATATATATATATATATATATATATATATATATAATGTGTGTGTGTGTGTGTTGTGTTATATATTAACATACCTTTTTTTCAAATAACGTTTCAAATTTATAAAATTAAAATTAGCAGACATCTAAGCTTTCTAAAGAAAGCATGTGATTTGATTGTACTGCATCACGTGTGCCTGTATATTTACTCTTTCTACTTTATTTTCTTGTTTGAAAAGAATTTTTTTATTAAAATTTATTTTCAAAAGTGAATACCAGATTATAAGAAGCTTGCAATAAAAATATGCTTGAATTTATTACTGAATTATTCAGAAATCTATCCAAACAAGCTTAGTAGAGTGAAGAGATGTCATATTCACTTTAGATCGAAAGTATCCATAGCAAGCTTAACCTAAGGGCATAAATCCGATTCTATCAAGAAAATGGGTTTACTCACGTTAATCAAAACAATGGCATATAATTATAATAATTATTATTATTCTATAAATATTAAATATATAATAAACTAAATAAGAATTAAGTTATTTGTGCCATAAAGTTGACTTGTTACATCAAAGTTATATATTTATAGGTCTATAAAAAATAATCCTATATATTTAATATTTTATGATTATAGTAATAAAAATAAAACAATTTTGATTTAGTCAGCAGCATTTATTTTATTTTTGAAAATAAAATCCAGATCATGGATTTAGTCGACGATCCACAAATCATGTAAGTGTAACGATTGGTCAATATCATTCGTTGATGGACACAAAATGGCGCCCGCGCTTTATGTGTCCAGTGTCCAGATAAAATAAAGATAATAAAATATGATATTTTTGCATAACATAATCAATTTTAAAACTCCTTTAACTATTAAAAATAATGCATTTTATCGGTTAGAAAATAATAAAAATGTTTTGCTAAATTATTGAAATTCGTAATGGTTTATTAGACTGATATCTATGATTTTTGATATGTAAAAACAGATATTTTTAAACTTATTAAATTAAAAATTTAAATCTAAAGTATATTTTCAATATTAATTTAATATTTTTTCAATAAAGATATTAATTCATAAATGATTTTGATAGTGTACCGAGTTGTTCCCGTTTAAGATCAACGTCTCATAGTAACAGTTGGATAAGAACTATATTTTTACGAAAAGGGCCATCAACGTCATCACTGTGGCGTCTAGCTCGTCTGTAAATCAAGGCAGATGTCGTTTGTGAAGCACTTTCGAATCTCCATCTACGATTTGTTCAATTTCTGAGACAAAAAAAAAACCTTCTTAGCTTATTTTTTAATCATTAAGTAAATATACTGCGGATCGTATAAAAATACATGTATAAATTTTAGTTTAACAAGTCATAAGTCATAAAAAATTTTTGAAAACTTCTTAGGAGATGGAATTATCTTATATTTTAGAATTCTTCCAGGGCATCTTCATGAATTGTAAGAAAAAGTGAAATATTAACATATACATAATTTAGATGAATAATATTTATATTTTTATATGTTATAATTTATAAAAATTTAATCAGATAAACAGATTACATGTTTATTCTTATATAGTTCCATCAAATTTGAATTTAATATAGTAAAACGTATATTGCAAACTATCTTAAATTGTACCTCCTCATCAGAGATTGTTTGAATTTTCTACAATGTTTATTATTTAGTCATAGTTATGTTTGACATTTTGACTTGTAAAAGTATATATTTTAATTTACCAAAAAAAAAAGTCTTATTTTAAAGTATTTCTTACAAATTTATATTGAAATTTTCCTCTTATAACATTAATTTGAGATTTTAATGGATTTTTTTTTATTTAAAAATTTTTAATATCCGTAATGGTTTAATTATATTTCTTTAGATTTATTTATTTTTATTAATTTAAGTATTATGTATTATTAAAATACTATCCAGTAATTTGAAAGATGGTGGAAAAAACTACATTAAGCTTTAAAAAGAAAAAAGTATATATACGGTTAATATAATTAATATTTAAGTTACGCCTTTTTCTGTTCGTCTCTATTTCAGACCAATCATAATCACGATAATCAGTTACCGTTAGCATCTTTAACGCTTGCTTTCTTACGCATATTTCAGGGACCCGCCCATGTTTTTAGAAATTATTTTCTCTCTTCTATAAAATGTCTCTATTTTTCAGTTATTATATTGATTTATATTAGGCTATACACGAATGAAAGTTGTGGGAACTAAATTTTCGATATAGAATATTATAATTAATCGATGATATTAAATTTAATTGTATTAAATTTAATATCATCGATTAAATATTAAATTTTTAAAAATGAATTATATTTATTTAATTTATAAATTAATTCTTGAAATTTTTAATTGCTTCAAAGTATATAATTAACTCACTCGTTCTAATTAATTAAGGATTATACTTATTAAATTAAATTAAAGATTTATAACGAAAAATTTTAAGTCCTAAACAATGAAAGAAAACAAATTCCAAATATAGATTTATCCAAACCAAATCGTATCTACTTTAATTTTTAAAATATTAATTTTTGTCAATTTTATTTATTTATCTTTTTTAGAAAATTTTGATACGAATAACATATTTTGAGAAATCGTATCACGTAAAAACATCTCCTTTTAAATTCCTTTTATCCAACAAGCGAATTTCGTTTCATGCTCATCTTTAAGGATCAAGTTAGAAATACGTGACGTAACTCTATATATACTTTAATATATTTTTTAATATTCTTTTTTTAAATCACTAATGACAACAGCACCTGTTGAATATAATCCGTTCATCCGAAAACAAACAACAGTTTAAAACTGAAAGAAAATTGATCCAGTAGACACCCACCTTACCTTTAAAAAAAAAAAAAAAAAATACTTTTGCAATAATGATAAACAACTTAATGGATTTATTATTTATTATAAAATTTTAAGGTTTTTTCTAGCAAACAATATTTTCCTTGTTGAATATCGCAAAAAAAATCTCTTCGAAATTTAATTAGACTTGATATGAGTCTATGTCCTTATAGTGCGTTACGGACAGATCGATTGAGCGCCTTGAGTAGAAGAGGAGCCAGACAGGAAAACGTTGAGACAAAATGATAACATCAGCATTCCATAGAGAACGGTGCTGCTAAAGAGAAGATCATATCTTGTAGAGCTATCTTAATCTAGAAATCAAACAGTTCGATAAGATTCTCACAGACCGTGACAAGTCGGTTGTTGTTCGAGTGGGGAAGAAGGTATTAAACCCTTCTTCAACTGTCACTGATGGAAGAAAATTGTGAGCAAACGAAGAATGATGTTCTTTGTTCGTTCATCGTGTTTATTATTAAGTACAGAATCAAAAATAAAATAAAATAAAAATAAAATTAAGAAAAAATATATTCAAAATTTAATCACGTTCTGTTTGTCAGTTCGCTCTACACATATATATATATATTTAAATTTAACTTTTATATTAAAATGCCTCAGGGTATAAAAGTGTGAGATGAGTGAAATAACATTATTAAATCATATTTTTTATAAGTACTTTTTTATTATCATTATGTCATTTACTTTCATTACTAATGCAAAATCTATAATTGATTACTTTTATTATTTGTAATATTTTTATTCCTTTGATGAATATCTTTATATAATTTTTTTTTAAAGTACTTAAAATAAAAATTGCAGTGGTAATGATTGTTTTAAATTCTTTATTGATTATTGAGGTCATTTAAGTTTTAACCGATTCTCATCCTACTGATAGCAAATATAACAAAAATCGATTATCGAAAAAAGTACTAGAAATTTTATCTTATTTTTTTCTTTAAAAATAAAAATGTAAGGTAATAAAATAAGGAAGAAAAATAAAATGAGATAACCTTTTAAAGATTAAAAGACGTTTAAAATTATAAATCTTAATTTAATAGTTTTTAACGTTAGAAATAGCTTATTTAAGCTATATTTTAAAATAGTATCATCATTATTTGGTGAATTATAGCCAGCAGTTATACGGTTAATAACCTTGAATGTCTTTACGATGCTGGAGAAATGTTTCTTTGTAATTTTTGAAGTGTCTGACTGTCACGCTCTATATCGCATAACTGTTCATTATATAATAAAATATAGTTTATGCCAAGTTGTTTCTATATGTAAAGGCATTTTTTAAAAAATCTTATTTTGTATATTTTCTGATTTTTAAACAAAAAGGCAGCCTTTTAAAATGGGATATAAAAGGATTTGACATTATGTCATGTTCCTTTTCAACTGAAAGAAAAAGTCTTTTATACACTGAATAAATATTGAAAGTAATAAAAGAAACAGAAATTAATTACTTTAAACAATCCATAAATATTGCATAAAACTATATAAAAATTTATTGAATGTTTTTTTCTACATCGCTTGAATTATAAACGATGTGTTTATTCCACAAATAGGTTGTACTATAAAATAATTAAAAAAAAAAGTAAAGTAGTCAAAATAATAAATTTTTTATTTTAAAATAATTCAAATATTAAGCATTAAAAAATATAATTAATGATAAAACGTAAAAGAAAAATAGTTTTCTATTTTTGGCGCTATTCGAAAATGTAGAAAGTTTTTGTCATCTCATAAACAATTTGAAAATTTAATAAAAGCAAGAAAAAAAAATATTAAAAAAGTTTGATGTAAGAGGAAAAAGTAGATGTAGTTAATAAAACTCTAGATCAGCATCAAAAGAAGGGAGAAAAAATAAATAAATGTGGTTATAACACGTCAGACATTGATGAACTTCATAACAGGAGACAATAAATAAAATCTGTATTGTATGAGCACTTTTCATACTCGTATGATATTTATTCTAGCATGAAGCAGCTGACATCAAATTTATGTGCGACATGCAAAAAATAATAATAAATAAATAAAAGAAAATTAATATAAAAAAAATTATAAAATAGATTTTTTAAAATATTAAATTAACTATTTAAAAGATAAATTCAATTTGCATATTAATTGTAAATTATTTTAAATAAATTTATATGTTAATCATCAGTTAATTAGAAAGTAATATAAATTTTAATTTATTAAAAAAATATAAAATATATTTTAATAACTTTCAAATAAATTATTATATAAATAAATTGTGGATTGTATATAAATGTATCTGCAGATAATGTTTAAATTATTTTTAAAATTAATGTGTAGATTATTTTAAAATGAATCTGCAGTTAAAATATTGATTATATTTAAAATAATCTGCAGATAAAATAAATTATAAAAAGTAATCTACATTTTATTTCTTTTTGGAAAAAAATTGAATTTTTTATATTATTTTTTTTCAAATTGAAACACGACATTATTGATTATTTGATATAAGATTATAAAAAAAAGCAATAAACTGATGAAATAAAGGATTTTCTTTTCAAAAAATTTAATATTAAAAAAATTCTCACAGCTGCAAAGGTACATTCTTTATATATATAATATTATTAAAAATTCAACTCCATCGACTTTAAAAAGAATAAATAGGTAAAGCTAAAGGTAACATTTGGTAATAATTTTGAATATTTAATTTATTTTTTAAATATTTTTCACAAAAATCCGCTCTTGAATTATCTCTCCCTTTCGACTATTTAAAGCTATAAAATGAGTTAAACAAATGCGAATAAAAATCTTACAAAAATAAATAAAATAAATGAATTCGAATTGATTTTTATTAAAGAATGGCAACTACAAAATATTCAAAATAAAATGAAATTTTATACAACGTTTATTTTTATTAATATTTTTTAAATATTGCAAATTGAAAATTATGGAAAGAATGTTATTTTTTCCCTAAATTAATTTAATTAAATCAATAAAAAAATATAAAAATAATTTATAAATTAATTTTTAAAAAATTAATTAAATTATGGAACTTTTAAGAATTAACTTTAAAAAATTAATTAAAAATTAACTTATGGAAGTGTTTTTTAAAAACTTAATTATGTAAATTAATTTTTAAAAAAATTAAACTTATGGCATTTATGGAAGTAATCAGAATTAACTTATGGAATTAATTAATTAAAAAATTAAATTTTTAAAAAAATTAATAAAAAATTAAATAATTGAATTAATAAAAATTTATTTTATAAAATGAACGAATACGAATTAATTTAAAAAATTTAATATATAAGATTTAATTTTTAAGAAATTAAGCCATGGAATTAATTTAAAATTAACTTAAGGAATTAATTAAGGAGGGAAAAAAGTTAAATTCTAGAATCGATTTAAAATTGTGGAATTCGTAAAATTCTTTTTTAATTGCATAAATATTGCATAAACATTGCATTAAAGAAAACAAACCAATTATAATTGTCTTTATTGGACAATTTACCTACATTTTTTTTCGCTTTTTAATAAATTTTTTTTATTATTTAAATCGTACAACAGGCATTCTCGAAACAGTAATCATAATTTTTTCAAAAAAACGTATTTTTATATCCATTTACTATAGATTAAATCTTAAGACACTCTTAAAAAGGAGAATCGAACTTAGAAGCTACTACACTCCAATTAAAGTATTTACATTTTTATTAGATTCTTTTTTTTCTTAAAAAAAAAGGGAAATTATTTTCTCCTGATGGAAAGAAGAAAGTAATTCTGTACTCTAAAAATATTAATTAAATTATTCATTATTTAAAATTTTTTTTTCTTTTTCCGATTGAAGTAAATCCATAATTTTATCAGATTAAAGATGATTTATTACATTAATGAACACTGATGGAGGAAAGAAACTGTGTAACTTTTGTAAATTTTACAAGTTTTTTCTTTCTTTTTTGAGTATATTTAAATTATAAAATTTTAATATTAATTAATATACATATATTTTTTTCAATTTTATAATTTTCGAATGATTTTTTTCAAATTTAAGTTAAAATTTGTCTAAATATATTAACTTCGAATATATTTATAAAAGTTATTCTAAATAAAGATCGTGTTGAAAATCTCAATAACATATTTTAAAAATGATTTTAATTAGAATTATTTTCACAAATATGTATTAAAGAAGTAATTAAAAGAAGCGAAAAATTGCTTTACAAATTTTTAAAATCCGTCCATAGATAAAACCCACATTTTGTATAACCTAAATTATAAAAAAAAAATCCTCTGAATTTCGAGGACGAGTCCATAAAATAAAATAAAATAATAAAAATAAAAAAAGGAAATGATCCACACCCTATCTCGGTGGATAGGAGACTGATTGGCAACTTTCTGATTGGCTGAGCAAAGGTGTGTCCATCTCTTGGGGCACACTTATGTGATTTTAAGATTGTGGAAATAGCCTTGTCCTACTAGAAATAGAAGCTCGACTACTACTATGGCTTGGCATACTTGGATATCCAACTGGTTTACGTCGGCATGCTACCAATAAAATACAAGCAGCTAACATTGCAACTTGAATTCCTGTAACTGTTATCACAATGGCGATGAGAACTGGTTTAGTCATGCATAATGCGTTATCTTTTCTCTTCAAGTGAGTTGCTTCCACTAAAAAAAAAATAAATAAATAAAAATTAAAATATATTTATTTATATATAAATTACTTAATATCAACTTAAAATTCAAATATTCCTTAAATTCTACACAATTGCTAAATTACTCTAATAAAAAAAAAAAAACAAACTCAAATCCATACTTTTAGTCTAGAATTTATAAGTTATAGTGTTTTCAAATTTATAGTGACGTAAACATTCAAATTATCCAATAGTAATAAATTCTGTATTTAAAATTGACCCATAGCAATAAATTTTAAATTTAAATTGACTAATAAACAGAAGATTTGTCGTTTTATTTACGAAATAATAATAATAAGAAGAAGAAGAAGAAAGCTTTAACTATTTTAGAACATTTATAACATCCAATTTGTTTTATTGTAAATGGTTTAAATTAACCAATAGCAATAAATTTAATATTTAAATTGACCAATAAACAAAAAGGCTTCTCATTTAAATTACGTTAATATGTACGTCACGAAAACCTACCACCATTCGTCTGTAATCTGAAAGATCAACGAAACTGGTTCGAGAATAAGATATGGTTGTTTTAACTTAATTCCAATGAAAGGTAAATAGAAAAAAAGTATTTTTGAAATGATTTTTTTTTTATTTGGATTCAACGCTAGAAAACTTTAGTTGCTAGGCAACTCTTACGTCATTGCAAGCTGTCATTTCTCTCCACTGAGGGGAGGGACCATCGGTACTGGACGGGGAAACATTTGAACGAAAGAGAGAGAATTTTATTTAAAAGTTCCGAAAGAGAAAAGAATGGAAGAAGGACGATGCGGGCATCCATCACTCTCTGCAGAAATGGAGTAAATCGTTGTGGATGGTCGAGGAATAGAACCAACTGAGTGCTTGAATTTAAAAAAAAAAGTAGAAAGAAACTTTTCTTTCAATCGTAAACAATACCTTTTGTGAAAAGTTCTCCCTTCAAAAAAAAATCCTGTTATAATATTTAAGTATCTACACCGATAAATAAATTTTAAAAAAGTACATTCATAATTTAAACGTTAATGTTTTATTAATGGAAATGCAATTTATTATTTATTATTTCGAGGATTAAATAATTTTGAAAATATAATAATTACAGTTAATGTATTCGAGGGATTTAGCGTATAAAATTCATTAATTGCCTTTGGGAAATTGCCTATTCTTGTTGCAATATCTCTGTTCTTTTTTTTTCTAATGATATGTTGTTAATTTAATAAATTTTTCTTTTAAACGGCAGATTTAATTTACCGACATTTCTTATCTTTCCGAACACCTCTCATGAATTAATAATAAAATCTTAATTAGAATTTAAATTATATATTTTTAAATTTGTTTAAAATTTAAAAGTATTATAGTATTATAATACTTTTATAGTAATATAGTATTATAAAAGTAAGACTCGTAAGTGAAACGAAACGAGAAAAAAGTAAAATAAAATTTTTCTCACATGAAATGAGGTGAGACGAGATATAAGAAAAATTTACTAAAATCCTCTTTAACGTAGATTCTGTAGTGATTAAAGTCTTATTTACAAAAACAAAAAAAAAAAAAAACAGCTAAAGAAAGATGAAGAAGTTTGTAAAATAACAATTTAAAATTTAGAATAATAAATCATTAAAAGGGTATTTTTTTTATTCAGAGTTTTTGCTAAAACATGAATTGAAAAGTATCTGCTACAGAATTCAGAAATAGAAACGTATCAAGTACAAAATTCGCTCCCGAAACAGGAATGATAAATGAAAGAAGAGATGGAAGGATATCGGAATACTGTCAAGCGAAAGTATTCGAATGCAAACTGAAGCACAATATTCACAAAAGAAATCTTTTATAGAGAAACCAGTCACACTCCGATAAACAGTAAAATCTTTGGTAATATACAAGTTGTTATATACATATATAATACTGAAAAAAAGAAAGAAAAGATGAGAAATAAGAAGTCTGTACAAAATAGCAGTTCTCGCAGACAAATAATGATAAATGAGAGATAGACTCGAAGTCGAATTCGTTTCAATATGTTTCCATTTATTGCAAAAATTCGTTCGATAAATAAGAATTTTCTGGATATATTTTAAAATTTAAATATATACATTTTAAGTCATCCATTCTAAAAATACTTTTTTCAAAATATACAAAAAATTATTTTATTTCATATATTTTTTTTTTTAAATAAAAATTTCAAGACAGTGAAAAATTCTTAATGCGGGATTGAAAAAAGGAATATATAAATGAATAAAATATTATATTGAAATATTTTAAATGATTAAAAATATTTGTAATTATTTTTTAGAAGATTTGTACTTTTTTTCATTTAAAAAAACAGAAAATTTGTTGGTATTGTCATACATTTATAAACTCGGAGACTACGTATTGATTAAATATGAATTGCAACCTTCTTTTAACCTACCAGACGCACTCTGGGCCATTTTCCCACGATCATTCGCTGTCTGACTGGATTTCAGGTTATTTACCACAAACATATCGCTCTCTGTCGTTATGTCAATAATTACGTCACCAGACTGTAGCTCTAATGATCTGGTATCAGCTACTGAAGAGGAAGAACGTCTTCTTCTGCCATAAGATTGAGAAATCGCATTATCGGCTTCTTCTCTTTCGCAATCCACCTACAAACATTAAATATAATTTGTTTGAATAATAATAGCTTTGTTTTTCTATACATTAATTTAACAGTTGAAGATTGCACTTCTCTTCTTTGCAGGCATTCAATGATTTGGTCAGATAAAAGAATATTTTTATAATTTTAAACTGAAGATATAATTTTTTTTTTTTTTTTTTTTTAGATTATAGAAAGAAGATAATTCTTTTTTAGTTGAATTTATATAATTATTTAAAGGATTGTGTTCAGAATATGTACTTATTAGTGTATACTTAGGTGTACCTATGAGCTTAGTGTATACCTATGAGAAAGGTATTAAATGTTTATTTAAAAAAATATGCATTTTTAAGAAGGAAAATCTCAAAAACTTAATTAATGACTGATTATGTTTATACTTTAAGCGATTTGTAAATATATTTAAATTTTTCTCATAATTATTTTCCAAAATTTGTAGAGCGATTTAGAAAATGACTAACGAATCATTAGAATCTAATATTAATGATTTATTAGATTTTCTCTAAATCACCCATTTAATTATGTTTATGTTGAATTTTAAGAGAACCAAATTTAACACTTAGAAGGTTGAACTTTTGTTTCGTTATAAAGCTATTCTATCAAAAGGTCAAGGTATAATAGCTCCCTTCAGAAAGCTAAAGTGAAGACATTATAGAAGGTCTCTTTAGTTTGTTAGGGGGAAGATATAACTCTCTTTAGTTGTAGGTTGAGTGCATAATGGCCTTCGAGTCGAGGACACAAGCTTAATGGTCTGTACGCTAGAGTGAAGACATTATGAGGTAAGTGGGGACTAAGTTTAAGACCAGGACATACGATCGTATAAAAAGCAATTTATTGCTTTTTTAAGAGGGAGAAGAGAATTAGAAAATTATAATTATTAAAGATATTAATTAATGCATTTTATATATAAAAAAACAATAACTCTCTTTTAAAACAATATTCTTTTGTAAAATATGTCTTTTAATATCAGGAAAACTCTTAACGGAACTAACATATCTCTTGTCTAATTTAGTTAATTTAAAGCTAAAGTCGCCACTAATTTGTGGATATCTTGCTAATTGGAAGAAGCAAGGAGTTTCAATTCCAGTCAGAAGAGATAAAAGAAGGGACACGTTTAAGACGTTTCCAAATTATAAATCTTCGTTAACGCTACCCTAAACTGTCAGACGTCAAAAGGGGATGTAACAAAGCCCTTCCTGTAACAAAGCCCAGATTTCTCCTAACCTATCTGATAAAAATAATTGATTTTTACAAAGAATAATCAAGTAAAATAAACAACAAAAAAAAAATTAAAAAGTTTAACCCGTTGTCTAAACGGCCTGATATTAAAATCATGAACAAAATAATATTTAAAAAACTTTTATATTATTCAATAATGATTTTTTTAAATTTAAAAATTACTGTATTCAGAAATTATATTAAAATCAACAGATGGCAGCACTAGTTTAGATTCATTATCATTAAAATAAAATTTGTAATGTAAAGTTCGTTAGTTGTGTAAAACAATACTTTCAAAAATTGCTTTAACGTGATTAATTTTACTATTCAAATATTTTTAATATCTATATTAATTATTATTAAATTACATTTGCAAATCGTATAGCCCGCAGTTATAAACATCATTATATATTATTATATTTGTATACTTACTTATTTATATTTTATTTAAATATTTATCATTGTATATTAAGATTTCATTAGTCTTATAATTTCATGAGATATAAAATTTTTGAATTAATATATAATTTCAATAGATTTAATTTTAAATTATAATTTTATTCAATTATAATATTTAAATTGCATCCGTATTATTAGAAAAACAGAAAATTCTATGCCAATTATGAATAATAAAATCCATGAAATTGAATAAATAGATGGATACGCCTACTTTGTCTCTTTCTATTTTTTTAACCAATCATTTTCAAAATAATAATATACGTAATCAATCTCAATTAAAATAAAATAGGTATTTTATCTTCATTATTAAGCAAATGACTGCCTATATTCTTAAAAGTTTTATAAATTGCTCTTCTATCAATATTTTAAAATTATTATTTATATTTTCATAACAGTTTATTTCAGATATAAAATTATTGATACATTTCATAAGATAAAAGTCTACTTTAGATATTTTATTATCAATTCAATTGTTGATAATTATTCATAATTGCTTTGACTTCCGTACCACAATTCAGAATTAAATTTTAAAATTTCTTCCATAATTGATGTCTTTCACAAATTATAATTTCCTATTATTTCTTGAAATTTTTAATATGTTGATATATATAATAGCAAAATATCAAAATATTACACGAAACAAGTATTCTACACAATAATATAAACATTTTCCTATAAAAATAAATATGGTATTATCATCAAAGCTCAATGAACTGTCATAATCTTGAAAGATGAAATTGTTCTTCATAACAAAGATTTCTCTGTACATATTGTTCGGCATTGTTGATAACAATATTGAGAAAGGCTTACCTTTAACACAAACAGCAGTTGATATGACAACTTGTGAATGAATGATTTATCTGTAAAGATAAGAACCCCCGCCGTTCCAACAATCATTTGAATAGCGAGTCGATAGAGTAAGAGAAGTGTTTCTACCAAATCCAAACAATTCGATCCCAAGAGCCAGCATTAACTTAGGAATTTTAACAACACCGTTTATAGAATCTTTCTTTAACAGAACTTCCCTTCAAATTTTACAAGATGCGGATGCAGCAGAACATTTTAGATGAAAGGAGCGGTCTTTTATGAGGATTTCATCATTCAACTAGAAGATGACACACTTGACACGCACCTCGCCTTCAGTGTTAAATCAAGTTTCATTGATGCAGAAACGTAAATAAGAAAAATATACTTATGAGAAATGGAAAACTTTTCATTGTATTTGAAAAATTAATATAATTTGATTTATTATCTTCTGTAAATAAATTACTGGCTTAATTGTCTATCAGGATGGATATTGCTCGTTTTAATTCGAATTTGGATTATTTAAGAATAAGCAGATGTTTGAAAATCAACATTTAACTGTCAAATTTTTTATCAATATGGGATTAAGAAATGTCATATCAAGACTAATAAGTGCCAGAATACAATTTCTATAAAGTAATGAATGTAATAACTACTGTTTTATGTTAAATGAATTATAAATTAGGTCTAAATATATTGGAAAATAGTAGTAGAAACGAAATTAAATAATTTACATGCATATAAATCATTCTCTGCAAAATATTTAAATTATTAAACACAATTAACGATAATTAATTGAGCCATTAAAATTGTGAAGTAGGCACATCTGCATATTTTATTTCTTGCAAAAACGTGTATCTGCAAACGATTTCCGTTAAAATATTTATGTTTAATATCTTAAATATACCACAGAAGACGACCTATATTTACAAATACCAAACGAACAGCCGTATTGTTTATCTGGTAATAAGGCTAACTAATTACTGTACTAAACAATTTGGCAGGAGGCAAGCCTCCAGGCCGCCATCTCTTGTTAAATATAATAATAAATTAATTAATTTTAATAAATATTTATTGAAACTTCAAGAGTTTCTACTCGCATATATGCTTGTGTAATATTAATATACACAGTTAATATTAAACAATTTTATATAATTGAAAATAAAAATAAATAAAATTGCAGAGTTAGTAGAATATCCTTTAGTATTCAAAGATCAAGTTACGATTTTGTTTCCTTATAATAAATTTTAACAACTTTTGCATCCCGAAAAATTTAGATGCAAAAAAACGTGTTATAAATATAGATATTCCGCATACTGTATTCAGAAAGATCGATACCTTTTTATAAGAAAGGTTTCTGTTTTGAATTATAGTCATTTCTTCGAAGTAAAAATGCTATTCGCCATTTAAATATGGACTAGAAAAAATCATAATCATAAGATGCAATTCTGAATTTTTTTCTAAAATTATATGGCAAGGCAATTCACGAATTCATTTTTCTGTAGACTGAAAATTACACAATTATAACAAAGAAGGGGGAAAATGGTTGATAGTTTCATAAATTTTAAAAAGTTTTTTTTTTACTATTATTATTCTAATTAATAACATTTTTAATTATGATTATAAATTTAAATTCTTTTGCATTGTTAACTTGGAGTCAGACTTTAAAAAATGTTATTTTTAAACCAAACTAAAACTAATGGTTTGTGCCAACACGAGATCAAAGATTTATGTTATTCAAAACTTCTACCTTTTCTACCAAAGTAATATTTTATCTTTCATTTTTTTCCTATCCTGAAAAACTCGATTTATTACACAGCATTACGTCTATATAAGAAAATAAATTTAATCAAAAGAAAAATAATAATAAAATCAATGACGAATATATTTGATGAATTCTTTAATCTCAGTAATTTTTGATTAATTAATTCATTCATTTATTTTATTTAACATCTATAGAATCGATAAAATAATTCTAAAATATGTAATTATTGTTAATTAAGAGGGAAAAAATTTGCCAAGTGTTCGTACCATCTTTCCACGACATGTTTTATAGAGATGCAACTCGTTAATTATTCACTCGCTAAAAAGTTCTGACTAATTTCGTTTGATATTTTGAATAGTCCTGAAAATTTATAGATATTTTCACAGAAAAATAATAAATATTATATATAAAAACAGTTTCATTTTTAAGTCTTTTTTTTTTTCCTACTTATAGTTGAAAAATTGAAACTCTTCCTCGGCATCAGCTATTTTATTGCTTTCAAACCAGTGATATAGGGAATTACAGAGTATATTTTTGAGTCTTTTAACAAGCTAAAAGTCTGGAAAACGTTATCAAATCTTATTGGAAACACTTTAAATTGTATATTTCTTTCAGGCATCGAAACAATTAATCACAATAAAGATTTAATTAAAATTAAATCTTATTAGGATTTTGTTATTATTTTAATTAAAAAAACATTTTTATTTAAGTAATTAATCAAATTTTACTGATAATTAAATATATAATTATGAAAATAGAAGAAAAAATTCTGTAATTTCTGGAGAAAAAATAGGCTTTACGTCCAGAAATTGTTTTATTATTAATTAATTACACTTAAGACAAAGGAAAATTTTAATTTTTCAATTAACGAATCATTGAGAACAAATATAAAAATCAATAAAATAAAAAAAACAGAATATTATTTCTTTTTTCATTTCAATTTTTTGTTATTTATAAATGTAATCGCCTTAGTTTCAGCTTAATTTTTCAAACTAGGTACAAGAAATATTTTTCTTTGAAAGTAGAGAATGAAGAACAAAGAAAAAAATAAATAAAATATGTGAATCTATTTACAAGTTATTTTTCCAGTATTTAAATTATTCTCTCTGAAAGAAGCGTGTTTAATTCCTTAAGAAATAAGATTTTGCATGATTATTAATAAACTTTTTACATTTTATATTTTTATAATTAATTTTAATTTATTCTCTTTTCTGTATTATTATTTAATAAATATTAATTTCAATTTATTTATTTTTTGTATTATGAAATTTTATACGGAGTCGTCTTTATTGGATAACAATAAGAAAAATTTCTTTTATTACGTATCACGAGAAAAAAAATTGCCTATATTACGTAATAATAGTAGGAAAAGTCTTTTATTACGTAACAATAAATAAATCATCTTTATGACGTAATACATAAAAATTCCTTTTGTTAAAAACGACAAAGAAAGTGCCTTTATTACGAAACAGAAAAAATGCCTTTTATGACGTAACGTAGTATAAATCGTTTTTATTACGTCACAATGGAAAAAGTAAATTACGTAGCACGAAAAAAATTATTACGTAGTAACTAAATATTTTAAAATTTATTTAATTTTAAAATAGATTCGGAAAACTTACATAAATAATTCTATAAAGTATTATTATATTTCAATAATTTTGTGAATTAATTTTAAACATATTGATGAAATTTTTTTCCATAAACTTATTTAAATAAAACTTACGGGAGGACAAACATCCAAGCAGAAAGATACAGTCATTTGGAACTTGATTGTGCTTTCAGAAGCAAATTTAAAAGCTTGAAACGGAGCGGTTAGAGTTTTGCTATCTAAGGATTTTTCTAATGACGGAAACACTGTCGGATCAATAGGACATCTGAAATAAAAAATAATAAAAAAATAATTTAATAAATATAGTTATATCTACAGTTTTTTGAGTAGAAAAAATATAAAAAGTTACCCTCTATCATCTAAAAGAAGAACAGTTTCAGCTCCATGACCACTTCTAGCTACAAGTCCACTTCCAAAAATACCAAAAATACCTGAAAGTAATTAATAATATAAATTAAAATTGAGAAAATTGCATTATTTTTAAGGTAGAAAAATTCTATATTTTATTCATAACTCATTTATAATGTATAGCTTTAATACTAGACTAGTTGAAAAATGTGAAGAAATTACTATTATGGTTAAAAATTATCATTTTATGTGGACACAAATATAGACAGATATTGATTAAAGTCATTATTTTACTCGAGATTCTTTATGATAGAGTGGCTAGGGTCAAAGTGTCAGAGTTCAAAATGCGATGACCCTCAAAAGTTAAGAGATGCGTGCTATTTTTATTAAGGATGCTGTGTAAGTTCAATTCAAAATTTAAAAAAAAAAAAAAAAAAAGGTAGACGATTTACTTACTTTCATCTTTCATTTCGACTCTTAAGTAAAGTGGTTCTCCCAATTCTACTCCTCTGACATCATATCCGCTTGAGTTAACAACACGAAGTTGTACAGGAGGTGTTGGAGCGATGCCTGTCACCACTTGCATCAAGTCACCTAAATCTCTAACAAAAAAGAAAAAAAAAAGGCAAAAAAGAAGTTTTTTTGGATAAAATTAAATGTACTTATCTAAAGATTATTTAACATGCGGTTCCGGGTTCGAGCGACGTTTCAGTTAGCTTAAAGAGACCCTTCAAAAAGTAATTACTTGAAGTAGCTTAATGTTAATATGTACTTTTTTTTATTAAAAAAATCCGACATCTCGTTGTGTTTTTAAATGTTGTTAATTTGAATTTTTAAGTAGTTAATGATCGAAATGAAAGTTTCCGAAAGAAATTATTGAATTTTTTTAGATTAAAAAGTAAAAACAAATTTACTAAAATAATTCTAAGAGTAGAAGAATCGATATAAAAAAATTCAAGAGTGACATCAAACAATAATGACATCATTAGTGAAGTTATTGTGTTACATCCGTAAGAATGTAGTAAATTGGCTTCATTACTTCTAGATATTTATTTACTTGGTCAGAAATGAAAAAAGATCGGAGAAAAATCAAATAAAAAGAAAATATATATATAAGTCTATATAAAATAATAAAATAATGGCTAAGAAATAATGGACAAAATTCAATATTAAAATAATTATAAATAATGAAGAGATGAATTTTTTATCATCATTATATTAAAAAGTTCAGAATTTATATTAAAAGTCGATAATTAAAAAATGCATTTAAATTTTATATTACTTATTTTTATAATTATAAAGTTAAAAATATATTTGGGAGAGTTGCCTCAGTAAGGTAAGATGGCCAATAGGTTTAATTAATTTAAGGTTGGATCTCACATTCTTATATTGAAGAACTTTTTAAGTCTAAATATATTTTTATTATTAATTAAAAAGAATTTTTTTTCGAATTAGGATATTATTCCTGATTTATCTTTCAGAATTTTCAAGTTTTAAAAGAGTTGTTAATTATGTAAAGATATTGAATATTTATATTATAAATAAGATAATTTTAAGATTTTATAGTACATATAGGAATAGATTAACCTATTAAATATAAGATAATTTACAGAATATAGTATAAATTTTAATTTACAAGGCTGCATTTTTTCGTTATGATTTAAAAATAATAATAAGTTTTTGTAATTATTCATGCTTCTATCTTAAGCTAATCATTTTCACTAGTAACTTTATTTTAAAATTACTGTGATTTTGAGAGTTGTGTGCTAAAGAAAGACATATAAATAAAAATAAGTAGTAAAATACTTTTAAAAATGGGGTTATATGCCCAAAGGATATTAACAGAATTGCATATCCTATGCAAAATTGTTCATAAGTAAACTCAAACAAACGAGGGAAAGATGAGAGATAGCCTCATAAGATATTATGAGGCATCAATAAACAAAAAAACATAATAGTGATACAATATATATATATCGTATAATCTTAATATACTTGATTTAATATAGCTTAAACCTAGTGATAATGCACGAGGGAGATTTTTTCATAAACACAAATGAGGGATAGATGCCTCATAATATCTGTTTTAAATTCTATAAACAATTTAGTATTTTTAGAAATGATATTTTACACGAAAAAAGCAATTCAAAGAGATAAATGTGGTGGCGAATTAAACGTTACAGTTCATCCCTTTTACTAGAAAACTGCTTCTCATCTAAACGAATCGTTTTCTTGGCATTCGTCTCTGAAAAGGAATGTCACGACATTTTGTACTTAATAGCGAACAAGTTGGAAAAGAACTGTTACCGCTCCAAGCGATTCGTTCACCGTTACGAACAAAAGAATCTCTCAACTGATCTTCCCTCATTAGGAAAAGAAAAAGTGGAAAGAGAAAGAGAGGCAGTCTCTTTGTCACTAGATGAACACAAAACGAATGACTGGATATCTCGGTTTAGTTCTAAGGATTTTTGATGATTTTTACGTTTTAAAACTCGAAAAAAAATTGTTTTAAACTTAGTTGTTATTGGAGAAAGTTTATTTTCTTACTTTTTTACAATTGTTCCAAAATAAAAGTTTAAAAAAATACGAAAAAATAATCTCGCGTGTATTTTTTACTTTGCGGATAATCAAGGATTATCGTTAGAATTTAAGATTTTTTAAAATAAAATTCTTTTTATTTTTATCGTTGATTAATTTTTTTTTTAGTTGTAAAAGAAGTAAGGAAGTGATTTGCTTCGTGATAATGAAAATAAACCATGTGATAAATATATACTATTTTTCTCTCGTTTCTGATTCAGTTCATTAAAATTACTTTAATGAACAAACAATCTGGATAAATTTTTTACGAATATTTTATTCCTTCTTTTGTTAATTTTCGGAAGTATCACATGAATAAACACCGAATCAGGTGATTAAACATTATTTTAACTGTCCGATAACCAAGAATTAAATCAGTTTCGTTTTATCCGTTCCGTAATAAAATATTAATTGCAAAAAAACAAATATATATATATATAATTTTAAGTTTATATTCTAGATTTTTATAATTTAAAATAGGTGACTTTATAAACTATTGATCTGTAAATGTTGAAAGATCAAAAAATTTCTGTTTCTATATTTGTTTTATACCATTTTTGGACAGTATCCAAATGGAGAAGTTAACTTGTAAACAGAATTTTGGCCTATTTTCTAAGTGATTTAAGCGATAAAAAAAAAAAGCTAAAATTTATTTTTACTAATTTAACGAGCAATTTAAACACTTCACTTGTTACAGACATTTAAAATTATTCTTTTTTTATCGAAATTCCATAGCATTTTCAATCTATCTTCTTGCTGTTGAAAGCATCTAGCTCTAAGAATAACGAAAAGTTGATGGGTTGGACTTATAACTTCAGGTATTTTTCAAAGGTATGTGATATTTCCATCACGTGGATGAAAGAAGATGATCTAAAGAACGAATATGTCTCAAATGGGATCTTAAGAAAGGAACGTTAAAGGTAAGCATCTCTATTAAATATAGTTCTATACCGGAGGCCACTCATGATTCATTCATGAGATCTTAAAGGAGACTATAGAAACTGAATCCAATCTTGTTCGGGAGGATGTATATAATTATATAATTCCCAATCCGTTGTTCCTCGAAATTATTATTTTAAAAAATAACAACGTAACCTTAGAGCATGAACATGAATTTTAAAAAAAATAAATAAAACACTTATTCTTCACTGAAGCGTTTAGGTGAGTAAAATAATTACAGCATAGAAGAGAGATTCAAACTTGTTGAATTTAACGTATAAATTTTAAATTTTTAACTAAATTCTATGAATATATCGTATTGAAAATATTAAATATAAATATTTTTTTTTATTAATTATTGTATATTATAGTTTAATCAATGCGAGAAGAAAGCACTAAAAACTTTTGAAATTATAAAATAAGGATAAAAATTATTTATTTTTTGGAATAAACTACTCATTTTTTATATTCTAAATATTAAAATCTAACTTTATATTAAACATATGAAGCATTAAAATCAAATCTATCACATGTTAAGTCACTCGTTCATGTGTAAACTCTTAAAAATTATAGATGAAAATGTGATTTTTCTGGTTATAGATCTTGTTATAAATTAAAGATGCAATCTTAAATTCACAAATTCAAGATTTATATAACAATTTTAGACTTAATCGTAGATCTAAAGGCGTAATCTAGAAGTTACACGCTAGTTACAGACTATCTTGACCTGTCAAAAGTTAAGATTCACTAAAAGACGAAATGTATCAGGGGAAAATTTTAAGATAAGTTCGATTAAAGCACAACGGACATTTAATAGCGAACTAAGGCATTTATTTAATTACAAATAATTATGTAAGGAATGCATCAGTACTTTAACCTGCTAAATATTTTCTGAGATAAGAATAAAATCAATTGAAACAGAAGCCTTAGGAATTTCGCGAAAAGAATTTTTCTTCAAAGTTAGTCAATTCTTCTGTTTTTATTTTACTGAAAAGGATCGAACAAGACTAAGCAAATAGATAAAAAGAAGAAGAGGAAGAAGAAGGATAGAAGGATATATACGCAACCTATAACAGATTGGAGAAAAAGGTAAAAAGGATAGGTTTACGTTCCGTTATTTCTAGAAAGCGAGTCCAGATCTTGATCTTTCTTCTCTTTGATGTATCTTTCTTAATACTAGATGAACTATTGAAAAATTCCTCCTTTTTTATTTTTCCGAGTGACTAAATAAAGGTCTCAAAGAAAAGAATTCAAATTGTTATCGAGTTTTTATTGAAAATCGCAATTTTTTTTTATTTTTTTCCCCTGACTGCATCTTGAATATTTTGATAATCTATTGCTAAGTTACTTCATTTTCCATTGCTGTTTCAATCTAACGTGATTAAAAAACTACACAAAAATTGATCCTGAAGTATTTTGAAGACATAATTATTACTCTGAAACTATATTATTTATCATTAGATAAATTATAAAAAATTTACGATAAATATAAATCCTCCGCATTATACGTGAGATAAATATTAAATTTTTTAAAATTAACTCAAGATATTATTGATAATTGGCTATAAGAATAGCTGAAAGTCTTACGGAGCCTACATTCAAAGAGCCTTTTCTCATGCCCATCAGGCTATATATAAACAATTATAGACAGCTTTAGTTCGTTCAGGCTATATATAAACAATTGTAAAATCTCTTATTTGTCACGTGAATTTTTAAAGATAATTTTAAAAGCTTAAAATATAAAAAGAGCTTTGTTTTATAAGCAATGTAGAAAATTTTTATTTAAAATTATTTTTAAAAAATGGCTAATTTCTTAATGAAGCGTTAATATTATCACGTTTAAATGTACCGAGTTCTATTTGTGCGATATATCAATACAAATTAACTTAATATTGGGTAATTCAAGTCGAATTGTGTTACACAACGATAATAATTATTTATCATGTTTCAGTTGTAGTATGAATCACCAGATAGAAACGATAACGGTGAATTTCATAATGAACTAACGGGTCGATCGGAGATACATTTCTACTCTATAAACGGACTGATTGAAATAACACGTTTATAGTAATGATATATCGAACAATACGTTAATTAAAATAACATTAATATAATTAAATTTGCACAATTAATTAATTTTTAACACGTGTCAACGTCCTTATACAATATAAACGACCCGAACGACTTATAGGTTTAAATAATTAGAATTATTTAAAGACTTGTTATAAATTCAAAATTCATTTTACAGTTAAAATAAACGAGCAATTACTTATTGTAACAACGTCGCAATGCCAGGCTGCAATTTTTAATGACATTTTAATTTAAAAAGCCACGTAACTTCCGGTTCAGACCGGAAGTTCATGTACAGTTAATCGGGAGCCCGGGTAAGCTTACTCTATCTGATCTCGATTTTCATCTATCTAACTTCATTCTTGAGATTAAGGAAGAACGGGCGGACAGACATCACAGTGGGAATCTATAGGTCTGCAATTTGAAAATCCAGCTTAATAATTATATTTATTTTAAGTTATTCATAATATATTAGAAGTAAAAGCATTAATATGCATACAGAATAAAATTAAGCTTTAATAGTATAAGAAGTCCTCTGTAAAAGTTGTAAGATATCCATCATAAAATATTTTAAAGCTGATTGGTCGAGGATTATGATTTAATTAACGATGATTGGTCGGAGATTATGATTTAATTAACGGTAATTGGTCGAAGAATTTGAAGCAAGCACATCTTGCTTATTTGAATTTTAACATAATTAATGTTTTTTTTTTTAACGCGAGGTTTCGAATAAAAATGAATAATATTTATTAAAACATTAAAATTTTCGCTTCTAACATTGTTTAAAATGATTTTATTTATCTACGGTTTATCAATAAAAAATAAAATAAACTTATATTTTTTTACGATCTTTCACTATCTTCACTAAAAAGAGAGAGAGAGAGTATACAATAGGATGTTTGAGATTCCACAAAGTCTATACTTTTGAGTTGTGGTTTCAGTCTAAATTTAGACATTTCGATACCACGAAAAAAGTTTTATGGGTTTTAAACTGTCATTGCCAAAGCTCAATGTAATTGAAGTTTAACGAGAAATAAATCTCAATTCAGCAGCCATTTTTTTCCTACAGATTACCAGATATATACATTTAATAGCATAATATTCCCTGCAGATTCACCCAAAATAATATCTTATAAAAGTATAAAATTATATTACATTTAACAATTATAATGGGTCCTGTTTATGAAAAGACCATAATATGAGGAGACAGACCGAAAAGGAAATAGGAGAGACTCTACTTTTAGGAATTTAGGAATGAAGGGTATACTATTACAAATCTAAACACAAAACATTTTATTGATTTATTATCCTTCTTGACTTTTAGGTTTTTTTATCCATTTTTTCGATTTCCGATAAAGTTGAAGGAATTGTTATAAAAAAAATATAAAAAAAACGAAGAAGAAGGGGAAAGCGGAAAATCATGGAAAAAATTTCAGATCGTATTACAAATCCCGGGACAATATCTTATCTTGTATTTCAAGCCACAATACAAGAATATTTTTCCCTTTTTATTCATCAGATATTTCAATTTCTTTTCTCTCTTTTTTTTTATTTCTGTGCAGTAAATTTGGGGTGCAAACAATTCAAATGGAAATTTTCGTGTATCATCTCTCTTTCTCTTCCTTTCTCTTATTGTAACGTATTCTTTCTCATTTTGAATGAAATTGTCTTCAAAAAATTTTATTTCTTAAATTCACATACAGGTTCGCATCTTATTAAATTTATTAAGTCAATTTCTTTTTATATTATATATATTAAAATTCCTTCCGGATAACGCTAAACAAATTGATAAAATACACAGGATCCGCCTAACAAATGTATTATTCAAATTATTGTAATTGTTGTTATTAAACAACAGTTTTTTTTAATGAAATCTATAACAATAATAAAAAAAAAACTTTCCAAAGTTCCTCCTCTTTAAGCAACAATCAACTTAAACCACGCCCAAATTCTAAAAACCGTTTTTCTCGACTCCTCCCAAATTTTGCCACCGTTTCTTTTAATTCCGCCTAAAACGCTAATTCGTAAACATTGGCTCCGCCCATAAAGTTTCAATAACAACAAAAGTCTCCACCCTTAAATCTAATTATGACCAATCGCGTAATATATCACGCCCTTAATTTTATTTATTCGATAAATATAATTATTTCATTATTATTTTCTTTATTTTTAATTTTTTAAATTATATTAAAATTTAATATATATATATATTTTTTTCCTTCTTTCTTTCTGGCCAAAACATCGCGAAAATTTATGTGATACATAAAGTGAGATTTCGTTCGTAGATAATGCATTATCTGATTAATTAGACTATCTGAAAAGATTAAAGTAGTAAAAAAAAAGTTACAATAATTTTGGACGTTATCAACATCAAAACACGAAAAAATTATATAAAAAAAAATAAAAATAAAATAATAATTCTTGGCAGATCCCCTATTTCCGGAGGCTATCAGAAAGATATAAATAGTTCTTCTTTCTGTCACCAGAGGGTATTTCGGATTGAGTTCCATCGGTCGAGAACAGAGTTAAAATTGATTTTTGTCCGTTTTTTTTTATTTTGTTATTTTTTCCCCTCCCTTCATCCTGTCTTTCCGATGGACTTGTTAGTTTTCCAAACTTGCCAAGATGATCGATCCTGGGACAAGTTCAAATGGAGTCATTTGGCTCACGCGCGTTGTGGGATTTGCTGATATCACCGACGAATTTTTGTATAAACTTTAAACTCAGTTGTTTCTTATTGGGCATTTCTTTTCTTTATTTAATTTAAAGTGTAAAGGGCTTACATTTATAAATTTTAGCTTCGATAACAGCGTTTTTTATTTTAAAAAATAAAAAAATAGAAATTTTTATGTGAAAAATTTAGAAAAATTTTATGACACGCGCTTCGCCATGATGATAATTTCGCGACGCGATCTCGCGATAAACGAATGTAAATTTCTTTAATGAAATTAATTAGTTTGCCAATAAATGTTGATAAAACTTTCGAAAAATAAGTTAATTAAAATTGAAACTTTTCGCTTATCAAATTTTTATATAAATTAAGTAATTTTTATCAAATTATTTTATTAATTTCTAGTACAAAAATATTTATTGAAGATGAAGTTTAGCTTAATAAGAAAATGGATTGTTCGTGTATTCATCAAGAAATTCAGAAATGCACTTATTTTAGCAGACTAGACATGTTATATTACACTTTCAATGGAGGAAAATATGGCTTCAGGATGTATGTTTTCTAATAAGAGCTTGTAAATCTTACTAGAAAATATGTCCTAAGCTCAGAATCTGTATATTCTATTAGTAAATATATGTTTTATAGATTTTTAAATCTGGTAAAATTTGATTTTTTTTAAATTAAAAAATTTAATAGAAAACTTCACTATAAAGCTACTTTTAACAAGAATTTGGAGAGTAAACAAGTATAAATTGGCTGACCAAACCTTGATAGTTAACTTATATTGTTACTATAAAACTCCATTTAGAACAAAAAAGCAATTTTCTATTAAATCTTTTATCGAATTTTAAACTGATGTTGAACTTTAGGATCTCGTAATGAAATTAACTTGATCTCTAGAGCGCATCACAATTGATACGGATGTAATAATCAATGTTGTTTCTTATACATTGTTTTATTTTTTTTATATCCGTAATTTGTAAGAAATTTTATAAAAGAAAAAGAAATTTAACGTTATAATATCGTATTTTGATATCTCTTATCGGTTGAGAAACAATATGCGGCCATTCTGTGACATGTAAGTATGCGCTTAGACATCTTTTAACGTATGTTATAGTTGTGTTGTGTATATTTATACTTATCATCACATTTTCATCTAAGCTATATGTTTACATATCTTCTCTTATCTCGTCAACAAAAGCCTTTCAATATTTGTATACTTACCCATCATTTATTTGCTTTCCCCCTCTAAGTTTCAGTTGAACCTCTTCATAATCGCAAGCGACATCAATTTTCCTGTCGTTGGATCGAAGCACAAAAGGATGGTGTTGAACTACCACACTGTTGATGAACGTACCGTTTCCCTGGTATAACAAATGCACGGTTGAATATTTAATATAAAGGTAATTTTAAAGATAATTTTCAATTACTTGCGACTCACCAGATTCTTTGTACCGCATCTTCTCCCATGTAAGGGCATAGTTAAGGCTACTTCTCCGTTTCCTATGACGCTAACGGCATAACATTCGTAAGGATGCCCTAAGGCATATACTCTACCACGAAAAGGTGTTGTTATTCTGACAACCGTGGTCATTGCTGTTGCTTCACAATGCATTTCAACTGAAAAATAATAAACTATAATCACTAAAATTATAGTTAAAAAATTGAAGAATATTTTTATAAAAATTTTATTCTGGAGTTAATGGGATTTGGAATTATTTACTTAAAACGAGTTTTGAGAAATGTGATAAAATATTTTGAATTTTTTTTCAGCTTAAAATTCAAAAAATTGTCGAATTTAGAGGCGAAATATAATAAATTAAAATTCCTTAAGGTGCAACGTATGACATGATTTATGTTTTAAAACACGTATTTATTATGTTTTTTATCGTATATACTCATTAAAGTGTAAAAGTTTCGATTTCTGGAGTTTAAAATCTGTAAAAAAAAATTTATATTTTTTAAATAAAACTTTTACAATGTTAAAAATTGAAGCGGGTTATTTAGTTTAAAAAAATTTTAAATTTTAATATTTTACGATTTTCTTATGAGCAGTGATGACGACAAATTCACACTTAATATAATAAAATACTTTTTAAAAATTCTGTCTTCGTGCTTTTAAATCACGAATTCTGCATTATCTTAAAAGCGTATGCATTTGTATAAATAAAATAAATTAATTTTTTTTTTGTGTGTGTTAACGCATACAAAATAAAGAAATTAGACTTATTAGGTCCAAAAGTATTAATAAAAAAAAATTACATTATATTACTATAGAATAAAAATATTTAAAATTAGAAACTCAATATAGAGAAATTTTTGTTAATTAAAATAAAAATTTCAAATAGAAGTATAGTAATTAAAGAAAATGAAAGAATAGAAAAGAAACTAACATGCAATGCAGGTTTAATTTTCTCACATCAGTAATTTTTTTTCAATAAACTGCTACTGTATAATTGCAGATTTAACACAGAGCGGTACAGGTGTAACGAATGAAGTCTGTTATTAAAACTCTAGCTACTGATAATTACGCATTACAGCTTATTGTTATTACTACATTTTTTTATATTTTCGAGATTTTAATTTGCGATTGTAATTGAAGAATTATAAATTATTATTCAATTTGCATAAAATTTACTCATTTACAATTATCCTGTAGAAAGAATTCCCCTCGATTCAATCGAGAGAAAATCGTTAAACTTTTCTATAATCATTATATATATTTTTTTCCCTTTTCTGGATGTTATCATTTTTCTTAAATAATGCTGTAATTTTGTTGAGTAGTTCTGATACTATTGAGCTATAAATTAGACCGTTGGTTACTTGAGAATGCAATATACGAACCTTGAAAAGATTGCGTAAATCTAACAGAAAAGCCAACCCCTAGAAGAAAGGAGTAACAAACATTATCATTTTAAGGAATTCCTTTCGTGTACAACAATCATATTTTATGGTTTGTCGACCAAGAAATTCTTCGATTTCCAATCTCTAGAAAGCATTCAACTAGAAATGAAATTATTTCCTAAAAAACAAAAATTTCATTTTGTTTTAGGATAATAAAAATGATTTTTCGATGATACAACAATAACAATGTTAAAATATCGATGTAAAGGATTTCGTTAATGATAGAAACAATTACTCCTTTTTCTCCTTTTCCAAAAAATTTCAAAATATTAAACAAAAATAAATAAATAAATTTAATTTTTTAAAGATATTTTAAAGCTGGATTTAAAGCCGATTTACACGTTTAATATCGTAGAAAAATGTTGACACTTTCACACCATTAAAAAAAAATCCCATTGTTATTTTCTACAACGTATAAAAATGGAAATAAACACCTGGTAACAAGGTATTGAAAATCAATAAGATTGAAAATCTGGATTGAAAAACATGACCTACAACTTGAAGGGATTTAAAGAAAGTTTTGTGTAGATGTGATTGACCTGTTCAAAATGAATTTTTCTTTATGATAAACGAATGCGATTTTCTTTTGGAAAACTTTTTGAAGTCTGAAGAAGGGGTCTGTGACCTTGCTTCCCGTTAAGCTTAACGGCTAAGCTTGGACTTCCTGATCCTTGTAGCCACACATTTTATTATGTTTCTTGTCCTTTATCGCGTGTTGTTTGTTACGTTTTCTGACTGTCACAATTTGAACTCCGACCTCTAAATAGCAAGAGTGTTGTTTCTTGTCCCTTTAGGGTTTTATTTTGAACAATGAAGGTCGAAAACTAAGTTTGCCCTAGAGAACTTCTGTTCTTTTTCGTATCGTATTCACTACTTTATTTTTTATGTTCAAGTCATTTCTTGCGACTAAAACTTTTATAATATCGTAAAATCGTTTTCTATCTAACTAATTTTCAATTTTATTTATTATTATATATAAAATAAAAGCATTAAAATCCATCATTTCGTCTTGATGGGAATATAAATACATTAAAATTTTTAATAAGCCGTGCCTTAATATATAAATATTATAATTATTTTTATAGAGTTAAGCCCACCCTAGCGAATACATAGAAATTGATTATAATTATAAAAATTTTATAATGTAAGCTTTTATTCTTGATGGAAGAGTCTGTAAAAATTATTATTAGTTTTTTATAAGAATTAATACTACTTTATATCCAACCTTTCATTAAGGAATAGTTAATGTGAATATATATCTACATTTATTTATTTATTACAGATATTTCGTTTCATTCCGACGATCACAAATTACAATTTTCTCTAACCAACCGAAAAATTACGATGTTAAAAAATCGATAAATTTTTATTTAATTTTTTTAAAAATGGAATAAATTAATAGATAGCAGCTTGTTTTTTTTAATTTTATTTTATTTTCGAAGGTTATTAATTATTTTTGTTTTGTTTATACTTATTTATTTTAAGAGTTTTTTTTTTTTTTTGTTTCTACTCTTTGAAGGAGTTCTTATCCGTTTCGCTCGATTCTTATAAATATCTACAGTTATTTATAGAGTATACAGGAGTTTTTTTTTCAATATCTTTGTTGGAAAAATAAAGAAATAGCAATTATAAAGGTTCTTCTTGAGATAAAACCACTGGTTCAATCTGTTCTGTTTTTTTATTTTTACTTTTGTTTAACGGGCACAAAAAAAGAAAAGATTGGCAACTTATATCTTCATCAAATGGAAGGATGGACAACAAACGTGATAGGAAGAACTACATTGTGTTACCAATTCCCCAAAGACTTAAAAATACGCTGTAATCTTTGATTTCATAGATTAAAAAAGTAGTTGAATATACTTTAATTTATTTCAAAATTGGGTATTTCATACATTTCGAAATTAAGAATAAATCAACGTTTTAAATAAAACATGCTTTAACTGTATTATTATTATTAATCATATAATTCACTTTATTAGACCTGTTAAAGAATACATTAAAAATAATTTAATTATATACATCTATTTATTATTTATAAGAATTATAACTTAAAATTTAATAAATAAATTATAATTCTATATAAATTATATCTTTATATATAATTATTTATACGTTTAATAAAGGCGAGGTCTCATTAAACTTATAAAATTATAAATTATATTCTGTAATTTTGTTTATAAATTAAAAGAGGTTTTAAAAGTATTATTTTAAATTTGATTAAAACAATACTTAGATTATTATCTACAGAAATTACGCGTTATTATATAAAATTATTCGCTATTAGGGCGTGGTTTTCTTAAACTCTTCCTTGTATTTAAAAAAAATAATAAAATAAAAAATACTAAACAAAATAATTATTCACAATTATTATTAAATTTAAACTATGAATTACAAATTAAAAAAAATAATTTTCAGTCCATAAAAGATAATAGTTTACAGAAAAATAAGATGAAAAGAAAGCAAGAATTAAATTGTGATGTTATTGCTCGTCCTATAATTAAAACTGACAACTTGATTATCTTACAAACTTGAACTAAATTTGAAGTGAAAGTTATAAAGAATGAAAGTTAATGTACAGTACCTTCGGATAAATTGTTTGTGTGATTACCGAAGGAAGTAAAATAAAAAATAAAAATTCTTCCAATTTTTAAATGGTATTTTCTGTAGAAAGAAAAATACTATAACAATGCGGCAATTATTTAAATAAATAATATTTTAAAAAAAAGAAGAAGAAAAACGTGATTAATATTTATGTAGATTAGTGCATAGAATTAAAATATTTCATAAATTAAATATAATCACGTAATTGATTAATCGCGTAATTTACTCATAATTTTTGTTTTTCTATAATTTAAACATTATGTGATTGCATAAATTATTTGAATGTAGTTAGATAGAGTCGAATACTATAAATTATTTTAGAATATATTTAATATTTATATTCTCTATAATAAAATATAAAAAACAAAAATTAAGAAATCTACAAGTAGGTTTGTGAGTAAGGAAGAATATAATATCGTAGAGAAGTAAATCGATAATACGGAATAGATAGTTTCTATTCAGTTATTCTTATTATTTACGAGTTAGATATTTTAAAATTTAAAGAAATCTAACAGTTTTCCATCTATAAATCTTAAAAATTCTAGAGATTTACCATCTATGCATGGACCTTTCTCATAAAAGCTCCTTTCAGTAGAAGATGAAGTAGATGGTTCGGGCAATGAATAAGTATCTTCGGGACTGAGTAAGCATAAAGATCTTTCTTCATCAAATTCAAAAGCTCTGCATCTAAAATCTGTATGATTTAAACACGAATCCTGACATAGTTCTCTAGTTGATGCAGTCTTCTCCAAATGAATATGATGATGAATCAAAGTACGACCTTTCTGTTGATAAAATAAACATTTTGGTGGTTCTATACATAAAAAAAAAATAATAATAATTTTAAAATTGTGTTTATTTATTGATAGAATTTAATATTTTAAATTAATATTTAATTTCAAAAAATTTTCCGCAGTTATTAATTAACCGTAAAAATTGGTTTTTATTCTCAACATGTTCAAGAAGATTTTTAAATAAATAAAAATTAATTAATATTTATAAACACAATAAGAAAAATTTTACCATTTATAAAATTGATAAATTCATGAATTATTTAATTATTTAAATCAATTTATAATAATCACATTCTGGCATAAATTAGCATTAATTAGCATATGAAAATAACGTAAAGAAAACACTTAATAATTTTAAATTGTGTATTTTAAAGGGAATATTTTCGAGTCGGAAATGATTTCCTCTGCGGCTAACTTATCTTCTGTCGACTTTCTGCATGCAAAATTTTGTACAAATTACCAAATCGATGCAAACCTTCTTAATATATCTTCAATCTTCTTATACATGTTAAACACGATTCATCGGAAGCTGATAAATGCAACCAATTACTAATATTACTTATAACTTCCTTTTTTTTATTTTAATTTCTCAAAGTTATAAATGAGTATTTTATTATTAGAATATCAAGTAAGTAATTTAAGAAAATTATTATTATTACTTTTTTTTATATTATAATTATTATTCATAAGATACAATATATCAAGTGCTAAGTAAAAATTATTAAAATAATCCTATTTAATAGTTCAATAATATAAGGACTTATTAAAGTTTCTTATTTGTAAATTATTAATATTAAAAATCGGATTATGAAAATAAATTTTATTTTATTCTATTTTTACTAAATTTATTTTCGAATATTTTTGCTCATTAACTATTTTTAGTTTGCTGTTTATAGATGTGTTTAATTAATTTCGTTTCAACGTTAAAGTATAGTAAATTAATTAAATAAATAACGTAATTCAATTTTGGAAACAATTCTAATTAAATACATTTTGTCGATAATTCAATTTCAATAATGGAATTTTGTTTCCACAACATACTTAATTGAATTATTTCAAAATTCTAAATTAATTCACGTTTAGCAAATTAAAAAAAATTTTAAAAAATAAACAATTAAAACAGAGTATAATTTATAGTTGATTACAAAATAATTGAACCTAATTATTTAATTAGTTTTTCTTGACAAAAATTTCACTTATTTTAATTTCTTCCAGAGAAATTAATTAAAGAAATAATTAAAATTAATATTATTATAATTATTTTTTATTTTTACATAAATTTAAATATTTTTTAAAATTAAATTTTATTTATTTATTTAATTTATACATATATATATATATATATTTTAAATTTAATTTTTAAAACTTGTATAAATTAAAATAAATTTTATAGGAAGAAAAACAATCTTATAAATATTTATTTTGATAAAATATTAATTTTTATTATATTAAAAATTTTTTTAAGTTTCTTTTTTTTTTAAATTAAACTTTAAAATATGAATAATTAATTAATTTAAATTAAGTTAAAATTTTCTAGTAGATGCTTTTGGTATATATATAAAAATACATTCTTAAATGAAAAACTCGTATAATGAATGTAAAATTTGTTATTTTTCGTCAGTTTAATTAAATTATATTTATCTGTTTACTAATCAAAGTAATTTTAAATTAACGTTTTTTTAAAAAAAAATATTTACTTTTAGATTTAAATACAATTTTAAAAAATATTTTTGCATAAAAAAATAATTATTTTTGTGATTTATTTAATTCGTATTTAATATCATTATTTGATAAAGGAAGAAAAAAATAGAGAAATTAAAATTAAATAAAGAAACTTCATTTTGTTTGATTTAAATAACAAAAAAAAATTATTTTTCTACTTTAAATTTTTTATACTTTTTTGTTTTTTTTTGTTTTTTAAAGGATTGCAGTAAAGAAATTATTTTTCTTCCAGCAAAAAATTATGATAAATTGTATTTAGAATAATTTATTTTTTTAATCAAATATCGAATTTAAGTTAAAAATTAATTTAATTTTAAAAACGAATACTTTTTTATTCTAAAAATAATACAAAGAAAATACGTGTATATATAATCAAATATATTAAAGAAAAGGAGTAAAAAAAAACAATAATAATAACTTAGTTTCAAAAAATTCAATTTAGCCAAAATAATGATGTGGTTAAATAAAAATATCATGATAAAATGACAGAACATTAATTCTAAAAAAGTAAAAAATTTGAATAAAATTTTCATATGTTTGCTTCTGTGTAACATTGCTCATCTATTGACAAATTCCTTTTAGAATAATTATACTTTGATGAAAGTATGGAAGATAATAAATTTTATTTAGGGAAAGAGCTCATGATTTAAATATTTTAACCACAAAAAAAAAATCGATTTTTAAAAAGGACTACTAATCTAAAAAAGTAGTAAGATGCGGTGTGGGTATGTGTGGGGTATCCTTGAAGCTATTTCACAAATTGAACTTTGATAAATCCAACAATTGAAGCATCTCTTTCATTGTTGCTGTTTAACGTTCACTCCCCGGAGACTTTTCTTGGAGCAGATATAACAAAAACACCAAAATACCAAAAAAAAAAAAAAAAAAATATAGTAGAAAAGAAGACATTTTAAAAACATGTTATTCATTCAATCCAACTCAGAATTGAAAAATCACCCAACAACTCAATCTATTGTTTTCGCTTTTTTTAAAATGATTTTCTTCGATTTGTTCATTTTTATTAATAGAAAATAACACAAATTTTAATTTTATTTCTTTGCTTTTATATTAAATATTATTTTTTTTATTTGTATTCAATTATTTTTGCTTCCGCGAAATTCAATATTCTGAAAGTATGTTGTCATCTGTTTAGCTTCTAAGAAATATTACATTAAAATTACAGAGAGAGAAATATATATAAATAAATATAACTGTTCATTAAACATATTATTTTTATTGTTTATTTCAGAAAAATAATAAATCACTTGCTACGAATATAACAAATTAATTAATTACATATAAAGCTTCATAAATCATAAAAAAGTATTAAAAAAAGTTTTTTTAATTTAATTTTTAGCCTGATTTATAGAGAAAAATTATAATAAATATTACTTATTAATAATTTATATCATTCTATAGAAAGTCTCACATATTTTGTATTAATTTTTCTATAATTTAGTAAAATTAAAGTGATTTTGTTTATTTTAATCGCTTCACTCTAATGTGATTTAAACTTTTCAATTTAAAATACATCTTTTATCACTTCTATATAATGCTAAAAGATAATCGCGTTAAAGTGACAAGTTCTTTTTTCAATATTAAAATCGTTTTTGTATAGGCTGTTACACTTGAAACTCGAGCACATGGATGCTTTCTCGCAACTAGTATTGAGAACAATGTGATTTTGACATTGATTTCTTCGCAAAGATAATATTTTATATATTTTTTATATATATATTTTCAAATCTAATAATACTAATTTAAAAATTATATACCTGACACGCATTGATTTTCCATATAATCTACAGGTTTGAAAGATTTTCTGAACGACTCGGGCGCTGATCTTCTATCGTGTCTACTTAAAACACAGCTTCGATTGCTTCCATCGTATCTTGCTGAGCGACACACAAAAGTCGATTCGCTACTACAATATTCTAAGCATTTGTCTTTGGTTTGGATATTTTTAAGAATTTTATCGTCGTATCCGTACAGTTGCACACCTTGAATAACATCAAAAGACCAATGTCTGTGACAGACGTTACCTAGAAAAATAAGATCATAAAATTAACACGCATCGTTACGTATCAAACATCAGCTACTAATACGAAAATTATTGTTAACTCCTGTTACTGAACGATGATTAGGAGTGACTTATTAATTAAAATAGCATTAGCGAATGCTCGGCTTATGACACGGACAATCAAAACAAAATTCGAATTATCGACAAATTTCTAACAGAAGCAATTATTCGTTTAGATAAATTATATTAAGAGTAATCTATATGAAAATTTTTTCTAGAATTATTTTTCTACAAGACGTTGTTTTTTGAATAATCCAATATTTTTGATGGATAGAATATTTGAAAGTTGATTATTTCCAGATGTTTTATGGAAAACAGAAAGAAGAGGAATTCTAAAAAAAGGAGGAAGTTCTGGTGTTTAGGAATAAAAAACAAGAATATAAAATGAGATGCGATTTGAAGAAGTACCCCAGAAACGAAGAAAATACGAAACAAAAACCTGTTGAGAAAGTTTCAGATCAAATCAGAACGGAAAGAGATTCAGAATAAGTAGGACGGAAAGTGGAAAAAAGAAACCAAGTCTCTTAGGGATAAAAGGAATACAGACATTCTGGACGAGTTCATTGTCCTTATAGCATTGTCAAGGCAAAGAGTCGATAGGGATATTGATAGAAAGACGGAAGACTAAAGAATCATTAATAGCACCAAAATTGTGATAAGGCTATCTCTTTGTGTGCACGCCCCATTGCTCTGAGAATTTTTTTTTTCTTTTTTTCGAGAAAAGAGTTGTCTGTTTTGGTTTAAAACAAAGCGAGATGAATCGTTGTATAATATATATATTTTTTTATTTAACCCTTTTGTCACGCGGGTATCGCTATGAAATTTTTTGTGAACTTTTAGAAGTAGTCTTCTTTGAATTTTCTGCGTAATTATATAAATTTTTAAACTTTTTTTTACAATTTATCGACAAGATGTATTTTTTATAGTAAAAAGAATAAATAAATACAATAAATTGAAAAGGATAAGAGAAAACGAAGCAAATAAATTCACGTAAATTTCAGAACCATTGATATATATACTGTAATATGAAAGATCATTTTTTCTTACTTTTATCTTTATTGTCCTAAGATTATTATTTACAATATTAGTATTTCCTGTATATAAGCTATGCGCTACATCAGGCCTGGCCAACTCATTGCCTCGAGCCTCATGCGGCCCACCGACTCTTTCTGGGTCCTCCGATGATTCTTACCCGCATTATGTTCAATTAAATAGCCAGAAATGTAATGTTTGTTTCACACGATTAAAATAGATTATTGTCGATAATTTCAATAATCTATCTAGATTTGAACACGAGATAATCACGTGTGTGAAGCTTGAAATATAATATTTGCCACCAGAGGAATGGTATATATAGCGACCTACTGTTCTTTGGCTTCACATGTCTTTGGCTGCCTGTATCAATTGTTTCTGACAAGGAAGATATTGAAGAACGCGTGATGTCTTCAGTGTTGTGAAGTTAGTAGATTTTCTACTAAATTTGGTAGATTGAGACACCTCTCTTATGTAACTGCGGCCCGTGGAACGATTTGGGTTGGCCAGACCTGCACTACATTAACCTTGAGAGAATGCAAGGAAAATTACCATGAATATAAGTACCGAAATAGACAAAGATAAGCTTACATCCGCCTACTTTTCCTTCTCAACCAATCGCCGTTCAGACAACAATATCTTCAACCAATCTTTAAAATTTTATAACATTTTTATGTGTTCTTTCTCATAAATTTGACCAAAAGCTTCCTACATTCTTAAGCTTATCTCCTCCATCATTTCACAAAGGATGTCATATCGAACAACTATTCATGCCGTGTAACTTATGCAGAGATTTATTCCACGTAACCGAGTAAATATGACTTTTTTTCCCTTTATAATATCATAACTCACAAAAATTACGAAAATTAAACATTAAACTTAAGAATAAACAAACCATAATTATTATTTATTAGATCGCGTGCAGGTCTTCGAGTGATACAAATTCTTTTGACGTTCCAATTTTATAAGAAATTTATTTACAATTTTGCTCGAATATACAAATGAAAAGTGAGGTTTTAAATTGATACAAAATAGAATTTTTTGCATATTGTCGTGCGATGACATCCGATGAATAATTCCGGATATTTTTATGATGGGTCACTGACGTGAGTTGTCTTTACTTTTATCCGTTTTTATTTTCAAACTTTAATCGATTAAAAAAAATAATAATAAAAATATTTTTATGATATTTTATATTCCCTATTTCAAGTAATAACGCCGAGTAATAAAAAACCCATTTCAGATCTTATCATATTTTTGAATTATTTTTAATATATTTTTCACTAATACATCTACCTTTTTGTCACGTTTCAAAGATGTTTAAGTCGAGATCAAAGTTGGATTAACTCGAGAGAAATTTCAAGAATGATGATTCTAAAATTGAATTTTTTTTTCTTACGAACAGAATTTTTTAAATAGTATAAATTCTGTGAATTTTCCAGAACATTAAACACATGCAAATTTCACTTAAAATCGAAGATGGCGGATTTTTTAAAACTTGTAAAAAACACATCATTTTTGTATTTTTTTAAATAAAAAAAAATTTGAATTAAAATAACATTTTTTATTTTACCTTTTAAGCATATTTTTCTATGGTAGCTCCATGCTGAATTATCTACTAACTGCTGTTCGATGTCATGAGCTAACGCAGTCATCAGTATACAGGTAGAGTTGACATGCCCAACAAAATAAGAAGTGCAATTCTCTTGGTTGTAGCATCTTTTGTGGCACTCACTAGACGAAAGGTCTTCCTTGATGCTATCCATTTCAACTTCGCTGTCTTTGACAAGCTTAACTGAAGGCATTCGGATGAAAGTTAACTTGCCTTCAGGACATATTGCTTAGGAAGTGAAAGAATAAAAAAATATATATATAAAAAAAATTGAAAAATTATATCTAAAAAACTTTCTTATAGAATAAAAGAAAGAAGTGATAGTAATCTAATCTATACAACACTTCTTTGTCTGAATTTTTAAAAATGTATATATAAAATCACGCAAAAGTTGCAGAAACGATACTACTAGTAAAAGAAATTTAAATAATTGATTAAAATAAAGAGAGACAAAAAAATGTAAAAAAATAAGAGTTAATAAAATTAATTTCCCGGTTGTTATATTGAATTTTTACAGTTTTAAATTCATTGAACTGTGTGTAAATCTGCAATAATCAGTGAATCGATCAGTAAATAAGTTGTAGAGAATGAGCGAGAAGCGAACGTGTAAATTGCATTTATTCGCATTACCCGCAGCAGTAGTTGTAACTTTCACTTTATATTTCATTTGAAAATTGACGTCAGAAGAAATTTTGATAAAAATTTTTCCTTTTTTTTTTTTCTTTATTCAGTATATCTGATTTAATTTACGAGACTTAATTCAATTTATTCATCTACTAAGCTACGTAAAAATGACAATTTAATATACTCTTTTAAGTAGTCTATATATTAATTCGTATTATTATTATCGTTGCTTAAAACATAGAATAAAAAAAAAAAGAAAATGTTATTTTAGGACAGTAACTATATTTTTTAACGTCTTTTATTTATGACAATTCAATATTTTATCATAGAAAAATGCCAATAGCCAAACTTAAAATTGATTTTATAGAGTTTATATTTCTTGCCGTTCATTTAAGCTATGAATTTTATGTCTATAAAATTGTTATAAATGTTGAAATTTTAATAAAAATTATAATTTTTTTCACCTTCTTTTTGGGTAAATGTAATCAAAGGAAGATAATTAGTTACAGGAGAAAGTTTACTTGATCATTAATTTTAAGTTCCTGAGATTCATGGATAAAAAAAAAAAAAAAAAAAACATGAAACACGATTTATCAATAACGAAATTTTTTCAGATTTAATTAGTAAAGAATGAAAATTGTCATCCGAATAAAATGTATTTATGTAAAAAAGTATATAATTAATTAATTTATATCAAATTCGTTTTAAATAAAATAAAAATACGTTTAAATTAAGCATAAATTATGCTAATTTATTCGTAAAATATGCTATTTTCTTACTTACCAGTAGTCAATGTATACGTACAATACGTAAAAAGAATAAACCATCGTATTAATTCTGAAAAAAAAAATATATAATGTTTTTTATAAATGATTGAAAATTAAATTTTTAAAAATAAACATTAATTTATTATTTACATGATTTTTTATTAAATAAATAAAAACGTTTTTAAAAAAATTATATTAATTTTTCCGATAAATAAATGAGCAAATCGCATGTTAAATTACTAATAAAAAAATATCAATAAATATGAAAAAACAGAAAAATAATATTGAAAAAGTCAAATTTATATTTTGATAACGTTTTTTTTAAAAAAAAAATTAGATTTTTCTCAAAATTAAATGTTTTAAGTTATATTTTTATTAATAATAATGAATTATCTTTAATAGAGTTTAAACGTTTTATATATTTCTATAAATAAATCTATATTAATTTTATTATTATTTTTTAATTAAAAATTCAAAAAGGAGATTGTTTTTCGTATAAAAATATCCATTTTTACAGCAATTTTTTATTAATAGTTATTAAATAAATTCAATTTTTGAAGACCGAAACATTAAAAAATTAAAGAAAAAAATGAAGTGTATAAAGTTAGACATTCAGGAAGATTTTCTAAATAATAACTATTTTAGAGAAGTATAGACTCAAATAGTAATTTTAAGCTTAGAATTATTTCAGTACAAACTTAAGTACATTTTTTGTTCTCTTTTTTTTTGAACGATTTTTTAAAACATTTATTTACAAAATGAACACGCGAACTCCACATTAAGACAAACAGGAGACTATTGATGTCATAGAAAATCTTTTTAGTTACTTAATTGAGCGACAATGCACCATCATCTGTATCAAAACAGTAAGAAAATGTAATTGATTCCACATTTTTGACTCAAATTTGTCGAATTTTTTCACGACAAATAAGGCTTTATTATGATACTTCATCATTTTCGTCTATCGATATTTAATAACTGTTATAAAGATCTGTATATAATTTCGACTTTTAGAGACATTTTAAGAAGAAAATGATTAAAATTTAATTTTAAAATTGATTAGAAATTCATATAATCTTGTTGCAGTCATTGATAATCATTGTAATTTAATATATTCTTAACTAATTCGTATCATTATTTAAATATAAAAGATTTAAAATTATAGAAGTGGTAGCTGTAAAGTGGTAATTATCTATGAATTTTTCTTTTCTTTTTTTTTCTTAATATTTTCCTTCTTTTAATTTTAGCTTCTAACGATTTCTCTCCAGTTCAAGAATAATTAATGAGAAAGTCGAGAACACTTTATGAAGCTGTTTAAATTAGAATGCCAATCATTCTTTTATGAACGTTCTGTTGTTAGTGAATTAGTTGAAGATACAAATCATGAAAGGCTCTTTTATACTGCATTTTAAAATATTTGATGTATAATTAAAAAATTTTTAACTTCGAGCCATATTATTCAATTTTTAAAATTTATGACTTATAAGAAAAATTAATTAAATTTTGAAAAATTAATTTTGCATTAAAAAAAAACGAAAAAATTCTTTAGCTAGTTCCTACTTTGGTATATGAAGATGGAATCTCAAACATGACCTCAAGCATCTTCTGTACACTAACGAAGTTTAATCTCGTGGGAAAGCTGCTTAATCGAGCAGCGTTCAACGATCAATCAAGGCGCGATGTAACTGCTAATTATGACGAATTGATCAAACATTTACTCGTAAAATGAAGCGAAACAGTAAATATATTGATCGTTTATAAACTTTTAACTTAAAACTATAACATAAAACTGAATGTAAAATGCTTCAAAATTAATATCAATAATTCTTATTTTATAAGCATTTTAAAGGAATAAATTGAAGTTTAATGATTTTTATGATGTATTTTATGTTATAAAATCATTAAAATACCATATAATGGTTAATAAATCAAAATATATAACATGTCTTGTATTTTAATGATCATAAATTTATTATCATGTGTATTATGAAGTATATTTTAATTTAATTAATTGAATTTTTGTATTATTCTTCAGTAAATAACATGCAACAACACTAAAATGAATTAATAAATTATAGAAAAGTATAAATATTTTAACCATTTTAAGAACTTCAATAAAAATAATTATAAAATTGTAATTGTCTGTTCGCTGAATTAATATGTGAATATTATAGCATCTAATTAACAGAAAATTGGAATTAAATGGAAGAGTTTTAACTACTATATGCACAGAATATAAATGTAGGCGATATGAGTTATGAATGTGTTTGTTATACGTGTATATATATATAACACAATTATATATTGTGACGTATAAGGTTAATTGTTTATAAATGATTATATAATCGAGAATTTGCGAGCCGTTTTGTCATTGTTGATTCATTTTCCCAACTTAGCAAAGCTGAATAAGATAACAATAGTGCAACAGACATAGCTTCAGGACGTCAAAATGTAGATGAGATTTTGTTTGACGTTCTAAATAAAAAATAAAATTGAATCTTTAGAAAAGTTCTTAGTTCTTTAGAAAAATTGGTTTAAAGTTTAAGAAACTTTCAACATGATTTGGTTCAAAAGTTAAAAGGAGAAAGGAAGAATGGCTTCTGTTGAATGGAACAATTACTCAAAAGAATGTAATTAAACATTGTGCAATATGTAACCATACATCCAACTTTTAAAAAAATAAGGAAAAAATTCTGAAATCTTGTATGATATAACAAGCATCGTAGCTAAAAATATTGCGTTTAAAAGTTATTTTCAATAAAGACCTTTCATTTCCTAAGTGAGGGCATTGTCGTGTTCACTAACGATTTTAATCATGAAAGTTGTACGAGTGACATTAATATCCCTTGGCAGATTAACAAGTAAAACTTTGATTTAATATCTAAGAGCAAATGTTACAAACAGTAAAGTGATGTGTAATAAAGACTCAGAAGATTTGACACTTCTTATTTTTCAACAAATATTTGCTTCCAGACATCATTAAAGTGGATTCTAAATCGTTTGATGTGTCACTTCACTCGTTATACAAGTATCCAATTAGTTTAATTTTCAACTCTTATTTATTTTATTAGAAGAATGTTCACTAAAATTTCTTTGCCAATAATTAAATAAATAATTAAAATGCTAATTGATAGAAGAGTTCTTTATTTATTTATTTATTCTTTTTATTGAAAAATGTTCCTTTCAAAAATTCTTATAAAAACGTATTCCGTGTTCAATTCAGGTTAGAAAGTTGAAAACGGAAAAGCATTTAGAATAACGTCACGTACCATTTTGGTCGTCACGACATCCAAACAAGTCAAAATGGTTCGTGAAGAGAAAAATCCTTTTTTGTTGACTTTAAAATATCTATCACTTCCTATATATATATGTGTGTGTATTGTTAACTCACACAAGTAATTCAAGAAAAATTGCAAATTAATCTTATGTAATTGTAAAAATTTCAAGAACTTGTTGAAGAATTTATTCGCGTAACAGTTACGATGTCATTTAAGTTACAAGACAAAATAACTTTAAGTATTTTACTTTTTTCTTTTAAACCTTTTCTAACATCAGACAGTATTGAAGTTAATGCTTGTTGCACTTGAATTATCCTTTGCTGTTATGCCACTTTTTAATGGAAGATTTTCTAAAGTAAAAAGCTTTTAAAAGCTTCAGTAATGGATGAGCTGATCTTAAGTAAAATCAGCCTTTACTTACTTCAATTCGTTTTGTCTCAAATGTCTTTTTTTCTGGAACAATTTGGTATACAGTATTTAACTTTTTCTTTATTTTTATGTTTGTTTTTTTCGATTATAAATCTCTTTCTGTTATAACTTAATTAGTTAACTAACTTCGGATTGAACAAAACTCGGCACCATATTTAGATATAATAATCGAACTTTCTGCTTATTAACGAGACTAATTAGTTAACTGAGTTAATTTTTTTCGAAATTAAATGTTAATATTCAATCATTATCATAATTTATTTCTATTTAATTTAATATTCAATCATTATCATAATTTATTCTTAGATTAACTAAATTAGCTCTCTGATTGGTTGCTTTTACTTTTAAAGATTCGAATCTTCGCATCTGATTGGTACAATATAACTTAAATCATTTACGACAATTGCTGCTTAAATTTTAAATTATTTGAATAACGACACCTAATTGGACAGTTTAAATCATTCAATTTCTAAATTATATAACTTAAAAATAAATTTATTGTAAAAGTTATTTATAATTTTACTACTTTTTTTAAAATTTACTTTTAATAATAATATTATTATCATTAAAATTTTCTACGACTTCATAAAATGGTATTTTACTTATTTAAATGTAGTTTAAACAAGTTTTAAGTTAATAAAAATATATACAAATGAAAATTATGTTGTAAACAATTTAATGAAGTTAAGATAATAGCATTTTCTTGATTAATGAAGATGATTGAATTTGACACAGGCTCGAGCTTCCTTCCTACATGATAATAATTCTTTAGTAAAAAGTTGAGAAATAAATAAAAAAGATTTAAATTAATAATAAACAAGTGGAAATAGTCGAGAAAATTAATGAAGTAAGTCAAGTAAATTTGTGATTTACAATTTAATAGTCGGAATTTATATTTATCATAAATTCTTAGACATTAACTTAATTATCCAACGTCAGCAGGACGGTAATAAAACATGAAAAATTGTACAAACAACAGTTTTGATTAGTAATAAAATATTTAAATATAAACTTGAATAACTAAAATACTTTATTGTCCGTTTTATAAAGTATATTAATTCATAATCATTTACATTTTTAAAGTGTAATAAAGTTAAATATTGATCATTATAAATTAAAGAGTCTCAAAAGAAATTACATTATCGATAATTAATTAATAACCGTAGATAATTGTGATATATTATCAGATTAAGCAATTAATGTTATGTGATATTTCAATTAATGGAAATTAATTACCTAATAGAAGCAGATAGTTGGCACTTTGTGTTGTAAGTGGTTTACACGTGCAGTTTATCATTCAATGCTGCAAGTACATTTATCTTTCTGCTGTTTAAAATATGGCTTTGCTACAAATTTTATTTTATTAAGTTAAAAATCTTCCTTTTTTTAATTTAGTAATTATACATATTGTTATTATCTGGTTTTTTAATAGTGAATCTCGAAAGTTTGAAGTCAATTAAGTGAAGATTTTAGAAGAAACTTTAGCAATAGTTTAAAGCCAATTAAACTGTATTTAATTGTAATTTTAAGCTATAATTGTATTTAAATTTGCTTAATGAAATTACGATTACATTTAAATATATTAAATTTAAACTTGCTTCATTTTACACCTAATTACAATTAATTGTATTAAGATTGTATTTAGAATTAACTTATTTTGAGTTTAATTCTAATTGTGGTTATAATTATTTGATTTTATATTCTAATTGTAATTTTTAATTATTATTTGTTTTTAAATTAGCATTCGAATAAAATTTATTATATTTATATTTAACTGACATTCAAATTTTCGTATTTTAATAGCATTTTAGCTGTAATTACATGCACAAGAGCCGATTAAAAGTTAAATGAAACTTAAATAATATTTTTTTAAAACAAGTTTTAAATACAATTATAAATTTGCATTTGATTTAATTCTTAAATTTATGAAATAAAAATTTTAAATAAATTGACAATTCGTTTTGAACAATAACAACTTTAATTATATTTAAATTTATGCTTAAACTTTTGATTTAATTCTATTTAAGTCTACAATTTTTTATTATAATTTTCTTCCGAAGTATTGTACATTTTTTTTAACGTTTTTATTTAACTGCAATTCTTTATGGAGTTATAAAATAATAATTATTAACTATATAATTTTTTTCTGGTGACAAAAGTTTTATTCTACAAGCTATTATCATATTAATGCCTTTATAAATATTAATAATTTTATACAGAAAAAACGAAATTTTTAGAATGATAATGAATGCGATTAAATTCTTACTTATTTATGATAATATTTACAATGTAGTAAGTCGAATGTGTTAATTTGAAACTATTTTTAGAGTGATATATATTATATTGTTGTTTTTTAGATGTGTGTGGTTCAATATTGCTTAGCTTGATGCTCTTTTTTTTTACTTTCTTGTCGCTGTTATTACACATCGTCTTGCAGAAGATTGCTTTCAAGTTTATGACGCTGTTAAAGGTCTGTTTTTAGTGGTGTCCATCTTTCAATTTTTGATGGGGTCGAAATAAAAAAAAAATATACAAGGGAAAAAAAGGTCATCTTTTCAGGTTTTTTACTATCATTTTGGATATTGTAATAAAAATGATCAGTTTATTGTAGCTCGAGTTTAACTCGAAGGTAAGCACGTCTCCTAACAAATTATTTGAAACATTAGCTTTATTATTATGATCCTTTCTATCAGTTAAAATAATTTAAGTTTAAAAATATTTGAATATAATAAAATGGGTGTTTTATATACCTCTATATGTATATTTAATTTTATTTTTAGAATATTTAAATATAAATCTGTGATTATTTCATAAATCATAATAAAGGTTTTAACACCTCTTCGGTTTAATTTGTCATTTTTGACTTCTGCTATCATATATCCAACTTCGCTCTGTTAAACACAGAAGTATTCCAGTAAATTTCGTGTCGTCATATATTCGCGACGTCGTTAATTTTTTGAAATAAGTTTGCTTTTATATGAAAAATCAGAGCATATTTTTTTTCTAATGTTTCTTTGAAAGAAAGTGACATTCTATCTTACATTTTTTAAAAACATTTTGCAAATGATTAACTCGAACAATCAACTTCAACTAGAAACTTTTAACTAAAAACTTTAAAAGTTCGATAAGATTTATTTTAATTACGTTCGTAAAATAATTTAATAGCTTATTTGTTAATAAAAAATAATTCCTGAATTTTAAAGCTGTGTATAAACTGCATATTCATGTAAAAAAAAGGCCTTTAAAGGTGTAGGTTCGATTCTTTTTCTTTGTGGCAAAAGTAAACGTATTTGGTTATAGACGAAAATCGAACCATGATTCTTAATGGCATGGGTTCGGTTCTTTATCAGACTAAATGTATTATTTTTTCGATCTGAGTCTTGTTTTCTTTTTTTTTTTTCATTGGCTATGTAATTCATACACGAAGATAAGATACATACTTTAGGCACTTTTTATAATTAATTATAACTTAATTTAATGGTTCGATAACTTTATCTTAATTAACTATAACTTATTCGATCTTAATAATCTTTAGATCTTAATCTTTAGTTTATAAATTTCAAATAATTTTCAATAAATTTCTTGTAAAATTACATTTTAAACTTTAACATAATCATTTTAGTTGCGAAATTTATTAAACAAAACTATTAACCTAATTAAAAAATTAATTATTTCAAAAATTAACTAAATTACAATTAATCGCTTGTGAAAGTTAAAATTATATTAAACATTTTTAACAAGTTCAAAAGGCTTTTAATTTTAATAAAATGTCGAAACTTTTCAGCAATTAATTGAGGAGTAAACAGCGAGAAAAGTTATTTAAAGACGGTGTTTTAAATTTTAATACAATTTTAAATTTTTAAAGAAAATTATAAAACTTTTCTGCATTTATCTTAACGAAAGTAAAACTTTTTTTTAAAAAAAATGTGTTTTCTGATGATCCCTATACAGTTTTAATGTGATGTTTTCACAGAATTTAAAACAATTTTTAAGAAATTCTACAAACTTTTTACACTTCGAAACTGTTTTAGAAACGTATTTAAAATTCATTTTTGTGAAAAAATATAATGTACTTTAAAACAAAGAAAAATCCCTGCCTGGGGTGATTCTGTAACAAACGGGAATCCATTTAAAGCGCGAAAAGATGATGACTGCATCCAAAAGTATTTGTTTTATAGCACGGTGTAGAAGCATCAAGCCAATATCCAACCGAGGATGTAGTAAATAATGAATCGTTCTAATCTCATCTCACCTAAAGGCTAAATCGATTTCTTCCGAAATGTTTGCATGGTGTGAATAAAAGAAGCGCAAAGATCCCCTACATAAAATAGACTCGATCTAATCATGCTTAAATATTAATAAACTTGGCAGGAACATCTTAACTTGAAGCATGTCACTAACATCTGGTTAAAGGATAATTATTGAAATTTTTGTATCAACTCCTCTAAAAATTACTCTTTTATCAATTCATAATATAAGTAGTAAAGAAAGTTAAGAATTTTTTTAAAAGAATATAACTTTAAAAAAATCAGTTTAAAATATTTTTTTAAAAAGAAGTTTATAAAGAAATCCTTGTATGTAGTTCATCGATGTAAGTCTTATCCGCTTGTCTGTTCGCTTCCATCCATCATAAAGAAGAGAAAAGCAGCCAAGGTTAGAAGTCATGACAAGACCCTTGTATCCATCCTTTATGAATAATTCATGTTTTAACAGAAGTCAGTTTTGGTTAGAGAAGACTACAGCAATTTTAATTAGATATTGTTCACAATATGTACTGTACTACTATTTTACCAATAAATATGTTAAGTATGGCTTTGAAGTAATGAGGATTGATGTTTGGAGTATTACTTTTGTCTTGTTAAGACATTAAGATCAGAAAGATATTTGATATATTTTTTCAGAATTGTTACATCCCGAAGAAACGTGAAGATCATCCACTTACATAAGAAAGAATTGAAGAAAATTCGAACATATTCAAGGATGTAACATAAGTTGGATATTAGACGAAATTGAGTTTTGATCAGTTAATTTATCAAACAATAGAAAATGATCTTGTTTCAGGTGGAGATGTTAAAGATATTGAACGCTTTACTTGTCAGCATCGTCAGCAAAATTGTCTTAAATGAAAGTGAAGCATGATTTTAGCTGACATGGACGATGACAATTCTCATGTAGCCTTTACTTAAAACCAATTTTCTTTATTAAGCATCTGTTATCAAAAGCCACTTTCTATTCGACATCAATACATAAAATTTTGTCAAAGTTATCATAAGTTGAAATAATCTTTTATTATATAACGATAATTATCATTATTTTTTTTAAAGATTTGATTGAATAATTATTTTAATAATTATCGATATCGCTAATGCTTGGATCAATAAGCAACAGTTCGAGTGAGAGAAATTAACTTTCCCCTCTTTCTTTCTTTAAAATATGAAAATGTAAAATTTTTATGCCATAAAAATAAGAAACGATATTCAGAAACTCAGCTTGATGATCAAAAAAACTAAGATAAAATAAAAAAAAATTGCAACTCTATCAAGATCAACACTTAAGTCACCTCAACCTGATTTATGAAGAGTCCCAGTTGCTTGATAACCAAATAACCAAACCTCGACAACTCTCTACGTTGTTATTTTTTCAAGAAATTTTAAATTATATCTTAAAATTGTTCGATTCTTATAAACTTTACTGAAGTCTAAACTTTTTTACATAGCATTATATTAATAAAGAATTAAAAGAAGAATGATGGAGCATGACTTGTAGAAAAGCAAAGAGCCAAAACTTGTCACAAGCAGGTCCTAGGTCATCGACCTAGGAAAACGGGTGGGGATATTACAATTCATCTGAAGGATAATATCATACACATAGCACGTGCGGAAAGAAGACAACTAAAGAAATTTTTTCGGAGATATTCTTCTAAAAAAATAACAAATAAATTCGACACAACTTAATTCTTTGTAGACAGATCGCAATATATTTTTGTTACTTAAGTTGCAAGATGGATTAATCAGTTTAGAACTTTCAATATGTTTATAAAAATCTTAAAAATAATAATATAAATACAGTTTGTTGTATATAATTACTGAGATATATAATGTTAAATATGCAAAATTAGAGAAATTATGCAGAATTATTATACAATAATCTTCATAATTTCATTCATAATATCTTGATTAAATTAAAAAAATTTTGTATGTATTTAAATGAAATTAGGAAGATTTTTATATATTTCGATGAAATTATGAAGATTCTTGTATATAATAAATCGAATATTATGCGGTTTTAACAGAGTAACGAATGTTACCAACATTGGTAAGATAAATGATAAGAAACACTCCCTTTTGCATTGATTGACGCCGTAGGATGTCATTTTGCAAGTGAAAACATTGCTTTCCTTTATCGATCAATATCAAGAATTGTGAAGTTCATTTGTAGCAAAGCATTAAACGATACAGGGCATGTCATGCATAACAATGTCTTGATCTGTCATGCAATTTGAAAGGCTCTTTTCCTGTACTTTTTGTAATTATCCGACTTGTTTTACAGTAAAAGACTATTATTTAAAGCTATAATTATACTAAATTAAAATTGTTTAAAGTAAATAAAGCTATATGTTAAGTAGAATTTTTTTTTTTTTTTAAATTAAGCTATAGATGCTTTAGATAAAAGGGGGAAACTGATAGTTGGTGTCATCTGTCATTTTCGACTGCTGTCCTCTAGGTTGTTTGTTCAGAAAACAAAAGTAGAACCATACAAAAAAACATAAAAAAAAAGAAAGTTACTTTCAACCAATTGCCAAGTAAAGAAATAAAAACAGCCCAGAGGAGTGTGCTAGACGTAATGGGAACGTCCCCGAACTTGTCTTACAACATCTTATAGAAAAAAATAAGAAAAAAGATGTATTGGCTACCCCAAGTGGATGTTGTTCGTGATTCGATACGAGAAAATAATCTCTAAGGTATCTCTTTTCCCACATTGCACTAGATCTAGCATTGAAAGACTTTGTTAAAATGCATAATTTTCAGAAATTTTGTTAACAAGATCATAGATTTGTTGTTATAATAGCCATTTTGGTCGAAGCATTGGAATAAATGTAAACTGTGGAAACTATAAAATCAACGGTAATGGTATACAAGAGACCTTTATCCTCTAACTAACCAGAGAAATTATCATCCTAGAAAGAGCCATCGTCTCGGAGTCATAGATTATCGAAGGACACATTATCTGAGAATTAATGGACTATTATACAGAAAACGAGTCTTATTATCCACGGAATATACATTACTTTAAGAGAAAAATCTATTATTTATTAATTCAATTCGATATACAAAGTCGTTACTAAATTTATGGCTCCATTTTTTACGCGATTGAAGATTATATACTTATCTTTTCCAACGATTGATTCTATCTTAATTTCTAAGCAAATAATCAATAAAACAAATTAATCTGAAATTTTTGCTAGTAAATTATACTTTTAATGTATGAAATTTCTGTTGCGATAAAGGATTTTTTATTTTCTTTATGCTAATTTATGCTAATTATATGTATCATTTTCACATAAATTATTCATATGTTTGTTATCATATTATGGATATCAAGCTAGGATTATAAAAATGCTGTAATTATGGCTACAGTATATGTATAATATAATATATATAACTAGTGACATATGTAATTTGCAAAGCATTAATTCCATATAATTATACGGTATAAATATTACCATAAATGATGCAAATAACTCTAAAAACATGGTTTTTAAGTATAATATGAGAAAATAACATTGCGTATGATATATTTAAATATACCAATCATTTATATGAAAAGTACACTAAACAATATAAAAATTAATTATTTGTAATAAAAATTAGCATAAATAATGCAAAAAATACCTTTAATATTTTTAAGAGTTATTTTTATTATTTATTATGATTTTTGTGCTAATTATAGGCTTTAATTTTCCATGTTACATTTATATATGTAAATTATTGCCATAGATCATATGCGGGTTATCACGTCATATGTTTACCATAACATTTTTAATAAATAAATTTATATTATCTCTAGTTTTGTACTGGAATTACACCAATTTTTTAATGTTAATATATTCAATCATATTTTATGTAACAACACTAGACTGTAACTTTGTTTAATGTCACAATAAAATATCTTTAATTTGCATTACTCGTGATAATTATGGCATTCATTATTATATACAAGTTAAATTTTGATGATGATTATACGAGCGAGTAATTAACATAAAGTAAAACGGACCAATGAAATGTTTACCTTATTTCGATTTATTTATTCAAATTGACCAGTAAAAAAAGAAAACTTTTATCTAAAAACAAAAACAGAAAAGAGAATTCGTTTTTACAAACGGATGAATAAAAAATTAATAAAAAAGAATGCAACAGTTTCCTTAAACACGCTCTTATTGAAAAGAAATGTGAAATGATAATTCTCCAACATCTAACGTTGTTCAAGTTAAAAATTTAGAAAGCTCCAACTGACTATAAATTGAAATTTTGCAGCAGAATACCGCTTTGAAATCTTCAAAGAACCGGATGTTTCCGCTTCTGATATAGGGTCAACAAATGTGGCCTTACTCGAATGTATCTTACTGCGATTTGAATAAAGTTTTTTAAAGTGGGAAGTAGCAAAGAATATACTTTACCACGCTGTACGTGGAACATACTATACAATAAAATAATTTATACTTAACAGTATAAAGATTTTTTCTTTTTTTCTTACGTTTAAAATGCACATATTTTACAAATACATGAATTTATAGACCCTATATAACATTTACTCGTCTTCCATTTATATTCCCCATCTGGATATTTTTGTATTACTTATGTAACCCGCTTGATCTTGTGGTATGTAAATACTTTATATAAAAGAAAGGCCATATTTTTTCCTAAATGTAGGCATGTATAGAGTGTATACAAATATAGAGTAAATTTTATATTTAAATGTGAAAGAAAGAGGATTGACGTTTATCATTCAAAAGCTGTTCATACAGGTATAAAGACAATCACGTTATCTTTACGTCCGGTTTGTGTGGAAGTTTCAGGAAAAGGGAGAGAAAAGTCAATAGGAAGCTTGTTACATTCACCTCCCATACATACTGTAGCCAATATTGATCATTGGTAATACAGGTAAAGTTCAATTAGTCTTAATTATCTCTTAGTCTCTACACGTACGAATGTGTTCAAACAGATCGATGTGAAGAAAATTTATTTTTCATGTTTGAACTTCATAAATTATACCTAAACGAAAATAGCAGTTAATAAAGAAGATAGATCATCCTTCTGAGCTAATTTAGATGTTAATTTTTAAAAGACGTGATTGATATCCCACATAAATTTATATAATTAAGCAATTTATAAAAGTTGATTGGACGATTTTGTTACACGTCACTGTGACATAACAATGTAAACGGCGATTTCGTAACAATGAAAAATTTGAAAAATCCGTTTAAATGTTTTTCATTTAATTTTTGGCATTAAAATTTAAAATTTACATTTATTTATTCCTTTGTTTGAAACTCTTACACAATTTTTTTTTAAATTAAAAAATATGCGTTTAAATTATTAAAATTGAAATTTTTGAATAAAAATCTTATAAATTTAAGTTGAAAAAAGTGGTAAATTTCCCAAAGGCTAACTCAATACTTGTATTATAGCTGTTAGAAGATTTTAAAAAAAGAAAAAATTAATAATATTTTATATATTTGCGAAACAGAGAACTTAAGTCACATGAGAAATAAGTCAAGAAATGTATTTAATCAATGAAAGAAGATTGTCGATCTGGTTGTTTACGAAAACCTTGTTCTAAAATTTCTAAATTAAAAGAAAATGTAAAGAGGAGAAAAAAACTAGCATTTAATTTTTATTAAAAATTGAATATAAAATTAGATATATGCATTATAAATGTATTTATTTTTATTCATGCTGCAACAATTGCTTAATATAAATAAAATTGCATTTATTATTCATGAAAATACTCTTTAAAACATGTAAAAAAATAATAATAACAAAAATGCTTTATTTAACATTTAACTCAAATAATAATTTAAAAGTTTCTTTATAAAACATTTCACGATAAATAATTTCTAAATATTTATTTCTTTTTTACTATTTTATATAAATATACATAAGTTTTGATTAAATTTACATCAAATTCATTTATGATTTATGCGTATATTCTAAAAAATATTATTATATTTTTGAATTTTATTTAAAATATTAAAAAAAATAACAGACTTAAGAGACAATATCCTCACTTGAAATCCTAGTAAATCTTATACAAAATGTGACGAAATAAGTTCTTATGTCCATAGAAAATGCTATCAAACAATAAAAGGTCTAATACTTTTTTAAAGCGAAAAAAATACTCTTTCATTCGAAAAACATTTCTTAAAGAAAAAAATATAGTAAGAAAAGTTGCCATAGTAACATTAATAATGAAATTTAAAAAACTTTTATGAAATTTTAACAATGAAAGAAGAAATTTTTTTTTAGAAAAACCAATTTTATATACACACACATATATATATATAATTTTTCCCCTTTGTCAAAATATACAAAATATTTCTCATAAAAATATTTGAAGGAATGTTAACAAACAATCAAGAATCCATTTCATACTAAAATTCAGAAAATTCGGTTATTTTATCAACAAAAAAAAAGGAGAGTTAAATAAAGAAAAAAACGAAATTAGTTAAAATAAATCTTGGTGTTAAATTTTAATAAGTAGGAAAGAATTCGATAATGTTTTAACCTCTAAGAAAATAATTATTCTTTATTTCTATTAAAGGAACAATTAATGCAGGAATTTTAATTAATAAAAACAATTTTTGTAAAACATTTTTAGCGTCAGATGTCGCATCGATTTCGTTTTAAATTCGAAAGCTTAAATAATCGTCTTTGATTGGTTTAAAAAAGCTGCCAAAGCTCAGTTATTGGCTACTTTTAAATTGAAAATTTTTTAAATTTTAAATAAATCTATTTTATTGGTTAAATCATTAATTTAATTTAAATTGAACTATTTTTGAAAGATTTAAGTGGAAAAGGTTGGTTAATTAATTTTAGATGGATCTTCTTCGTCGAAACATTACATTTTATAGAAATATTTAACTTTTATTAACGTTTATTCTCCATCTGATAAGACTCAATCAAACAATTTCGCCAAAATTGGAACAACAAGAAGCGAAATTACTCTGGAGGGGTGTGACGTCATTCAACTCACGATCATTCCGCGTGGTAGATGGAAAACAGTCCCCGGATGATCGTTATATCAAACGTATGTTTGTCCTCCGGGACGAGCTTCCTTTCTGTCAACAATGTCCTATGGCCTTAGTGAGGAAATCTATCGCAAGGTGGCGCCACTGAGTGATTTGTGGCACAAACCCTTTCGCAATTATAACTTTTTCATTGTTGCCAGCAGTAATATCTTTCGATTCACTAAGGGTTGATAATTTATTTTATAATTAATGGTTTACGTATTATTAATGAAAATTTTATTATGGCTCTGATTTATTCCATTGTGTTGCTTGTTATTTAAATATTCTTTAACGAATTTTTCGAAACTTGAAATAAAAAAAAAACTAACTTTATCATAATTGCGTTAAACTTAGAATATAAATGAATCTAGTCTTTTCTGCAGGGTTCAGTTATACAGCTCTACTCTTTATCCTTAATAAAAATGAAAAACGGAGACGGGGATCATTGGTTATCACGTGTGACTGAGCACCGTTCTGCCGAAATTAGGCAGGCTTATTAAAGTTTCGTCCAAAGTGTCTTAAGTCCTTTCCAAGCCACTGCTCAGATTACGTCATTTAACGGATCTTAAACACTCTAAACGCTAAAGGTTGTCCTAATAGAGTCTTCCCTCTTAACCTTAACTTTTCTCATTCCTTCCTCGATTACATACGAAAAAACGGGAAGAAGTTGTATAGCATGTTTTGTCGAGATTTTCTGAAATTATGTTCATTGAATAAGATGAAATTTAGCATATGTAAAGCATTAAAAATAAATTTAATTAAGTCAGGATGAAGTGCTGCAAGATGCGAGAATCTTAATTTTCTTTATTTTAAATATATATTTTTTAAAGATTTTTTTTGTTTTTTCAAGCGGAACCACAGTAATAAGCTTCCTTACAAAACACTGAGTAATGCTGCTATGGTATTAAAATCCGAGTGTCTTGGAAAATTTAATCAGTTTGATCTGTAATTTGGAAGGTATCCATTTTGTCGATCGAATACATCTGTTTATACGTAATCTCCTTTCTACATCAGCAAGAGAATCAGTGTTAATCCTGCAATGTGTCCGATATAAGCTAACCTTCGATAGTCGATGCTACTAAAGTTCTCGACACGATTCCCTGTTGCAAAGATAATTCTAATCAATATAACATCAGTATAAATATGCAAAATAGATAATACTTTAACATTTTATTAGCCTTCAACTTTATTAGTATTCTTTCACGGGTTAACATTAAATTTTTTATTGCTTTTTAATAGTGTTCTGTACTGTTTTGATATTATACATTTAAGTATTTCCTTAAAGATTTAATGATGCAATACATAAAAACTTAATAATATTTTATTTAGTATTATTACACGATTATTTTTATAACGCATATATATATATATATAGTCCTATATCTGTTTATTATATTAAAATATGATTGTCAATACATTTAAATTCACTTTAATTGTATTTTAGGCAACATTTTCGCATTAATATATATATATTTTTTCCTTCTTTAATTTTACTACAGCATTTTAGTGCCGAATAATATTTCTTTTATTACAGAAATTTACTGAAAAAATTCCGTTTAAAGTAATCGCTTTCTTTACTTTTTTTTATTACTCCAATGGCCATTTTTGTGTTGTTTATACCGGTTTTTATTATTAATAATCAAGTTTAAGACATTTTTAAAATGAACAATAAACACACACTTCTTACAACTAGCAATTTTCTTCTTTAATAAGTTTTCTTGTTCTAATCATTTTTTTAATGTTAAATCTTAATAATTTGCCAGAAGAATTTTTTCTCTTACTTTCCTGTAATGAAAGTAATTTTATTCTTCAATCTGATTTTGATCTATAAAGGGCTCAATTTCTTGCTAATTGACTACTTATGTAATTTATCCAAACGTGAACATCAAATCAAAGTGATTGAATACTGATAATGATTCAATGTGATACAAACATATAAATTATTCAACAGCCTACTGAACTTGTTTCCTTACTTATTTATCTGTGCATTGCTCCTATGTTTACTGAATATGCACGATGCTTAAAAGGTCTATCAAATCATTAAATATAAAACAATAGTCCCTATTATATAATTAATTATTTTATACATTTAAGATCTGGTAGAATATCAATCCATGTCTCAATACATCGACATTAAACGCTTACAGAATAAATGCAATTATATAATATATATAAAAATGTATAAGAAAAATCTAATAAACAGTACTTATAAATTATTTAAGAAAATAAATGATTAAATTATCAGTTTTGAGAATGATACCAAAAAAAATTTAAGTATTTTTTTTAACGTCTCGCTAATTGCTGCTTCATTAGAGTTAATTTGTTATTGATATCGAATACCAAATTATGAATTAATTAATAATAATTAAAGTTTAATTTAAATTAAGACGTAACAGTTTGATTTTGAAAGAAGGGAAAAAAGTTACTTTGAAAATAAAAACAGAATTTTACAATTAATTACGATAAAAATTCTATGTTGCTTTATTTAAAAATAATTCAATTTTAATATATATTTAAATTATTATATTTACATTGTTAAAAGTTTAAAATTAAAAATATTAATTAAAACTTTTATTTTATTTTGACTTTCTCTCGAAAGATTCGCTAGTTAATTTAAGTAAAATGTCAAAGAAAATATTTAGAACAGGCTAAATGAATTAAAAATTTTAAAATGTACATCTTTAATAATAAAATTTTATAAATTTCAAAAAATAAAAATTTATATAAAACTATAATAATAAAGAAGTAATTTTTAAATAATTTAATTAATAAATATAAGTAATTAGCTTTAAGAAACGAGTATGTAAAGTAAAGAATACGTCTGAAAAATAAAATAAAATATGAAAATTTTTAAGTAAAAATAATAATATTTTTAAGTTCTTGAATTTCTGTGTTATTTAATATGAACATTTTAAATATAAATAAACTTACTAAAAAGAAACAGTAAAGATGTAAACAAATAAATATTTAAAAAAGAAAAAAAAACAAAAAAAAAACAACTAAAATTTTCATTATTTATATTCAATAGTTAATTTGATTAATTTATAGTTTAAAAACTCGGTATTTAATTTAGTTATTTAAGTGTTTAACTTTTTAGATTTGAATATTTTAATTCCATTTATAAATTTTCTACCAAAAAATTTAATCTGTTGCGCGGCTTATACAACGATTTCGATTGAGACACTACGTGTTAATTAAATTAATTATAGAAAATTGAATTAATTCGAATCAATTAATTATTAATTCGAATTTCAGACTAAATATAATTCATTTTTCTTATTTAAAAATGAAAATAAAAGACATAAAAATTATTGAACCGCTTCGTATCGTTGCACTTAATGTTATTTGGTGCTAATGGTTCGCTTTTATTTGTTTAGTGATAATTTAGATCGTTAAGTTCTTGTTTTTCTATCGAACAAAAGATGAACGAGTTTTATTTTTATTAATTTCTTTTACTTTAATTTTTTTTATATTTTTTATCTTGTCCTTGGACCGGCTGGAGCGGTGTCTCGAAAGATATACTAAATATCTCCGGTTGTCGAACTGCAGTATTAAGTGGATTGACATCTTTTAAAATGTTCTTTTTTTTTTTTAATTAATTTAATAATTAGAAAAGACGATATTTTCAAGTTTTGTGAATTATTAAATACTTGAATTTATTTAAATATATTTTTAAAATATTTTTAAAAATCTAACGTTTTGTGTTATTAATGTTTTAAAGTAAGTAAACAGAAAGTTGAGTGCATTTATATCATTTAAAAAAGCTAATTATTGCAAAACCGAATTGAGCATAGGAGAAGGTACTTATAAAGTTTTTAACACGCGTTTCACTAGTGTTAATTATTTTAAAGTGCATAATTTAGGAAAAGCTTAAGTTTAGAAAAATTTTATTAAGTAATTAAAATTTCGATTATATTTTATCTCACCTTTCATATTTAAATTGCCAGGTTGTTTATAATAACCGTCGAGAAGCTGCTACTAACCGCTCTCGCCCAACGACTAAAGCTATTTGACAGGATGCGACTCAAGACCATTGATTACCTAACCGGCTAACCACGTGGTCGTGACGTCATTTATGTAGTTCGCCTATTATTCACCAGGTGGTACATAAAATCGCGCATTTATGACGTCGATGGTGAGTCTATAAAAAAATACTTCAAATGAAAAAAAATAAAATAAAATAATAAAAAAAATTTTTCTCCTTTTAAATTTTCAAAATTAAAAGTAAATTTAATAAAATAGTTTTATTTAAAGGAATAAAATAATTCGGATTTGTAAATGGCTATCAATATCTTTAATGAAGTTCTGATGTCTTAATGGAGTTTCTAAATACCATTAACAAGAGTTAATTGACTTTAATTAACTTGGGAACAAAGGTAAATTTTGTTGCGGAATTAAGGACTTTTTATAGAACGTTAATGATCACGTTTACTACAAAAATTTTGTTTTATTTTTAAACCGCATCATGAATTATCTTTAAAAAAAAGCACAAGAATCATTTTTGAAACTCTGAAAAAGTGGATCCATGCTTATAAGAAAAAGAGTCATTTTTGTTACAATACTCAAAAATCCTTCTTCGTAACTCCTCCCATCTAAAAAATCTATAGTTATACTTGATTCTTTCAAGTCTAAATGGTTAAATCAAAAAGAAGAAGAAGATAAAAACTAAATCATCTAACATGTTATTTAACTATCGATATTCAAAAACGAATTAAAAAATTACCCGGATTTCTTCGTCCATTGTTCTAGGGCAAGAGGGTAGAAAGGTCATCATCTTCAAGACTAGTCTTGGCGAAGAGATCTTTATCTATTCACGTTTCTTAAATGAAAAGACATATTTTAATCCTGTTAATAGGTTCTTCACCCTTTGGGTATCTCGTTAAATTTATAAATAATCCAATTGCTATTCGATCGTGTTTGTATGTACGAACCTAAAATCGAGCCGAGATTTTAAGTTAAATGTTTGGATATGGTCCAAGATTTGCTGTTAATGAGAACATTTCTGTGGTTTTTAAATTGAATTTTTCCCCCCTAAATAACCAAGGGCAAAACTCTTGATCTCGGTGGTCAATGAGATTTTGAAAGATATTTAGAGATGTTTGGTTTCTTTTTATGTTTAACGTGATTAGAAAGATTCTGAAGAGAAAAGAAAGTATAAGACCAGGTGCAAGGATGTAAGAGAACTAAGCTGATGACCTACAAATTTCATTTTTTTTTATTTATTTATTTATTAGTTGTTTCTTCCAGCTGGGTGTTTTGATAATACATCAATAAAGGTTTGTGTTTTTCGCTTCGATGCTCTTTTCTTCGACTCATTTATGATATTAATTTTATAGAAAATAATCCTTTTATCAGTTACATTACAATTTATTTCGTTGGATTTCATATTATTTCTGTAATTATATATATTTCGTACACAAATGAAATATTTTATGCATTAGTTAAATTAATTTCTGTTACGTAAACACTATTATATTGTATACATGAATATATTATGGAATAAAAATGTAAAATATACAATTTAGACAAAAATAAACTTGTAAATAATTTATTTACAAATTCACAAATGTTTAAAGATTTAATTTAATTTATTCATTTGTAATTAAATTTGACTGTTTGTAAAATCATATAAATTCAATTAATTTAAAATTTAATATAAAGCACTTATTAGTAAATTATATTAATTATAATAATATTTTAAAACGTTAAATTGATAAATAACGCTTTGAAATTCAAAATTATATTTGCTATTCTCGCGCCATCTGCTGTATAGAAACGCAAATAATAATACAATTATGAAATTTTGATGAAATATTTAAAAAAAAATAAATTTATTTCAAAATATCATTTAAAATAAATTAATTTATTCATGTTTGAAGTTTTATATTATTTTTTTGCATACGTTTACTGATGAATAATACGAAATGAAATTTTTCTAATTAAGATATTCACAAAGCAATTCATTATCTGTTTTGATATTAAAAATTTTAAACATAAATCACGAACAATTTTAACGATTTTTTTGCATATAATCGAGACTTACATATGATATTCTCTTCATATTTATGATGTTTATTCCTACCAACATGTCTTCCAGTTAAGTTTTTCTTATATAAATACAACTGGGAACGTTTCGTACAAAATTAATTAGCTTAATGTCATTTGTTTGATGGAATTACTCAGAAATCAATGAGGTAAATGGTAATTTGTAGCAGTTGAAAAAAAAAATGAAGAGGCCGTCTATCACTTTTAACTCAAGTACAAGAAGAACATAACGATATTTAGAAGTATTATTTGATTAGGTTATGAAACATTTTCTGTACTCTATTCGTATTTAATTAGATTTTTCTGTGACAAAATGCAATGAACGTTATTTTAAAAAATTTAAATGTTTGAGTTAAATGGGATTTGAAATTATTGAAATTTGAAATAGTTTTCTTATTACTTTCCAGGCTGTTGTATAGAACAGGCAATCGGTGAAAAAATAACCCCCCCAAAAAATTTTTACATTTTCTGAGTCCTGAGTCCAAAAATTGAGTCCTGAGTTTTGGACTCAGGACTTTGAAACGTCGAGAAATGCAAGAAAAAATATTTAAAAAAACAAAAGAAAACGTTTTTTATGTATTGATGTTAGTGTGTGTTTGTGTGTGTGTGGGGGGGCACGATTTTGTTCACCCTCTTTGAAGGTCTCCTGTGCGGTTTGTCGACAATTTTTAAAATTTTGCAGTGAAGTTTATGTATTAGGAGAATTGACGCTATTAAAGTTTGGTGGCTAAAGATCAATGGTGTGGAGAGAAAGAGGGGGGTTCAGATTTGTATCTGAAGTGAGGTCGTACTTAATGAAGATTTTACTCGTTATTAGCATTTACAATCGTTTTTTTTAAAATAAAACTCATCTTATCCTCAAAATTAAGATTTTTTGCCATTTTATAATAATTAATAATATAAGTTAAAAAAAATAAAATTTCATAAGAGATGGGGCTACACACAATTTTAACTTTTTTGCCGGAAAAGTTACGTAACTCGACTTTTCTATCAATTTTACGCATAAATTTAATTAAATAAAAAAAATTAAAATAATAATAAATTGATAAATGCTTAAAATTATCACTTAAATACATTGTATATTACGAGAAAAAAGTTATACACAAGATTATATATTTAAATAATTTAAAAATGAAGTTGTTTATATTGCTGTAACGTAGGCAGTTATAACATTAAAATGTAAATTAAGTTGGCAACATTCTATTATAGTTAATTTTAAATTTTAATGAAGTATTTAAACGTTTGATTGGATAAATAAACTAAACGGCATATTTGATTTATTTTCTTAACAAATCAAATGTATTTTTGGTATGTTTATCTGCTTGCATATTTTATAAACTGTTGTCAAGAATTGTTATATATGATATATATATTCTGTATTAAATTCCTTTTATGTTGCAATTAGGGGGCTTTGCGCCCGTCCTGCTTGTTCAAAAATTCCGTGAAGACTTATCGATTTCTTATGCTACCGTTTCTATTTTTTTTCTACGACGATTTTAAACTAAATACAGTATTCTACAAAATTATGTAGAGTAGATTTAGGAATGAGTATGTGTTAATAAAACAACGAATTATTTTAAATTAATGGCCTTGATTACACGGGCGTCCGATGCAACTTTTCCAAGAGGACAAAAGGGATTACCTCTATCATAATTATTGCTTAAATCAGGCTAATCGGGCTTATATCAGGTAATTTACCGTATTAAGTGAAGCAGAGAACAGAATTTTCCTTACATTTCTTAAAGAATTAATTATAAAGTTTCAATGTACAAAAGGCCTGATCTAGTGGGGCAAATGATCTGTTTGGCCCACCAGCGGACGTCCGTGGTTGATTGCCTATATACGAGATGGATATTTAAGAAAAAATTTATAAAGCAAAGAATTTAAATTTAAAAGTTACTTTAAAAAATTAAGGAACTAAATTTTAAAAGGTAAACTAGAACCGTACAGTAATGAAACCAAATGATCCGCCATTATTATCATCCGGAATAGGAATCCTTTTCGTCTCAAACAACTATAAATACGAAATTAACTAGGAAAGTATTTAATAGATATATAACTACTATCAAAGTATATGCAGATTATGACAAATTTATAAATACAAATGTGCTATAGGGCCTAAATACTTGAAATTGTCGATTAAATTTTCGAAGAGAGAGGCACACAGTATAATGGCGTCACTTCCGGTTTACTGGAGTTAGACCTGTATGATTGGCAAAATATAAATCACTTGCCATAAATAAAACTTTGATTCTGATTGTCTGTCACATTTTTAATGCTTATTCCTTTACATAAAATACAGTAAAAATTTATCCGTCAGGGTTAGAACCGAGGCCGTGGCGGCAGGGTCGGATTATCGAATAGGCAAAGTAGGCAAATGTCTAGGGCCCGTAATTCGGAGGGGCCCGGCTTCAGTAGCCATTACCTAAAAAAAAAAAAGATCAACAGCCATCCGTGCGTCAGAAGTAATCTCCGCCACGAGATCTCTCGCACCATCTAGAAATATTCCTAGGGCCGCCTCTCATAGTAATACTAATGTATGGTTATGATTCATTTTCTAAATTTAAACTTATACGTCGCGACATCGCATATTCGATGTAGCGTTCAAGTTGCTCGAGTGCGAAGTTATTACAATTCAATAGTGTTTTATAAAACAGTTAAAAAGGGTGACACTACGGTGTGACTTGGGGTGACACCACGATATCCGCACCGGGTGTCACCCATGCTAGCTACGCTAATGTCACATTATATAAGATTTGTTTAGAAGCAACTTATTTAAATGGGGCCCCAATTTAAATTTTGTCTAGGGCCCGCTAGAGGCTTAATCCGGCGCTGCGTGGCGGATACATTTATGGTATAATTATCCTTACCAGAACATTTACATTTACATTTACCAAAGGATTAGAAGGCCTCCACCAATAGGTATAGCCTTGGAAAGAGAAATATGAAGAGTTATAAAAGTTAGAAGAATGAAGAAAAGAAAATAATGACAGGAAAGTGTGAAATATGAGACTACAGTGTGCCACCCGAGAGCCAATTGTATAACATCAATGAATACAAAGTACAAACATATAGTTGTGTACAGAATGACTGCCTCTACAACTTCAGGCATTAGGAGCCCCATAACGGCTAACTTGCCTTGGTGCTCAACACACAAAGCGCGTATGAACAGTCCCTTTGGGGGAAAACAGACAAAGCCCTCCATGGCTTAGGAGGTAACATAATAAAATAAAACAAACAAATTAATACAGTTGCATGTGTACAAAAGACAAGGCCTCCATGGCTTAGGAGGTAACATAATAAAATAAAACAAAAATTTCTACCAGAACAGAAAAATGAATAGAAAATCCTATACATACAGTACTGTACAATCAATGAACTGTTCAGTTATTAACTGTTCAGTGCAGTGTTCGATTGTGGTGCAATTTGATATGGACACCATTTTGTAAACAGCGTAATGGACGCAAACGACATCTAGCATTGGTACAGAGTTGCATTACGATAGTTTTTAACTATTAGTCTCAATCTTGTATGCTACGTTATTTCTTTTTTTCTTACAGCGCTGCTAACCTTATTTATTGAATCTGCCTTTTAGCATACAGTATAGGAATAGACGCTTATATAGAGTAAGTCAGTATAGTACGATGTGTACCGTACTTCATTATAGCAATAACAAGAAAAAAAAACAACAAGTAATATAAAAAAAATTTTTTTAAAGTCAATTCCTACTTTGGTCAACAAAGAAAAATTTTATTTTAGTTACTTTTTATTGAATAATTACAATTAACATAAATATGTATATACATATGACAGAATCACAATATTAAGTGGCAAAATAGAAAGAGAAATCGGAATTGAACCCAAAGCATAAAATTTCTTCAATTTTATTTTTTGAGAAAAATCCTTCATTCTAACCACTAAGCCACAGCTGCTAACTCACTCTCGAAAATCATTTGGATAAAACGTCTACTTAAAGCAAAAATTTTCAAAAATTTATTGATTTTTCGCAAGAATTGAACTCTCATTCTTCACCTTCACGTGAAAAATACTGAAATCCTTGCATTTTACCGATTGAGCTACTGCCTGTTGATTTCAATTTTCATTACAAACTGCTAAAACTCTATTTAAAGTATTAATAATTAGGTTAATGTTACCCGTGGTATCGAAGATGGCGACGGGGAAATTTTTTTCCCTAGATACTAGACGGCGACGGGAAAATTTATTAATTTGCATAATGCGACAGATAGTACGGGTACGCCCCCTAACGTTTAGATCACTCGGTATTCTACTTCGAGATTATCCATTGTTAATCTGCTTCCAGATTATCACTCGATAATCTGATTCGAGATTACCGGAAACGCGGCCATCTCGAACGTAGGGAAAAAAAATTTCCCCGTCGCCATCTTCGATTAATCGGGCATTATTCATAATGCCCGGTCATTATGAATAATGACCAAAAAGGGCGGGCAGTGTAATAAATATTGATTAATTTATCAAATTGACCGGTCATTATGAATACTGCTATCACCTAGTCGGGCAAAGTGATGATAATAAGGTGAGGAATGATCATCCGACATACGCTAGCTAATCGGCACTCAGTTGCGTGTGCGTATCGTGTTTAGTACCAAATTTAAAATTTGATTGAAAAACCTCCACTTATTTCATTTAGAAATATTTATTTTTGTGAATTATTTCAAAGTATTTTAAAAACAACATGTAATCTTTTAAACCTAAGTACTATTAACTATATTAAGTAAATGGCAAAATTTTACCGATGTGCACCATCTTGACAGTGGTCGCGACTGTTTGTGCTCTCAATGGATTTCTCCCGGAGGGGAGCCGCCGGCAGGCAGCTGATTGTTTAATGTCACTAGATATTGATACAGACTGGTTATTGATACGTGTGTTCAAGAACTACCGTGAATAAATAACTAGTGATGTTAAACAATCGGCAGCCTGCCGGTGGCTCCCCTCTGGGAGGAATCTGTTGAGAGTACAAACAGTCGCGACTGCCGCCAAATTCAATACTAAACGCAATACGTACGCGCAATTGAGTGCTGATTGGCAAGCATATGTCGTATGATCACTCCTCAATTTATTAACATCACTTTGCCTGACTAGATATCTTAGCAGTATTCATAATGACTGGTCAATTTGATAAATTATTGAAATTTATTACAATGCCCAATTTTGTTGGTCATTATTCATAATGCCCGTATTAATCACTTTGTCCATAACATATATATAGGGAGAGTGTGAACTAATAGCAGGAATTTAAAAATACAGTAACGCTACTCCCAAACTGAATTTAGTACTCTGACGGTCAGTGCCGTAACTAGGCAGGTGCAACAGGTGCACCCGCACAGGGCCCACTTGAAAGGGGAGCCCAAAATGCATGTATTTGTTTTATTATTTCTTCAAATCTAATTAATCAAGGGTCCTAAATGCGAATTCTTGCACAGGGCACAAGAATGGCTAGTTACGGCACTGCTGACGGTTAACAGAAACTGACGCTTAAAAGAATAACGGGCAATTGAGTTTTTACTATATGCAAATATTAAAGTAAATCAAATATAGTCCAACGGAATAGTTCGGAGGTGGCCGTTGTTTGGAGGTTATTTTATATGCAATTCAAAAAGAAACGTTCCTATAAATGGCTACCGTTTAAAGTTGACTGTTGTTGCTTATTAGGGAGGTGGCCATAATTGGAGGTTAGACTATTGATAAAAATATAATACAGTCGAACATCCAATAGCAAAGCGCTACAGATTTCAAACAATTTATAGTTAAAAATAGAGGTATTTCAATCATAAATCAAGTTATTAAAAAACTTAATCCTTTCTAATTTTACTTTATATTATATAAAAAGTATGACTTCTTGTCAGTTTAACGTGGATTCTTCTGAAACCAATTATGTAAATTAGGTTCTTAATTATATCAGAAACATTGATTGTTTCTGATATAATTATTATTGAATCTTACTTGTATATAGAAATTTGTACGTTCTTAAATGTTTTTAGGCACATATTTAAAATTTATGATCATCAAAAAAAAGCTTTGAACATTTAAATAACTGCACAAATGTTATCTGCATTTCATTAAATATTCTGCAGAGAAATTACAGACATGCTACAACCAAAAGTAATACTTTATCATTCTTGTATATCTACATTTTTTTCATATGTTACACTGTTCTGTTTTTTAATTAATACGTAAAATGTCAAACACTTTGCTTATTCTCTTCGACAAGAATCAATCTTGTAAACATTTCATCTTAAGCAGTTATAGGGAAATTTAGAAAATGTTTTAAATGTCGAATGCCATCGATAACCACAAAACCATACAAAAAATTAGGATAAATTTAGAATATATTAGCAAAATATAAGTTATAATACATTTAATTACAATGATGACATTTAAAATTAAAACTGCAACTTAAATTATTATTATTTATTTCTGATTTTTGAGAGAAAAATAGAGTTGTTGATTTTACATATATTCAACAACTGACATATATATACAAACGATAACACATTTAATTTATTAATTAATAATGATATAAGAGAAATATTTAAAATAAGTTTTGAGAAGTTATCTCTATATTGAAATTATTATCTGGAGAATTTTAAGTTGTCAAACATTAATAGATAATCTAATGAAAATTATTGTTATAAGAGTTCACATTCTACGAGAAGTTGTCTTAATGTTTTGTGCGTCGTAATATTTCAATTGTAAGTTGCTTCATGTCTGATATATCGTATCTCAGCGTGACAAGCGTAACGTTACATAAATAATAAATTCTCTATTAACTTCAAAAGAGTCTCATTTTTCGTTTCTTCTCCTAAGAATAATAACAACACTGTTCATAACAAAAAGTTTGAATGAACTGGTTCAAGACGATACCAATATTTCAGACCAAGAATTCTTTCAAGATTTTTACAAAAGAAAGTTTATTTTTATATTCTCGTATACTTGATAAGCATTTTGAGTATATTATACAAAATATACTACTCCTATAACCAAAGCCGCCCCTCGAATCTGCGAGGCTCCAGGCAAAAGTCGATATTATTAAAAACGTCTTATTGGAAACAAATAATCAATTTCTGTACTTTGTGTGCCATTGACACTTGGCGAAATCTATTCTAACACTAATGATCTGCAAATGTTGCAAATATATTCATTTCTTAAAATAATATGTAAGTCAGTGATGATGAGCAACCTTTCCTGGATGCCGGTTGCAAGTGACTTTCCGGTGTGCCACATGCATTTTTTCTTACGGAGTTGAAAGCTTTTTAAGCATGCTGAGTACCAACAAATTTGATAATCTCCACTATACTAGCTAATAAAATAATATGTGCTAACTAGTAATATGTAGAGTTTATTTTCATTTTTTTACTAGTTTAATTTAGTTTGAATGTTTATCATTATGAATATCGCTTTAATTAGAAGCGATCGCATAATGGCAAGAGGCAGAAAACAGGAAAATGAAATTACGTTTCCAAATCCCTATGGCTTCAAATTAGGTCTCGAAGACCTCGGTCGCCTACGCTGATCTAAGTTCATAGAACATCAATTCTTTCATATTCTGTGGCATGCATTTCTTAGTCCAGCGTCGAGTGGTCGCCATCCTCTTTAGCGTATTGGCGTATTGGCTACAACAACTGCCGCAACGAAGTTCTAGAGGTAATACGTTTATGTAATGTATCACGAATGCCAGAGAAAATAGGAGAATTTATTGAGTAGAGAATTTATATAGTAGTAGTAAGTATTGAGCAAACTCGGGAGGTTTTAATGGAACTACTTGCAGAGAGAACGAAGAAAACAGAAATACTGAGTACAATACTACAAAGTGCAACGCTACCCTACGTCAAAAAACCCCGGTTCTAGACAGCTCTCTACATGGAAACTACTCTGCACTTAAATGTATTAACGTAATACTTATATTTTGCAAAGATACAAGCATAATGGCGTTAAATAAAAACTTTCGAAAATTTATAGCCCTCTAGCAGAGAAAATATACCCAAAATATCAATGAGAAGACAATTCCTATAAAAGTGGTGATTGCAAATTGGATTTTTTCAATAATTAATGGTTACTTTGCGATTAAGGTATATTTATGAAATTGTCGTACAAAACTCCATTATCATACATCGTACTGAACCTGAAGTAATCGTATAGATGGCAACCTGGTGAGACTCGACTTGTGCGGTTGGACTGTTCATATATGGTCACAGCAATGTTGCCAGTATAAAAATTCTAGGCTTGCTTTCAGAAAATGGTGGACGCCAAATTGAACATGCTTTGTAGCACGTTTTAGAAACGATTAAAAACATTTTCAACCGATGTCTTCATGTCTTATCTCGTTTAACAATATTACATATAGCACCATTTCTCGCTGGTGGTGAGTTTTTGAATTATTACTATTAGTTTTTTTTTTTTTTGCTGAAAATAAAATCCCCATGACTTCCTGTAAACTATTACCAAGTTTGATAACATGCTGTCCAGTAGTTTTCCTTTAGTGGCCATTTTAAAATGAAACTTTAATTATGATGACCCTGTATATCATGTCCTTTTGTCAAACTGGTAACATTAGTACAGAACGACTTACGGATCGATTGAAATACATTAAAACAGGAAAATGCAGATGATTAGCGTCTGTCTCACGTCATCGTATTATTCGACAAGCCAAAGCTACGGGAGCTATAACCATGTAAGAAAATCAATTATATTAAATTTGCAGCAAGTGTGGCTTTCACCGGTATAAAGCCCTATTAATACGTTAAGTATACTTTGGTCATACAAGGTGCATCTGAAAAGTTCGGTGAATGGTCCCATAGTTGAATAACCGTGCTGGTTAGGATGTTGAGCTCACGCAGACATAGTGAGAGACTTGCCAACTAGTGCACCTAGCGTCGAAATTACGACAGTTAAGCAGAAGTGCGCGCAACAAACAATGCAATGCAGTGTGAGAAAGAGTGTCACTGCGAAATGGAACAACGCGTAAACATTACGGCACTTTCTCGCTACACACCAGGTGACAGTTCTTCAACACTCTCCATATTCTCCAGATCTGGCACCTGCAGATTTCTTCTTGTTCCCCGCCTGAAAGGCCTACGCTTTTCCGACATTGCGCAGATCCAACAATGTGTGACAACAGTGCTTCGTGCAATACCGAAAGAAGTGTTTGCTCACAGCTTCCAGCAGCTGTACAACCGATGTCAAATGTGTGTTGTCGCTAATGGCGATTACTTTGAATGCCAGTAAAAGTATTTTGTTTGTATCTCTTGTTTCCTTTATTTTATGAGACCATTCACTGAACTTTTCAGACACACCTTGTAGCATTCAAAGAATCTTGAAACTGGCCTTATGTCTACAATAGGCATAGTAAATATTTCTTGTTCCGGAAAAACTGAAAAATTATTTACACAAAATATACAGCTGTTTGTAATAAAACAATAATTATGGAAGTTACACCTAAAAAATATCATGATTTATAATATTTTCACAATATACAGTATATTTTATAACTTAATACTTTCTCATCATTATAACATACTGGGAGTAGATTTAGCTTAAAATATTTTTGCACTATTATTCTAATTAATTTTTTAAACTATTTTTATTTCAATAATTGTATTTTTTTTATTTTTTATTTTTTTTCAAGATTTCCTCCAAAAGCTATGAGAAGTAAAGTTTTAGCAATGATAGGAAGATCTAGTAAAAATAGTAGAAGAAAGTGTTTACAATGTGTTGAACTTCTTTCAACAGTACAGACAAAAATCGCCCTTTGATAAGTTTAATAAATCAAGAAAATTGGAGTGCACTAAGGTTCATTTTGCCTTTAAAAAATATAATTATATTTTTGTAATATTTTTTTAATATTAATATTTATTTTTTATAGATAGACTAAATTAGTTTTTATATTGTTTCTCCTGGAACTAAATGAGAACCTTCAAAAGACAATGCCTTTTATTCGTAAGAAAAAAAGATTTTATGCACATTAAATGAAATTATTCTTTTATGTTAAAAAATGATATATTCAAGTGTCCTTCCTTCCTATTTTAATAATGTTGAACACAAAGAATCTGTTTACTTTTGCTTACTAAATTTATTAAACCATATTTTAAAAACTATAAAAAATTCTACAGTGATTTATCTGACTATCACAAATTGAAATGTAAATTCAGCAAGTAGAAAAGTTTTAAAATGAAATTAAATCAATCCCGATAAGTAAGATAATGTTATATGCACATTATGGCAAAACATGTTTCACATCAGTTTAAAGGAATGGTATACAGCAGATGATTTACTATATTTTTTTGCAATAAATCTAGGCACTACTTTGTTCTAGTAAAGTTTATTACTACTACTAATTCCAGTAAGCAAACATACTATTTTAATAATACATAAAATTCAAAGATGTTAAATATTTGTATATTCTTATATTGCTGTTTAATTTTTAATTTGTTTAGATAATGTTGATCTTTACTCCGTTAAAATTTTTCTTTGTGTGATATTTAAACTGGTATTTGTTTAGTATTTTAAATAAAAATAAATTAAAGAAGAAAGAATATTTCATTTATTTCAGTAAATTATCTAAGAATAAATCTGCTAAATTCAGATAACAAAAATTATGGTTAAAACGTTCTATGTATTAATAAGCCGAACACATAATCACAAATTATATTATATAAAATATAATATATATTAATATATAATTTTGGATTTTACTTTGTTTTTTAACATAGTAACATGAATTTATGTAAACTTGTAGTGTTTATGAAACCGTGCCGGTGCTTATTCTGCAACTTGAACACAAACTATATGGTGTATTTTCTCGGACACATGGCAAATTTCATCACTAAGTTTTCCTCAGTTGACAAACGTCCAGTCCCTACAGTAACCACCGGGCGGTGGACCGCAGGTCTGGAAAACTTAGTGATGAAATTTGCCATGTGTACGAGAAAATACACCATATAGTTTGTGTTCAAGTTGCAAATTATGTAAACTTGTTATAATACTTCTTCAAAATATACTTTGGTCATACATAATACTTGGATACAAAAACACACAAACAATTCAACAACACACAAACAGTCTCTTAATATTTTATTGTCTGGTATTTATTGTTATTTACGTTATTGTATTTTAAATTTTTTTATTTATTGTAATATTTTAGAATGTCGTGGTAGTAATACTGCTGAAGAGGGGCAAGTTAGTCCGAAACACGTATGGTATGTGTTCAGGAAAAACTACTAGAGGTGATAAAATAAAGATTTTTTGATTTTTTTATTATAAACTCCTCCTTGTGTTGATAACCAATACACCGGTATAAAGTCCTATTAATACATTAAGTCTAAGTAGATAATTTATAATAAGCATTGTAAGGCAACTAAATTTAATTTCTCTACATATTTCCTTGGTAAAAGTTTGGTAACGATAACCAAAATCGTTGATCAAATTGTAGCGAATGATCCAGATTTTGAAAGGAGTAGAAAAGCAAGACGAGGCGTTTTGCAATCTTCTGCTACCGACATTTGCTTAATTTACTGAACGATTTGTTGTTTTTGTTATCCTGAACGATTCATATAGTGCACAATTTATACACATGTAATGGTGCAGTATCTACATATCAGTCTCTTGCACTTCTTGGCATGTTTTCTTTGTCTATTTTTGATGGGAATGAGACTTATCTATTTCTTACAATTATTTGCTCCTTCTTTGAAGCATTTTAACTTCAACAGTGTGGTTCATAACATGACAAAAGTCAAAATGTCGTTTTTCGTTGTAAATATTTTCACAAATAAACTATAATTATAATAAAAACACAAAAACACTACTTATATTCTGCAAAAGAAAAAAACACTGTCCGAAAAAAATGAACAACGTACTGAGTATGGTACGGATCAGAGTGACCGGAAGACAGTATAATTAATTAATCATACTACTGAGAGTAAAGCTCTTTCAAGAGTTGGAACGCACTTACATTATAAAAATATTGGTATATTGAGGGTTAAGTACTACACATACAAGCTTAAACTCTGATCTGACTATATAATAATTAAAAGAAAAATAGAAAAGAGAGAAATTCGAGATGAAATAATGTAGATTTATATCACTTAACTAATTGCCTAAATCTCAAAACTAGGGGCAAACACAACAGTCTAGATTTACAGAAGAAAAACAGATTCTAAACGCGTTGTATAGACTTTAGTGTTTGGACTTAAAGTAAAATGGCGGTGGATAGTGCCGTCGTCACCAGCAAGAACGCCATATCTAAGGTCACAGCCAGTGTTGTTTCAAGCCTTTCTATAAAACGGTACTAGAAAGAGTACTAGATAACAAAAAGTGGTATTAAGTTTTCTCTAGAAAGAAATCGATCAGTAATGTGCGATAGTATTTTTTAAAAAATCGATATTAATATCGATAATACGACATAAGTATGTCGTCTAGGAACGTATCTCCCGCGTTAAGCGGAGTCTTACTCTATTTGATTTATATAACTACAAAGGTCATCTTAGATAGTTCACTTGGTAACTTTTACCTAACGCATTTTCAAAATCCTTTATTGCTCTACTGTACACAATTTAAAGAATTTTTAAAATGCGTGACACTAGGCACTTGGTGTTTTAAACCCTTACGTAAGATAACATTGGTACTGAAGTTATATAAATTAAGTACTATAATATAATAGAAGGGTTAGAAGTATGAAAGAATCTAATAATCTTTATTTTTTGCCCGAGTAACTCAGGACTTATTTGCTAGGTTTATATATAATCGTGTGTATGTATATATATATACAAAGTTTAATTAAAACAATAATTAATTATTACATTTAAACCTTACAAAAATTAATCTGTCAATCGGGTGTTAAAAACGACAAAGAAAAACTAAGACAATTTTTTGTATTTTCATGAAATTTAATATATCTTAATATAATTCGAAAGAAAGATGATAAAAATCGTTGCGGGCTAGTAGTGCAATATCTCCAGATCATAAAAAAAACTGTATGCTCATCTAAGAAAAGTTCATCAGATGATCGGATAGAACGACCAAGATTTTATGATAAATAAATTATTACAGTGAAATTTGTGATACATGCGATAAAAGATTTTCGTTTTCGTGTAGGTTGAGAAGATTAGACCTCAAAGGTAATTTTCATTTACCATACATTTCAACGCTTTAATTAACAGATAATTATTATTTCAATTGTCTTTTGAAAGTAAAATCTTTCGTATAATCATTAATTTTTACGTATTGTGGCTTCCTTTATGTTCATAAGTCCAGAAAATATGAAATTTAGAGAACTTCCCATCTAAAATAATTAAAAAATTAAATTAAAAGCAGGTATTGGCATTTAAATTGTATTTTAATTTAGTATGCCCCGATGCTGCGGAGCATACTAAATTAAAAAAGTAATAAAATACTGAATATTTTACTGTAAAAATATAAAATAATTTATATTGTTAATTTAAATTAACTTAAATAATAGCTAGAGGCCCCCTAGTGGCCCTTTTTGGCATACCAGGAAAAGCAAGGCGTTATGTCCGATATATAAGGAATTGTCATACAGAGGAAGAGAAAGAAATACATTCAATAAAATATTTCAATACAGGAACTGTAAAAGTTCATGAATTTCTGCAAGCAAGCGTTGGGTATTGCGACGCAGGAGCAAGGCATAAGAAAATCCCATCCGTAGACCATCGAGACTGACGTAAATGAAGACAGGAAACACAGCAAACATAGCTCCTTTTCTAAAGCTAAAATCGTTGGTCTTTCACTTGAAAAAATGCGTATCATATTTATTAATTAAAATATATATAATAATAATCTGTTTAAAAAAATAATAAGTGATTATCTTTGCTTCACTTAAAAGAAATTGTGGCCTGCCGTTCTATACTGAAGCTATGACAGAGTGAAGCTTTTCATTTGCAAGATATCTGCGCTTTCTTTTACGTAAATATGTATCCAGTGTTTTCTTTTACTCTAACAGATTTGATTGATCTGCAATTTTCAAATTGCAGATGTACACATAATCACTGTCGTTTGTCAATCTCGAGAATGAAGATTGATATTTGAAAATAGAGATGATAGACGGTCGTGTAATCCTTTTACAAGAACTGCTTTTATTTCTTATATAATAAATTAATGTAGTGAAATAAGTATTTCTTGTGTTCTTTTGTAGAAATTCATTACTATAATATGTATCAAATGGTAAACCTTCCGATTTTGGACTTACATAAACTCTACGTAGAAATTGTAGCCTATTATTATATGTATTCATTATATTATATGAAATACAAAAGATGAATAATCTTTCAATTTTCTCCAGTAAATATTGACATAAGTGCAATAGAAATTGATGCATATGAATGTACTGTATACATTCATTCAAATTGACTTTCCTGAAAACAAATTTTATTATGATATAATCGAGATGGGTTGATAATAATAATAATAATAATATTGATAAGCGCAGAGCCTAAACGGTTAGGTGTTGAAAGTTGAAATTTGGTACACGTCATGAGAATGCACATTAAAAAGGAACGTTTGAAAATTCCTCTTGCGAGGGAGAGGATAATGGTTAAAGATTACACTGAATAACTCGGCTTTTACTGTATTATTTTAGATGCTGTTTTTGCGTTTTGGGGGGAAATCGAACATATTTTTACACCCATCTTGTATTTCTCTAATTAGCTCGGAAGAAGGGAAACCTAATTCTTGCACCCCGTGAAAACGGGTAAGATCGGCTATATAACTACAGTATATTTAAAGACATAAACCTATTCCAGCATCTATTTTTTAATATATCTAACACTTTAGACTATCTGTGTAACATCATCAGGATCGAACAGTTTTGAATATAATTCTTTAAAGTTTAAATATGTTTCAAACAAGAATTATTTAAATATATAAAATTGGTAGAAAATACAAGTAATGTGTACAATATTGACGAAAATATACAGAATGAAATAAATAAATATGAAGTAAATAAATGCGTATATGAAATACTTGTTTTAGTCTTTGGTATCACAGTTCACTGCATTGAGAAGGTACAGTTCCAAGCTGCTGATAAACACGTGGCATCTTTATGGTTTATGCACGAATTCTTGACAATTATATACAATATGTATATTTTTTGAAGATTTTTACCTGCTTGTTGATCACCTATTGTTTTTAAAAGCTTAGTTTCGTTAAAGTTAGGGGTATTGTCTGAGATAGTGACAATTATAGTAAGGCTGTTGTGGTTTTGCCTTTAGCACGTCATTGATGCTCTTTAAGTCTTGTAGGGAGGTTTCTGCAAGTATATCCTATGTATTTGCTTGTTTTGTTTTCCAGATCTAGCTTAATAGGTATCTCGTATACCCCGTCAGGATTTATTGGGTCTTTATCATTACGTAACCAGCTGTAAATAGTTTTGTTGTGCCTATATGCAATACTTCTGCTGTTCGATCTAATGGTCTTTCTATAGGTGTTATCTAATAATTTTTTATATGTCGTAGGGATGATTAAGGATGGAGGGTGTTTAAGTTTCTTGCGAGATCTAGTGTTGTTGTGTTAATTAAATACTCAACCATGGTTTGGCCGTGCCCGTGCGTAGCAGCGATGCTTTTGATTCTGCTCAACTGTTTAATAGATGTGTGTGTTCATTAACAATATCATTCTGGTATATAAGGTGATTCAAAACTCCGGGTACAAACTCTCACGGGAGGTAGAAAACGTAAAAACAAACCATATTCTCATAGGAATGTATGATCGGAAACGTCATCCTAATGTGCTAGAACATACACTAAGATGCAGTAATGACAAGACAATAAATGCTGAAAAAAATCTTTATTAAATCCTCTAATACATTAGGATGGTGTTTCCGATCATACATTCCTATGTGAATATGGTTTATGTTCTTTGTTTCTCGTAAAAGTTTGTACCCCGAGTTTTGAATCGCCCTGTACATAAAGAAAAACAAATTATGCAAAAAACAATTGAGAAAAAGATAACTGTAGCGAAACTTTTGCAAGTTTCAAGCGCTTAAAAATTTGGAAACAAATCATCCAACGTACAGTACAGTAAGTCGAAAAAGCAATTACAATAGAGCTAGTGGAACTGCATTGAGCGCCACCTGTACGCAGGCAAAGGAAACTTTTTCGGGAAAACACGAGCGTCTTTGGGTTAGATACGTACTGAGACGCGGTGCTTGTTTTCTGCCTGTGATAATGAAAAACAGCTTTCTGCCAACAAAACTTCAAAAAATAACTGTTGTGTGGTCGGTTGTAGTGTTACCTATATTACTGAGCCGCCAAGTACAAAGTTTTATTCGTTCCCGCATGAATAATAGGCTTACCCTGGGACGAAAGAGAAATGGCTGACTGCAATTTAATTTCTGAGGTTAATTACATAATGATGTGTTGCATTCTAACCAATCTCCAATCTCCTGTTAACCTTAGTTGGCTGTATTTTAAATTTAGTTCTTTAATGTAAAGTTTAGTAATTTTCTTTTTTTATGTTATTTTGTTAATCTGACAGATATTAATTGGCATACGATGTGATATTTGAATTTACGAGATCTGTGGAAGAAAGGAGTAAGAAGCAAAATTAGTATTTTGAGGAAATGAGGATAAGAATTTCCCTATTAATACAATACTATTATGCTATGGTCCTTATTGAAGTTCTTTTATATATATGGTTAGTTACAAATTTCATTATTTACCACGAAATAGATATATAGTTTATTTCTTCCACACCACCCTTTAAATTGTACAAAATTAAGAGTATAATAAATATAAGAATATTAATACTGCTCAGTCCCAATGATCTACAGTCACTTCTCGAGTTACGACCATTCGCACTTATGACGAAAAATTTCATTAAAAAATTTTTAAAATGTATCAATTTTTTATAGGTTTTGTGGAATATATATCATATACATATATATCTTGCACGCTTTTGGCGATTGATTGCGTCATCTTTAGTTTTGTTGTGTAATTAGTTACCCTTAGCGTGTGCTTGTGTAAGACAGCTAACTGTTTTGTTGAAGTACAGTCACTTCTTGACTTACGACCATTTCGACTTACGTCCAGTGGTGATATTCGAAATAGTTAACAAAGGGTTCGCTAGCAGAAAATTTTTCCCTGACAATCACCGACAAACGAAATAGAAGTTTTGGCTAGAAATAAATACAATACCTTTTCTGGCGATATATCTAATAATCAGTGGCGTATTTGGAACGTAACGAGCCCTGGGCGAAGACCAGGTAACAATAGTATATTAGTGCTGTCGACCTCTTTTTTTTTTAGGCAGAGAAATTTTTCACCCCGAATGGCACTGCTGATAATAGATAGATGTCATCGTCTCTCGAAATACAATATCCTTTTTATTTCGCTGTCCATAGCCCGACATGTGTTCTGCAGCCATCTTGTATTATCTCGCGCGCGTGAGATTGTGGGATCTCTCACATGACTGGATCTAGTTTCGAGAACTCTCTCGAATCGATCGCGATTAAACCTCGTTTCGGTCGAGATTGAAACGGTCGAGAGAGATCGCGCCGAGACATAGTCCCCGACCTCGCTCACAATCTAGATTGAAATGCTCGGTGCGAACGGGGTATAAGGCTCTAGTTTAGTAGTACAGAGTATAATTCGTATATTTTAATATATTTAAAAAAAAAAAAAAAACCACTGAGAAATGTTCCGTGTGTTTAACAAGGTTCGGAAAAACTGAAAATGTTAACAACGGGTTCGGCCGAACCTGTGCGAACCCGCTGAATATCACCACTGCTTACGTCCGAAGTTGCGGAACCGAACCCCCTCGTAAGTCGAGAAGTGACTGTATTGACTAATGCAGGCATTACTTTGACCTTAAACTGCAGAATGTATGTATATATTATATATTATTAAATATATACTTATAAATAATATATAAATTTATAATTTATCAAATTTCTATTTATTAAAATATAAATAGTTTTACATGTAACATACAAAATTCATACAGGATAAATTCATATGTTGCAAGAATGCTATTATTCCTCAACAACAATCAAATGAACAAAATGATGAAACAAAAGTAATGAACATGAAGTACTGAACTTTAAAATTATCACATTGAAAAATCACTGGTAAGATCGTCATCATCAGAATCTTCCTCACTAGAATGTTTTTGTATGGTTGAAGCAGATGATGGTTTCCAAGTGTAACGTTTTATCATTGTTGCTTTTAAGAACTCGATTTTGTAGTTTAATTTTTATTAAATTTAATTGCAAAAAAATACGTTCAACTGCTGCACTTGAATGAGGAAGCAATAAAAACATCTATTTACTGCCAAAGTAAAGTAGAAAAATATAGAAATATAGAATTAAAATGAATGTTTTGAAAGGTACTAAATTGAAAGGAAAGATATTAGGATTTCATAAATAGTACTAGGAAAATGGTGTTGGGTATCTTGGTACTGGAACAAGTAAAAAGATATTAGATTAGTACAAAAGTACTAGATGAAACAACACTGGTGCTGCCTTTGTAGCCCCGATTCTGTTACCCGGCGTCGCCGCTAGAGGCGCCTCAATCTAGTTTCGCCTATATAAACAGAGTATGGCCACTCTAACGTATGGACGCCATTTTGAGGCCAAAGTTGCAGTGTCACAGTACTGCTTAACATTTAAATAAGCAATGTTAGTTAAAAACAGAAATTAGATTCAGAAAGAAGTTATATTAAGTTAAACATTTTTAGAAATAATTTTTAATTATGTTCAGAATAATTGTAGTTTATAAGTGATGGACAAAATATATAACAATAACAGGGCTAGAAGCAAAAAAGTGAATATATTAAAAAATTATATTTAGTGGATTACATTTATTCGCAGCACTATTGCAATATAAATAATCTGAAAAATATGTATTTAAATTTAAAAATATAATAACTAAAGACAAAAATTATTTAAAAAAATCAATAAAGTTTATTTTTCAACAAGAAAAACTCAAGTAACATAGTGTAACATAGTAACAAATAGTGATTCTCTGCATTTTTTGCAAGGAATGCAGATAATTACTAAATATCAATCGTTTATTAATAAAAAGGGTAATTTCCCTGTTACAGGGGGTGTTCTGTAGTCGTCTTTACAATGTCCGTAAAGAGGGAAGAGGCAAGCCTTGTTCAATTAACATTTCATAGCCTGATCTTCCACAAGCAAATTTTAACTGCAGAGCCTTTCTTATTGTATTATTTTGCCATTTTATTTTCCGTGTTGACACGTTTCCAAGAGCTGTTATTTGATCAGGATTGAAAATTAATTTTATGTTTGTACTCTGTGTGTTGACTCTAGACTTTAATTTTCTTATCTCTTCATAGAGATCCTTATTCTTTTCTGCACTCTTTTAACTCTATGTAATGCATTATGTAATTGAGATTACAATTCATTAATTTGTTTTGATTTTGGTGACAGTGGCTGGCTAACAAGATTACCGGAGTCTTGAAATACTGCACCAGATGTCTCATTGTCTTCATCTTCATTCGTGCTTTTACATTCTTCAGCATTTTCTTCAAAAAGAATCAAAGTATGCAATAAAAAAATAGAATATTTAATAAGAATATTTTAAATTTATATTATAAATATACCTGTACTGGGCTGCATAGATGTCATAGGAGATAATTTGTAGCATAACTGTGGTCCAAGGTCGGATCTATACGCTCACAATTGTTTCTATGCCCTGTTTTTGATTCAGAGCATCTTCTCTTAGGTGCAGGTCTGTGAGAAAAAAGTGTAGGACGGCATCAAGCTTCAGCAATCTTCTTCCATCCTTCCTGTGATTCTCACACTGATCTTTCTCAAAATGAACCTATGAGAGTTAATTGTAAACATTCACATCACTAAACCAATATACTTATAAAGGTTAAAATGTATTAACAGACTTAATACTCTTTAGCTTTAGTTTATTAATGTGCAATGTACAATTAAATAGGTAGGCAAAGCAGAAGTCCTTTCTCATAAAAATTCTGACAAAGTAATGCATGTTTTCCAGGAATCCATAATTTCTTATTTTCATCCAGCCTGTTTACTTTAATCGCCAATGCTTTTTTTCCTAGCTTTATCACTTGGAAATCGATGCAGTTTGAATTTAGGAGCTCTATTTTGAGCAATTAATGGCTGATCAACCCAGCATGATCTATTTTTATGTGGTAGCTTTAAGAGCGATATAGATGTATCGATAGATATAAAGGCTAAAATAATAATTTCTGACGTCAGTATAGCAAAGTAAGAACTAACTTGATGTTTAGAATCTATTTTAGATTGGAACTACCTGGTATATAAAGTTTCGAATCCTCTTATTTATCGTGATAAATAGCTGATTGAAACTCACTTGTCATAAGCGAATCGGAAGCTGGCCTCATAATGGCGTCCACAAACCAGGGTTAAAATATGATCGGCAGTAGCCAATCATATTTTGACCCCCCCAGTTGACCATACTCTGTTTATAGAGGGCTCTAGTTTCGCCGTTCTTTCCACTAGCTCTATAGAACCCGATTTACCTGAGGCGAACCGATAATGGAATACACTACTTTTACTATTATTTAACGTCAGTGTGAGAGAGAGCATTTATATTAAAATGTAACTACAATAATTGGTCTACACATTTTATTCTTGATTTTTATATCGTACATATTATCTGTATAATAAATTATGTAAAAATCGTTATGTATGACAACATATACCGGTATAACGATTTCACATTAAATTTCGTTACTGGACGTTAAAGGTTTTGTTGATTTGGTTGATACTTTGTAATTCGTTCGTTATTGAGAACAAGGTAATTTGCTTAGTAAGTCCTGTAAATGTACTTTAAATTGCTTATAAATAGTTCGTAAAAGAGTACCAACAATAGAAATTCTCTCTATTGGTGGTTCTGGAAGAAGGGATGGCAAAAACAGGATTCTGAGATTGGTTCTGAGGTTCAACCTGATAAAAGTTACCATCTAGTCAGCTCTGGATGAAGGATTTTGTGTCACTAAATGACTATGATCATTGGAATTGGCTTGGCAGATAGATTTTTTTTATAACACTTCACATTCACACACACATAGTATAGTCTACTGAAACCTTTATTGTATGTATCCCCATGCCAATTGACTCACTGGAAGCATTACTGTCTGCATTATGCAATTTCAAACTTTGTATTTGCCCAAATATAATAGTTCGTGGATATATCTTGTAATAATAAATAAGTTGAATTTCTAAAGCTGATTACACTTTAATCAATTTTAGCATAATCACACTTTAATCAAGTGTGATTATGCTAAAATTTTGTAAATTAATGATTTTTTTTTAAAAATCTAATCAGTTTTTGTTTGTTTTTAATTAAAGTAATAAAATTATTTGAATTTATCACTGCATATTGCAAAAATGATTAATTTAACTGGCTGATTTTGTATAAAAATGTATTGTAATTTAATATTTTTTAGCAGCTCAGATTTTAATTTAATAAAAAAAAACAAATGTGGTAAATTATATTAGCTATAAAATATTCAAATCGCTTCAAGCATGTATATATTAATATTAAAAGACACCACTGTTTTATTAGTTGTGTTATAGTAGTAATTAATAAATCAGATACAAAACAAATTGCAGATTTTTTTTATTTACATTTTAAAAACAGATATATCATATTAAAATATGTATTGATAAAAACATTCAGATTTAATTAAAAATATATATAATTCTTTCAATTTTTTAAAAGGAAACACTCATTTAAATGTTCATTATAAATTATTAAAAGAAATTTTACTTAGAAGATCATAAAATTACAAGTTCTAATGTTATGTACTTCCATTAGAGTGTTTTTTCTTATGCTTCTTTAAAGGTGATTTAAATTTAAATCTCTTTCCACACTGTTCACATCCATACAGTTTATTTTCAATATTTTTTTTCTGTTCAGTGACTGATGTACATAGTTCAATATCATTGTGATTTATTATATGAGTTATAAACTCATTATAGTCATTATATTCATTACCACAGAGGTTACAAATGACACAAGTTGAGTGAACTATATGACATTTTTTATGTAAATGAAGTGATTTATCTGATGTATATCCCTTACCACAGACGTCACAGACATATGGTCTACTTGTACCATGTTTTAGTTTGTGCTGCTCCAAAGTCTTTTTTTCACTAAAAGTTTTTCCACAAAAGTCACAGATAAAATTGTTAGTATGCTGTAATTTGTGTCTCAATAATGTAAACTTCAATGTGAATCCTTTACCACAAAAATCACAAATGTGATGTGTTTTCAAGTGGTTCGTATAGATTTCTTTATTTGAAAATACTTTTCCACATTCTTTACATGTTTTATATTTTACATGTTCCATTTCAGAATTTAATTACATCTTTGTATTTCTGGAAGAAAGAAATATGAAATTCAAAATTTAAATATGCAAAAACTAAACAAAATAATTTTAAAATATATTTTAAGTATTAATTACTCTAAAAACATAAGCAACTTAATAAGATGCTTACTTCAATCATGGATAAGGACTGGTGCACACTATCCACTATCATGCTACACTACAGCAAACTCAGTGCAGCATTGAACAAATAAAGCCCCCCCCACACTCCATGTACTTTACAGCATGCTTAAAGTGACCAGACATCCTAGATTAAATGGGACAGTCCCTGTTTTTGGCTGTTTCTCCAGCTTGGAAAAATGTCCCCGTTTTTAATAAAATATCCCAGATTATTCAATTTCATTTATAAGTAAATATTATTCTTTGATATAAACAACATTATTAAGCAACAAAATCTTTCAAATAACAACCTCACACCCTATATTTCTTACCTCAATTTTTTTCAGCATCCTGGATTGAAATTCAGAAAATCTGGTCACTTTAAGCATGCAATAAGTTGTGTGCATTTGTATAAGATGGGAGCTTTTGTAGCATTATAGTGCTCTATATTTTAGTGGTTGGTGCACTAGCCTGAAATGAATGATTTTACTATTACAAAGCAATAAACAATTTTTAAAACTATATTTTTCAATAATTATAAGCAATATAAAGGTCATTATTTGTTTTGTAATAAAGCAAAGGATTACATTTTACATTAATTTCAACAAAATCTTATTTGAATTCTATATATCAATCAATCAATACCTTTAAGAAACCAGCAATATTTTTTAATTTTCAAACATTTTTAGCTTTCATACAGCTGTTTTCAGGAAATTTCGAAAACAATGAAGATCAACTGTATGTAAAAGTTAAAAATCTTTAATTATTATTCAGACATTAAGAAGCATATTATTTTACTTTTTTCAAAACTAACATTTATATAATGGATTAGATGGCAATATAAAAAGAAAGAAAAAAAAAAGGACTACTTTGAAGTTTTCAGAATGAAATAGCAACATTATATATCACTACTGAAAAATATTTCTTTATAACTATATTATTAATGCAATCAAAATGTATATTTCATGTATTGGTTAAGGTATTCCCCAGTCACTATCAAGAGAACATGATTAAATATTGTAATCAAAAAATATTATCATGGTATAGATAATAAAACAAAAAACAGTTTGTGTAATTTAAGAAGCTTATATTTTAAAACAAAATTTGTTTCATAAATACATGTATTTTAAAAAATTTTGCATACATGTTTACATTGATTATATTATGAAATAGTGATTTGCTGAAAGTATTCTAATGAATAAAATTTAATAAAAATATCACCTAAAAACTCTCTCCAGCTTGCACAGTTTTGGAGAAAAAATAATGTTATGACATATACACTTTATATTGCTGAGAACCAACTTTATTGCTTTAAACAAGCATTTTCAACCTAATCAACAGGCCATTGTCAGGTTTTAAATTCTCTGAAACATTTGCAATCGTTCTATACTCAAATAAATTCGAACAAATTCAAATTCAATTTGTTATCACATATTCATTTGAATATAGAACGATTGTAAACGTTCCAGAGAATTTAAAACCTGATGATGGCCTGTTGATCAGGTTGAAAATGCTTGTTTAAAGCAATAAAGCTGGTTCTCAGCAATATAAGGTATATGTGTCATAATATTTAAGGAGTACAGTCTGAGTATATGTTGAAAAGAAAAAATAATGGCCAGAATATTGCATCCTCATGCCATTATTGTGGATTTTTAAATAATATAGATTTTGGAAAAATATAGAATAAAATTTTGGGATGCATATAATTTCTGGATACAGTATAAGTATAGAAGTTAGATCCAGAACACCTATACATATCCTATACCAGGCCTGGCCAACCCGCGGCTCGTCACGTTAAATTGTGTGGCCCACTAAGTGATATTATATATCTATTACATCTTTTGTTTCCCGTTATATGTATACCAAAACAATTAAATAAATGAAAATTTGCATGTGTCATTGTTCTAATGCGCAAGTGCAAGTACAAACTCTTGGTATAACAATAAAATCTTATTCATTTTGTGTTTGTTTTACTTTTTTAAGAGCATGTTTGCCTAAATTGTGGCCTACCATAATGTTACACGTGATCAAAGTGGCCTGCGAAACAATTTGGGTTGGCCAGGCCTGTCCTATACCATTTACAGGACCATTTGAGGAGTTTGTTTTAACAGCAGGAAAGTTAAAATATTAAAATTACTCACTATAAAGTTATCTTTCCAAAGATCAGAGGAAAACCTACAAATGGATTGAAATGCTGTTTGCTTCCTAGGTTCAATAGTCTAGAAAAAGCCTCAATTAAGTAATGAAATTGCAGCATTATGAATACTTCCTAGAAGTGCCGAAACTGAGATAACTCCTTCATACTTTAGGAAGAATCAACCAGATAAGAGTTCTCTGACAGAACCAAAACATCCTGGGGGGGTTTGGATAGAGAAAAAAGCATGTCATATAGAATAATTTTAGGGGTTATATCTTGCGAACGGTTGCTCTTAGAGGTATGGTTCCTTTACTTTTTTGTTCCTGAGTATGCTTTACAGCTCTGATAAGGTCCCAACTGTCTCATTCAGAGCTTGAATTGTACCGCCAGTTTGCCGTAGTTACTTAATGTTTATATGATATTCAACCGCTCTATTTATGCTTACGTGTAAATTAGACAGACTTAAAAACTTATAAATATTTAATAATTAGTTTTAAAGTATAAAAGTAGTATTATATGCTCACGAGTTTGTCGTTTCTAACCTTTTGTTCATAAGAACATTCTATTGTGCTGCCCCCTCGACGAAATTTATTACACAAATTTAAAAGTAAAAATAGTAAATTAATTTTTACAGAAATAATTTATTATTTCATATTTGTTAAAGTAAAAATTATATTGATAATAATACTTATAACTTTTATAACGAAAAACGTTATGTTAATATTCTTTGATTAAACGACAGTGTTAAATTCCAACGACCAATCACGTGATGCGACAAAAGTTATATAAAATAACTAATGAAAACAATCGTTTCAATTGAATTTTTTCGATTCGAGTAAGTAGATTTAATACATTGATTTATTTTTATATATAAATATATTTTATTTATTTATTTTAATTATTAATTCTTAAAATAATATTAATTTATTATTTTCACATTTTATTATTATTATACACACATTTATTTCAAGTCGCGAACTTCATGTAGTTCGCGGCCTACTGGTTGAGAAATTAAAAGAACTTACAAAATGACATTCCTTATTTTCAAAAAATAAAACACTGATGCTAATAAATGATGATAAGTATTTTTTTAATATTAATAATAAGATATATATTAAACAATTTTTAACAAACAATATATTAAATATATCAAAACAATTTTTAATTCCGAAATTTTATACATAAAGACCGTTTAAAGTCATTTAATATCGATAAATTTAATGTTTAATAATACTATAAATAGATATAGTCAAATGAAGATTTTGCATATGATAAACAGAATCACGAGATTGATTCGTCACTCGTCTTATGATAAAATATAACAATAAAAATTCTCTATGCAAATGCATTTTAACGGAAATATTTTATTAACAGATTATACAGTATATATATACAACTACATTTAAAATCTAAAATAACTTTTCTATTGAAAATTATTTATTTTTAGGTGATTATATTTTTTGAAAGAAATTTTTATACGCTTGTGTTAAATATAATTTAAATTTATTACATCCTGTAATTTCTTGCATAGTTTTTTGCCGATATATTTGATAAAATAAGGACCGAATAGGGGCATATGCCCGAAATGCATATCCTTTTCTAATTATAGAAAATAAATTTACTTTATCAATCAAAAAGGGGTGTTCTTGTGTGATTTGTTCTCAACAGCAACCTTGTTTTAATTCCGAAGGACATACTATTAATTTTAAGTATTTTATATTTTTATAACAACTTTTGAAATTATATAAGACGATATCTTTAAAGCGTGCGTGTAATTTTTTACTTCGTGTAAAATAGTAGTACAACAAGCTAACCTTTTTAAATATAAATATATTTATGTATTAAAGTTTCTAAGCTGCTTGTTTATAGAATGCGTGTTGATAGTTTACCAGTATTCAACCTATGAACAGTAAATGCTTTTGCAATCGTTATCTTTTTAATGCAAATATCTTACAAAATTATTTAGTCTTTTAGTTTATGTTTTTCATTTAAAATATATTATTTGAAAAGATAAACAAATGAAAGTTTAAAAATAATCTTAAATCTTGTGACCATACTTAAAAACCGCTATAAATTATAATTAATTGTTAAACTGTGAATATACATTTCTACAATAAGTTTAATGTAACATATATGAATATAAAGTCTTTACTTTTAATTCTCATGATAAAAATAATCATGTAATATTTAAAGATAATGTAATTTAATGAGTTTATAGTATTAGCGTGTGAAGAGATTAAGCAGAAGTGCATCTATACTTTAAAAAAAAAAAAAAAAAAAAAGATTAAAACATAGAAAATAAATTGGATTTATAATTTCAACTTGAAATTGTTAATTATTTTACAAAAAGGTTGTAAATTTATGGTGAAAATATTATTACTGTAAGAACAGACAGCAGGATGGTCGAGAGATTACGGTGTCAACCTACTTATTTGGGATTCGAGATAAAATCCGAACGGATCCAAAAACCCCAAGAATTTTTCGGGGATAGTTCGTCCGGATATGCCGGGCTCCGTTTCCTACTACTCGACTGCCTATTGCGGGCTTGGACGAACCCATAATGTGTTTGGTAAAAGGCCCTCTGAGTGCCCACAGGGCGAAGAGAGTTTAAAAAGAAAAGACTGGAAGAATAAAATATTATGGTATTGGAAACAATAGAAAAAGACTTTTCGAAAGTTCTTTAATATGTGGACTTCTTTATTAATATATAAGATTTATGTTAATATAAAGATTTTCTTTTAGTATTAATTTTATGTGTCGCATTGTTCACAAGAGTTATTTAATTAATTTCATTTCAATATTAGTTTTCATTGACTGATCTAGATAAATTATATCCTATTAGATTAAAAACCATTGTAGTAATATATATATCTGTGTCTATCGCTTTATCAGATCAGTCAACATAGATAATTGTATATAGTATCACAAAGAATTATAATTAACAACAGGGCTCAGCAACTATAAATTAACGGAAAATATTTGTATCATTTTAAACAACGTATTTTATTACACTAATTATTAATAACATCCATTTGAAATTATAAGCAATAATTTCAAATAGATGTTATTAAACTATAATTTAATATTAAAGTTTAATAACTTACATTATCTTTCAAGCGATTGTAAATTAATTCTCTTCATGTTATTAAAATAAGGTGCAGTTCTCATTGTAAAAAAAAAAAAAAAATGTTCAGACATATTACGATATGAGAAAAATCAAATAAAATCACAAATATGAAACTTATTGAGTGCATATTTGTACCATGAAAAAAAGACATTGCTTTTAATCAGACAGAAAATACTGTGAAAAATAAATCATTTCTTTATTGAAAAATATAAGAATGGGATGAGAGCTGTCCATATAAGGGCTCTCTGAGAAACCTGAGTTTGAATCCAAGTCGGAAATTGGAAATTTGAATTGGTATTCGGTGCTTCTTTTGTGAGCCTGACCGAATCCACGGTGGACATGAAAATAAGGTGTATTGCCCACGGGGGGGGGGATTTTAAAAATATGTTAGCTCTTCCACATTAAACAATTATACCAAAAGAAATCGGCTGAAAATTTATGCTTTTATGCGGCTTAGTTTTTTTTTCTTCTTTTGCTCAACCCTCCCTGGAGCACTAAGAAAGCCTTTTACAATACTATCGTGGGCAGTGCCGTAACTAGGATTTTGGACGCCTATGGCAAAGAATAAAAATGGCGCCTTTTTAAATTTTATTAAATAAAAATAAAAATGGTGGTTTATTTTTTAAATATATGTTTGTAGAAATTACAGATCCTAAATATCATATAAATATAAATATAGACTCTTTTTGTGTTATTAATTTCGAATACATATTATTCCGAAACCTTCTCGTTGGCGCCTTTATTAAATCTGCGCCTATGGCCATACCCTAGTTACGGCTCTGATCGTGAGTTCAGCCGGGTGGTGATTAACGGGGTTCCCGCGTCCTTTGATGTCTTAAGATTTAATCCTGGGGATTATTCGACCCGTTTGGATTCGATCCCGGGTCCCCCAGAGCGGTAGGTTGCCACCTTGACCGCACGGCCATCCGGCCTACCTACACTTATACTTAGGGTTTCTAACTGGAGAAAATCTCTTTGGGGACATGCTAGTAAAAATTGGAGAATTTTCAATAAAAATGCAGAACTCATACGAAACAATTTAATTCTTAAACATATATTTATTTTGAGATCGTACTTCGGAAAGCTTTTTATCTTTTAGCACTGTTGCATACATCTATTGACAGGATTCTTTTGAATTTAACTTAATTATCAATTCACTATTAATTTCATAGAATACCTATTTCGGTTTTTCGTCCAAAGCATGATCATGAGAGAGAAAATTCTTTCTACAAAAGCATTAGCAGCTGGAATACCCAGGCAAAACGATAATAATTTGACTAAGTTTTGAAGTGGTTTACTACAATTCAAAATTACATTGAAAAATTAATTTTTATTCCATCATGGCGAGATCATTTGTTGCATAATTCGTGCATTCTACTTTGCATATAAAATTAATGTTCTCGATTTATCAGTAAATTACAGTTTATGCATATATTTTGAGTTTTGCGATACTTATTTTTGGCAATTTACAGGTCTGTTTCAGGCTTGTAAATTGGCCGACATTTGTTCTGTAATTAAAGTTATTGCTGGAAAAGTACGGAAGGTGTCTTTTTGATTTTATCGTCAAATCTCAAGTTATTTATATTTTAAAAAAATCTGTTTTCTGAATTGGCTATTTTTTGCTAAATTTTATCTAGAAAAGCTAAAAACATCTGGCAAGGTTAAAAGAATTTTGAAAGCAAGTCCGATTCTTTATATAAGTAGCGGCACGAATCCTTACGTGGCCAGTGATTGATTAAGCTAACTTTGCTTGTTGATCTATCACATGTCCATGGTCCACACTACACTTAGATGTATTTCATTTTCAATAAATATGTTTTTATATTTTTCTTTAATAGTATCGTTTAAAAATATTTTGCGGAATTTTCACGTGTCTTCGCGTGTTGCGGGTTTCGTTCGAAAATGCATGACAGTCATGCTACACCCAGAACCATGGTTACTAGATAAACTGGTTGGGGAGCTGCTATTGTTTTCACCCTTCGTTTCTGTGCTATGGACAACTGCTCCTGATAGGGCGGAGTTCGAAATTCTTAATTCTTAAACATTCGGAGTTCCGGCAGGCGAAATTGGCGAGTTCGCGTTAGCGTGTGTATATTTTAAAGTGGTTTTTGTAGCGTTTTTATTTATTTCAGTTTTATTTTTTGAGTTTTTTGTAACACAAGGTTGTCAATTCGGCTCTAGATAGTTTCTTTTGAAAGAGAAGAGGCTGAAAGTATCGGTTTTTACTAAGAGGCACGTAGATTTAGGATCTGTGTATTTCTAGCAAGTGGGATGTGAAAATGTCATGCACAGAGTTATAACAGCAAAAGTGCATTTTTACATCATTTGAAGACTGCACTTTTTTGCAAGATGCAGAAACAAAAAAGGTAGAGAAATCGGCAAGAAAGTTGTCCCGCTTACATTAAATTCGTAACCGCAATAAAACTGGATAATTTTATGTAAATATTGCTAACAAACTGGATATTGAAGTACAGTATATACTATATTTATTTATTTATGTAACCTTCATTGTTCTAACACTGGAACAGTTTTATTTTAAAAAAAATCATTTCGAATTTTTAATTTCCTATCCAATTCTAACTGTGGTTGGATTGCCGAGCAGTCAAGGTGGCATCCTACCGCTCTGGGGGACCCGGAATCGAATCTAAACGGGTCAAAAAATCCCAAGGAATTTTTCGGGGTTGGTCCGTTCTGATATGTCGGGCCCCGTCCCTCACCACCCGGCCGCTCGATTATGGGCCCGGCCGAACCCATAATGGGCTTGTTAAAAGAGGCCCTCTTAAGGCCCACGGGGCGGAAAGAGTTTAGTATATACTCGACCCACTTTTAGTCTGAATAAGCCTAACCGCAGCGCTCCTAGTGAGCAAAAGTGACTTTAGACAGAAAATTCTGTTCTGTTCCCCCTACCAGTTTATCTTTTTTTTTTTTTTAACTCTTTCCGCCCTGTGGGCACTAAGAGGGCCTCTTATAGTAGGCCCATTATGGGTTCGGCCAGGCCCACAATGGGGCGACCGGGTGGTGAGGGACGGGGCCCGACATATCCGAACGGACCACCTCCCGAAAAATTCCTGGGGATTATTCGACCCGTTCGGATTCGATCCCGGGTCCCCCAGAGCGGTAGGCTGCCACCTTTACCGCTCGGCCATCCGGCCGTCCTACCAGTTTATCTAGTAACCATGCCCAGAACTTAAATTCATCTTTAATTAATGAAAAGTATTAAGTAATTTTTAATATCATCTATTATATAAATAATGAATAATAATTAATAATTTCAACATTATTATCGGATTCGTTAACGTAATTTTTTTTTAAAATTTTATTCTCATCAGCTCCGCATGGTGGTTGATTTTGCACAATAGTCACGTGTATAATTAGGCAGCTAATCAGGTGTTTTAGGTAATATCTTTTTATATTATCAAGGGCGTCGCCAGAGGGGGGCAGAGGGGCAATTGCCCCTCCCTAGACATGCGAAAAAAATTATTTAAATGCTAAGTCATTTATTGCCCGATTTATAATTCCCGCGCGAAAAACCCAAGAAGATTATGTTTTAATTAAAATAATCTTCTTAAGCTTCTTAAAATTTATGAATCGTTTTTATTTTACCTACATACAATTCATATCCTCTATCAATTTATATCATCTTGCCCTCCCTGGCCCATTGGCTGGTGACGCCCTTGTATATTATATTAATTCTTTAACATTGTTACCGTCGTGTGTAAAATTATATTATTAAAGTAATGAATGAGCTTGCATATGAAAAGTTCTTAAGCTTAAGGACTGAATTTCGGATGTTTAAAAATTAAATAATTTGTTGATTCTTGAGAGAATTTTAATTATTATGGAATATTTTCATAAATTTCATATCTTTGTAACGTTTAGGATCCATGAACATCAGTTTAATGTACAGAAGACTTAGGAAATTATTTTTAAAAAAATATGCATATTTTTTTTGCATATTTAATTAACAAAAATAGGTTAATGTTACCCTTGGTGCCAAGATGGCGGCTCGTCTGTGATTCCAGCAAGGAAACAGTGGGATGCACGTTAACCTATTCTAATAATTTGGTTGCTAATAATTATGGTAATTTATTAGAATAGGTTAGGTTAGGTTAGAATGTTCGTCCCACTGTTTCCTTGCTGTTTCCTTGCTGGAATCAGAGACAAGCCGCCATCTTGGCACCAAGGGTAACATTAACCCAAAAATACAATGAAGAACTTGAAAATTACAATTTTTTATTTGTATAATTGTATTTATTGATATTGATATTGTATTTTGATTGATTGATTCTCTTTCCATTTTCCGTAATCAAATTTTCCAATTAGAAATAATTGCATAATACATCATAATTGTGTAATATTTCAATATGATGAAAATATTGATATTTTTGCAAATTTTATAAAATATAGATATAAATAATTTGAAAAAATAATTGTCAGGACAGAAAGAGTGAGGGGAAAATCTGTGCCTTTTTGTTGGGTCTATTGTGGATTTGCCCAGACTCACAATGGGGCATCTGGGTGTTGATGGTCCAATCCTGACACATTTAGGACATGCCAACCTTGTAAAAATTCTTGGAAATATTTTTTGATTGCCCAGATTTGGTCTCAGGTCTTCTAGAGCAGCAGACGGCAACTGGTGGTCTGTGGACCATTGATGGTCTGCGAGAAAATTTGGGTGGTCCGTGGAGAAATTAGGACATTGATCAACTGAAGATTACGCGAAGTATTACGAAAGAAATGCAAAATACTTAGTTGCTTTTTTCACTCAGTGGAGATTTTTATTCAAATCTAAAACCAAATAAGAAGCGACTGTTATCAAGAAATAATGAACAATAAACAATATTGTGAGTGCAATTGTTGTCCTTCGTGGAAAGCACTAAGAATCCATAATCTTATTTCAAACAAGCAGCAATGAACTGTAGGCTTGCATTAATTTGTTATAATTAAACACAAGTTTCATATTAATATAGTAAAATTGAATTTTTATGATCATTATTCTACAGATTTTGTATTGTTTAAAAAAATTCATGATAGTGGTCTGCAGGATTCGAAATTGTGAGTTTAGTGGTCCGTGAAGTCAGAAAGGTTGCCAACTGCTGCTCTAGAGCAATAGCAGAGCATATACTAGTATAAAAGTTTGTGAGTCACAGACATGTTACATTTGTAAATGTGAGTCAACTTAAGTAATCCATGAGTCACATCAGTCAGTTTCGAAGAATGCATTTATTGTATACTTTGTACTGTACATTACAAGGTCAAATACATTGTATATATTACAACTGTTAAGAAATACAACTGGTATGTATTTATAAGTAAGACTCAGGGCAACCAGATTTTTTTCATTGTCCCATGCCCAAAAATGTTTCTTTTCAAGCTTATTTTGCAGTAAATCTTGGAAATTTTTGGCTAAATTCTTATATTTATAATGTTAATTTTTGAAATTTTAGCCTTTTTTTTTTGGAAAAGTGAAAATTTATACAGCATTCATCCACATTTGCTATGGATATAAAAAAAAAATTGTGTATGCCTAAGCTTGTCATTTTTTTTATTAATTTATTTAAAATTATGAGAATACAGAAATATTTATACAAAAAAATAATTTTGTATAAATATTTGTGTGTAACAATGTCTTTTTGTTGATTTCCTATTTTTTTTATTTTTATACTTTTAGGTCACAAATATGTTTTTGTTCATAAGTGCAGTTATATTTATTTCCATAAATTTAATTACTGCGGCCACAAATCCAGATGAAGTTCTTAATCTGCCTGGTCTCACTTACAAATTAAATTTCCGTCATTATTCAGGATATTTAAATGCTTCTTCTGGAAAATATTTACACTATTGGTAAGTAAGACTTTGCAATGAATCTTTGCTTGTATGTTTATGAAAATGATAGATGTTATTTTTGATTATTTGTAATTGCTATATCGTAATTATTAACCACTTATTCAAAAATTTTTCATTTAGTCATGACAGCAATAAAATATGAAGCAGAAAAAATAAATATTAAAAAATTTACTATTTAATTTTTTTAAATAAAAAATCTAACTAATAAAGATGTTAGACCTTACTTCTTAAATTAATTACTTATTTAATATTACTAATACACTGCACAAATAACCAAGATCCAGCAAGAAGAAACTACAAGAAAGCAAACATTTTCATGTTTAACAGAGATCGTCGGGCCTGACAATGCCCATTAAATGGATGAAAATATTTGCTTTGTTTTAGAGTTTCTTGCTAGATCTTGGTTATTTGTGCAGTGCTTATTAACATATACCCAGTTTTGAGTAGTTGAATTAATTAATACTACTAAATTCATCTATTTTTAAATTAAATACTACTATTAATAGAAATTAATCTTTTAATTTCTTATTAGAATTAAAAGAACTTTGCAATTTAAAATTTAGAATGAATGATTATTTCATGATGATAACTTCATAATAACAATTATCCTATCAATTCTAATCTTCAATCTTAATAATATTTATGATAGGAATAACAATATATTGAAAAATTTACAAATGAAACAAAATTAAAAATAAAAGTCTCTTGTTAAAAATTCTGATTTGTCATCTTATGATTACTGAGAACTGACTCAAGTATAATTTCAGTTTTAAAAATGTTTATAGCTGAATTGCAATCTTAATTAAATATATGCCATATTTATAAAACTTTCAGTTTATCTAAAATGTACAGTACAATGGCACATTGAGTAACAATTTTAAGCGATATGTTTTCTGAGTGTTAAATAAAACTTTTTATTAATTAAATACGAGAAATAATATCAAGAAATGTCAAGCACATTTTGCTTAATAAGTAAAATCCTTTAAATTTGAGGATTTAGAGAATTACTTTTAAATTGGTCGAGGAATTGGAAACAATTTATATATAAAGGCAATGCAGTATCTCCAATTTTGTAACAATGAATTACTGTATAATTATAAATAAATGCCAACCGTGAAACTTTATTTTTATGCATTTATATATTCCTATTTTTAGATATAATATTACAGTTAATGAAAATTTAAAATTTTTCAAGGTTTTTTATCTGATTATTAATTTAATTTTTTTTTTGGAACAAGTTTAGAATACATAAAAAAAATTTTAAATGTCTTCTGGAAGAAAATTCACTGAGTTCAGCGTTAAAATAGTTTCTTTTATACTAACACAAGCACTTTCGATGAGTTTATAATCGTCGTCCTCAGGTGAAAAGAACGTAATTATGGACCTGACGTAAAAACATCAGGTCCATAATTTTAAATGTATGTTGTAAAAATATAGTAAAAGAAATTTTAATGTTCAGATCTTATTTCGTTATCACTGTGATAAATCTTACTTAAAACCTGTTTTAATCTGATTATTAAAATTAATTTTAAAATAAAGCTAGTTTCTGATTAGCTTTACTATCTCCGAGTTAACAGCTGGATATTAATGCAAGTTATATCCTGGATCATGGCACAAAAAAACGAATAAAGTTAATTATAAAATCAATAAATTTTATAAAAAATTTAATCGATATAAAGTCCTAATAAAATATAAGGAGAAATAACTATAATTACCATTATTAATTTTTTTATATTTCAGATTGCTAAACTGATTTTTAAAAAGATTTATATGTAAACAAAATTATAATAAAATTTAAAAACTGATGTAAAGCATTCAGTGGTACAGAACAAATTTGTGCATTTTATTTATAAGTTAATAGAAAACCATTAAAACAATTTTGAAGTTTTTGATATTATTCTATGAACAGAAAGAATTTTTTTTTTCTAATTTATCAAATATACAAAGTTCTTTTAGATTAATCTGTGTGCAGTTTTATACTTCAATAACTAACCACAAACAAAAGTATGCAGTAAGAAGTTTTACTATGTGTGACATATTTACTATAATGAAAAGCATACTTTTTCTAATGGCTATCTTTGACTTTAATTCTTCAAACTAAAACATGCTCTCTCTTCAACTGCCACAATTTGGGATGACTAATGAAATCTGTAAATAAAATGAAAATAGGTTGTGATAATTTTATTAATGTAGAACTAAACTTTAAAAAGGCTTTTAGTAAATATTCAAGAGCCTTAGTTTTAACATTTGTACATATTTAGTTTTTGAAGTATAAAGCTACACACACTTTTGAATCACACTGTATATTGCACAGTAGGCTAATTAATGTTTAAATCCATTTATACTTATTGTTAATACTAAACTGTAATTGTATTAATATAATTTACATGAATTATGAGACATTAAATTTAAGAAAGAAATTTTTTTTTTCTTTTTCTTTCTGTAAGATGACTTAATGACGTTTTTTAACATTATTTATAAAATAAAAATCATTAATATTCTTAAATCAAGGTTTGTGGAAAGTCAGAAAAGCCCTTCAGAAGATCCATTGGTTCTCTGGTTGAATGGTGGACCAGGATGTAGTTCTTTGGATGGTTTATTAAGTGAAAATGGACCATTTCATGTTAACCCAGATGGAAAAACATTGTATGAAAATGTTTATAGCTGGAATAAGGTAAAATTAATTAAATTTTATTTATAGAGGTTTGATAAGAAAATAGTTTTTAAAATGACAATTAATTGTTGAATCAAAAATGAATTTAAGTTTTTATTTCAGAGATGGACAAATATCACTTTTCTCAAATTTGAATATTCTAGTATCTTAAATGCTCAAATATTCCGATACTTGGTGACCTTATTTAACTAAATAAATTATATAAAGTAATTAATAAATAATTAACTTTTTTATTTATTTCAATGTATTAAATAAATTTATTTTAATACATTGAAATAAATAATTAATTTTTTTATTTATTTCAATGTATTAAATAAATTAATTAAGGAAACAAAAAATAAAAAGGAAAACAGTTTACTAAATTTTAAAAAATACAACTTTTAATTTTGACTTTAAACTTTAAAGTAGCTTTTTTTAGGTATTCTTATCTGAAGTACAATAGATTAACAAATAATTGTTCTCATTCACACCTACTGCAGATTTTTATTTATGAAAATAAGAATTCAAAAACGTTCAGGATCAACACTGCTTCTTTTCTTCTCAAATTAAACTAGAGGTGCTCTCTGTAGCAGTAGCAGATACAAAGAGATACCATTTACACAAAAACAATTTATATTTATTTGTTTGACTCCAAAATATTGTTTCTAAAACATTTTATGATGGCAAATATACTGTTTATTGGATCATCTGTAGTATAGTCATTGTGTACGTGTTAATAAAAGGTACTTTTGTTGTATTAGCTTTAGATCTGCCACTACTACAGACAGAAAGCACCTCTGGCTTAATTTGTGAGAAGAAAAGAAGCAGAGTAGATCCTGAATGTTTTTGTATTCTTATTTTCTTAAATAAAAATTTTTGAAAACAATAAAAATGATTCTTTTAAAAAAGTAGTTTACCTTGTATGATAGATTCGTAAAGAAGATAATATCTAATTATAACAGAAGATACTTCAAATATTTTAAAATTTTTGAATAATTAAACTTCTGGTACTTCTGGATTCATCACTGTGACTATACGTATGGGATAATATTGGAAAATTTGTATGAGTAGATTCAAATTTTTTTTTCATTAACATAATATTTGAGCTTTCAAATCTTGAATAATTTTGAGTATTTGTGGATAGTATTTGCCCATCTCTACTTAAATGTCTCTTCATTCCAAAAGAAATAAAGTATCAAATTTGTTATTTTATTTTTAAGTAGATAAGTTGTCTTTTTTAATGAAAGAAATATAATTGCTGAAATTTTTTAAAATCTGATACATAAAACAAATATTTTCTTTTACAGGTATTATTTTAAAACTTAGTTTTAGATTTAATTTTGATGTAAAAAGAACAATACTAAAATATATATATTTTAATAACAAACATTTTGTATGTATAACATATTATGTTATATATTATTATTATATATTATGTTATAGAACATATTTTGTATATATAACATAATAACAAATGATTCCTCCTCCACAAATGCATCACTGGTATAAGTGAGGGCAACCTGTAATTGGTTGGAAACATATGTATTTTTTTTTTTTTTTTTTAAAATCAAATTTAATCTTTATTAATCATAATAGGCCATAGCCTGTTATAACAGGGTGTTACATTGTATCAAAATTTACTTAAATCTACATAAACAACAATCATGTAAACTTAAGTACCCTGAAATTACAATACCTATGTGTATCAGGTTTGTTACATAGAAATTTAGAGAGATTGGTTACAAAATTTTTTTGCGAAATTATACAATTTGTATATCATTGTAGTGTTTGCTAAGTGAAAGAACCGATACATTTGGTTTTCCTCCTTAAAAGTATTTAGTTGTTTTCTTAGTTCCTGACCTTCCTTGCACTCACAAGACATATGAAGTTTAGTTAATATTTCTTTGCATCTTGGACAGTGTGCTTTCGAGAATTCATAAATTTTATTATTTACCATAATCATCTTTTTGTTTAATCTAAGTTGGATAAAAAATTTCTTGATTGCAAAAGGCATATTAAATAACATGTAGTTATTATTAAAAGAATAATGCTGAACCACTCTGGTTCTTTCCAGTTGTACATTTCTCCAATGTCTTGAAATAAAGAAATTTCTAATGTATTTTGGATTAGTTGAGTTTTAACCAAGTCACTAGTTTCTGATTTTTCCAGCAGTTGAGTTTATAGAAACACCAAAGTTGTTGACAATATTTGTCATTTGGTTCACCCAAGATCTTCTCTGCAGGTTATGACAAGATTTTTGACATAACAAGAACAACAGTTTAGAAGGTAGATTTCCATTATCTCTAATCATGAAAAGAAAATTAATGAACCTTTTTACAAAGAAGGGAGTTAGTTGGAATCTATTAAGTTCTAATCTGAGGGCATATCCAGGAATATTATATTCTAGAGTAAAAATTTTGCAGATGAATTTGTTTTGAATTATGTCAAATTTTTTATAACTTGTAAGGCTCCAAATTGGAGAGGAGTAGCCTATGTCATTAATGATTATCGAGTTAAACAGTCTAAAGTGAACAAATATATTCTTAAGTTTAATTTGTGAAAACAACTTCACCATATTGATCAATAGATTAGATTTGGAAATAATTTTTTTATATTGTTTTTCAAAAGTTAGTGTAGGAGTCAGGACTATTTCCAAAAACTTAACTTCTTGTACTATCATAAGCTGTACATTGTTCAGATAAAAGGATGTACTTTTTTTAGCAACTCTAGACCTGTTCTGGAAAATCATTGTTGAAGATTTGCTTGGATTAATTTTTAATTTTAATTTATTGAAATATTCGTGAGCTATTTTAATTTTTCTATGAAGAGCTGCAGCTGTAGGGGCAACTATCATGACATCATCAGCATATGGAGTGAACTATTTGGTCATCAATAGAAAATCTATCATCTTCCTGGTTGAAACATTCATTTATATCAAACAAAAAAAAGTTAAAAAGATGAGGGGACCAAGGGTCACCTTGTAATAAACCTCTATCCACTTGTAGGGATGGCCACTCTCTGTTAAAGTGTTTAACTATCACATCATAATGACCGAATAATTCTCCAATTACTCTTACTATGTTATCATCCGCTCAATATTTAATCAATTTACTTTGAAATAAATGTTGTAATAATCACAGAATCGTATGCTTTTTCTATAAACAAAAATAATGCAAAAACTTTGTGTCTATTTTTACAGAACTGAAGTTGGACTAGAGCAATTTGGGAACCTCCATTCTTTGTAAAAGCAAACTGCGTATTGTTTAAGTAGTTATTTCGATCAATCCAATTGGTGAACTTTGACATTAGCACTGATGTAAACAACTTTTGAAAGCCTGACAAGAGGGCAGTTGGAGGATAATTAGCTGGACGATTCCTCTCACCCTTTTTGAATATCATTTGAAAAATAACTGTATTCCAATCTTTAGGAATAGTACCAGTGTTATAAATTTTATTATATTGACTAACCAAAAACTTGATGGCATCTGTCAGAAGATTTTCGATTATATAGTTAGGAATAGTGTCAGTGCCAGGAGCTGATTTTTCTCTTAGCTTTTTAATACAATTGTGTACATTTTCCACATTGAATACTTCTTCCGATGGTTGGTTCAAGGTTATATTAAGTCGTAGGATGGAAAACACATGTATTTATTTACTTTAAATTTTGAATGTGTTCTTATAAAGTCATTGGATAACAATTTGTATTATAAATTATATAAACGTATTATGTTCGTTGAACCTGAAGATGATTCTTTAGAAAGAGTGAAAATGTTTGTTTGAAACACAGAACAAATTCTGGGAAATTAAAGGTGGATTAGTTATTCATGCTGTAGCTAGTTCTGATGCCCATTTGAAACATTGCATTGATATAAGGACTAATTCTGTTATTACTAATACTACATTATAGTGCAGTTTCTATTTGTCATTAATTAATATCTATTGTTCATCTGATAGGAGCCTATCAATGTCAAATTCTGTTATCATAATTTTTTAGGTTTTTTTAGATCATCAATGTTGGATAGATTCATTTACATGAACCATTTGTCACATGGTTCTTCAAGTGATGTCTCTTCAAAATTTAATGAGTAATATATTATCAGTTATTTAAGTTACTCATTTCAAAAAATTTGTACAGTTTTTCATAATCTGTTATAAATATTTCATTCTTAGGTAGCCAATGTGTTATACTTAGAAGCTCCTGCAGGTGTTGGTTTTTCTTATGATGATAATCAGGAGTACAGTACAGATGATGATAAAGTTTCAGAAGACAATTATTTGGCTCTGCAGAATTTTTTCATTAAATATCCTCAATTTAAGAAAAATGATTTTTATATATCAGGTGAAAGTTATGGTGGGATTTATATTCCAACACTTTCCATGAGAGTATTTACTGGATCAGCAAAAATTAATTTTAAAGTAAGTTATTAGAATATATTCTACAGTTAA